>NC_083098.1:21187421-21880173 GCF_949774975.1 Lagenorhynchus albirostris | reverse complement strand
TCACCATTCCAGGACGTGGCAACTCCATTGTATGCATTTCACATTATGCTGAAGAGCTTGCCTATGTACTACATGTTTTTCTTTTGTATGTATAACATTTTTAAAAATTGAATTTGTACAGTGGGAATACAAAAGTAAGAAAACTGAAATGGTAGGAAGCATACAGTACTCAATTCAGTTGAGAATATAGAAACGATCAATTCCTTTTTCAAAAAAGTTTTAAAGACGAATACCTTTTTATACATATGTGTAACTGATTTATTGAAGCAGTTCAACTTGCTGGGCTGTAAATATGAACAGCTTTTTATTTTTCCAATTATTGCCCATACGTGTCCTATCGGAACCCTTTTCTGATAACTGTAGACGTTCATAGTAATATTGAAGACTTACTCTAAGTATCTTTTGGTCACTTTTGGTTATTCACCAAGTCTTATTCCAGTTTTTAAATACCTATTCTGTTCTTCTAAAAAAATTTAATCTCATAGTTAATTAAAAGCTTTCTCGTCATTTCCCTACTGGACAGGGACAGACTAGACTTGTGGTTCTAGGAATGCAAAGGCAGGAGAAGAAAATGGTCTGTTTTCAGACATTTTTCCCCTTGTTTGGTGTAAAACTTCCTCAACCTTAGTGGCTTAAAAAATCACTTTGTTTAACTCTCAGGTTAGTAATCAAATTCAGAAAGGGCTCTGCTGGGCAGTTTGTGATCTGCGTGGTGTCAGCTGGGGTGCTCGGGGCTGGAGGAGCTCCCAAGAGGTCCCCCTTACCCGGGCATCTCTCTTATCTCCCACGTGGCGGCTCATCCTCTGAGGCCTCTCCAGGTGGTTTGGGCTTCTCACAGCATGGCGATCTTAGCAAAGGTGTGCTTTTTTACAAGGCAACTACCTTTCGAAAGGCAAAAAGTCGAAGCTGCCAGGCCACTTAAGACTCCAGCCCAAACTGCTACTGCATTACTTCTGCTGTAGCCTACTGGTCACAGCAGTCACAGGGCTCACCCAGACACCGGGGAGTGGAGAAATTGACTTTCCCTCCTGACGAGGGACTAGCAGGGTCGTGTTGTAGAAGAGCATTTGCTATGGGAGATGCTGTTAAATTCATCTTTGGAAAATCTGCTGCACTCCTCCTTGGTCCTTGGTCTATACCCCTGTGGTACTGGGATGAGAAGGAGTTGGAGAGGCAGGGGTTTCCTTGTGTGATGGCAGCATGATGGTTTCAGTTTCTCTGGAAGATGCTTCTGTGTGGCAGACATCCAAGGCTGGGTCTTTCATGGCTGCTTCTAAGGGTCTATTGGGATCTCCCTACTTCCCATTCCCTGCTACCTGAGCCTCTCCCCCACCCCGCCTCTGCCCTCAACACAGCCTCTTGTCGCTAGGATTCTCTTGCCTTGCAGGTGACCCTCTTCAGGTGACCTTCAGTGTTCACTCTAGCCACAGCAGACTCAGGTACCTTTGCCACTTCTAGCTGTGTGCCTTCGGGCTACTTCACAGGTGTTCCCTCTTTGCTTAGCGATTTCTCTCCCTCTCTCCTGCCCCTTTTCATCTGGCATGATATATTTTTCTTAGCTGCATAAGTTATTTTAATTGTAAGTTCATAAAAGTCTACATTAAATGCATCATCTTACAAAATAATAACCTATGAGAGTATATAAAAAATGACTGAGCCAACATTATTTGGTACTTTTGATACTTCCATTAACTTCAACTTAACTATTCCCTTTCCAAATATGAAATTTAAAATTGTCAAGCTATTTACAAAAAGATGTGTAATTTATTTCCAAAAAAAGACGTGTAATCTTTTACAGACATTTTGTTGGTCCAGCACTTCAGCAATTTTCAGGTAGAGATGCTCCCCAGCCGTTGACGTAGCAGAGAGAGGGATCATTGTGGAGCACCCAGATTTTATGAGTGAATTTCTTGGGGTCTCTCTTTCTAATCTTGTTGGAAGGAAGGCACCCTTATCCCCAACCGAGTGAGAGAGTATATGTGTGCATATATTCATAGAAAGCCTTGTGGGAGTATGCCTGCAAAAGAGCATGGAGCCTCCAAGTCAGCAGTGTCCAGGATCCAAGTGTGGGCTGTTCAAGACAATAATTGAAATGTCTTGTGGAATTTAAAATATGTAGAACAGGGGGCTTCCCTGGTGGCGCAGTGGTTGAGAATCTGCCTGCCAGTGCAGGGGACACGGGTTCGAGCCCTGGTCTGGGAGGATCCCACGTGCCGCGGAGGAACTAGGCCCGTGAGCCACAATTACTGAGCCTGCGCGTCTGGAGCCTGTGCTCCGCAACAAGAGGCCGCGATAGTGAGAGGCCCTGTGCACCGCGATGAAGAGTGGCCCCCGCTCGCCGCAGCTAGAGAAAGCCCTCGCACAGAAATGAAGACCCAACACAGCCAAAAATAAATAAACAAATGAATAAATTTATAAAAAACAAAATATGTAGAACAAAATGCATGACAACAATTACAAGATAAGGTAGGAGAGGGGATAAATGGAGTTAAGTATACTCAACTTGTAGCACCATTGAGAAGTGAGGTTGTAAGAATTTGTATTAAGCTGTAATAAGTCAAGGATTCATGTTGAAATCTCTAGTCTAACTACTAAAATAATGGTCAAATAATGCATAATGATATCACTAATTATAGTAAATGCTCCAAAAAAGAAATTAAATTATTTCCTGACTGGATATAAAAACAAAACCCTGTTTGATGATGTTTACAAGAGACACACTTAAAATTTTTTAAAGACATAGAAATGTTGGAAGGAAAAGGATGGAAAAATATATACCAGCAACCCAAACCAAAAGAAAGTTGGTATAGCTATATAAATATCAGCCAAGTAGACTCTAAGGCCAAGCACAGCATGTGTTGAACAAGCGTAGAAACACTTCGTGAGCAATCAAGGAAATGCAAGTTAAAAACACAAGATACCGTTTCATACCGTTCAGATATTTTAACTTATGAAATCAGACATTTGGTAAGGATGTGGAGCTGTAGGAATGAACACACACTTCCCTTTGGGGGGATGTGAAGTATACATTCAATCACTTTCATGATGAAACCTATGCCTTTCCTATGTCCTAGCAACTTTCCTACTAGTCAGGGGTGAAATTGGCGTGCAGCCTTATCAATGGCTTATGGCCAGCTTCTCTTCTCACTGACGAATACCCATGCCTTATAGCTTGTTAAATATTTAAAATAACATCCCTACCACCATCTATATCCTAGGGAAACTTTTGAACATGTTTACTAGGGAACATGTACCAGAATATATTCTTGATAGCATTTAAAAACAATTTTTCAACAGTAGAAGAGTTAAAAATGTTGTATATTCAGAAGAGTGGGACATTTTACAGTAATAATAATGAATGAACTAGAGCTTGACTTACTGATATGGATGAATTTCAAAACATAAATTGAGCAAAAGAAGCAAGTACAGGAAAATACATATATTATTTGTTAATGTCTAAACACCAAATGTGCATCAGCTTGCAAAAGTGGTAAAACCTTAAAGAAACGCAACAATTAATACAAAACTCAAAACGGGAGGAAGGGGAATTTGATCTTGGAAGGAAACAGCATATCTAAGGCTAAGGTAGTAGTGGGTTCATGGATGTTCGATTTATTATTGTTTTTCAAACTTTTACATACTTAAAAAAAAAATTAATAAACAGAAACCTCAATCAAACAGAAGTGACCAGAAGGGGGAGCTCTCATGCCCTTAGATGCTGGCAGAGCCCAACAGGAAAAAGAAAGACTCCTCTTCTTTAATGTCAAGGACTCAGCCAATGAAAAGTCATGGACTCTTTGTTTAGCCCTCCTAACTTCCTTTTCCCCTCTGTAAAAGAGAGCTCCTTCCTTTGCTGTGTAGTGACTTGCAGTGGTGACTTGCCATGGTTATGGGCTCCGAATTACAGTTCTCTGCTGATACCAAATAAACTCATTTTTTTTTTTTTTTTGTGGAGAAATAACTGACAGTCTATTTGTTTTAGGTCATCAATAGTCTTTGTAATGTTGAAATATTTCACCATAAAACTAAGGAGTAGAGAAACCACTCATAGGGAGTTTAAAGGGCATGGTACATAGTGTAATTTGATTATTGCAAAGCATACGTGGAGGGGTATAATCTGAAATGTACTTACCTTTTTAGCTTCATCTCCTACCAACTGCTTCAAATATTCTTTCTTTGGAACCACACTGGGTATAAAAATAAGTGAATAATAAGTTTAAAGTGGGCCAGTACTTAAACGCAATGCTTTTTCCCCTTCTTTCTACCCCTGAGTGAATCACTTGCTTTCCCCTCACTACGCCATACTAGTTTATACTTATGCATTTATGTTGCAGTTTTCTTAGTCAGGAATACCCTTCCCTGCCCCAAAATTCTATACCTTCTTCAAGTTTTCAAATATTCCCTCTTCTCTGAAACCTTTCCCACTTCCCTCCCCGACACTTCAATCTTCCTTAAGAATTAATCATTCAAAAAAAAAATCATTCCTGCCTCCCTTTGCCTGTGGCACTTAAGGATAATTCCATTTTAACAATTATTTTATAATTAGTTGTTTTTTTAACTGATTTTTTAACATAAATTTATTTATTTATTTTTGGCAGCGTTGGGCCTTCGTTGCTGTACACGGGCTTTCTCTAGATGTGGCGAGTGGGGGCTGCTCTTCGTTGGGGTGCGCAGTCTTCTCATTGCGGTGGCTTCTCCTGTTGTGGAGCATGGGCTCTGGGCGTGTGGGCTCAGTAGTTGTGGCACGCGGGCTCTAGAGCACAGGCTCAATAGCTGTGGCGCATGGGCTTAGTTGCTCGGCAGCATGTGGGATCTTCCCAGACCAGGGCTGGAACCCATGTCCCCTGCAAGGGCAGGCGGATTCTTAACCACTGCGCCACCAGGGAAACCCCTAGTTGTTTAAATATATGCTCCTTTCCCTTATACCTTGCATCCTGATTGTCAGTTATTTAGAGCAGGAATCTGGCTTTATCTGTGTTTGTTTACCTATCACACAGCACAGTGAGTGACACATGGTAAGTATTAAATGTAAGAAAGTATGACTATCTCAGCTTGCTTATCATTACCAGAGGTGTTTAGTGAATGAAATAAGGTGGAAAAGTCAGGTCGTGGCCTTATTGTATCGGATCTCCTATATTAAGGCAAGCGTTTAGACTTTATTCGGTGAGCATCCCGGGAATCATTTAAAGTCTTTGAGCAGTGTTTCCAGAAGATTAAACATAGATTGGAGGTGAGGGACTATTTAAGAGACAATTATAACAGTGCATCTAGAGGCAATAAAGACTTGAACTATAGTAAAGTCAATGCTGAGAAAGATAAAACAATTAAAAGGGTCTATGATGGTGCTTCTCAAATTTTAACATGCACACCAATCACCTGTGAATCTTATTAAAGTACAGATTCTGACTCAGTAGGTCTGGGGTGAGTCCTGGGACCCTGCGTTTCTAATAAGATCATAGCTGGTGCTGTAGACCCATGCTGTCCAATATGGTAGCCTTTAGCCAGGTGGCTGTCAAGCACTTGAAATGTAGTTAGCGCAACTGAGGAACTGAATATTTTAAGTAATTTAAATTTAAATTTAAAAACGGAAACAGTGCAAAATATTTCTCCATTAAGCAAAATTTTGTTGTTTTGGTGAGACTGCATTTAAAAGAAACCATATAGTACATTTATTACGTTAACATTTAACATATCTATATCATACACTGTCACGAAATAGTAAGCCTCCCTGCCCACCACAATGACGTCTCATCAGAACATCTACAACTCTATGAAAGGCCTGGGGTACTAACTGGACGCTGCTCAAATGTGATTTAGTCAAAATTCAGGACCTAATTATGTGCATTAGAAAGCAGAACCTCACAGTTTGCAGAGCGCAGGCGCTCTGCGGGAGGGAAAAGTCTTCGGATGGATAACGATAAGGATAAAGAGGAATTCCAGGCCAGCTCCGGAGTCGGATCCACGGAACGGTTGGCCGGCTGCGGCGGCGCGGCGAGTGGTCGGGAGGGTGCGGCCGACTGCGCCTGCCTCGCCCAGCGGCGCCGCACTGCGGCCGTTGAGCCCCTCGGTGCAGGTGCGCGCGGCACTCGCCTCGGGCCGCCGGCTTTTCCCCGCCCACGGCCGCACGCGCATGCGCAGTTACCAGTCGCTGCTGGGCGGCCGCCGGCGGGATTGCTCTAGGGAGACGCGGGGACCAAGTGGCAGCGACTCGGACATCTGAGCTGCCACTGCCGAAAACGGGCCCGCAAGGCAGGTGCGTGGGCAGTAAGCCACTTTCCCGCGTCCCTTTGCCAACGGGCTGGGGTGAGGAGTCCGAGTCCTGGCTTCTTCCCTCAGAGCGGGGGTTCCTGGGCCGCACCCCTTTCTTTGGCGAGCCGCCAGAAGGAACCGGTAGGGGCCAGTGAGGGGGTGGGTGTTGAGTTCGGGGATGGGGATGCAGCCAGCGAGGTTTTTGTGCGGGCTCTCCTGGCCTCGGGAGTGGGAAGGCCGGCCCGGGCGGCGGGCGTTGAGGCCACCTCCGCGTCCGTTGGGTCCTCCGGAACTGCTGTGTCCGGAGGGGGGCCTGGCGCGGGGAAGGCCAGGTGTCCCCCTCAGCCTGGCCTGTCCTCTTCGGTTAAGGGGCCCCAGGGAGCCGAGTCCGTTATTCCAGCGGTTGCCATTTCAGCCCCGTTCCACGCTCGATCCCCGCTGCGCGCTCCCGAGGGATGGAGAAGGGGCCCGGTAGCCTCTCGGCGCCGCTCACTCCGCCGGCTACTTCTCACAAAAACGCGAACCAAACCAAAATAGGCTCAGCTTACGCCCTCCCCGCCTCTGTAAAGGCGAAGGGACCTAACCCTCACAGAGGTGTGTCCTGTGACTCGCGGCCGCTCCCTCGGGGCGATGCCTGGAGCCCGGTGCGCGCGGATAGGGAGGGCCCTAGAGGGTTGTGTTGAATCCCACGAAGCCCTGAGGACTCGAGACTCATTATCGCCGAAAGCCTGTTTACGATATCAGATACTTGAGCTGATTTTATTTATAGCATCTGCCTGAGAGACAAAGAGAATGGAATCTAAAAAAAAAAAAAAAAGGTCATGAAGAACCTAGGGGCAAGATGGGAGTAAAGATGCAGACCTACTAGAGAATGGACCTGAGGACACAGGGAGGGGGAAGGATAAGCTGGGAGGAAGTGGCATGGACATATATACACTACCAAACGTAAAACAGATAGCTCGTGGGAAGCAGCCGCATAGCACAGGGAGATCAGCTCGGTGCTTTGTGACCACCTAGAGGGGTGGGATTGGGAGGGAGACACAAGAGGGAAGAGATATGAGGATATATGTATATGTATAACTGATTCACTTTGTTATAAAGCAGAAACTAACACCATTGTAAAGCAATTATACTCCAATAAAAATGTTTAAAAAATCACTGTAGAATTAAAAAAAAAAAAGCAAATGGCAACAAAGCTCAGAAGGGAGAAAGTAAATCGAATGGCCATGGGAAGACCTCTCTAATTAGAAGAGAGTTATTTTATACTGAAGCTTTTTGATGCATAAAAGCCATCAAAACCCTGATCTAGCCTTCTGAATTTGCTGGCTTTAAAATTTTTACGTCACTCTAGGTCTTTTAATCATTCTTGGTAGCCCTCCTTTTGGTAGTTGTTTGACTTCTTTTCAGTTTTGTCTTTATATCTAATTGGTTTGATCTTCCAGTCACGTTTAGACCTTATCTCTAAATCCTTCTGAAGATAGCCTTTATCTAGTTAATAAAGTTAATTATTGTGTGTGAATGATGCATGTTAATGGATCCGTAGAAGCTGAACAGTGCTATAAATTGACCTTATTGCTTGTTTTCAGTACCTAATAAGTTTTAGTGCTCTTAACTACAAAGCTACAATGGAACTTTAGATCATCCAGGTTAACCCTTAAACTTGACAAATGAAAAAAAAGGTTTAGAACAGTTTGAAGCCCTTCCCTTTTTAATAACAGAACAGTACACTTGGTGCCATGGTGCCAAGCTCAGTGTACTTTCTATTATATTATTTTGTAGTTGAGCTCCTGAAGCTGCATGACAACTAAAACTTCAAATAGTGATTTTTCAAACACTACTTTTGAGCCATAGTGGTGTTGGTGAGTCCTCAGTCAGCCATTAAAACCGAATAGCAGAAAGGCATTTCAGTTATAAGAAATAGTATATAGAAAGCATGAATGTGTTAATAGGTGAGTGTTAAGAGTAAGAAATGAGTCTTAAAAGGGCAGAATTTATACTGAGAACTACAGACAACTATTGAACATTTTTATAAATAGTTAATAAATTAAGACTTGTTCTTTTTTAGAAAATTCATGCTGGAGAGAAGGTGGCAGATAGATTGATTGATTGGGAAGGCTGGAAGTGAAGAAGCAAAGTCAAAGTTTACTGATCCTTTTTAGAAACCATGGATTCCCAAATTAAGGCTGTGGCATGGATGTAGAAAGATACATTCAAGAAATATCCAAATGCACTTAGTTACCAATGATACAGGATATCAATGGGAAAGAATAGTCTTAAGATAGTGGCAAAGCAACTTGGCTAATTTGGTTGACTGGAGGTGAAGTTAATGGGAGAAGGGAATTGAGGAGATAGAGAACAGGTTTGGGAGGAAAGACCAGCCTCAAATTAGTGGAGGCTTTGGTACATCCTTGAAGATGGATAGTGATTTGAAACTAAAGAGTGGCCTCTGTGCTGTGGAGATAACATTTGGGAGTTTTTAGCTAGCTTTTATAGGTAGAAGTCAAGAGTATATGAAATGTAAGGAGAAAGTCTGGGGACAGAACCCTAACGAACAGCAACATTTACAGGAGATTAGAGAAAGAGCCCGTGAAGGTGGCAGAGCAAATGAAGAGATCTTCAAGAATCAGGAATAGTATCATAGAAGCCACGGGAGGAGAGGGCTTCAAGGAGGCAGTAGCAAGGTCAAGAGAGAGCAGTAGGCAATAGGACTGAAAAATGCTATTGCATTTACCAGCTGAGACGTGGTTGGTAGAACTGTTTCAAAGAAGCTAGAATCAAGTACAAGAATGATAAAAATATTAGTTTTTCATTGTTGCCATACCAAACTTAGCAGCTAAATGCAGCACAAATTTATTTTCTCACAGTTCTATAGGTCAGAAGTCTGACACAGGTCTCACCGAGCTAACATCAAGGTGTGGGCAAGGCATCATTCCTTACTAGAAGCTCTGGAGAGATTCCGCTTCCTTGCTCATTCAGGTTGGTTGCAGAATTTACTTCCTTTTGGTTGTAGGACTGAGGTTCCTGTTTCCTGTTTCCTTGTTGACTGTCAGCTGAGAGTTGTTTTCAGTTTCTAGAGACCACCTACATTCCTTGGCTCATGCCCCCCTTTCCTCCATCTTCAAGATCTCTATGGTGGGCGGAGTCCCTCTCACTCTTCAAATCTCTTTTGCCCTCTTTCACTGACTTCCTCTTCCACTTTTAAGGGCCCATGTGATTATGTTGGGCCCACTTGCATAATACAGAATACTGTCCCTATTTTAGGGTCAGCTAATTAACAACCTTAATTCCATCTAAAAAGCCCCCTTTGCTATGTGAGGTCACGCTCACAGGATGAATAGGGTGTGGACATCTTTGGGGGGTCATTGTTGTGGCTACCATAGGAAGTTAAAAGTACTAACAGTTCATGGATACATTCTTTCTAGATGCTTTTGTTAAGGAAAGGTGATACCTAGAAACATTTACATTATGTAGCATGTGATAATTATAGTCAATAGTAAGCCTTACTGTTTATCCTTAAGTTTTGTAACTAAGAAATGCAAGTATCTTCTTAAATATTCTGAAATTTCTGTGAACACTATAAAATTTTAAAGTCTCATAGGAGTATAAGGTAATACAATGAAGTTGTTAGTTTTTATATTTTTATGTAGCCTTAAGCTGCTTTAAAATCTTTGCTGGAAAGATTTTAAACGCATTTAACCAGCTAACTAGATATATGTGCATAAAATATAATTTGGATACACATCAAAATATGGCTTTTAAAATATAAAGCCCACAGAAACTGGAATGGATGTCTAAAGGATGGAACATACTAACAAAATATTTAACCTTGTATTTTATAGGCCTAGAACCTCACTGCCATTTAGTGAGTTAAATTGTTAAACCTTCTAACCTTAGAGCCTTAATGAAAGGAATGTAGAGTTTGAATAGACCTAACTTTGAGTCTTGCCTTTGTTGTTTATTAGCATTCTGTATTCTTGAGTAAGTTACTTACCTCCCTGAGCCTTGCTTTCCTTATGTATAATGGGGTACTAATACCTTCACCGCAGAGTAGCTGTAAGGATTGGAATTAACATGTCTGAAAAACAGTAAATACTTGAAACAGCACTTCCTGTTCTCCTTGTTCCATTCCTCCCTTTTCAGTTCCTTTCTCAAGTGCAGCTTCCTTTGCCCTTGGCCTAGGGGAATCAGTCCTTTGCATCCTTTGCACCTCACTTTGAATGTAACTTTCTCAAGGAGGCTTTCTCTGCCTCTTCCCCTACCCTGTAATTTCAGTTCCCCAATTACCAACTCTTACAACTTCTTTACTAGTCTGTCACTTGTTACAGTTTACGTGATATACCTGGGTTATTTGTTTAATGTCTGATTTCCATCCCAGACTATAAGCCCTTTGCGATCAGGGGCCATGTGTGTTTTACTAATTACTGTAAATTCAGTGTCTAACATCATGCCTGGCACATAATTGACAACCATAGGTATTTGTCAAATGAATTTGTGAATGATGAATTTTATTATTTATCTCCTGGCTAACCTCTCTTGAATTTCTGGAAACATCAGCCACCACAAAATTAATAAATCCCTGGTGCGGCTTATTGTGAAGGATGCTCGTTTCTTCTGTGAGAAAGTACCGGCATTTCGAATGGAGTCTTGCAGCTTCTTTGGAAGAAGGCTGCCTCTTTAAGATACCACTATTACCTACCTCTCCACCTTATTTGTGATCCTTCAAAGTGAACTTTCTATGTGCTACATGGCCTACATAGCCAGATAATTCCAAGAATACCCTTTAATTTTGGTGAAAATTTGTCCAGTTTTATTTTTCTGATGTGGTAACACAGAATTTTTTCATCTAATTTTTTTGTTTACTGTCTTTTCTAGTAAATTATGAATTGAGTTGTTAAAATGCAGCATGTCTACAACAAGATTCTGAAATAACTCACAATGAGATGTTTCTTCATAGATGTAGAGTAAAAATGAAAAATATGTTTAATTCCCCCATATTAAATTAGAACATAAAACTGCAAACTTTCTAGATTATTATCTCCTTATCTATAGGAAAGCTTTAACTATGTTAAGTTTTAACAATGTTCTAAAAAACTTTAGAGGGCCATTGTTGGAAGCATTGACATACCCATTTCTCTGTCATAAAACCATAGTTAAAGACATCTATTATATAAGGATTCAGTCCATAAATTTTTCTAGGAGTTAAATTCTAAAAAAGGATTTTTCCTCCAAGGATCTTGTAGACTTTTATAGACAGTGAAAACTTCATTTTATTTCTGGCCTTCCCCTAATTGCCTGGAAACCCTTTTGCCAAATTTATCGTTGCAGTGCTGCTACAACAATAGTCATTCTAGTTTGTTGCTTAGTAACATCTATTTCTCTCCAGCCATAACCTTTTCTTCTTGTCATTTATGCATTCATTCATTCTGTGAATATATATCTTTCTCTGTTTATCATGTATGAGCACTCTTTGGCTAGCACTGTGAATACAGAAGTAAGAATTCTGGCTCTCGGTGGGCTTATATTTTTGTCTGTTTTCTGCTGCAAGTTTCCTCAAGCAGTTCTTTTGGAACTATGTAGAAGTAGTATAAATCCTAAATAAATAAATGTATCATTATAATGTTTATATAACCATTATTTTGAAAATGATGCTATTTAGTCCATTTTAACTTTAGTGTGTAGCTATGTTTTTAAAACCCAATGCAGAGTTAGTTCATTCTTTCTATAATTACTATGACCAAATACTATCCCCATATCCTGGATTTCAGCTCCGATCACTTCACTAATCTCAGACCTTCAGTAGTTTCTGAATTTTATAAGATCAGATCCAGAATCTTTGCAACACTTTGTAGGTCTTTGCCTAAATCACCAGAAAGTTGTATTTTCAACTATTATTTCTGCTGTTATGGTTCTTTCCCCACTTTTTACTGTATTTCTTGAGATATTTTCATTGTTTCTAAGTCCTTCTGATTTAGAAAAAAAATACTCAGTTTTAGTTAACAGTATATATTAGATAAGATAATGCTCATATAGAAAATTTTAAAATCCCAGATGCCTAACATAGTTTCTGGTTGCTGGTGTCCTGAGGAGTAGATGACTGTGATGGTTAATTGTATCTACCTACCTGATGGAACCACAGGGTGCCCAGATATTTGGTCAAACATTACCTTGGGTGTGTCTGTGAGGGTGTTTTTGGATGAGATTAACATTTGAATGGTAGGCTGAGTAAAGCAGATTGCCCTCCCCTAGGTGAGTGGCCTTCATCCAAACAGTTGGAGGCCTGAATAGAACAATAAAGCTGATACTCCAGTGAGGAAGAGGGAACTCTTCCTGCCTGACTGGCTGAGCTGGGACTTCAGTTTTTTTCCTGCCCTTGGATTCGAACTGAAACATTGGCTCTTCTTGGGTCTTGAGCCTGCTGGCTTTCAGACTAGAGCTTATATAGCATTGGCTCTCCTGGCTTCCAGGCCTTTAAACTCAGACTAGCACTACATCATTGGCTTTCCTGGGTCTCATTTAACTCCATTCACCTGAGTCATGCTTAACTCCAAGAAAAATATAGTATAGTCATGTCTCCTGAAAAAAGAGAAGATAGCTTGGTGATCAGCCAGCAATCTCTCCCAAGTATCTCATACTTGACCAAAGTTACTTATATTTCAATTTGTTATTGAACCAGCCCAGAGGCAGTGCAGAGAACATACAGGAGATCAAAGATATATGCAAATGGATGTGCTTCTCCAGTGCCTCCTTTCTTCTTCATGAAGGCACAGATATTTTGTGATTTCAGCAACCTGTATGGAGTGAGGAATACACAGGACGCTTAGAACCATGGGCTTGCTATCTTTTATACATTTGTAAGGCGGCAAGGAGGTGGTGTCAGCACTAAAAGTTCTGTATTATACCATATAAACAAATTCTTGCTGCACTAAAACTGTATAACTTAGGACAACCATATAGCTAAATAAGGAATTAGAAGACTTGAACAACACTATAAAGCAATTGGACTTAATACACATACACAGAACACTTCACCTAACAATAATGGAAAGAAAAATTAATGCCAGTCTTCCTCAAACTCTTCCAACAAGTTGAAGAGGAGGGAATACTTACACACTCAGTCTATGAGGGCAGCATTACCCTCATACCAAAGCCAGACAAAGACACTGTAAGAAAACTACAGACCAATGTCCCTGATGAATATTGATGAAAATACATATTTTTCTTAAGTGCACATGGAATATTCTCTAGGATAGACCATATGTTAGGCCACAAAACAAGTCTTAACAAATTTTTAAAAGTTGAAATCATTCTAAGTATCTTTTCCAGTTACAGTGTAATGAAACTAGAAATCAGTAGCAGAAGGAAAGCAGGAAAATCCACAAATATGTGGAAATTAAAAAACACACTTTTAAACAACCAAATGGGTCAAAAAAGAAATCACAAGGAAATTAGAAAATATCTTGAGATAAATGAGAAAAAGAATCCCACAAGAGACCAAAACTTATGGTATAGACTGAAAGCAGTGCTAAGAGGGAAATTTATGGCTGTAAACATTTACAGTAAAAAAGAAAGATCTTAAATTAACAACCTAACTTTACAACTTAAGGAACTAGAAAAACCCAAAGCTAGAAGAAGGAAGGAAATAATAAAGATTAGATAAGAGATAAATGAAATAGAGAATAGATAAACAACAGAAAATGTCAGTGAAACCAAGAGTTGGTTCTTTGAAAAGATCAACAAAATTGATAAACCTTTAACTAGATTGAATTAAAAAAAAGACGACTCAAATAATTAAAATCAGAAACAAATTAGGGGACATTACAACTGATCCTATAGATATAAAAATATTATAAGGGAATGCTATAAACAATCATATGCCAACAAAATGGATAACCTAGATGAAATGGACAAATTCCTAGAAACATACAACCTATTCAGACTAAATCATGATGTTGTAGGAAATCTGAACAGACCTCTAACCAGTAAGGGAATTGAATCAGTAATCAAAAACCTCTCAACAAATAAAAGCCCAGGAGTAGACGGCTTAACTGGTGAGTTCTATCAAACACTGAAAGAAAAATACCAACTTTCCTCAAGCTCATCCAAAGCACTGAAGAGAAGGGAACCCTTCCAAACTCATTCTATGAGGGCAGTATTACCCTGATACCAAAACCAGACAAAGAAACAACAAGAAAACTGCAAACCAATATCCCTGATGAATAATGTTGCAAAAATCCTTACCAAAATATTAGCAAACAAAAATCAGAAGCACATTCAAAGATTGGGACTTCCCTAACAGTCCAGTGGTTAAGACTCTGCGCTCCTACTGCAGGGGGTGTGAGTTTGATCCCTGGTCCGGGAAGTAAGATCCTACATGCCATGTGGTGTGGCCAAAAAATAAAAAAAAAATAAGAAAAAAAGATTTATACACCATGACCAAGTGAGATTTATTCCTGGAATGCAAAGATGGTTCAACGTATGAAAACCAATTGGTGTAATGCATCACATTGTCAACGGAGGGGAAAGAAACCATATGATCATCTCAACTGATGCATAAACAGCATCTGACGAGTTCCAACACCCTTTTATGATAAACACTCAATAAAATATGAATAGAAAGAAACTTCCTCAATGTAATAAAGGCCATATTTGAAAAATCAACAGCTAACACCATACTCAATGGTGAAAGACTGAAAGCTTTTTCTCTAAGATCTGGAACAAGACAAGGATGCCTGCTTTTGTCACTTCTATTCAACATAGTACTGGAAGCCTTAGGCAGAGCAGGTAGGCAAGAAGAAGACATCCAAAATGAAAAGGAAGAAGTAAAATTATCTCTGTTCACAGACAGCATTATCTTATATGTAGAAAACCTAAAAATTCCACCAAAAAAATTGTTAGAACTAACAAAAGAATGGTGGTTGCCTGGGGCTTGGGAGAAGAGGATACGGAGGAATTGTTGTTTAAGGGGTATAGGATTCTAGTGTTGTAAGATGGAAAAAGAGGTGTGGAGATAAGATGTACAGCAGTGTGAATGTTCTTAACACTACTGAACTGAACAGTTAAAATTGGTTTAAATGATAACTTTTATGTGCATTCTACCACAATTAAAAAATTTTAAACTGCACAAGTTAGTTACTTCAGTGTTTTGTAAATTACCCCATTGTCAGGCCTCTCAAAGCTCCAGTGCAGGCCTAGCAGTATCTTACCTCTCTTCTTAAGAAATGATGTGTGACAAACCTCACAGTTTTGTTTGGAGCTTGATGACATGTTGGCACCATAGCATGGTAGACGTCCAAGTAATACTGCAAACTTCATGATGCAGTTCTCAATTGTCAGTTGGTGCATCACTGAATAATGATAGAATACTGCAGAATTAAGCAGAAACTGTTAGGTCTGTATTTCTGATTTTTTAAGAAAGGAATAGATAGCAAAAACAACCTTGGACTATATCATTTTCTTAATGGAGACTATTATCCTGTAGAACTGCATTGTCTGCAGAATGGTTAATGACCACTTACAGTTTATTTTTAAATATTCCACTTGTATAGTAAGGTTGATATGACCATTTCTGGGTGAATATCTTCATAGCTTAATACTAATAATCATTAAATTTTGGAAATTTCCAGGAGATTTGAAATGTGTTATGTTACGATTTTTGCAATTTCTTTCCACTGCTTTATCAGTAAACATATAATCAGTGGGGTAATATTAAAATAAGAAGTAGAATGGTATATTGATGTAAAGTTTTGGATTCTCATCTTGTCTCACTTTTCCAGTCATGAGAATTTGATCAGGTTTTTGAATCCTTCTGCTTTCAGTTTGTAGATTGGGAGTAATGATGGCTATCCTCGTGATGTCCTAGGTTGCAAAGATTAAAGTAGCTAGTTCCTTTATGCAAATGAATGATTATAGTCATAGAACTTTAGAGAAGAAACAAACTTTCCAGATAAAGGGTTTTCTAAACTTTTTTCTGAAGCTTTGGCAACTGTTTCTGAAAGAAAGTTAGGAAGAACCTAATGTAGAAAACAAATAATATACACTGCTGTATTTGAAATAGGTAACCAACAAGAACCTACTGTATAACACAGGAAACTCTGCTCAATACTCTGTAATAACCTAAATGGGAAAAGAATTTTAAAAAGAATAGATACATGTATATGTATAACTGAATAACTTTGCTGTACACCTGAAACTAATACAACATTGTTAATAAACCGTACTCCAATATAAAATAAAAATTTTAAAAATAAAAAAGTATATAAAGCAAAAAAAAAGAAAGAAAGAAAGAAAGAAAACAAATAAAATTGGCTGAAGTAAGAGTAGGGTTCCAGAGAGGACACTGCCTGCTTGGTTTCCCTTTAATTCTTCTCTGGCAGCCCAATCCACCAGAGCTCAAACAAAGCACTTAGAACATGTTTTTTCAACAAATTTAATTATTAAGAAACTAAACTGTGCATTCATTTTGAAGGAGGAGATATGGGGCTAAAGTGATATTAATGTTCATTATTACTGCTATTATTTTATGCATTTCTATTTTACTGAAATGTTATTGATAGCAAATCAAGAAAAACACCTTTTGCTTTGTTATATAAGTCATGGAAGGCTCTTAAACTTTCAGAACAATGAAGCTTTTAGGGTCGTTAACAGTTAATAAGCAATGTGTAAATATACTCATATCTGTGCCAATAAGTGAAAATTTTAAAAACCCCTACCTTACTGTTATTAAGTCAAAGTGATCCCTTTATATTTACTTTCTATCCCAGTTAACCTCTATTTTATGACTCAAGAGAGATTAAACTCTTCTAATTATGATTAGTATGCATCATTTTTTGTGTTGTCTTTGTCTGTAAAAATGGTGGTATTAACACACCTTTTAATATAGAATGTTCATATTATGGTAGAATGGTGTTGATTTTTTTAAACCTGCATTTTCAAAGTAAACTTTAAAGTTGTACCCAGTGGCCTTTAGAAGAAATTAAAGCTAACTGGCCCATATATTCATGTAGAGTTTTGATCTCATTTAAAAGGGTTAGTTGAGCTAATCAAATGGAAAAATGCTTTTTATAGTCTGATGCTTCTTTTTTGAAAACAGCTTAATATATTATTTGCATGCCTACAAGTTGACCTGTTTAATGAGGGTAGTTCAGTGGGTTTTAACATATTTACAGAGTTATGCAACCATTACCATATTCCCATTTTAGAATATTTTCATTACCCTCAAAAGAAACCCTGTGCACATTAACCCTTTCTTCCCATTTCTTTCCTTTCCTTAGGCAATCACTTATCTATTTTCCGATTCTATGGATTTGCCTGTTTAAATGGGGTCATACAATATGTGGTCTTTTTATGACTGACTTCCTTCACTCAGCAAAATGTTTTTGGGATTCATCTGTCTTGTAACACATTAGTACTCCATTCTATTTCATTGCTAAATAATATTCCAGTGTATGAATATTCCACATTTTGTTTATCCATTCATCAGTTGATGAACATTTGGGTTGTTCACACTTTTTTGGCTATTATTAACAATTTTTTTTAAACATTTACATTCCAAGTTTTTGTTTGGACATCTGTTTTCATTTCTCTTGGGTAGATACTTAGGAGTGGAATTGCTGAATCATAAGGTAATTCTATTTTTAACGTTTTGAAAAACTGCCACACTGTTTTCCAAAGCTCATTTTGTATTCCTGCCAGCAATGTATGAGGATTCCAGTTTCTCCACAGCCTCCCAAAACTTGTTATTATTATCTCTCTTTGATTATAGCCATTCTGGTGGGTGTAGAGTGCTATCTCATAAATTCAGTGTTTCTTAGGCAGACCCATATAGGTCTGTAGATATGTTCTGCAGAATCTAAGAGTTCTAAGAATATACTTTTTTAAAAAAAATTTTCATGTTGATGGTAATATAACTATACTCTGGAGCATCTGAATGACTGACCACCTAATAACCAAGACTGCCACACTATTTCAGTATTCATATTTACTTCTTTAAAAGTCCACTGGCACCAAGAAATAAAACTTTCATTTTTAACATGCTAATGGGAATAGAGGGGGCTGTAATTATATAAATTATGTATTTCTCCCAAGAGGAAGCCAAATAATATTTGGCTTCTACTCATCTCAATTAATGCTATAAGGAACAGAGGTTTTGCAGTATTTGAATAGAGAAATGGTTATACAATTGACTCATCACAGTATTATGGGGATGATAAATGCAAAAGAACTTTATGCATAGCGCTCAACCTGGTTGCAATAAATCCTGTATTTGTTTGAATTTCCAGCTGTGATTTGATTTCAGTAAAATACTATCACATTCAATTGTGATAAAATTATTTTTCTTTTTTTGGTGTTTACATATAAATTTATTTTGTTTTTATGATTGCAAAATTTCCAATTGTATGGTTATATACACTTAAACAACATTATAATAAAAAAGTAACTCGAGCGAACATTTAGGAATCACGATCCTTTTTTCTTCTTTTTAGAGGAGTCCACATATTATGAGTTCATTGGTCACTGTTATCTGTATCTTTAGGTTTGTGCCTTTGGCTCTTTGCTTTTAGAGGCAGGCCTTTAGCTGTAGACTCCTGTGAGATTTTGAAGTTTGTGTTATCACTTGTTCAAAGCAGAATTTAAGTAAGTTTGGTAATGATTTGTTTTAAAAGCCATCCGAGAAAAAAAGAGGTATTAAGGAGAAATTATTTCTTTGGAAATATACTTACACATATTTTTCACAACTTTGTTTTGTTTTTACTGATTACTGTCAATTTCACAGATAATCAATATGCGTTTCCAAGGCTTTTGGCTATGTTTGGGTCTTCTTTTCATCTCAATTAATGCAGAATTTATGGATGATAATGTTGAGATGGAAGACTTTGATGAAAATTCAGAAGAGATTGATGCTAATGAAAATGAATTCTCCTCAGAGGTAAGGTTATTGAGAAACAAGCTATAATTTATTCTTTTAGGGTTCCCTGACGGTCCAGTGGTTAAGACTTCGCCTTCCAATGCAGGGGGTGCGGGTTCCATCCCTGGTTGGCGGGGAGCTGCTAAGATCCCACATGCCTCGCGACCAAAAAACCAAAACATAAAACAGCAGCAATATTGTAACAAATTCAATAAAGACTTAAAAATTAGGTCCACATCAAAAAAATCTTTAAAAAAAGTAATAAAATATTCTTTTACATGAACATAGGGGTGACTAATTTCTTGAGATTCACTTCTATTCAAATAGTCTTTAGTTTCAATATAAATAGGAAAAACATTGCCTTTTTCCAACTATTTGTTGCTGTGTTTTTAACTTGTGCATGGCACCTAGCACAGTTTTATTACCAAATAAATATGGGGAAGGTCTTTACTATCAAACTAGGGGTTCATCACTGGCTAAAGAGGACTAAATACTTTAGCTAAGGGAAGGGTTTTTAGTCTTATTTTTGACACTGCAAGCCCTTTTCAGATAAAAGAAAAGGTAGTATAATTTTTTCCTAGAAGTAAAGAAAGTAGTGTTTCTTTATTTCTCTGAGGGAAGAAAATGCTAAATAGGATGAATTAGAAAGGGGAGTGGTGATGAGGTAGGCATTTAGTAAGGCTCACAGTGTTTCTGTCTCAGCATTAAGATGTGTGTCTTGAGGTGGTGACTGATAGGAGTCTGGAAAACAGGAGTCTGGAGGTTTTTGTACACTTTGACAATCCATAAGAGCTTTCACATTGAGAATATTCATATCTAATATTGAGACAATCAGAAAATTTTTTCAGAAATATTTTTGGTGAGGAAATATCAATTATATTGTGCTAGCCGCTGTTAAAGGGCCAAGGAGAATAATATATAGTTGTTACAGACTTCCTTTTAGAGTTTTTAATTTGCAAATGCAAGTGTTGTTTAGCTGCTTAAGGTGAATATTCTTTCTTCTGTTAAGTTTTAAGCTCCACAAGGACATTTCTTTTAAAACCTGGTTCTGTGATCCACAGAAACTAAGTAGTAATCAAAGTGCTTATGGCTGACTTAGATACAGCTACTGCGAGGGTTTTGGAGGTTAATACTTCAAAGAAATTTCAGATACCTACGACTCTTAACTATATTTGATGATAATTTGAGAAGATGATAAGAAATGGGAGGAACAATTTTTGATGCTTCTAATTTTATATCATGAGCAATCTAGATATGGTAAAGTACAAGTGAAGTATAAATAAAGCGCAAAATAAATTGCTGGTGATTTAAAGGGTCGTCTAACAGAAGGAAGCCTCTTGTAACACCATTGCCCATTTTTGCCAATCCATAAAAATATAGAGAACAGTAAAGTTGTAAGTTCTAATTCAGAAAACTTCATGGGAGATTGGCAATTTGGGTAGCAGAATATTGACCTGTTAGTAAGTGTGTGGGATTTTGTTTAATTACTGATTTTCCTCACTTAGACAGGAAATGTACTATTAGGGAAGGGTAGGGACAGTGAAAATAGTAGAAGTACTTCTGTATCCTTTTCTCTTAAGGCTGAGAGAAGAAATTTCATAATTAATCATATAGGTAAAATCATAAAGGCTGATTAAGAAAGGACCAAGATTTATATATTACTGTAAGCAAAATTTTATTTATTCATCATCAGTTCAAATTATCTTTTGAGGGTTTCCCTGGTGGCGCAGTGGTTGAGAGTCCACCTGCCGATGCAGGGGACACGGGTTTGTGCCCCGGTCCGGGAAGATCCCACATGCCGCGGAGCGGCTGGGCCCGTGAGCCATGGCCGCTGAGCCTGCGCTCCGCAACGGGAGACGCCACAACAGTGAGAGGCCCGCGTACCGCAAAAAAAAAAAAAAAATCTTTTGACAATTTGTCAATAAATTTAAATTATTTTATTGGTGCATTCGGTATAGTGTAGTGGTTAAGTGTATAACCTTTAGAACCTAGGCCCATATCTTTTAAGTCCTGCAAGTGTCTAACTGTATGACAGTGGGCAAATTATTTTGCCTGTCTCCCACAGTTTCATCATAGGTAAAATGGGAACAATAAAGTACTTCCCGCGTAGAAATATTATGAGGATTAATAGAGCCATCAAATCACGCCCCCCCCCCATCATCATTATCATCATAGCAGCTAACACTTACATGGCACTTGAAACAATGCTTTGAGATAATTGCTTTGCAGTCCTTTCTCTTTTGAATCTTATTTTTCCTTTGGGTTTCTAATTTCTCAGAATGTTGTCATCATCCTCTAGTTACATAACAGTGAAATTTAAGAGTTAATTTTAAACTAACCTATGTGCTTACTAAGTTTTTCATCTTATATGTTTTTCATCTTACATCTTTTGCTTGTAATGACTTTTTATCCTCAAATATTGTCACCTGTTAGAATCCTTTCAAAGCCACATCCACTGCATCATGAGGCCTTGGCTAGTTACTGCCTCCCATCCCTCCTGTGTTAGGAGTCAGTGTATTCTGTTTGCACATAGAGTTTTTTTCCATTGTGTATCTCTTATATTCTTCTGTATTTTCTTACCAGTAGAATACAAAGTTTTGAGGCCAGAGACCATGTCACCTACCATCTATCTATATTACCTATATGTGCATTCCATACTAGGTTCTTAATTAGTGAGATTATTTAATTAAAATATTTGTGAAGGTGAATAACTTTAGATTTTTAAAATCTATTTTCTAGATTAAATATAAGACACCTCAACCTATAGGAGAAGTATATTTTACGGAAACTTTTGATAGTGGAAGGTTGGCTGGGTGAGTATTCATTCAGGAGAATTTTTTCCTTGATTTGATTAGCTTTTTTGAAGTTATTGGTTGTTAGCCTATGAAAATTGCCTCTACCACAGTACCTTAAAAAAGGGTTAACATACTTTATTTCACGGTGTAAACCAATACCTTAACACATTTTTATTATTGATAGAAGTGTTTAATTTGAATTGTTATCATTTATACAAAGAATATATACAAATGAATCATGAATGTAAAGTGAAAACTTACGTTTCTTCTTTCCTTAGGACAGATATTAATAACATAATTTCAGATGACAAATTCAAGTTAATGTTTTATCCTAAAAAATGGTAAAAAAACAATAAAAGTTATTATTTATTGATCATTATATGCCAAACACTGTCCTAAGTAGGTGGGTAAGAACTATCTTTATCTGCCTTTTACCAGTGAGGAAACTGAGGCTTAGTGTACCTTAGCTATGATCACACAGCTAGTAAATTACAGATTCTAAATTTAATTTAACTCTAGCTTTACAGGATTATGTGTAGACATCCTTATTTAGCCTCTAAGTATTAATTTATCTTAGAAGGAAAAGCGACTATTGGGTAATCTTCTGTTGTATTTCTGATATGCATTGTATCTATAAATTGTTAGTTTTATTTTTAATGATATACATTTCTTTCAACTTTATTTATAGGTGGGTCTTATCAAAAGCAAAAAAAGATGATACAGATGCGGAGATTTCTATATATGATGGTAAAATATTTATTTAAATATTCAACATAAGCAGTATGACCCAGAGTTCACTAGCTTTTGAGATTATATATATTTATTAAATATACCTGAGGCCCCATCCTGCTTCACAACAGAATCTTGTCAAAAGACAAATAGAGTCTTTTGTCTCCTTTCCAATATTTCTGGAAGTCCAGGTAATCCGTACTTAAGCCACCATCCAGTTTTCTAACTCTGAACAGTTAAATATTCACTCCACTGCAGTTAGTCTCTTGCAGGATTTCCCAGGCTACTGCTGTTCCCTACTGTTTTCTCTCAAGCATGGGCCGCCTAGATCAAGTTATAACTTTCGGCAGGGTCCTCCTAGAGGACATTTATGAGAGCTGTGGGACATGTGGCTCCTAGCCCACAGCCATTATCACTGCGTCTCTGATAGGTTATCTTCACGCTTCACTGTGAAGGAAAAGTCCTATATGCAAGGGTCAACTTTTCTTCCCCAACAGGACTCTCCTGGAGTGTGACGGAAGAATTTCTTCCTCCTCTTAGTCTAAAACTAGCCTCCTCAGTTGTTACATCCTAAAGCAGGATCAGCCTCAGTCGAGGAGACAGATAGTGGGAATTTCCTCTGTCTCAGAGGACCTCAGACCCATAAGGATGTGACCTCACACTGAGACTCCAACAGGCATTACATGAGAATAACAACAGAACAACTAACAGCATGTATAGGATGGCAGCTGTCTACTTCCGTTTCATAGTGTCTGTTTTAGTGTGAGATAAAGATCATGCCTACATGTCTTCCTTTGTAGTGTTCTCGATCCCAGTGTGTATGCTTATGTACTCCAAAAAGAACTCTACCATATGCCCAGAGCAAGCAATACTGCATTCAGTCTAAATCCATTTAGAGAAAAGAATAATTTCCCTCAAAGAAGCAGCAAGTCTGCAGAGATAGAACACTACCTAAAATAATACCCACAGAAATACCTGCCATCGAACAGAATGCTTGACTTAAAACATCTATGTTTAGCTTACTTTACAGTTTTTTTAGAACAGCATTGGGTAGATATTTGCTTTATGTTTGTGTTTTAGAAGTATCTTTTGATGGAGTTTTCCTAAAATTAGGATATGGTCTATTTTAGGAGTAAGTTTGTCTCTATTTCTTGCTGGACAAAAATGACTTAGTGTTTAAATGAGTTTTTCCCCCCCAGCTTAAAATTAGAACTCAAGCAAGCAGAAAACAAGCTTCTTAACACCTAAGTTTGGTCTGTAGTCTTATTAAACAAAATTATCCGCGAAAATAATCTTTTAGCATATTAGATTTGGTATGTTTGGTTGACTTTTTTCAATTTCTTGAAAGCAACTTTGAAAAATACAGAATCTCTTAAAGTTCCAGGTCCTGAAAATGGCATTTTGTATATAAATATTAGCAATGTTGTTTATATAGTGGTTAGTTGAGACCAATATCAGTTTCTTTGCAGGAATATTTAGTATTTCTAGTCGTTAATCACAGCTTCTGTCAAGTGCCACTTGAGTAAAACTAATTCCTGTATTTTCAGGAGTAAGCAAATCTGTGTGAAACATTATGTGCTGGGTAACAAGGTTTGCATTTGGAGGAGACTTATTTAAATTTTTCAGATTAAGTTATTAATAAAAGTATAGCTGTTTAAAAAATCACCAATTCTTTAAGTGACCAACTTTCAGGATATCTTATAAAATTTTGTGAATTCTTTTTGAAATTATAGTTACATCAGAGTTCATATTACCTGGCACTGTATAGAATTTGAGTAAATGATTGGTTAATGAAAAGTTATTGTTGATTTGAAGTTGGGAAAAACCTCTTGTCCTTGAAGAATAATCACCTTGTCACAGGTTTTCTAAAATTAAAGTAGTACTTTTAGATAGTACCTTTTCATAGCGGATAAATGTATGCATGTAATTACAAAACAAGGCAACATAGTTTAAAAAGGCCTTTACTATCAGTATCCTAAAACCCCTAAAGATAAAGTTGTTACTTCTTAAAAGAAGACCTTTGTGATTTGGTCAAGCCACAGGTTGGCAGTGATAATACAGTTGCTCATCAGTGTGAGAGAAGAAAAACCAAAAGAATTCACTTTTTTTAGAAAAGTACACTATAGCCAAATTAGGGGACAAAAAGGAAAAGAAACTTAAAAACTTTAAAAAATGAATTCTTAAAAACCCAATACTGTGTGCACAATGATAGACCAAAATATACCCTTCTCTGGTTCATGAGACTGTCAGGTTCTTGCACTGTTGTTTTTTTAGAAAGAAAAAAACATGTATAAAGTACATTAGTAATTCAAAAGTGCCCATTAATATTTCAAGTTGGCACAATACCGGAAAATAGCCAGTTTTCGCTAAATTGAGTTTTCTTGGAATAGGCGATAACTCTAATTTTCAAAGCTAGAACATTTTATACAAATTAATATAAATTAGTTATTTTGTTTTAAAAAGAGTAAAGGAGGAAAGTCCAATCCACAACTTTGGGGCTGCAGCTAACCCATCTAGCTTTGCATTATATGCTGCCTGTGATCTAATTGCAGGAGCTTCCTGATCTTAAACGTGGGAAATTCCAGCCCAGAGAGGACCTAACTCAGCTTTGCTGTGCTACAGCCTAGTGCTTATCTAGTATGTATGACTTCCTTGGCCAAAAGTTCTGAGAACTGATTGGCTTAGCTTAGGAAGTGTTAACTTTAGTTTGTGTTCTTTGGGCATAACAATTTTCAAATTAAAATTTAAATCTCTACAATAACTTCTGCAAAGTAAGAAAAGTAGCTGATGATACCATAAATTTCAAAAGAATTGACTGAGGCAAACTCATTTTCTGTTAAGGATGTACTTTGTCTCCTGTGTAATTTAAAAATACCTCATTTTAAAAATACAATGTTGATAGACCGTATGAGACAAACCACATTTTGTGATTTCATTGATTACAGTCTTTCAGAGAAATCCAAACTAAGCCAGCTTTAGAGGTGCTTTAATTAAATACTGTAGGGTCTGTTATTTATTAGTTTCCACAGTTTTAAGAGAAAAAGAGAACATACATACATTCAGGTGCAGATATTATTTTCTGATTTAAAATGTGATTTTATTTTTTCCAAAGTAGCCTTCATGGAAGAATTTTATTGGTCACCACTTCTGATAAATAATTCTTAAGTCAGTGTTTTTGGTTTTAGTTTAACTTGCTTTGTTTTGTATTTTAGGAAGATGGGAAATAGAAGAATTGAAAGAATATCGAGTACCTGGTGACCGAGGACTGGTGTTGAAATCTAGAGCAAAGCATCATGCAATATCTGCTGTATTAACAAAACCTTTCATCTTTGCTGATAAACCTCTGATAGTACAGTAAGTTTTATTATGTTTTTAATACTTTTTCTGACATTTATATTAGTTTTATATAATTTGGCTTCTGAATATAGGTATAATGAGTATAAAATGGGCATAAAAAACCAGATTTTCCTTTTCCATTTCATTTGCTTAAATACACAATGCATGTATACACACAGACACCCTGAGGTTTCGAGAGAAAAGCAGGTTAGTTGAAAAATTATATAATATATGCTGTAATATGCAACATTCCACCACCATAAACTATATAGTGCATACTAAAATCACCATTTTTATTTTAACTCTTTACTTAAAATGACTTGCTATTAAGATATATTAACCTCAGTATATTCAGAATGGAACCATAAATATTGCTGGTAAACCAGTGATAAGATCCAAAGGCAGCAAATTCCTTTTAAAGAGGAAGTGCCCTTTTAAAGGGCACATGATGTCACAGACAGTCACCCCTTCCCTCCCCTGCAATATGACATAAACTAGTTTTATTGTCATGTTGTTTGCATGTGTAACTGTCGTAAAATCCAGTGTAAATTCCTCAAGCTGTTTCACCTATACTGGTGTAAAACCAAAATAGGTGTGTACAAATACAATTACAAAACCAATGAAATTCATATTAAAAACAAAGAAAAGGAAATGTAGAAATGTTACTTTCTACCTTAGAAGATTGGGCTGTCCGAAGTTAATTACAGTGTAAGGAAATACCATTAACTGTAAACTTAACACTCCAGAACCACTTCAGTTTTTTGTTAACATGTTAAATATATTCCTATGTGGTGTAACTAAAATGCCATTTTGTATTTTAGAAATTTAAAACAATATGGCATTTGGTATAATTGGGCTAATTTTTCAGCTGTGATGCTTTGGCTTAGTTGCACTGTTATTTCAATAAATTTAAAATATCAAATAATGTCAGAGTATACAACCATTTAAACAAATGAAAAATATTGTTATAAGTACTTATTGGGATTAATATTTGAGCTTGATATATGTCATTATTCAGAGTTTGGAGTTTCTTTTTTCTTGAAAATTGGAAAGTAATCTTCTTATTCTGTTGAAGTTAGGTGAATATAATATCATTCTCTATTTTAATCCTTTGTGGCTTAACTGAAAGGGTAACGGAAAATAATATAAAGTTTAACTTCTCCAGAGTAAAATGAATCAAATTTGGTATTTTCAGGAAGTATAAATCACTGCTAGGGAAGCAAGTGAAAGATAGCTTGCAAGATTAGAAGCAAAGATAATAAGTCTAAAAAAAGTATTAAAGCAGTTGTGAAATTATTATTCTGAAAAAAGAAAAGGAGAATCAAGAAGAATGGAATAGCAGTGTTTGATATGCTTGAAAACAGTTCAAAGAAGGATAGTGAATATTTGTTATTCTTAATTTTGATGAAATGAGATAAATAAAAAATTTTATATTAACTACTATAAATACTATAGATTTATGACATAACTTTACTCTAAAGCTGCTTTTTCCAAATTGTGTACATATTAATATGCATTATGTGGTCATATAAGTTTCAGAAACTAAGAATATCTGAACCTTAAAGATAAGGAAGCATATTTGCCCATTAAAGACTTTGAGAAGTTCTCTGTATGAAAACCTGTTTTTAACTTGAATATTGTGTTTCCCAAACATAATTGACCACAGAAGTTTTTTACCCCCTTAGCAATAATTACTGTTTCATGGGACAGTTTAGAAAATGCTACTCTAAAGAAAATAGGGTTAACATATATTCTGCATTTGTCCTCATTTTTCCTATGATCTGAGATTAGCAGCAGTGAAGCTCTATGACATACATTTCACTGATCCTCAAATGCATTGTGAACTATTTATACTAGGCACAAGTTAATGATTTGAAAAATCTGGAAGTTTGCAGCGTATAAAATAGACATAGTGATCGAGTCTAGGCATACTAAGACAGCAGAGCTGTCTTAACATTTATAGAGACAATTTACACAATTGTTCTCTCTAGTTCTTTTCACAGAACCCTTTTTCCTTGGATCACCTATGCTAAAACTATATCTCTTTTTATTTTATTTTACTTAGAGTAGCAAATATTTACCTTTAGTTCACATTATGCACCATTTCTTTTACTTTGTACTCTTCAAAGACATGTTTCATGAAAAAAAAGTTTATCAGCTACTGCTTAAAAGTATTGATAAGGCTTTGAGGAAACAAACTATTTAAAAAATGAAAAAGAACAAAACAAAACTTTTCTTCTGATCATAACAGAAGCTAACATTTTTGAGCATTTATTGGCCCATTACTGTGCATGACAACTTCTAATCATCATAACAGTCCTTTGAGGTGTAGGTATGGGCAATATTCCCACGTTACAAGTGAGCAAATAGAGACTAGAGCTTCAGTAACATGCCTTTAGCCAAGGTCTCAGGTCTTCCTGACTCAGAAGTACTTGCTTGTAACGACTGTTGCAGATATCTTGAGAAATAAAGCAGAGTAGAAAGTAGGGAGGGGAAATCACCACAATCTCCAGCAACTCAGAGATGATCACTTAAAAGTTTACTGTATTTTCTCTATTTCTTTTCTATACAAAATACATATACTAATTGGGTTCAAACTGTCAAAGTTTTGAATGCTTTTTTTTTTTTTTACTTTGTCTCTAAACTTTCTTCAGAAACATTTTAAACTATAGTCCTTCATTAAAATTATCACTGTGTCCTGTTGCTCCTCTAGTTTTCATCTCTTTTTGCTTTAATTCATTAAACCAAATCATAACTTTTTTGGTTTTCACTGTTTTTCAGTTTGATAACCAGTTTGTTACATGTAATTCATCAATTTACTAAAAATCTCTTCTAAATAGTGTTCAGTAAGACTGTCATTGCCTAAATAAGACAAAACAACAACAGAACTTTTGCTGAGAATTAGAGTGTTGTAAATCTATGAAGAGACTGCCATGTCACTTCACTCTTTTAGCTGTTACACTGTGTTTCCCCTATCTCCTGGCTGTTAAGATCTGGAATATTCCAGGTTATTGACTGAGATTATGAAATCTCTTTGCTGGTGGTATTTAATTAAATGTACAACTTATTTAACATGGTTTCAGTGTAGCTGAACTAAAAGACAAATTAGTAGCAGACTGGATATCTAGGATCATTAGCAATTTCTTAGAAATTTGTGCTGTAGCCATGACCCCCATAGTCTTTGTTTTTAGTTTATAAAGACTATATATAAATACTGTATGCTAACACATATATATGGAATTTAAGAAAAAAAAATGTCATGAAGAACCTAGGGGTAAGGCAGGAATAAAGACGCAGACCTCCTAGAGAACGGACTTGAGGTTATGGGGAGGGGGAAGGGTGAGCTGTGACAGGGCAAGAAAGAGTCATGGACATATACACACTAACAAACGTAGTAAGGTAGATAGCTAGTTGGATGCAGCCGCATGGCACAGGGATATTGGCTTGGTGCTTTGTGACAGCCTGGAGGGGTGGGATAGGGAGGGTGGGAGGGAGGGAGACGCAAGAGGGAAGAGATATGGGAACATATGTATATGTATAACTGATTCACTTTGTTATAAAGCAGAAACTAACACACCATTGTAAAGCAATTATACCCCAATAAAGATGTTAAAAAAAAAAGACTATATATAGTACGTACCTTATTTTAATTGGAAGTTTCCTGTTGAAAGTTTTAGTCAAAGTATTTTATTCTTAATTCAACAGTTTTGATGAAAAAATTATTTCAACAAATTGGTTGGCTTTTGTATAGTTGATTATAATCATTCTATTTTTAATATTTTAAGGATGTGCACAGAAAAGTCATTTCTGCTTGTTCCCTATAGGTTGTGGATATGCTTTGTATGAGCTTTCTGGTAATGTAAAATGTTTGTGTCTAAATGAATTGAGAGTAATACATTAGATTTTGAAGAACAGTTAGTAATTTTTATTTATCAGCAGTATGATTCTTTTTCCCTTCATTTAGATATGAAGTAAATTTTCAAGATGGTATTGATTGTGGAGGTGCATACATTAAACTCCTAGCAGACACTGATGGTTTGAATCTGGTATGATATTTTAATGTTTAAGAAAACCTTATTAAAGTTAATAAGTATTTTTAAGGAGCAATTGACACAACTGAAATTTTCATTTTCAACTGAAATCGAAAATAACTTTGAAAATTTTTACCCACCATGAGTTTATATAGCTTTTACAGTGCGCCTTCAAGTTTCATACACAGCTTTGTTACTTGATGGCATCAGTTTTGCAATCATTAGCCACATAAAAAAGTTTGCTGTGTCTATAAATAAAAAATAACCTGGTGCTTATAAATGTCACTAAAAGATCAGCTTACAGTTATTTTCTTTACAAAATAATAATCACAGGAGAAGTAAGATAACAGAGCAAAGCAGTAAAACACAATGGCCAAAGAACCAAATTAAAAAGGCGGGCCAGTTCAGGAATTGGCAGTCTGCAAAAATTTACTAAGTTAAAAATGTTTTCATAGTGAAGCAGGTTACGTTAGGACCATTTGAGGTTTGGAGACATTTCTTATAGCATCCTCCTACAGGAGGCTATGTCAGGATTTCTGCATATAACAAAAATAAGATAAATGAGACATTAATGAGATATTTGTCAGAATGCGTGGCTACGAAACAGATTAAAGGATTCATTTACTGTTATTAGGATCGGGTAAAGGGGAAGCCATTTGTAGTAGATGGTGAAACACTTAGGTATTGTGAGGTGATGATCACTTGAAGGCACAGTGGCAATAATAAAGTCAAATACCAAGTATTTTTCTAAGCACTTTATCTAATTAATTCAGTTAATCCTCAGAGAAACCTTATAAGGTACGTACTATTATTATCTTCATCAGAGGTAATGAAATAGAACCACAGGGAGGTTAAGAAATTTGCTCAGGGCCACACACAGCTGGTTTAAAGGCAACGGTAGGATTTGAACTCCAGATCCCATGCTCTTAACCAGTGTCCATGCCAGATGAAGAGAAATGACCAATTATGAAATGGGGAGCATGCTGCAGTGTCTGCTTTTGACAGACACAGTCTGTCAAATCAAGAGTCTGATTCTCTTCTTCACATTGTGCTAAGGGGCGCCATTTTCTGGTGTCTTACTGAATAGTAGTAATGGCTAAGTAGTCACTGTAGTCTTAAGTCACAGAATGCTTTTCTCTGTGCTTAATTTTCTTAATAAAATATTAATAATACAGATCTATATAGAGTAACTAAAACATTATGATGTTGCTAGGGTGGTTCCAGCTTCTCTCCTACATCTTGAGGATGGAAGTAATGTGTGCACTTAAAAAACTATTTTGAAATAAAATTTGTTATGTTTTCCACATCCTTTATTGTCAATTGTGTCAACTAATTCTTTGGTGAATTAGCATTTGATACATTTTTGTGAACTCTACCCAGTGGGGTAGAATAGAGAAATCCATTAAATACTCTAATTCTGGACTAATCCCAATACTCATCTCTCTTTGAAGGAAAACTTTTATGATAAAACATCCTATACCATTATGTTTGGACCAGATAAATGTGGAGAAGATTATAAACTTCATTTTATCTTCAGACATAAACATCCCCAAACTGGAGTTTTTGAAGAGAAGCATGCCAAACCGCCAGATGTAGACCTTAAAAAGTTCTTTACAGACAGGAAGACTCATCTTTATACCCTTGGTATGTCCTTTTAATTCATTCATTAATTCAAAGATATTTGCTGACTACCAATGTTTTCATGGCAAGTGCTTTGGGAGAAACACAGGTCCTTCTGTTAAGGGCTTATCTTTTTAGGAGAATAAGACACACATACTTATAGCACAGGTAGAAAGTAAAGTGTCGTATGAGGTACAGTTAAGAGCTCAAAAACAATATTACTTTCAGTTTGGAAACTTGGAGAAAACCTAGTGAAGGCGGTTATATTTGACTTAGTCTTGAAGTGTAGATATAATGTGGAAGTTAGGAGAGGAAAGGGATATTTTAGGCACCCTGACATTAGTGGTGCTGAAAGAATAGAAAACTGGAGAAAAAGGTTAAAGAGGAGGAAGCCCTTAATATTAGACTTTATTCTATAGGCATTTGTCATTGTTGGGTCCTGCCTTGTGGTAGTTGTGGGAAAACTTTGAAAGGGAAAGCATTGAGCGACCATCTATTAACATACTTAGCTTTACTTTTGTAACTAGGAGTTTGCGTATATGTTGACTAGGAGGAACACTACATGGGATTGTTTCTCCTCTTCCCAAGAACATACAATTATAGAGGTTTGTTCTGCCCATGATTACTTAAAATCACAGCATGTCAGAACCTAACAGGACAACTCCATCCAAGACTAAGGTATTTCAGTTTTCTTTCCAAAAACTGCAGTTATAGAAACATTCATTTGGCCAACACAGGGACCAATTTTATTTTTAATATCAGTATTGATATCAAAGACCTTTTTCTGAAATTGGAAAATAGTACTAGACATTATGGGGAGCATAAAGTAAACTGTAGAAATGTAGAGATAATGAGAAATTATAACTAGAAAAAATGAATTTTAATTAGACTTTGTATAAACCTGGTCAAAAGCACTTTGGTAGTGTAATCAAAGGCCACAATTCCACTTTCAGGAATTTATCCAAAGAAAATAATCCAGAAGAAAGAAAATGACCTATGTGTAAAAATATGCTGTAAATTGGAAGCAATCCAAATGTTACAGTAGTGGTTTTCTTTCTATACAATACAAAATGATAACTATGAAAATATTTGGCAACAAGGAAGAGACGTTTATAATATTAAAATTGGGAAAGAAAACGAGATTCAAATTGGAGGCACATCCTGATGGCCACTAGACATATTATGCAAACAAAAAGAAAAAGACTAGAAAAAACTAATTTTTATTAATCACCTGATAGGTACCATGCTCTATGCTAGACACTTTGTTTGCAACCGTCCTGGGAGGTGAGCAGTTTCTATTTTGCCTTAATTTAGGTTAAGTAACTTGCCCTAGGAAACAAAAGTAATTGATTAAGACTGGAATTAAAACTCAAGTCTGACTCTTAAACATTTGCTTTTCTTACTACTATACACAAAAACTTTGTTGTGCTAGGATTATCGAGTGGCTATTTTCTTTTTTAGAAAAACTTTGGGTAATACTACTATATTTTTATAACATTATCCTGTAGTTGTTCTAAGAACCTTACAGGGTCCCTTAAAAGACTTTATAATCCAATGTCTTTTGTTGTAGATTCATTTAGAAAATTGAATACAGTTTTCTAAACGGAAAGGTTTGCTGGCTAAAGATTTTGGGCAAAGATGTCTTTTCACATATGTGTAATTGTCATGTGCTTTTCTGATTTACTATAATTTTAAAACATTTCAGATGCAAAATTTATTCAGAAAATAGTCTTTTCAGGATTTTTCTTGAGAAATGTCTTTTTTTTTTATTAGAAAGGGTCTAGCACATTTTTGCATTTAAGATCTTATTCTCAGTTCTGCTTCAATCTTGACTTTTTTCCTTTGTGTAGTAATATAGTTTTATAATCTCAGCTGTAATAGAAGAGGAAATGGTGGAGAAAAAAGAGAAGGGAGAAAATACTGAGTGTTCATTTACATTATTTGAGTTTGTATATAAATTGCAATATTTGATTTTGATATAAATAATTTGGCATTGTTGTGACTGAAACCTTTGGAGATTATTACTTCAGCATTGCTTTTACGGAAAGTGGTAGCCCATTTACCTAGTTAAGTCAGGATCATCCTGACATTTATTGACAGCTCGTACTTCCTTAACTTACTAAAAGCAAATGTTAGGCAGCTATTTTCATCTACAGTTCTTTCCAAAGATATAAATTATACTCAGTGACTCCCCACCCCATGTTTACAGAAGGGAGAAAGAGCTTTTATTTTGTCATTACAATGATAAGGGAGTCCTTTATGAAACTTTTGGCTTAGGGACTTTTAAAGAGCTAGAATTTACCTCAAAACAAACGTACTAAAGTGTGAGGTTGAATATTTTCAATCATCCTTAAGACATTTTTCACTATAGTGTATGAATCAATAAATTTGAAATGTCAATGAGCTTTATAGATTTCTAGGAAATCATAAGAATGTATCAATGTTAAGTTCCTGATTTTGGTGCCCAGATTTGGGTTATATAGGAGAATGTCCTTGTTTATAGGAAATATACATTAAAACATTCAGGGATGATACGGATGAGGTCAGTAATTTACTCTCAAGTAATTCAAGAAAAAATAAAGTTCTTTATAGCATACTTGCAACTTTCAAAGTTTGAGGTCGTTTCAAAAAATTATTTTAAAATAGTGAAGATTGGGTTGTATTCTGTAACTATGAAAGAGTGAAGCTGACTGGTCATGTGAGTCCTAAGCTGAGTTAGCTATTGGGTATTTTTTATTTGAGAAGTAATGGAGTGTTTTATTAAATTATTATTATTACTTAAAATTTTATCTTTGGTTTTAGAAAGCATTATATCTAGTGATTTCAGTGTATTTTGATTTAATATGTTGGTAATTCCTCTATTGTGGTTGAGAGAAAATTTTACCCATGAAGTTTAGGGTAGAAGATTATCTTTAACATGTCATGTCTGTCAATATGATAAGTGTAATATGTTTAAATTGGTCCTTAGTGATGAATCCAGATGACACATTTGAAGTATTAATTGATCAGATAGTTGTTAACAAAGGAAACCTACTAGAGGATGTGGTTCCTCCTATCAATCCTCCCAAGGAAATTGAAGATCCCAGTGATAAAAAACCTGATGATTGGGATGAAAGAGCAAAAATCCCTGATCCTTCTGCTGTCAAACCAGAAGACTGGTAAGCAAAGAATTCAGTAGCAAAGCGTTCTTTGGCATAAAGTAACGTGTGTTTATGTGAAGTAAGGTGTGTTTAAGTGAAGTTTACAACCAATGAAGCTTACTCTTTTAAACATCAGTACTACTTACTTTGACTATTTTGGATGAAATACTTCTCTAAAACGGATTTTGCAGTCCCCTGCCTCTTAATTTTCATTTTAATTAATATTTTAATTTTGTTGCCCTTTTCAATATAGTATTTGTATTTTGTATGTTTTCAATGCTGTGGGGGAAAAATTCCATGAATCTAAAACACCAACACTTTAATTTCAGTTCCCAGTTTGATCTTTATCATGTATGTGTGTACATACTTTACATAGTTGCGGTGTTTTCAGTTAATGATTAGTTGGCTTAAAAAGCCATATTCTCAGCATCTTATATAGGATTTACTCATACCAGTTTGCTTACCCATAAAATGTTCACTAGCTGAGTATTTGTGTGGTTTCCATTCTACAGGATTATGAATATTTTCCTTAAAAGAAATGTATTCAGTTCCAGATTACCTATAGCTTGAATTCAGATGGTGAGGGATACTTTTATATCTCTCCATTTAACTGAGATATTCTTTGTCCTTCAAATATGTTTTGTAATTTCTCCCTAAAATCTTGTTACCTTTATTCCTAAGAACTTTTTTTTTTCCTGCTGACAGTTAACTCTTAATTATGGTTTTGCTAAGTAGATTATCTGTTTTTATGTATTTAACCCACCCTATTGGTTATCTATTGCTGTGTAACAAATTACCAAAAAACTGAAGACAACAAACATGAACTCACCCAGTTCCTGAGAGGCAGGAATCTGGGAGTGGCTAGCTCCCCGGTTCTGGCTCAGACTCTCCTGAGGTTGCAGTCGAGCTGCCAGTAAGAGCTGCCTGCATCTGAAGGTTTGACTTGGGCAGCTGGCTTCCCACTGGCTTCTTGTAGCCTTTGTCAGGAAGTTTCAGTTCCCTGCCACCTAGGCCTCTCCTTAGGTCAGCTCATGACATGGCAGGTGGCTCCCCTGGAGGGAGTGATCCAAGAGGGAGAGAGCACAACCACAGAAATTGCAGTGCCTTTTATAACCTAGTCTCAAAAGTGACATGCCATCACTTCAGCTGCATTCTGTTTGTCACACAGACCAACCCTAGTACAGTTGGGAGGGGACTACATAAAGGTAGATGTACTAAGTATGAGTAAAAAAAGTTTTATTCTTAGTTTACTAAGAGTTTTTTTTCTCCATGATTGGGTGTTGTATTTTGTAAAACACGTTTTGTGCACCTATTGAGGTGACCATGTGGTTTTTCTCCTTTATTTTCTTAGTGTGGTGAATTATATTGATTGATTTTCTAATGTTGACTAACCTTGCAATCTCCTTGGTCAACAAGTATTGTCCTTTTGATGTTTGCTGGATTCTGATTGCATGTTTTTTTTTTCTGTCAGATTTATTGAAGTATAATTTTCATACAGTTAAATCCATTTATTTTAGATATACAGTTCTATGAATTTGGAAAAATATATACAGTGATGTAACCACTACCGCAGTCGTGATGTAGAATATTTCCATCATTCCCCAAAGGCCTGTATATCCTTTTGTAATCAATTCCCTCCTTCCACCTTTAACCTCTGGAAACTACTGATGTGATTTCTGTCCCTTATAGCTTTGCCTTTTCCAGAATATCATATAAGATGGAATTATACAGTATATAACTTTTGTTTCTGATTTCTTTCACTCAGAATGATGCTTTCTGAGATTTATCTGTATTTTTTCTTGTATCAGTAATTAGTTTTGTTTTATTGCTGAGTAGTGTACCATTGTAGGGATGTATCATAATTTGTTTATCCATTCACATATTGATGGAAGTTTTGGTTGTTTCCAGTTTGGGGCAATTATGAATAGAGCTGTTACAAACATTTGTGGTCAGGGCTTTGTATAGACATAATTTTTCCTTTTTCTTCGGTAAATGCCTAGGAGTGTGATTGTACGATAAGTGTATGTTTAAATTTGTAAGAAACTGCCAAACTTTTCCAAAGGGCTATACCATTTTGCATTCCCACCATTATGTAAGAGCTCCAGATGTTACACATTAACAGCATTTGGTGTTATCTGTTTTTTTAACTGAGATATAATTGACATATAATATTGTAATAGTTTACGTGTACAACATAATGATTTGATATATGTATATATTGCAAAATGATCACTACAGTAAGTTTAGTTAAACATCCATCGCTTCACATAGTTAACAGCTTTTTTCTTGTTTTGAGAACTTTTAAGATTCACTCTTCTTAACTTTCAAATATATGATATAGTGTGGTGAACTGTAGTCACCACGCCATACCTTACATCCCCAGAAGTTTGTACCTTTTGACCTTCTGGTATTATCTGTTTTTGTTTTTCTGTTTTTCTTTGAATATTCTAAAAGGTTTGTAGTGGTATCTAATTGTAGTTTTGATTTACATTTCCCTAGTGACTAATCCTTAATCTCCCCAATTTTCATTTACTTGCCATTCATATCAGTTTCTTTGGAGAAGTATCTTTTCAGTTTTTTCCCCTGCTTTATTTGGGTTATTTTTTTGTATTCAGTTATGAGAGTTCTTTATATTCTGGATACAGGTGTTGTGTCAGTTATCTAGTTCTGTATAACAAATTACCCCAAAATTAAGTGGCTTAAAACAACATTTGTTATCTCTCAGTTTCTTGTGATTCAGGATTCTGACTGCAGCTTAGTGGGTCCTTTGGCCCTGGGTCTTTCAGCTGCAATTAAGATGTCAGCTGGGGCTATAGTCATCTAAAGGCTCAACAAGGAGCTAATCCAGTTTCAGTTTCACTCAAGTGGGCATTGGCAGGATTCAGTCTCTCAAGGGACTGAATTGTTGTTGGACTGAGGGCCTCGGTTCCTGGCTGGGTGTTGGCCAGAGTCATCCCTTCATTCCTTGCAATCTAGGCCTCACCACAGAGTATCTCACAACATGGTAGCTGTCTTCAACGGAAGCAAGGGAGAGGGGAAGGGAGGGGAGAAGACAGTGCGAAGAAGATGGAGGTTACAGTCTGTACTGGGTTAACACTGTCCTCCAAAATTCCATGTCTACTCAGAACCTGTAATTGTGACTTTATTTGGAATTAGGACCTTTGCATCTGTAATCAAGTTAAGATGAAGTAATACTGGATTAGGGTGGGCCCTAAATCTAGTACTACCGGTGTCCTTGTAAGAAGAGGGAAATTTGGACACAGACACACAGGGAGAACACGATGTGACAACTGAGGCAGAAATTGCCGTGATGCATCTACAAGACAGGGAATGCCAAGGGTCGTCAGTGGCCACCAGAAGCAAGGAAGAAACAAGGAAAGATCCTGTCCTGGAGCCTCCAGAGAGAGCATGGTCCTGCCCAAAACTTTGATTTCAAATTTCTAGTCTCCAGAATTGTGAGATAATAAATTTCTGTCACTTTAAGCCACCCAGATTGTGGTGTTTTGTCACAGCAGCCTAGGGAAACTAATATACAGTCTTTTATAACTTAATTTTGGAAGTAGCATACCATTACTAATTTCTGTTCATTAATAGCACGTTATTAGGTCCCACCCACACTCAAGGAGAGGGGACTTCACATGGACATGAATACCAGGAGGTAGGATCATTGGAAAACAATTTCAGAAGCTGCCTACCTCAGTCTGAGATTGCCAGTGCCAGAGTCCCTGAGGTGAGGACCCGGTTAGGTGGCACCCAGATTTCGCAGTACAGACACCGCAGTAATAAATGTTACTTTAAGCCCCTAAGTTTTGGGGTAATTTGTTATGCAGCAATAGTCAATTAATATAGATATGCAGTATGCAATATTTCCTTTCACTCTGGGGCTTGTCTTAATTTTCGTAACAGAGAGAAGTTTTAAATTTTTATGAAGTCTGGTTTGTCAATATTTGTCTTTGATGATTCATGCTCTTTGCATCTTACTAAGATAAGATGTCTTTGCCTAAATGTGACAAAGATTTTCTTTTGTTTTCTAGACAAATAGTTTTGACTAAAACTCTGTTCTGAGTTAATTGTTCTATGTAGTGTGAGGTATAAATCAATATTAATTTTCAAAAATATGGGTGTCTAATTGTTCCAGCATCTCTTATCATCCATTTAATGTCTAATGATCTGTACTGATGTCCCCTCTTTCTTTTCTGATATGGCAGTTAGTGTTTTTTCTTGATGTGTCTAGCTGAGGGTTTATCAATTTTATTGAGCTTTGTGGAGGACCAGCTTTTGTTTTAGTTTTTTCCCTTCCATTGGCCTTTTTTCTATTTCATTATTGCCTTCCTCTTCTTACTTTGGACTTAATTTGCTTCTCTTTTCTACCTTATTAAGGTAGAAAATAATTTTCAATAGAAGCAGCTGTAAAATTTCTCTAAGCACTGTTTTAACTAAGTTCCACAAATATATATTCAGTTCATACTGTTATATAATTTCCCTAGTGATTTTTTCTTTGAATCATGTATTTTTAAATGTGTTGCTTTGTTGTCAATTATTTATGGATTTTCCAGATATGGTTTTCATTTTAACTCCCAAGTTAATTCTATTGTGGTCAGAAAACATTCACAAATATCAATTACATCAGCATTGTTCAAAAGCTTTTATATTCTTAACGGTTTTCAGTCTGTTCTCTTACTGAGAGAAGAGAACTAAAATCTTCAACTATGATTGTGGATTTGTCTTTATCTCCTTTGAGTTCTTTTAGTTTTTGCTTCAAGTATTTTGAAGATCTGTTACTAGATCAATTCACAGTATTTCATGACCTCTTGAGGAACTGACCTTTTTATTATTATAAAATGTCCTTCTTTATAAACTCTTATAATACTCTCTGACTTGAAGTCTACTTGGTCTGATATTAAATCAGCACTCCAATTTTCTTTTAAGTCATGTTTCCATTGAATATTATTTTCCATTATTTACCTGTAACCTGTATATGCCTTTCTTTTTCAGGTGATTTTCTTGTAGGCAACTATATTTGGGTCTTGCCTTTTAATTTGAGTGTTTTAAACCATCTACATTTAATGCACTTATTGCTGTGGTTGGGTGTAAACCTACCATCTCACTACTTGTTTTTTCTTTGTCCCATATATTCTGTGGCTTTTTATAAAATGTTTTTCCTGGCTTTTTTCAGATTGAGTTATATTTTATTTGAGTCTTCTATTTTTTCTTCTCTATTGGCTTTTTGGCTTTTCATCTGTAGTTGGTTGTTTTGCCGGTTGCTCTAGGGTTTGCAATATGCATCTTAAACCTATTTCAGTCTACTCTCAAATAGTGTTATGCCACTTCATGTCTAAGTTAATCATATGAGAGTCTTATATTTTCTCCCGTACATCCTTCATGCTATTATCATACATTTCCTTCTTTATATACTGTGAAGGCCATGCATATTTATTCTTCAATCAGTCTCTTTTTGTCAGACAGTTATGAGGGGAAAAGATCTTTTATTTACCCACATACTTACCATTTCTGGTACTCTCCTTCTTTTGTGTAGATAGAAATTCCTGTCTGTTATTGTTTTCCTTCTGCTTGATAAACTTGTCTTAATACATTGTAGTACATACCTGTTGTCATTGCATTCTCCTAAATTATTTGTCTGAAAATCTCTTTATTCTGCCTTCATTTTTGAAGGATTTTTCACTATGGGGTTATAGGTTGATAGTTATTTTGCAACAGCCATTCCTTATCATGAGGCTCACACTGATTCTGATGAGAAGTCAGTTGTTATTCTCATCCTTGTTCTCCTTTACCTAATATGTCATTTTTTTCTATTTGGTTTTAAGATTTATTTTCACTGTTACTGGTTTTCAATAGTCTGATTTTTGTTGTGCCTTGATGTCATTTGTTTGTGTGTGTATATTTGCCTTGCTTTGGATTCTTTGAGTTTTTTGAAATGTGGGTTTATAGTTTGTATCAAATTTGGGTAACATTTGGCCATTATTTCCTTAAATATTTATATATGGCTCCCCATCTCTTTTTTGGGATGCCACTTAAATGTGTGTTAGACTGCTTTACGTTTGTTACACAAGTCACTGAGAATCTATTCTTTTTTTTTTTTTTTTTTGCGGTATGCGGGCCTCTCACTGTTGTGGCCTCTCCCGTTGCGGAGCACAGGCTCTGGACGCGCAGGCTCAGCGGCCATGGCTCACGGGCCCAGCCGCTCCGCGGCATGTGGGATCTTCCCAGACCAGGGCACGAACCCGTGTCCCCTGCATCGGCAGGCGGACTCTCAACCACTGCGCCACCAGGGAAGCCTATTCATTTTTTAAAACCAGTTTTTCTCCGTGTACTTCATTTTGGAAAGTGTCTATTACTATTTCTTCAAGTTCTTGTTGTTTGTAAACGTTGGGGTTTACCACCTATTCAGATAGAATGTTGCTCCTGGAAAACCAAAAGTGTTAACTTGTTGACTGTCTTTTAGATAAATAGGGGTACTGGTTAGCAGTGAAAATGTCTTTGCCTTAAGGGAAATAGTATAGGGAAGTAACTTGTGCAAGGTAGGAAGAATAGTACTTTTTTAAAAAAATTAATAAGTCACTTATTAGTGTATCACTTCCATGAATTCATGCTATCAGAAAAGGTAGGACTACATCCCTCCATGTGGGCTTTCTAACATTGCTTCACATTTGTTTGCCCATAAAGAGTAGGGCTGGGACATGAGAGAAACTGTACAATGAGAGAAACTATATACCAACCTCATTCTGATTGGTGAAGTGTGTGAGAATTTTTTTTATAAAGTGCTAAAAGAGATGCACCCTTAAATTTTAAACCCCGGTTACTCTGAGCCCTCAGAGACCCTAAGATAACATTAATAACAGGCAAGTACAAGTCTTTACATACATAGATTTGATTATTTCAGTTTGTTACTCAGTCTTTACATATATATTGTTGATTATTTCAGTTTGTTATTCAAGTTTTGTTTGGAAAATCGTAATGTAGCTTATTTAAAATTTTTTCTTTTCTGTAAAGACGAAAATTATGTTAGTAATTCTATTCACTACTTACTGTGACTATGTTTATATACTTCAGAATTTACTTTCTAAGTGTTATTTTTAATGAATATATAAAAATTACTAGAATTAAATATGGAGAGTTTTTAAAAAATAATATTGGAGTAGGGAAGACCTTTCCAAATATGACATAAAATTGAAGAATCATAAAGGAAAATGTTAATAAATTTCAACTACATGAAAATAAATGTTTTACATGGCAAAAAAACACAAAACCTCACCATGGGCTACATTAAAAAATGCATGAGAAACTGGAAAAAAAATTTACTTCATATAGCTGACAACTGATTTCTTATTAATTTCTAATATATTCCAGGATATTAATTATAGCATTATTCATCATAGTAAGTTTTTGAAAACACTATTCTCAACAATAGATAGATTAAATAAATTATGATATATTCACAAAGTGTAAAACTATGCAACTGTTAAGAAGAATGAAGCAGATATATATTTATATAAAACAGAGCTCCTAGAACAGTCTTGACATGTAGTAGTCATCCCATATATGTTTGTTGATGAATGAGTTTTTAAGTGAACAAAAACAAGGTCTAACATACTCTGTATAGAGTGCTATCATTTGTGTAAAAAAAGTATGTGTGTGTATATATATATATATATACACACATATACACACACATACATATGTGCATGTATGTATAGAACATAACAAGTAATATATATAAAAAAGTGTATAGTAGAAGATTTAGGTGGATGAGAGAGAGGGGAGGTAGTAGGTACAAAGACAGGGTAGGAAATGCCTTTTGGTACCTTATGAATTTTGTAGCGTGCATTTTTAAACTGCTTGAATAATTAATAATTAGCATAAAATACTGTATTTACAGGGATGAAAGTGAACCTGCCCAAATAGAAGATACAAGTGTTGTTAAACCTGATGGCTGGCTTGATAATGAACCGAAATTTATTCCAGATCCTAATGCTGAAAAACCCATTGACTGGTAAGCATTCTTCATCTTCAAATGTCAATTTCATATGTTTCTTACTTGCTTTTTTGTTACTAGTTTATATGACTGACAGGAGAGACTTGAGGTTACTCCATTTGCTTTGTTCTAATATCCTAAGGAATGAAGACATGGATGGAGAATGGGAGGCACCTCAGATTTCTAATCCGGCATGTCAGATTGGGTGTGGCGAGTGGAGCCCTCCCATGATAGGTAACCCAAAATACAAAGGAGTATGGACACCTCCAATGATAGATAACCCTAACTACCAGGTAATAACCACTTGTTCCAGTCCCATAGTAAACTTTAAAATGTTGTGCTATTTATCTAGTTATTGATAATGTTATGTTAACTTAAGGAAATTTGATTTGTATAATAGTGTGCCTTAGCTATCTTAAGAAGTCAAAGAACATAGTACTCCAACTAATTTATGTTTAAAAACTGAAACATTCCTTATTTAATTTTCTGGGGGAATAAAATTAAGAACTAAAGATAAGTTACTTTATACTATATTTTTCCTTATACTGATGATCACTTTGGAATAAAATTTTATTTTAGAATTAAATATAAGAAGTGACTTCTGATCAAGAAGACTCAGGTTGCACATTTTAGTAATTAAAGTCTGTGCTTAATTAACATGCTCCTTACCCTCTGGTATTATTAAAATTGAATTTTTTTCCCTAATATGAATCAGATATTTTTTGAGTATACCTAGTTTTGGAGGTAGAAGTCCTTATGTTATCCATTTAACCCTCTAGTTTTATCTAATTATTCATTGACATTTTCTAACATTTATTTTATATATACAGTTATATATTCTTTTTGCTCACTGTAGTTTTTCTTCATAGTATTTATCACAAAATGTCTGTTTTGGTAACTTTTTTAACGTCTATCTCCTTCATTAGATTTTAAACACCATAATGCAGGGACCATATCTGCCTTGATTACGACTGTATCCTAGCATCTGGCATAGTGCCTGGCACAGAATAGACATATGTGATGGTGGAATAAGTCAGTGAGTGATCATATTGTCCAATTTATTTGATTTGGTTGAGTTTAATCATTCAAGATGTAATGGAACTTCTGTGTTGAATAATTGTTCTGAGATTCAACCATGGTTGATTATTGATGCCTATCACAAGTATATGTTGAAAGGTGCGGTTCCATTTTTGCCATACAGTGATCTCTGATTTGAACAATTTTAATGATATCTTGTCTTGAATATCTTTACTAAATGTAAAAAAAACCCAACTTGTCTAATATAGTGTCAGTTGTGAAATTTAATTACTCAGGTTTCTGTATTGGATTTTCACTCTGCCTCTTTTTTTTTTTTTGGCAGTTTACTTATTTATTTTACTTATTTTGGCTGCACTGGGTCTTCATTGTGGCGCTCAGGCTTCTCTAGTTGCAGCGTGCTGGCTCTAGAGCACACGGGCTCAGTAGTTGCACTGCGTGGGCTTAGTTGTGGTATGTGGGATCTTAGTTCACCAGCCAGGGATCGAACCCAGGGCCCCTGCATTGGGAGCACAGAGTCTTAAGCACTGGACAACCAGGGAAGTCCCCTTTTGCAGAGTTTAAAGTCATTGTTCATAGGGAACATCGTGTACAGGATATATTTCATAGGGAACATCGTGTTCCAGATAAGAAGAAACAAGATTTTATTTCTAGTGAATTACTAATGAATTAATTATAAGTTAAAGTTTTCTTTTTTCCAGTTAGTATTGCTAATTTCATTCAACACCAACTACTTCTTGAGTAACATTTATAATGAAATTATTTTATTTGAAAATGTCTTTAAATTATTTTTTCTCGCAGGGTATCTGGAGTCCTCGAAAAATTCCTAATCCAGATTATTTTGAAGACAATCACCCATTTCTTCTGACTTCCTTCTGTGCTCTTGGTTTAGAGCTTTGGTCCATGACCTCTGATATCTACTTTGATAATTTTATTATTTGTTCGGAAAAGGAAGTAGCAGATCGCTGGGCTGCAGATGGTTGGGGAGTGAAAATAATGATAGAAAATGATAATGAGGTACAGTATTTACCATATGGTAATAATAGGATGTGGTCCTGGTTATAGGTTGTACAAATGGCCTTTAAAAAAGGTAAATAAATGTGCAATAATTACTAGATGCTAAAGAAGCATATTTAAATAAATTTATGTAGACAGAGTATTTAGCTTTACCAAATATGATACAGCTTCATTATAAACTAATAATGAATTATATATATGTAAGTCTTCATTTCATTTATTAAATTATGATAGCATAATGGGATTGAGTGCCTTTTGATGGTTATAGAAATGAGACCACTACTACTACTAGAAATGAGACTTAATATCTTTGTCACCTATCAATTTAAGGCCTAAGTGGGAACAGTAATCTAAATATTCTTTATTCATTTTAACTACTTTTCACTTAGAGGAGTATAGAAACTTTTAAAATTTAATATTATTATGTTTCAGTTTTTTTCCCCAAATCTTAACACTACTTAGAAAAGAATAAGCTAAGTATTTCAACACAATGCATCTTGGAGAATCTGTCTTTAAAATGAATTACTGTAAAGAAAAATGTGTACCTCACATTAGGTCTCTTTGGATATTAGCAAAAACCATCAGAAGAGTAAGTAAAGGTAAAGGGATTCTCATTTGGAAACTCTTTTAACTAAAACATTTGATGATTTTAGATTTTATTTTAGTAAGAGAGACAATTTCCTTCCTGAAGGTTGTGTGTAAAATTTGTTAATAAACAAGAAAAAGAAAACACAATGATTATCAGGTTGATTTTTTTTTTTTTTTTAGTAAGTTTTTTAAATGTACGGGTTGAGTTATCAGAGAGTTGTGTACTTCTAAATGAACCAGATAATACATCCATAAGGAGTAGTTCTATCCTGAAACTTACCAAAAAAGAAAACTGTCCTAATTCTTGCTGGTAGGTTAGCAGTATTCACCTATATAGTATAATGTACCTTCTACTACAAAGTGTCAAACAGCAATGCATGCGAATAATTGTTTAAACTTTATGAAGTATAAAATGAGAAAATAAAATATTTTTTATCTTACAAATTCACGATTCCTTAATATAAAACCACCAAATTCACGATTCCTTAATATAAAAACCATTCCTTAATATAAAACCACGATTCCTTAATATAAAACCACCTATATATTCCTTAATATAAAACCACCAAAAAATAAGTTTTTTGTTTTTGTAGGCTGTATTTCTGAATGAAGGTTTATAAAATCTTAATTGCCTTTTTATGCTTATTTCTTCTCTAGCCTAGTATATTCAAACAGTTGACGGCAGCTGCTGAAGAGCGCCCATGGCTTTGGTTCATTTATCTTGTGACAGCAGTGCTTCCAATAGCATTAATTACTTCATTTTGTTGGCCAAGAAAAGTAAAGGTAAAGAAAATGAATTTTTGTCAACAGTAAAAAAAAAAAAAAAAAAAAAATCTCTTAGTGTTTAGGAGTTCTATATTGGAGCAAGTGGCTCTTAAAAGTAATAAACTAAATTGCCTGTAAGTTTTTACTGATAGTTCACTATGATATCACTTATTGCAAAAAAAATCTTTTTGTAAATAGTGCTTTGCTTTTAGTAAAAATAGCTTGTGTTAAACTGCTACAGAAAAGATATGAAGATGCAGAGTTCAAAAAACTGGACATATGTAAACCACAAACAAAGGGAGCACTAGAGCAAGAAGTAAAGGGAGAGAAAGCAGCCCTGGAGAAACCAGTAGACTTGGAAGAGGAAAAACAGCAAAGTGATGGTGAAATTCTTGAAAAAGGTAAGACGATGACGGTGATTTATAATGGGGACAAAGCTGGGCAGAGCTCAATTAAAATAGTAGATTAAGTGGTAAACACTGGCTGTTGCACTTGTTTATTGTCAGATTTATACCATTTGAATCCTCGAGAAGGCGTGACTGGCGAAGAGGAGTAACATCCTTGCCTGGGTTGTACCTGAGCAGACATCCAATGTATGACTTTTGTTTTCTAGGAAGAAAGAGGTGTAAAAATTGTTCAGTTGCTTCAGAACCTAGCAACTATGAATCCCATATGCCATAGCTTGTTTTTGTTGTTGTTTGTTTGTTTGTTTTTTTGCGGTACGCGGGCCTCTCACTGTTGTGGCCTCTCCCGTTGCGGAGCAACAGGCTCCAGACGCGCAGGCTCAGCGGCCGTGGCTCACGGGCGCAGCCGATCCATGGCATGTGGGATCTTCCCGGACCGGGGCATGAACCCGTGTCCCCTGCATCGGCAGGCGGACTCCCAACCACTGCGCCACCAGGGAAGCCCTGCCATAGCTTTTTGCAAAGATTTTTCTCCCCTCCAAGGATGAGATGGGAGGTACAGACCATGGCTTTTGTGGAAGAGTAATCGGTTTAAGGCAGGTGATTGCAGCAACAAAATCCACACCAAGTCTCCCAAGGACTGTTGTTTATCAGATAATTTATCATGTGGAACGAACAGTTTAATCTCTTGAAAGCATTGCTAAATCATACGTCCCCTTGCCACCCTCTACTAAACTCCAGAAGATGTTAGAACTGAAGACAGCTGAGGCTTTTTGGTGCCTCTCCAATGTGACTTCCTTATGCACATTGAGGTAGCAATAAAACTATTGATATTTGTCAGGCATCCCAAGCCAGGCTCCAGAATGAGCCCTTTATAACCTAAATTATATCTTGAGCACTGTTTTTAACTTAATAGTTGATGCAACAGTTGACTTAAAAAACATACTCCCTCAAAACACACATGCACACACGTATGTTTACGTATATGTGTGTACACACACACATACACACACACACACACACATTCTTTGGTTTTCATTTTACATACAGAGTGCTTTAAAATTCTTTAAACCTGCCCCTTTCCTCAAATATGATGATTTATTTATAAAATGATAAAATAAATATTTCTATTTAAATTTTATAAAGGTCTAATGGAAGAAATTGCTTATAAATATTGGAATTTAAATACATCCCTCCACTTTTATTTAATACTTTTATTTAATACTTTTAAGTAGCAAAATTCTAATTCGAGTTTTTGCCTTTAATAAAATCTATTTAATAAAAAATTCTAGAAGAGGAAGGTGAACCTGAGGAAAAGAGTGAAGAAGAAATTGAAATCATAGAAAGACAAGAAGAAGGTAATAAATCAAATAAGTCTGGATCAGAGGATGAGGTAAGCAACTCTTTAACAGAAAATAAACTAGTTTCTATGTATGACTGTTATTCCATAAAAAAATATTTAATAAAAGCAATCTGGTTTTTGAAGAATTTTTTGCCATATTTCTCCCAGCTTTCTTAAGAGCATACATATTGCTTTAAAATGTACCCTTAAGGAAAGCATGAAAATAATGTAATTTATGTCCTCTTAATGCCTAATGAAACAGTATAAAGTAAGCCTTTGGTTTACAAAATATAAAGAGAGAGCTACGTCTGTAAAAAATGACTTCATTAAAGTGTTTTGTTGAAAGGTGTAATAAGCAGACCATCTGAATATTTAAAAAGTAAGTCTGTTTATTACAAGACAATTTTCTTTTAGCCATTGTGAAAACGTTCTCACTGTCACAGTTATTTACTGTAACATTTTGAAAGATTGCATTCATTGGGTAGTTGAGTACTATGCCTGGTAATGGTGTTTTTCTCAAATCTTTAATAAACTAGATTTTCATTAACTTGATATGTCTGCCCCCTTTTCCATCCTGATGTATGACAGAACTTTCCACAGTGCCTTTTTTTATAGTCAGTTATTATGGAATCAGAAACCATCCAGGTATAATTCAGAACCCGAGCTTTCTTCTTTCACCTAGTATATACCCCCCAAGCCTGTTTTCTCTGCTTCTCTAGCCCTCTAAGAGCTGCATAACCCCACCTGCCGGTCACCGTCCCCAGCACTCTCATAGCTTAGAGTTAGGTAGGGTAAAGGTCCGTTATGCCTGGACTGTTGCATGTGATGAGATAAACTTGCTATTTTGTTTATTTGAAGAAATCTCCCAGATAAACTTCTGTTGTTATTGTTTTAATTGTTTTCTAAAGCTTATTCGGTACATATACCTGGTTACTGGTCTTAGCTGCCTAGTGAGTTTTTTTTAAATGGGCTTTGGGGCTCATTATCTAGTATGAATATCTTTATTTAGAGGGAGCTGGGTGAAGATAATTTCTTTCAGAACAGAGTTTTAAGCAGTCCTTGTTTCCCGCCGTCACTCTTTTAATAATAATATTTGGAATCATTCACTGAATGTGTATTCTAGTTATATTTTGCTTTGTAAAATATTTTGTGTACTTTTAAAAGTATCTAAATTCCATCTTTTCAGTCTTTTAATCTTCTTATGTTTGTCAGTGAGCTAAAACAAATCAATTTTTATATAATATAACCTTTAGAAATAATTATAACTATTTTGTATAATACCTGCATTATTTTATTGTTATACAAGTTTAATTTATATATAAATGATTATTCTGGAAGGATAGAATTAAAGGAGAGAAAAAGCCCAAACCATAGTTTAATGTTTCCCTTTCCTCTCTGTTAATTTTTCTCAAAGTGTTAGGTACCAGAAGTTCTGAAAAAGTCTCTGTAAAACCAGCTCAGCAATTCATTACTTACAGAAACATTGTGATGTATAGTTAATGCTTAATATCCCACAATGAAAATATCATGTAACCTTTAATTAACCATGACATTAGATTAAGTTGTAAATCATGAAATAAAATCATGAATTGAGTTATTAGCATTATTCCTTGTCAGATGCATATTTGACAAACAGTTATTCTAAAAATGTAATCATGGCAAAAGATGAACAAATTGAAACATCAATTTATATACACGTTTTTGATCAGTTATTAAGTAAAGGACCATAAAAATAAAGAGATATATATATATAAACATAAAGATGTTTTGTTAGAAACATGTATTTTAGAGAATAAGAAATACATTATTTACTATTCTCTACTAGTTGCCCACTGTATGAAAGTAAACGTTTTCATATTTTTTTCCCTAGATGAGGGAAGCAGATGAGGGCACAGGATCTGGAGATGGGCCAGTAAAGTCAGTACGCAAAAGAAGAGTACGAAAGGAGTAACCTGTATTCAAGTATTTTTAATTCCTAAGAGAGAGAGTTGGCATTCTCAAGTGAACTAGACTCAATCTGCACATCCTGTTTCTACTATCTAGCAATGATATTCTTCCAGACATTTATTTTAATCTTATTTTTCAGAAAAAAAAAAAACTTTGAAGTTAACCTGGTCTTTGAATTTAGAATAAAAGAAAAGTGGCACATTACATGTCAAATTTTAAGAGATTAATAGCATTAGAAGTTATACAGTTTTAATAGTTTGGAGAAAGTGTTCGTTTCTACAGAGCAAAATAATATGCAGCAACTTCACTGCTATTGGAAGAATCAGTTATTGGAATTTCCCCTTAAACGGCTATACTACAGTATAACTGGTAGTTCCACAGTATACATAAGAGTGAGTTCTGTTGTACAGAGCTAAATGCAATAAAGTTTCTGTATGGTTGTTTGTTTCTATCAACAATTGAAAGTGTTATATGTGACCCACATTTACCTCCTTCGTGTCAAATTATAGTTATGGTCCATTGTTCACGTAAATTATAGAGTCCTTTAAAGAGGTGCTTTGTTGACAGACAAATCAACAAAACTGATATGTCTATGTGTCATTCATAGAATCACTGGTCAATAGTGCAGCATACTTATATTTGAATACAGAGATAAGAGGTTTATCAAAACGAAATGGTGTACAGATTTTTTTGAAGCTGTTACAGTTGTTTTATGCCAGAATGGCTTACTCTGTTTACAAGATTGCTTATGCCTACATTGCTCTTGAAAATAACATTTAAATATTTTTTCTTCTTTAAATGATACCATCTTTAATAGGTAAATTATTATTGGGGAGTCTTTCTTTTATCTGATCATTAAGAGATTGTAATGGCTAATAGATATCAATCATCATGCTTTGTATTTTTATCTTTTTTCTGACAAAGTCAAATCTAACTTCTGACAAATTCAAATCTATTGTCTCATCTAGCTTCAAAGCTGCCTCTATGGTAGACTATTGCTCCTCTTTTTAAAACACAGTTGACCCTTTAACAACAGAGGTTTGAACTGCGTGGGTCCACTTATACACAGATTTTGTTTTCAATTAATTCTATAGAACTACACGGTATGTTGAATCCTCTGATGCAGAATCTGCAGATAAGGATGGTCAACTATGGGACTTGAGCATCTGTGGATTTTGGTATCTGCCACGCGTCCTGGAACCAATCCCCCATGGATACCAAGGAACGACTGTAGGTACCAAAAGTCACAGAAGTACATTATAGTAGAGCTGTATTATTCCATTTAACATATTTAAGAATTTTTCATGTTTGGGTGACAGACCCTTTGGAAGGTGATCTAAATCTTTGAGACCATGGAGCTACTTTAATACCAACTATCTAGAGAACGCTATACTAGTTGGGTAATATTTTGGATTCCTTCATGGACATATACATCCCATCCTTGGGTAAGCCCGCCTCCTGTACATCCCCCTCCCCAGTAGTACATTTAAAGCTTATATATAAGGAAAAGGAGCCTCTAGCTTCTCCTCTGACATAAAGGAAGCCAAACACAGCCAGTATAGCCACTATTCACTCCTTATTTCAGGGAGTGAACTGAAAATGAAAATAAGTGCTTTATTCCATTGCTGTGTTCTGAACTTTCCATAAATTGGTGGTGGACAATCTTAATATGTAGTTAACCATACTTTGTATTTATTTAATACTGACTAAACTTAACGCATCTTGCAAGGACTCCCTTTCTTGCTTTGTATTTGGAATGTCCAAGTGAACTAGATATACTGAATGATTCTAGATGAGATTGTTTCTGAAAGTAAATTACTACTTCATGAGATAAATCCTTTCTTAACTTTATGGAAAACTTCTTGCCGAAAAGTGTCTTATATATGATCATTTTTTTCTAAAGATTATTAAAGCTGTTTTTACTTTCTTGGTTGCAGATTAATTTTAACTTTCACATTTGGTTCAACTCCATGAGCTTGTAGTGGTAAAATCTGAGCAACCAGTTTTTGCCACTGCTCCTTCCTGTGGATGTACCATGCCTGATAGTTTTAAATTTGTGTATTAGATCCATGCAGTAGACAAAGCATAGAGTCTTCTTTAATAACGCAATGGCTTTTTCCTTTTACCACCGTAATGTGACTTTATTGTTTAAAACGATTTAAGTTTTATCCTTTCCTCTAATAAAGGAGAAAAATAAATGTATTTTGCCCTTTATTTCAGTTGGCCTTTTTAGAGGCTTTTTAACTTGACCAGGCTAAAGTAACTTCCTTTTCCTTGAACATTTTTTTAAGGTAACCTTGCTTCCATTGGTCATTCCTCTAGGAAGATACATACTACTAGAACTAGGAGCCTTTTTAAAGTGTCAGTCTACATTTGCAAAACACAGAGGATAAACCTGCTTACGTGTTAAAATTAACCACTAGCTATGAATATAATGTACCTTGGAAATTTAGAATACTAATTTAGAAAACTAATAGTTTTCAGTGAAAACTATTTAGAATAGTTAAAACATAAATATATTACACTCCAGGTACCTATGAAGCTTTTTTGTTCTCTTTTCAATTGTGGTTCTGTTTTTAACTTCAGCAGGATTTAAAGATGAAATATCATATGGTTAATATTGGAATAACTACTTAAATCTCATGTAAAGGATTTATTTAAACATAATAGTAGCATTTTCTACATAAATTCTAATAATCTCTTTCCAAATTATAGCTCCCATTTCCATAGTATGACAGCTGTGAGGAGTTAAGGAAATAAAATTATCCCTAATCCGACAGGTCAGATGAAGCAGGTTGATGGGAGAGAAAATGTATTTTTGAATGCATTTGAAGTTTGTAGAGATCCAAATACGTGGAAAAGCAATGGTAATTTTAGAGAAAATGGGCAACAGGATAATTTTTTTTAAATGATCTTTTAACACCTAACATAGTATCTTACCACATATTTTGTGTTTCTTAAATGAATAGAGTTTTATGTCTTTTGTAAAATTTTGGAGTAATTTCAAGTTTTAATTACTTAGACTAAACATTTGATAAGCCATCTATAGATAATAATAGAAAATTTAAAACAAGGCAAATACATTATACAATTGATTACAATGTATTACTTTAGCTTCTGTCATCACTCCTCAATACCCCTTCCATTATATGGTAAATTAGGTCCTAAAGCCAACATAAAGTCCATGTTATAGTAAATATCTTCAAATACCATTAATCTCTATGATTTAAGTGAAATAGACTGTAGCTTGCTTTTAGGATGGAGTACCTAGAGGCAATTAAGTCATTCTTCCAATTATTAACCTTTCATTTAGTCACATTCTCTGTTCTTTCACGATGTACAAGTGGTCTCACCAACTAAGTAATACCTGGTCTTTGCTGGCAATTTTGATTATATCAGCATTGAAGAAATATCTGATGACAACCACTAGAGGGTGTTAACTCAAGATAGGGAAAAACAAAATTATTGGGGAAAGTAAAGAAAGACTGCATTCTAAAGAATTAAGATCAGTTTTGCTTTGTTTCGGACCATAAAAGTAATGCTAGAATATATAATTCACCTTTCACTTCTCGTTTGGAGAAAGGACTTGATCAGGAATATAAATATGACATCATAAACTGGTTGGAACTGCATGCTTGGATGATTTTGGTTATTTCTCCACAAATTTATTGTTACACGTACAATTCCAAATTCCAAAAATCTCTGTAAATCTGAAGTTTTTCATGTTTGACATCAAAACTCATTTGGCAGCCAAACCTGACCTCCCTGACAGGCTATCTGTAGTCTTTACTTACGTAACTTAGTATTAAATTCATATATTTCGCTACAAAAATATTAATGTATTTGATTCCAAGTACTGCCCCAAGCTGTACTGGTGTATGAGTCATAATACTTTATGAAATGAAAAATTCCAAATTCTGAAATATCTGGTCCCAAGAGTTCCAGATAAGGGATTGTGAGCTGTATTAACTTGCTATAAGTAAAGTCCAAAGTGAATATATAAGAGGACAAATTTTGGATGGAATACTAGTGTTAGTATTGAGGGAAGTTCTACTGGGAGACCCTGAGGAAAAGCGGGGTCATCATTCCATCCTGCCAGTCATCATTCCACCAGCATTTAGAGCTAGGAAGTATCACTATTAAAAATGTCTTCTGACACTGGTTAAAACAATAAGGAAGACTTTGTTTAGGACTATCGCAATAGGGCCAAGACGATCACCATAGGGGAGAGAGAATGGGCTTAACTCCAGATACAGTGAAGACAGCTGGGGATTTATAGTCGTTGAGCAGAGTGGGTCGGGGGAGGGTTGGTGGATGGAAAATTCCTAAGAGGAGACATCGAGGGTAGAAGGGTGCTTGCCATGCCGATTTAACAGGATTCTTGCTGAAGGCAGGCAGGGTGATCAGATTCACTTAGCAGGATTTTTACTAAAACTGGACTAGGCAGGCTGAAGACAGGGCCTAAGATGAGGCCTAGACAAAGAGGGCTCAGAAGAACCTGGTTAAAGTTTGGTCAAGGAGAGAGTCTTGATCAGAAGCTAGGCACAGTCCCTGTGCACATTGTTTACCACCTGTATTTCTTTTTTTTTTTTTTACCACCTGTATTTCTAATATAGAAATGACATCCTGAAGATATTGCCATAATGAAAACAGAATATATAGCACTGGTTTACCATTCATATGACGAGCAGGTGGGGCATGTATTTCAGGTAACATTTTGTCACTTGAGTTAACAGCTGTAGGACAGCAGTTGGATAAGCCAAAATGTGAAATGAATTGGCTGTTCCTTGATGCTTTTAGCAAGGTATCGCAGGAAGGAACTTACCAGTGTCCAAGCAGAGATGGAAGGGAATAGAGAAGGATCACACATATTAGGTACCTCACAAGATTAGAAAAACTAATTGCTTCTGTACCCTGAATAGCAGAAAAGGTTCAAAATGGTTTTATTTTTGAGGTGTGGGAGGTAGAAGGGGAAGGCCAGTGAAGACTTCCCTTCCAAGTGTTAAGGCAATCAAAGGGACCCAGCCCTGCAGTGACACCTGGGTGTTGCAGTCCCAGTGCAGTCTTATTTTCAGTTGGTTTCAAAGTAGCCTCCATTAAAGAGAGGCAGGGTCCTGTGAGGAAGGAAAGCAAGCAAACTTTTGAGAATTTGGTCTAGAAAAGAGCTTAATTGTGATTCCTAGCCTATGGAACTGAAGCATATCGACAACAAGGTTGTTTTTGAGGGAATTGTACAGCCCAAGAAATGTGAGCTTGGCCTACAAACGATGGGCAGCAGACTCACACCAGCGCGAATTGGACTGCTTTCACAACTCCCGTGAGGGGAATGGACAAGGAATAACTTTCCAGTTGGGGGAAGCCATGGAGAGCAATGGGTAAGGGAAGTCCCTTGCCAGAGATTACAGTCAGGGTCTAATCAAGGAACTTCGTCCACTATCAGAGACAGGATCTTCACAGGGTCTCTCTCTCCGAAGTATTCCACAACTGCTTTGATGTGTTTCCCTTTATTCCGTTGTCCAAATTTCGAGTTTTTATTTAGGTATCCTATCCCCACTACACCATTATAAATGGGCAGAGCAAATAATCTGTCATCAGTTTAGAGGCGGTCAGACTATTAGGAGTCACATCTACAACTGACAGACCTTGACAGAGATCCTAGATTTTGAGCCGAGTCAGTAACTGGATGAGGAGAGGTTGAGTACATTGTGTGTATGGGAAGAAGGCTGGGCACAGATACTTAATAGCGAGAGAAGAGGGCTGTGGCTGAAGCTGCTGCCACTCATCCTCTGTCGGCTTCCATAATAAAGTCGTAGCTGGAATATGGCTTCCAGCCAGCAACTACATTTCTCAGCCACTCTGGCATCTAAATCCCCATGCCCTTGGGAATGTGAGAAGACATGAGCCATTTCCAGGCAGGCCCAACCCAAAAACCGTGCATGTGTACCCCATGCATTTTTCTGCAAATCAGAATGGTGATAACTAGTGTGACTTGGAAGCCACGGTTGAAAATGGCAGAGAAATCCTCAGCTCACAAAGCCTGTTTGTTAGTTTACAATGCTCACCTCAGAACCATTAGTTGGAAGAGAAACTTGTATTTTTTACCACTGCATCTCGTTACAAGAGCTTAGCCTAACCTAAAAAATACAACCACCTTTCCCCTGGCAATCTTGGATCCTTTTCTTTGAATTCTTTGCTTTTATTTTTTAAATTAAGGTATAATATCCTATATTTGTTTTAATAAGAATAGTATCCCCAGACTTCCCTGGTGGCGCACTGGTTGAGAATCCACCTGCCAATGCAGGGGACATGGGTTCGAGCCCTGGTCCTGGAAGATCCCACATGCCACGGAGAAACTAAGCCCATGCGCCACAGCTACAGAGCCTGCGCTCTAGAGCCTGCGAGCCACCACTACTGAAGCCTGCGTGCCTAGAGCCCGTGCTCCGCGACGAGAAGCCACCGCAATAAGCCCACGCACCGCAATGAAGAGTAGCCCCCACTCGCTGCAACTAGAGAAGGCCCACATGCAGCAACGAAGACCCAATGCAGCCAAAAATAATACAAATTAGTTAAAAAAAAACAGTATTCCCTTAAACATCCAGTAACTGGTACTTAAATAAGATATGCTACTTATCCTGTGGCTTTGAACAACCCCGATACACCACTGCACCGCTGTATATATCCCAGTTACTTACGCAACAATATCAAAACACATGCAATTTTTGAAACAGCTTTTTATTAAACAGCAAAGCATAATGGCAACACAGTTTTAAATGTTTAAAAATTAGGTCACAAAGGGATGCAAAATGTTTGCAGTATGACTATTATATATTCATACAGCTAAAGTCATCAAATCTTAACACCAATACAAACATTAAGATTATTCCATGATTAGCCTAAATTTAATAACCATAAACTATATTAGTGGATCTCTTTTCCTATTTAATATTTTAACATTACTTCTGATACTGATTTCTTTACCAAATGGAATGTACAAACTAAATTTTTAAAAAGTGTTAAATGACTAAAACTCTGCAAACCAGTAGTTGGGTTTACAGAAAATTCTGGGAGAAGTAGTGAGATAAAATACTGAGAAAGCATCAATTAGTATACATGTAAAACTCTCCCATTTTATTCATGATTCTGATACTAATACAGTTTTTAAGGGACTTTGCAAAGTTGATCATCTGGGTACTGCAAATAAACCTGAGACCAAATTTTATTCTCTTCTAGGTATGGTTTATATAAGGTTAGCCAAACTTAATCCATTTTCTTATATATTCCCCCCCGGCCCAAATCTAATCTGTGCCAGAGATAACACAAATCTGGAGTAAAACTGTTTGGAGTTGGTTACAAGTACTTACCAAGTATTGAATACTTCTCCTACCCTATTTCTATTTTTCCTCAAAATTTTCTATTTCAAACACACACACAACCAGAGCTCATCTTTTCAGGTATCAAGTGGATTATTTTGTGCAAAGGAAGTTTTTAACAACAAATCTTCCCAATACGATAATTCAGTTTCAAAGAAAAATCTTCATCTTTATAGCCCCCGTTTTCAATTGATTAAACAGAAACCAACTATCCTATCTTATTACTAAATATAACAAATAAGCCCTAAACTGAGAAAATATCTTATTTTGGTTAAGTTTCAACAGAGTTTGGGCTACTCTCTTAGATGATTAACTACTGAAATTACTTTTTACAAATGTGAAACCAATTTTTTCCTTAGGGGAAGGAAAATGGGAAGAAAGCAAATGGAGAAGAGGCACACGATGGTGGACAGGGTATATAAAGCTGTGCATTCAGTACGTGATTTTGGTCACTTTGTCACAACACGGTGGTTATTTTCTTGTATCTCTAACTATGCCTATAATAAAAGACAATGCTAAACCTATAAATCAAAGCAAATTTGATATAACATTCATTTTCAAGTTTCATAAATATATGCATTTCTAATTATAAAGTCTCTACAATACCTTTGCACATTTTCATAGACTAACATAATACACAAACTCATGAAAGTCTTCTGTTATGCTCTTAATTTTGCTTAGGTCTGACATTATCTTCATAAATACTCAGTGAAGCCACAAACAAAAGTACTATAACTTTTGGAATCTATCCAAGTTTTAAAGAAAAAAAGATCAGCAGCAATTCCGTAAGACATAAGGGATATCAATCCCTTATTTTCTTTTGCTTTTTGTGTCAGTTGTTTGAAAAACACTAGAAGCTGACATGAGGTTTTCTATATATTGTCCAAGAACTTGGTTTTCTGATTTTAGCTTCAGATTTTCTTCCTTAACTGCATCTACTCTTGCAGAGAGATCTATATGAAAAATAAAAAAGCGCATTGTCAATAAAATGATGGCAATGACTCCGTGTTATAAAATGGTTATTAAGATTCATTCTTAAAAGAAATACAATCCTTAAATTTTCTGTTTTTAAACTCAGACTACTTTAGAAGTTAAGGTAAAGAAAGTAAACTGAGTGCAAATCAATAGCCAAAATCCCTAAAAAGAGATTTCACATTAGGCTAAATGTTATTCTTTGTTATTCTTTAACAGCATTTTTGTTAAGTAGTTAACTCTTAAAATGGTTATTTAAAAAAACACTTTTTAAAATGTGAATTTTGGTTCATATCATCATAAAACCATAATGTCTTTACTAGTAATATTTAAGACAGTGTAGGTGAACATAACTGAATTCACATACTGGATATAGGCAGTCAGTTTCCAAGCAATTGATCGTTTTGTATTTTTACATTAGCAAGAAATTCAAAAGAGCAGGTCTTGATGATTAAAAAAAGAAGATACCACACCTCAGTCATTCAGCAACTAAGTTACTGAGGTGCCTTCTAAGAGACAGGCACTGTTCTAGAGGCAACAGTAACAAAAAAGGTCCCTTGCCATTTACCAGCTGACATTCTAATGGGGCTTAGGGTGGGTGGGGGTCAGGAGAAAAAGCAAGAAGGGTAAGGGTCACAGGAAGCCAAGGGCGGTTGTCCTGTGATACAGTATAGTCAGGGATAGCTATTTTGATTAAGGAAATTTCGCTAGAGACCTAAAGGAAGTAAGGGAACGAGCCACACAGATATGCAAATGACTAAGGGAAAAGATTCAAGCACAGGGGAACAGCAACTGCTAAGACCCTGAGGAGAAACTTGCTGAAAGAACAGCAAGGAGGTTGAAGTGTCCTAGTCAGGGAATGTGACAGGACTGAAAGGTAAAAGGGAAGTGAGAGACTTACAGAGAGGAACCTGGCTTCCATTAACTGTGAGATGGGAAGCCACTGGAATGACATGATCTGCTCAACCTGTTTTCAGAAAAAACCACCACCACCTCTTAATTTCGTTGAAAACCAAAAGATGTTTCACTGGTGGAATTAATTTTATGCAAGACATTTAGAAAATGGAAAAACTCAGATCAGTTCCCTTATAATCCCTGAGGCTAATACACTGATTTTACACTCAAATAAGCTTTATTAAAGTGGACTTAGTAACACAACGCAGGGACTTAAACGGGGCTCATTATGTTAGACCTTAAAGAGGGAAGCATAAGAACACTATTTGACCTCCTTATTGAAACGTATCTGTTCTTTGAAATTACCAGCCAAAGCTACAGGCAGGAGAGGAAAAAAAACAAAGTAGACTTTGAAATTTATACTTTTAAAAACTGCACAGTAACAAACAAAATTTAGCAATTTGCTTACAATTACAATTTCAATTACCTGGATGTTAGTCAAGAAAAATACAAAATGCAAGCTAACCTTCAAGGGTGTGTTGGAGTTCCAACACTTGATTAATAAGTCGTGTTTTCTCCTCCAGTTCCACCTGATTTTCAGCATCAACTGCTGTAATGAAAAGGTTCAGATTTACTATTAATATTAGCTACCATTTGTGTAGTATAGCACTTAAAAGATCTGCAAAATGGTTTATATTCATTCTTACTTGACTTATACAAGAGCCCTGTAAAATAAAAGGTTATATCCCACATGGCAGACGAGGACACCAAGGTGAAGGTAAAATGTTTTGCCAACATCTCATAGTTAAAGAATGGAAGTTGCCTTAAATCTTTTCTAGAACTAGATGGGATTATAAATAAGTACACTGGCCAAGATCAAAGCCTTCTAAGTATTGATTCTCTGATCTTTCTGTTGCTTAATAAAGCAATGTATGCGCCACAAAACCAGGAACATACAAAAAGGAAAACGAAGAACATACCATCCATGTCAGCATTCATCATTTTCGGTAACAAACTTTTGGGCCTTGGATACAAAATTCTTGATGAATGGTCTGCAATGAGAAAAAGTTAGAAACACAGACACATAGAGTAATGAAATATAAGCTTGTTTTTGAAAAGAAAATTAAGTGACCCAGTAGGACCCTTTTCACATGCTTTACTAAGAATAAATACCCAGTGGGGAAATAAGCAAAGAATATTTACAGTTTACAAAGAGAAGTATTAAGTAAATAAGAGAAAATGTTGAGTTTCTTGGTACTCAAAGAAATGCATAATAAAATACCACTGTATATTTCGTAAAATATTTTTCTAAAACAAGATAATGATCAATGCTAGCGAAGTTATGGAAAAACTAACACAAAATATTGGACACAAATTTTAAACGTAATATTTTTGGAAAGTAGTACAGTAATAAACAAGATTCATAAAAACATTTAAATATTTTTTACAAAGTAATTTTACTCTTGGAAATTTAGCCTAAGAAAAATTAAGAAGGAAAAAAATTACATCTATAAAAATCTACTTCAACCTTATTTATAACCCAGTAAACTGGAAACAACATAAACTGTCCATTCAGAGCCTGGTTGATTATAGTTGCCATTTCTAATGGAGCGGCTACTAAAAATAATTATGACTATAATAACATGAAAGAATGTTTATGCCATTGTATATTCACTGATGTAAATTATGTGAAAAATCTTTAGTATGGATAAAGAACACACAGCAAATTGAAAAAGCTCTTACATTAAGGATAATGGCAGCAAGGAAGACAAATCTCTCTAAAAATATTCTTCATTATTAAAACACTGTTTCATATATACCAATTAACACTTTTTAAACATAAAATTCAAAAGAAAAATACTCGTTATCTGAAACACTAATATGGGTTAAATGAAAAATATGTACTTGTCACCTCCTGGTTATAGTTAAAATAGATTAATTAGGATGTAAATGAGTAAATAAATATTAACATTTTCTTGTGTCCATAAAAGGCTCCAAAATATTAGAGCACTAAATCCTTGTGAAACATGTTCTGCTCTATTGCTAACATTCATTTCACATGCAATGTGCTCAAAATTTATTAAATAATGTACCAGATTATTACTGAAAACAGATTTGTTAACCAATCTAATTTACTCAGTGAAGCAACTTAGATCTTAGTCAATGTTGTTACTCTTTCTTCAAGTATTTATTGAGCACCTACTATACCCAAGGCATTGTTATGCCTCCATATGCTGAACAGTAGAACCCAAACCTACTGAACAAGGATGTCTACATACCAGAACTAGAATCACAATCAAAACAGTGATCAGTGTATTGTATATTCCCTCATGACACTTCAGATGCTGGCATGAACATGGCAATAGAATGCTCAGTGTACACATGTATAAACTGCCTCTCAAGTAAGAGATCACTCAGTCTAAAAAAGAAAGATATTAAACCTCCTTTACACATAGTTTTATTAAAGAAGTAACACTAAAAATAATGCTTAATACATCTACCCCAAGTCTTCCCACTTACACAGCATTAGCGCTACTCTCCCTGTTTTTTTTTTTTTTTTTTTTTTTTTGCGGTACGCAGGCCTCTCACTGTCGTGGTCTCTCCCGTTGCGGAGCACAGGCTCCAGACGCGCAGGCTCAGCGGCCATGGCTCATGGGCCCAGCCACTCCGCGGTATGTGGGATCCTCCCGGATCGGGGCGCGAACCCATGTCCCCTGCATCAGCAGGCGGACTCTCAACCACTGCGCCACCAGGGAAGCCCCTCCCTCACTGGTTTTAATTATCAGGTTCTTTGTACTTCAGAAAAAGTTTTAGATAGGTAGATATAGTTGCATACACACACACACATACACACACACATACACACACACACACACACACGCACACACAGATGACCCTTGAACAAGGGTTAGAACTATCCGGGTCCACTTACACTCAAATTTTTTTCAATAAATACTACTACAGAACTACACGACCTACAGTTGGTTCAATCTGCAGATGCAGAATTGCGTATATGGCAGGCTGGCTGTAAAGTTATATGTGGATTTTCAATCGTGCAGAGGGTCGGCACCCCTAACCATCGTTGTTCAAGGGTCAACTGTATACATATGTGTGTATATATGTATATATATGTCTATACACACACATAAATCCAAACAGATTATGAAATTTTTTTCAAAAATTCTTTAAGTCATTAAATGCTTTGGATAATAGTATTCGAAGACCACACTTCAAAAATTATTCTTCTCCATTCAATCAATGTGTCTTTATAATTGAAGAGGAAGAGTGCTAGCAGTGAAAACTTTATTTGGCCCCTCCCCGAGAGAAGATCACTTTCATACCACTTCAACTATTGATACTTGTCTGGGAGGGATGACAGAGGTAACAGCCAAAAGCAAAAGTAAGTGATCTTGGGAATACTCAGCAACAGCAGACTTCAACTTGGCTATCTTCCCTGCTACATGAGAGAAGTATTCCCCATTTTTTAAAAGTTTGCTTTATGCCACTTCACTTGTATAAAAGACCTACATTAGTACCTGTTTTGCTAAACAAAAGAAATCTGATGAGGATTTTCACTTTCGTGAAAAAAGGCAAAAAACAAAAATAGCATTCAGCGTTTGTTTTGCAGCAAGGTGTTACAAGAGGCAGCACTCACTCTGAGCAGTGACACCAAGCTCCTTCCCTGAGAACTACACTCAGCATCTCAGCCTCAAGCCACCACAGCTTTGACCTGTGTCTGTGAGCATCCGTGTTTTATTTATTTTGTACATCTGTTAGCAAGATGTGTCCTAAGATAATTGCTTCATCACTTTATGCCATTTCAGCTTACAAAAGGTAGGAATGCTCTACTTTCAGATAGTAGGGGGAAACCTGTATATTAAATCCTCCAGATTTCTAATATCCAGTCTTTTTAAGAATACACCTGAAACAGAATTCTCATGACAGCTGAGAAGAGTGATATGATACACCAGTCAAAGCAACAGATAATCACAAAATCAATGCACTCAACTTTGAAATCAGATCTAGTATAGGGATGGGTTATACTTCTTTTGCCCGTATTTTAGTCTAATACTAAAATTAAACCCAGAAGTCTTCCATAAATGCAAAGTGTTCCAGGCTGACCAATGTAGTAGGTAAGGAAAAAGAAGCCAGTTTCTGAAATTTTGGCCACATATAACCCAAACAATAGAAAATTACTCTTAGAAAAACACATCCAGATTGGGGTGGAAGCAGGAGCACAAAAGCAGGGCGCAAGGACAGTGCTATAGGATATACCACATAACCCAAGACAGCACTACTCACATCATAGCCCATGTAAGATTGCCCTGAGGGCTGAACAGTGCAAAACCTGCCCAACTGTATATGGCAGCCGTGTGCAACACCAGAGTATCACTGGCTGCCTCTGCATGACAACAACAAAAAAACACAAGTAGCAATGTTTTCTTATTGTGATGTGATCAAATAGACCAGTCTCAAAACACTACTCCTGTATATATTCTAAGTCTGTCAGGACATCCAGAGTTATAAACAGATTTATTTTATATATGGGATCAAAAGGTTTGTTGAGCTCTTTAAGTCAAAGTATTTTAGCCATGGATTTTACTTCCTTCAAAATAGGGTCAATCCTCAAACTTTGCAATGCCTACATTAGCACAGTACTACATCATAATATGCACTTGACACAAGATTGAATTTTTCAACTATAAAATTCTTCTTCTCAATCTATAGTTACTATCATATCAATCCAATGCTGTGTCAGATGTGCTCTTAGGAGTTCATTTTCAACTCCTTCTGCTCCTGCACATAAATCCAAACCTGACATTAAAAGAGAACCCAGGGGCTTCCCTGGTGGCGCAGTGGTTGAGAGTCCGAACACGGGTTCGTGACCCGGTCCGGGAAGATCCCACGTGCCTCGGAGCAGCTGGGCCCGTGAGCCATGGCCGCTGAGCCTGCGCGTCCGGAGCCTGTGCTCCGCAACGGGAGAGGCCACAACACTGAGAGGCCCGCGTACCGCAAAAAAAAAAAAAAAAGAGAGAGAGAGAGAACCCAGACAAAAGTATCTCAAGTGTGGGAACACCGAAATAAATGTGGGGTGCTAAAGCTGATCTGTTTATCCAAAATCTGCCTTAGCTTATCCAAAATCTGCCTTAGCTCTCTGCAATGGATATGACTGTCTGGGATTCCTCAACTCTGACCTAAGCCGAGGTCAGATCTCATAAAACTTTTCTCAAAAATCACAGTAAATTTTAGTGCCTATCTTCATCTAGCCTTGGTCAGTGGAAGAGAATCTAGAGTTATTCTGATAACTTAAGTCCAGGGAGCAAAAGTATGGAAAGAACAAGGATACAGAAATGTGGCAAGCATTAGTATCGACCCATTTTCCATGCCCTCACAGTCAACTGTGACCAAAGGCTATCATCTTACCAAGTACACCTCTACCTTCTTTTCTAGTATGCCCAACAGTACCATGACATGCTCTTCATAAAAGGCAGTTTAGCACAGTGATTAAGAACACGGATTTAGGTTACCTGGATTCAAATGCTAGCTCTCCTATTTATAAGCTCTGGAACCTCAGGTAAGATTAACATCTCAGCCTCAGTTTCCTCATCTGTAAAATGAGGTTAATAACAGTATGTACCTCATAGTCTTGTTGTGAGAACATTATGAGTTGATATATATAATGTGATTGCAACAACAGACAGTAGTTATTCAATAATGTTAGCTATTATCTTTTCTACCTTTTAGCTGTACTTCAGGCCACAAGAAGAATTTAAAAAAATTACCTGGTCCACTTGCCTCATTTTTACAACTAAGCCAAGGCCAAGATGATAATGGCCTACCTAAGACCACAGTAATACTTACATAGACAGAGCCAAGACTACATACAATGTCCCAGTCTAGTTTTTTCCACCACTCCACCACAGTATGCTCACGACAGAGACCTGAGATTTTTGAGACTTTTCTGATATCCACCCAACCTAAACCTCTCAACTTTTCTGCATCTAAAACTGATTTTCATCATCTGTCATCTACTTACTAAAGGAACTAGCAAGACTACTAAACGTCACTGTACATTAATATACTAAATTCTTTACATATATTAGCTCATCAAATCAACAGGACATGGCACTTTACAAACGAGGACCCTGTATCTCAGAAAGGCTACATATCTTGCCTTAGAGTTCACAGCCGAAGTCTGTACCGAGAATCTGAACTCAGATCTAACTATAAAGTCCCTGCTTTTTCCATTATGCAATGGAAGGCACTTTAATATGACCCTAATCTAAATTTGCAAAACATTTTGCAACGCTTGATGTCAAATTTCTTTGCTATTTCTACTATCTAAAAAACTGAAGGTAAATTTCATTCACTGCAAGCTGCAACGACTTTCAACATGGCTTGTTCAAGTCCCTTCACATTCTGACTTGTTCTGGTTAAGTCCAATTTTAAATTCCACAAAATTAAGGGACTGTTTGGCCAAATATTTGACCAGAAATGAGATCCCCAGAGTGGCTAGCTATATTGAGTTTAATCAATGAATGAGTACAGGCACGGAATATATAGACAGAGCTTTGGATTTTCAGGTACAGTGTTGGGAACAGAGCACACCATCTGTCCTTAATATTATTACGTCAGAGTACTGGAATCGATACACAACGAAAAGCCTGTCTTTCAGGAATGTCTGTTTCTCCTTTCCAACAATCCTAAGTCCCCAAACTTGTCCAGCAGGACCCCTGAAAGATGCCCATTGAGAAACTAACCCGGGAGCTACTTTCAGAGCCTGAAAAGATGTCGCCAGCCCTGGTTTCACCGCTCACTCGGCTCCCTCCCCGCCCCCGCGTCCTCTCCCCCGCCCCCGTCTCCGCCGAGAAGCCGCGGGCTAGTCCAGGCGTGCCAGGTCCCAACCCACCCGAACGCCCCTCCCGCAGTCCCATTTCAGGGCGGACAGAGGCCTTAGCCTCAGGATCCGCGGGGAGAAGGCGGCAGGAAGTCCGCGCCACGGACCGCGGGCGGCCCTCCACAAAGGAACCTCTGCGCCCAACAACGAGAGGATGAGAAAAGAGGCTGCGCAGGAGTTCTGCGGGGAGCCAGGCCTCGGCCGCCCACCTAACGCCCAGGCCTTAGGACGCTCTTCCCGGGTCGCCGTACGCCGAGCCGCGTACATCCCGCCCCTCCCTCCAGGCTCTCGTCAGTACCGAGGCCGCAACTCCAGTCGCTCGGGGCCAGGCCCTCCGCGACCCACGACGGCCCTCACCTGCCGTTTGAGGCGCCGGCAGGAGGAGGGACCAGGAAGATACCTCAGGCCTGGACACTCGGACCAACTGCCACCGGCAACCCCGCCCTCTCCGCCCACAGAGCGTGCGCCGAGGCTGGAGTCCCGCCCCGGCCCGGCCCGTCGCCAGCCAATCCCCACTCAAGAAGGGACGCCTGCGCATTAGCTACACGACGCCCCAATCGTCCTACCTCAAATCCTCGGGATCCACCTTTTGCCATAACAAAAGGGCACTGGAATCCAATCAGGGTTGAGGTCGTTGTGGGCGGGTCCGGGAAGAGCAACAGCCAATGACAGTACAGAAGCTAAGCTGAGCGTGCGAAAGCCAGTCCGAGCGAGGCAGTTCCTCAGTCTCAGCCGGTCCGTGAAAATGGGGTCAAGAAATCCAGTGTGGAAAATTGTGGAAAATTCTGACAGCTGTCAGGAAGGAGGTTGGTAAAACCTGGAGGTTGGTAAAACCTAACACTGGGCGAGAGAGAAATCATTCAAATTCAAGAAAAGGACGTGTGTGGACATAACAGAGAAAGTACCCTGGTTCTTCAGTTCTAAAAGCAGACTTTTCCATATTTTTAATTTCCCAAATCGGAAGTCTCTTAAGTGTACGTCTAACGGACTGTTCCTCTCCTCATCTTCCCCAAACTATCTTAAAATCCATAATGCGCCGGACCGTTTAATAATATTTTAGAATTGAGAAAATACCTTAATACTACTTTAGTGTATAGCACTTTTGCTCACTTTATCCCATTTGATCCTCACAGCAACCCACAGAAAGAAGCTTAAGAGTAAATAAATTTCCTGCGCAAGGTCATAGACGCAGTGTGAAATGCTGTGTGCCAGGCTTTGGAATGTAATGTAATCAGGCTGGGTACCATTCACAGGTACCTAGCACTTGACACAAAGCAGCATGCTGGCTTTGAATATTATTGTTTCTGCTTTGGCACATACTCCTGAGTTGTAGAAATAAGTCATATGTCCACCTGTCTCTTGACTTTCTACTTCTAGCACAGTTTGCCAACATAGAGCCTTACTTTTTTTAAGGAATAGATAAGAATTTTTTCCGTTCAGTGTTTGAGATCTATACATTGGACTAGAACTAAGATACACACTATGAGGAAAATTTACTAGAATGCAATGCAGGAGCTAAATACATGAGAAATAAGAAAGATTGAACATAAATCTAACAGGAGTGTCAAAAAGAGAGACTAGAGAGAATGGGTGTGGTCAGTATTTAAAGAGTAATAACTAAGAATTTTTCAGGGTTGTGGAATATTTGAATTAGATTCAAGAAGCACTTATTCTTGAGCAGGATTAAAATAAGGAATTCTATACCTGGACACATCGTGGTGAAACTGCAGAACACCAAAGACTAAGAGAACTATTAAATGCAGATTTTTTTTTCTAGAAGAACAGGTTTTGGGGGGGTTGTTTTTTCCTGTTAGTTTTAAATAGGGTAAAATATACATAAAAGACTTACCATTTAAATAACCATTTTAAAGTGTGCAGTTCAGTAGTGTTAGGTATATTCTCATTGTTGTGCAGCCAATCCCCAGAACTCTTTTCATCTTGCAGAACTGAAATTTTATACCCATTAAACAACTCCCCATTCACCTCTACTGCCAGTCCCTGGCAACCACAACTCTTTCTGCTCTATCAATTTGACTATTTGAGGCACCTCATGTAAGTGGAATCATACAGTATTTGTCTTTTGTGACTAACTTAGCATAACATCCTCAAGGTTCATCCGTGTTGTAGCATGTGTTAGAATTTCTTCTTATTTAAGGCTGAATATTATTCCATTGTAAGTATATACCACATTTGGTTTATCTATTCATCCTTCAGTGGACACTTGAGTTGCGTTTAGCTATTATGAATGCAGCTATGAACGTGGTATGTGCAAATATCTCTGTGAGACTGCTTTCAGTTCTTTTGGGTATATATCCAGAATTGGAATTGCTAGATCATATGGTAATCCTGTTTTAAAAGCAACTTTTAAAAATGCGATATTAACACAAGAATAGACAAAAAGAAAGTTAGAAAAGCAAGTTCCTGTACCTGGAAGTTGGTATAAAATAAAGATGTCTGGTAAGGAAGAAATGTTGGTAAGGTTGTGGGAAAAACTATTACTCATTATTCTTGGTAGTAAAATTGGCACAGTAACTTTGTTAATTGGCTATATAAAAGACAAATTATGGTGGTTTTAGTGAAATTGGCTATTCGTATAAAAATATGAAATTAGATCCTGATCTCACACCAAAAATAAAATTAAATTCCAAATGAAGTAAATGTGAAATGTGAAAATACTCTAAACTTTTAGGAAAACACAGATGTCTTTATGATACCACCGTAGAGAAGGATTTGTTAAACCAGACAAAACAGTGTCATTCATTAGGAAAAGATTTTAAATTTTGATTGTTTTATACACAGATGAGAAGACATTTTATGTCAAGTTAAAAGCAAGCCACAGAGTGAAATAATATAGTAAAGCTCTGAAAATGTAAAGAATTCTGACAAAGATAAAAAAAATATTCAAATAACATAAACAGGAAACTCACAAAAGAGGAAAACTGAGTGGTCAGAAAGATTTTCTTTTAATGTTTACCTTCACTAGTAATCAGGGGGATTGATATTAAAACAAGATAAAGGGGTCAGTTCATTAAGAAGATGCAAAATTGTAACAGTGCTACAAAGTGGCACTGAAGCAAAAACTGATAGAACTGAAATAAGAAACTAGCCTACAACAATAGTCGGAAAGTTCATCACTCCCCTCTCTGTAATTTGTAAAACAAGTATACAGAAAATCTGTAAGGATAAAGAACCCAGGACCCAAGCTTGCCTTCACATTCGAATCACCTAAGAATCTCCTAATAACTCCAAAGAACAGACTACATCCTGGATTTATTAAATTATGGTCTCTAGGGTGGGATACTGACATGAATATTTTTAGAATTTACAAAGGTGATTTCAACAGAGTGCAGGCAAATTTGGAAATTGTTGATATAAAAGACCAGAATAAAAACTTCTATCAACATATTTGACCCATTTGACATTTATAGAACATTCCACCCAATAACTAGAGAACTTGTCTTCTTTTCAAATGCACATGGAATATTCACCAAAATGGACCATATTCTATCATAAAACAACCTCAACAAATTTTAAATGATTGTAGTCATAACAAAATATTTTCTCTGCCCACAAAGAAATTAAACTAGAAAGCAGTAACAAAAAGATATTTGTAGAAAACCAAGTAGTTGGAAATTAAACTACTTGCTTCTAAAGACACCATGGGTCACAAGAGAAGTCACAAGAGAAATTAGAAAATATTTTCAATAAATGTAAACATGTCAAAATTTGTGGGATGCAATGAAGCAGTGCTTAGAGAAATTTCTTTACCATTAAATGCTTATATGAGAAAACCACCTATGAAATAGTCCTGCAAAGAAAGTTTTTTTTTTTTAATGCAGCCTGACCTAATCAAGTCCATAAACTAGAAATTTAACAGGAAATACAGAGGACAGAGAAATATGTTAAGTCTACCATCTGGATAAGCTTAGCGAAATCTGACAATGGAACAAAACAACAGGACAAGAACAAATAACAAGAAACAAAGCCCTTTAACAAATAAATCACACTGGAAGAAAAAAGAATGGAAAGAAGACTTGTAGATAAAAAGACACTTAAAATACATTTTAAAAAACAGACCCAAAAAACCTATGGTTTATTTTGAATGCACCCTTGGATGATAAAACTATTTTTAAAATGCAAGAAAATGATTACTATAAGTAGGATATGGTAATTCTAGAGCATTCAACTTTTTAAAATTTCAGAATCAAACATATATCTTGCTAGAGAATTTAAACTTAAAGGAAGTCTTTAGACAAGCTATCTGAAGAAGATAACACACAAAAAGGTAACCATAATATTAGCAGAAGCATATCATTCACAAAATGTTGCAAATTGGATAAAACAGTGTTGCTGATAGTTGTCCTTCGATGAATAGAAAAAAATTCTTGAAATGGCAAAAAGGTGAGAAGAAAGAACAGTATACCCAAGTGATTATAAAAAGGGAGTAGAAACCTTGGCAAACTAGTCATGAAGTGAACATTCATTAAATTATTTACTTACATGGTGTTTCATATTTGCGTTACATTTTTCAATAAAAAATCGTTTAAAAATAGCCACAAAATTCCCTTCTGAATAAGAAAAACATTCAAGTACAAGTAGGAACCACTGAAATTGTATAGAAATATTTGATTATAAGATGGATATTCATGTGATCTGGAAGGTGCATATATTATAAACCATCTAAATGAAAGCACAAATTAAAATATTCTTCATAGAGAATGGGGAACTCCAAATGGAAAACTATTGTTACAAGACAAAATATTATGTGAGGAAGAAATAATAAATTAAAAAATAGAGAACCTCCAAGGTTGTTTTGATGTTCTAGTCTGATATACTCTCATCAAGCACATAAAAACTTTTAACTTGTTTGCAGTAATTAGAGGGATCTAAACATACTGTGGATATTTTAAAGTGAAATATGCTAAATGGAGGCATTTTGATAACTTTCAAGTGTAACCAGGTGTGTTCTCTCCTACTTTACACTCATTAATTTGCAAAATGTGTTTCATCTCATTCCTAAAAAAGAACTCACATTTTCCTTTTTACTTATTTTTTTCCCTTGAAAGGTTATTGAATTCATTGGAGAATGAATGTTGTCCTGAATTTGGTGAGTAAAGAATATTTTCTGCTTGTGGAAACTTGATTTCAAGACTAGACTTAATAGTATGCTCTACTGCTATTTGGAAATTAAGTTGTTTTTGTATACTTTTCTGAAGATTATAATTTCCTGATAATAACCAATAGTTGGCTAATTTGAACAGAATCATTTTCATTCATCTGTTCAATAGAGAAAATGTAAGAAATTACCAGTGTATTTTTAGTGCTTCTCAGATGAAAATTCAGAAGGATTTCAGGGTCTCCATGGAATCAAGCTTTGAACTTCTTGACAAAAATGAAAATAGTAAGGAATGATTCTGTGCAGTCTTGATGCTTATTTTTCTCTAGACAAAGTATTGTCTAATCAGTGTTTCCCAAGTATTGACGCTTATAGCTCTGGTTGAACATGATGAATAGTTACATATTTTATCATAATAGAAAAATATGAATAATACAACTAACCCTCAGTTTGCAGATGTTGTTGTTTAGAACAAAGCTAAGTTCAAAAGTGATGTTAATTAAATGGTTAATTTAATATGGCAAAAATTGCAATGTTGGTATGCAAATGTCTGGTTTGGAAAACCCTGGTCTGTCAACAGTGCAGTAAACATTGGTTTGAAGAAGAGGAAACCTGGGTTCCAGTTCTGACTCACCCTATATGTGTTCATTCAATTCTTCATATATTTCCTAGTTTAAAAGTTACTTTAGTGTTCCTTAGAGCTAGATGCTGTAGCATATTCAGATATTTGAAATTGACTGTAAGGTTATGGGGGATGAATCACTTTACCATAGACCCCTGTTTCCTCAAATGAGGGATTGGGATAAAGTTAATTCTGCCTCTCTAATATTGTATAAAATAACTGAGGAATTTATCAAGTAACACTACCAGTGAGTTATAGCAGTTGGTTCCCCATATTTAAGAGTCAACCTTTGATGCTTTGGTTGTGTCTGACAGTCCAGCCCTTAGCACCGTACCTGCCATAACATCTGAGAGCTTTCCTGAGTTAGTTATCTTTGAGCCACTCCATTTTAGCTTTTGTGATTTGGGGTTTCTGTGATTCTCTACACATGAATCTACCACTATCAATCATTTCAGCTGAGTACCTGTTCCACTAAATTTTTATAAAATAATCTGCTTTAAAATCAAGACTAATCATTGGGCTCTTGGAGCATAAAGGGGATTCTGTTTTAATAAGACAAAGTGATTCTTTGAAGGGCCTAGGAGTCAGGGTTGCAAGAAATAAGATTTCATAAAAAGAATGCACATGAGTTGCTAGCAAGTCTCTAAAATGTTGGGCTGCGGATGGATTTTCTTACTTTTGATGCACAAACGTAATCCTCATAGTTTTCTGTTTCCCTGGTAACTGTTTACACTAAATAATCAACTTGGGAGAGTTCCTCTGTCAGGCTGTGTCAGGATTTGGGATTTTACACAGCGCGCAAGCTTACAAGTTAGCCTAGTATGAGTTCGTGAATGCTGGGAGAAGACGTGACATGCCTGCGTCAGAGTCCAAGGACTCTGTTACTCACAGCGGCGTGAACTTCATGCTGGTTTGCTTCTGTTTCCCATTTCTCCCAAGCCCCCCATAGATGCCTGCACACGCAGAGGGTTATTGTACAGGGAGGAACGCTGAGCTCAGGGAAGCTATTGCTTTTACGGCAAGTGGAAGCAAGCTTGCTCTTCAACCAGGGGAAGGCATTACTTCATCCCTTAGAGTTGCTCTCTGCAAACACACCCTCAGAAACGGCCTGAATAAAGGTCAGGCAGGTCCTTGTGCTCTTGGCAAACCAGCAAGAACATGCAGTGACACTCAGGGCCCATGGCAGACTGCCCCTCCCCCAAACCTCTAACCTCTTTAGTTTGTGACAAATTCCTATTTTCCTTCCTCCTTCCTTATACAATTATCTCGAGGGAAATAGGAAAAAATGTCTCATAAAGTGTTGGTGGGATGCCTATCAGTCAAAAAGGAAGAAAACTACACTAGCTGGCTTTGAAGAAACATTAGTATTGATAGAAGTCAATGGCATAATCATAGTAAATACATTTTTAGATAAATCAAGTCATATTTTGTAACATTCCCCCTACCCTTTTTTTCCCGCTATTCCAGCAGACTTTGCAACAATCAGAAGGAAGGACAAGGCTGTCTGTAGTTTGTTTGAAAACAAACGGTTAAAATTAATAATTGCCAGGATAATTACTAACACCCATCACAGCAAAAGCAGATCAAGCCTTCCCCAACTTGAAGCAGAGATCCAGCCAGGCTCCCTTTCTTTTTCTTTGCTAATGAGGGCAGAAAACGAGAGAACACCTTGCTGCTAAGGAATAGGGGCTTTGCCCATCCTGCTCAGATATGGCCTCTGTGTCTTGTCTAAACGCTGATGACAACTGATTTAAACAGTTCAAGTCCCCTTAAAGCTGTAGAAGAAATAACTCCTCAAGTTATGGAAAGAGCCCAGGACTCCTTGCTACTCATCCTTGATGGTAGAATTGTGAGTTCTGGAGTTTGAAGTAGGTTTCCTTTATGCACAGCATGAAGCAAGTTATAAGTAAATAGGATGTAATTTTCATTTGGGGAGAAAATTGATATGCCCTTCAGAGGCATCCTGGAGTCCATCCTTCTCACAGAAGTTTCTTCAGAGGTGATCTCTATAGATCTTTATGTTTCAGGGCATTAATTTCACTTAGAGCATTGTTTCTCCCACTTAAAAAGTTTTATGTCAAAATACGTTTTAGTATATTTTCTAACAAGCATCATTGGCCACAACCCAACTCAGCATTTTAACATTTTCTGGTATGTACCTCTGTGGTTTAGTTTTGGATTTGATGTCAAAGGTGTATAGTCTACTCTTAATATCACCTCAGAAAAGTATCATCAGCTTAAAAAAGCCACTGGTTTTGCCATTCTGCAAGTGACCACCTGCAGACATGGGAATTTAGAGTGCTTGGTGGTCTGTGAGTACTGAGAGTATCGGAATAGAAACCCTCCTATACCCGATTCCTTAAATCCCTTGAAGAAGAACCAGCTGATCTTCATGAATGCAGCCCAATTGCCAGTACAGTGTCTACATGTGTGTCTGGAAATACTGGTTGAATGAGTGAATGAATGAATTTTCTGCTTTGGGTCCTTCCTTTTCCTGTCTCATGAAAATCAGACAATCTATGCTGCATTAGAGGATGACACAGTATTTCCACAGTGTCTTTTCACTTCAGAGCTCACATGACTTTCTATCAAATTATCTCACTGCCCCTTAACACATCCCAGTGAGAGGGCAGCAAAGCCAAAGAAGTCATTTTCCTTATGGTCCAAGTGGTGGTTCTTCACACTTACAGAACATTAGGCACACATGAACCATCACCTAGAGTGACAACTGATGTCACCTCATCATAACTTATGTCTCTGGCAGCTGTCGGGAGATACTCAGAATACACTAAAAGACACCATGAACAACATTTAGGGGCCAGAGAGAGGGAACTGCTAGTGACTTGATGGCGTATGTTCTCTTTGAGATGGTACGCTAGTGACCTCTAGTGGCAAAATTGATTCAAGATCAGTTTCTATTGATAATTCACCACAAAAGATCTTTCTTATATCAATCCTGTGTTTTCCATTCATGTAGTAACCTTTTCTACTTGTAGAATGACCTTAGTTATGCACAATGACTTATTTGTAGCTGTTCATATCCAAACATTTTTCTCATTTCATAGAATCAACTTTTGAGCTGAAAGAGCTCTCGAAAGGATTTGTTGGTTTTATTTCATTATGTGTGGAAAATGAGACCCAGAGAAACAAAATGACTTGCCTGAAGTCTCACCTCAGGGGTGGAACTAAAAGTCTAATAAGTCTAAGGCTCTTTTCAAACTTCAGATGACTGCAGCCCAGCTGACATCTGACTGCAGCGGCATCAGGGATCCCCAAGGGAAAACTGCCCAGCTAACCCCCCTGAATCACTGAGCCGCAGAACAGCGAGCAAACAAAACGGTTGTTGCCGTTTTGGGGTATGTTATACAGCAAGAATAATCAAAACAAAGAATTTATTTAGGAAATTTCTCTGATTCTATACAAAATAATGAAAAATACAAAATAATATACACCTCTCAGGTACTAGTTAATCTTCTATTAATAGCCAGAAACATCAGCTATAATAAATCAAAGAGCTCTCGGTCCAAGTGAATACATATTCTAACTGATAGAAATATAAGTTCTCCTTCTTCCACTAAACTACCCATTTTAAAGATATTTACATTTTGAAACTATGGACCCAGTAGAGGATATATGTGTTCTGCACCCTATAAAAATCAATGAGTCAGTCTCAGTCAAAAAGTATCATTGGAACTCCTAACGTGTTGCTCACTTAAGAGAATACAGACATCTCTCAAAGAATTTATAATCTAGTTGGTAAGACATATCGAACCCACATTAGCTAGAACAACTGTAAAGCAGGGTGGTGCTAAGTATGACAGAACTTTGGAGAGAAGAGAGAGAGTGGGACTGGATTAGGAACACATCTGGGGGTAGGGACATGATGGAGAGACCTTCTGACTAGTAGACTTGATATTCTCCCAACTGCAATTATTACAAGAGTTGTCAGTGCTTCTCCCTTCATTTCTTTCTGTATCTCCAATACCTGGCCCATAACAGGGATGCAATATAAACATAGTGAATGAATGGCTGAATGATATGTGTTTGGAGGTAGTAGGAAGTAAGTTGGAAAAAATTAATAAATGAAAGAGTGAATGAATGAATCAGCTGAGGAAGACATGGAAAGCCAGGCAGGAATTTGATCCAGTGGATTCCTAAGGTTGTGAGAGACATGTTTTCTAGAAAGATATATGGAGAACTAAGTATCCAGAGTGAATCGGTAGGAAGACACTACAGGAGGAGGCGTATATAATAACAACAGTAATAGCTAACATTTACTGAGTTCCAACTATCTGTAAGGTGCTGTACTGAGCACTGAACATAAAATAATTCATTCAGTCCTTACCATAATCCTATAAGGTAGTTTACTGTGATTATCTTTACTTTGCACATGAGAAAACTGATATTCCTAGAGGCTAGGTTATACGATTCTATGACTGTTATAAAATTCAGTCATGAGTGGTAGAGGCAGTGGAAAAGGAGACGAAGGGATATTACCGTAAACATTTTTAAAAAAGTAGAAGCAGGATGTGTTAACAGATTAATCAACCATGGAAGATAAAAGTGAAGGAAGGGTCCAAGATGACCATGATTTTTAGTCTCGAGTTCTAGGAAAATGATAGTACCATGTTGCAACTCTGCCACCTCGGTGGGTTACCCTATCAGACACCAGCCCTTTTTCACCCAAGGTTCTGAGAGAGAACTAAGCCCACCTAAGGTATTCATTGCATGAAATAAAATCAATTCTCCCCTTGCATCTAGAAAGGTACTTCTTATGTGTCATCCCTGAGAGAATTGAGAAAGTAGTCACTCAGATCCTTTTCCATGTTCCAAGGTTCTTTTGAGGAAGCCTGGTTGAGAAAAGCTATCATTGTTTAGCAGAAGACTTACTTTTGAAAACTGTATTATTTAGCCTGTTCACCCTTGTCCTTCCCTCAGAAAACAACCTCAAACTGTATAACTTTGACTAAGAAAGTCCTGGTTCCAAAGTTCTAACTTAGAGCAAATTCCTAGCTCTGAGCTGCAGCCTATTTGATGGCCAAATCCACTGAATTTAATTCTTCTTGAACTCAATAGCTTGAACTGTTAGTTGTTTTGTTTGTTTTGCTTTGGTTTTTCTGTATGTTTTCCTTACAAAGAATTTTCTTGGAAAGATTTTCCCCTTCCACAGTAACTTTGCCTTCTTAAAATGGTGATTCCAGGACCTAGACTTTGTAGGTTGGTGACACTATACCACTGTGTAGAGAGCCCAGAATCTCCCAGACTCTATAGGTCTTTCCTGAAGCACTGAGTGCTTCTCTCACCACTTGGGTTTGATGTGGTTTCCCTGCCTTGTAATCCACTGAGGTTGGGAAGGGCTTACCTCATGGTGACATTTCACTGGAAGAGTCCTATGTGTTGACCAGAACATCTGTAAACCCCTTTAGGTCAGTCACCAAGCTGATGGAAAAAGGTTTCTAAAGCCTCCTAACCATAAGTTGTTCACCTTTTATATCTTTAAATACATAAAGCTTATGGAATTTTCGGGAAGGGATTATTAGGACTGAGGTGGTGACAGAAAAAGAAAATGAACTGCTGTTTCAGGTGGAGCAATAAAGAACTGTGGTGGATTTTAGCTAACTACAACCCAAAGTTCATATTTTGAGCTTAGTTTTTGCATATTAGCAGTGACAATTTTACAAACTTCAAAAATCATTTGTTTAGTCAAGGGTATTAGTTGTAGAGAATTTTCCCTTGTACATCACAAGTATTTTTACTATATTTATAATATATGTAACATTTATTCCCCACTTACCAGGTGCCCCACAGTTTTACAAGAACTATTTTATTTAATTCTTACAAAATGTTTAGAAGGTAGGTACTTGGTATCCCCATGCTATGGAAGAGGAAACTAAAGCTTAGAGAGGTTAAATAACTTGCCCAGTGTTACCACAGTTTGCTGAGCCAGGACTTGATTTCAGGGCCTTCAACTACAGAGCTTGGAAACTTAATTATTACGCACTGTTGCCTAAGGAAAAGGCATCCTCCATAAATGAATAATAAGGGAAATAACTAGCCTGTGAAGCAATATTTATTTGTGAATGGTTAATAGACTTAGCAGCAATAATTGTAATGTGCAAATTATATGTGCTTAAACCTAAATTTATCTGAGCTAAAGACTTCTTCTCCATGTACTAAAATTATAAAACTAAAACTTTTCCCCAAAATCATTCAATTCAGACTAGTGAAGTATTGTTTCATCTCCTGGACCAGAGGAGCAAAAAGTGCAAAGGTCAGGCCATGAGATTAGGAAGAAGGAAATAGGAAGAGGACCTTGGACAGCATAGATGTGAGGACAGCATAGATGGGAAGGAGGGAAGGTAGAAAAGAGGGAGGTAGAACGAGGCAGGGAAGGGAGAAACAAGACCAGAGACGTCAGTTGAGAGGGAGAAAAGTCAAGGTAAATACAAAGAACAGAGTGGATTTTAAAATTTGTGGAGGGAATAAGGAAGATGTGAGAAAAAAGAGAAGGCATGAGGTACAACAAATTAAAGATGCTACAATGGATCAACCTCTATTAGAATGTTGAAAATGAGACCGAATATGATGGTGTTTTCCTTAAAACAAACGTAGGAGGAAGAGTTACAATAAGTAGTCTAGTGAAATGACAGAGACAGTTCTGCTCTGTATCTTGACCCTTTTGTCAACATGGCCCATCTGGTATGTGGAAGTTGAGATCATAACCCTAACATGAATCCTGAATTTGAGGTCCATGTGGAAATAGCAGTGTTTGGCTTATAAACATCCCATCTTCTGAGAGGAATTAAGGTTAACAACTTTGGGGAGCCCAGACACATGGTAATAGGAACACGTGCTGTCTACACCCACCATCCACGTGGTGGCCATTCATTGCAGGGGAAGCACCGCTTGAGGCTCAAACCAGACACACTGAAGTGACAGCCTGAACTGAGAACCTGGTACATAGTAGTCTCTCATTAAATATTTGTTGAGTGGATGAATGGACAAAAGAATGTGCAACTTTTCCTTGTTGGTCATTCTTTCCTATCTCTCTTTTGGAGACTAATTTATAAGAGAAGAAGAAATCAAGTGAGTGTAAGTGAGAATTTTAATAACTCAAGGCAGTAGGAAGAGAATCCATATATGCTTGATTAAAATACTACATATAAAAGATTTCAAGATAGTAGGTAGCTCTTCCTCTTCTCCTTCTTTAAGGGCACGCTGAGGATTTTTTAACCCACTCAATAAATTAGGAAACCATGAGTCTATTCTGATTTACATACATACATACATAATAGTCTGATGTGAAATGGAATATTTACACAGTTTCAAAATATCTCCCACCCCCCAAATACTTGCTTATTATTAAAAGAAAAAGGAGTAAGTTACCACCATAACCAAGGGGGCAAAGTGAACCTCACTAGTAAAGGGATAAATAGAAATTATGTACCACCTGATAGGGTGCAATGAGAAAAACACAGCATCACTTCTGATATTCTTGCCAAGTGTATCAATATTGAGGACCCTTTTATAAACTAACTGCTCTATAATCTTTAAAAGTATCAGGGTTACAAAAGTAAAGATTGAGGAATTGTTCCAGATTGAAGGAGGCTAAATCAACATGACAACTAAATGCAATGTATGATTCTAGCTGGGTGCCTTTTCTGTCACGGATATTATCAAGACAACTGTGAGCCTTAAATGTACTTTGAAGATGAGGTGACAGTAATGTATGAATGTCATTTTCCTGACTTTGTTGGTTGTATCATGATTATGAAGGAGATAGTCCTTGTTCGTAGGAAATGCGCACTAAAGTGTCTGGGGGTGATGGGGCATTGAGTTGGCAACTTACTCTCAAATAATTCGGGAAGAAAGGATCCTTCTTCACATGCTTGCAAGTTTTTGGCACTTGAGATTGTTTCAAAATAAAACTTAAACAAATAAGATATGACTATGCTGAAGGGTGGCATTTACAATTTAATGTCTTATCTCCCCTTCTCCCCACCCTCTGTTCCTGGTGTGTCCTATAGCCAAATCTACCACTTTCTACATTTTATTTTCCTAATACAACTTTTTGAATGCGTCACTAAAAATGCAAAAGGCAGTAGTGATGTTTTGATAGGTGTCCTTAATCCTAGCACTGGTATTTTCACATGCTTCTCAAAATCAGCACTCATGTTAGGATTAATATCTTTCTTCTATATATCAGAAAAACCTCTGTTAATCTTACCTTTAAGAAAAAAATTATTGTATAAATAGAACATGAAAATGTAATAACATAATCCCTACACATTAGTAAATACATTTTCCCAAGTTCTCGTTCCATCCTAGTCCATATACATAAATTACTTTTACATGCTTGTAATAACAACATAGGTACAATTTTATATTCTACCTTTCTTGTCTGAGCATACTCCAATATTGTTAGAGAGCTTCTGGGGCTCTCTTGCCCTCTGAATCTATGATTACATTTTTGAAACAGTGACCTCATAACATAACTAAGGGACCATATTACATCGTTCAATGTCTGCAAAGCACCTTATTGCTTCCACCTTGTCAGTGTAATGCAGTTATGCAATCTGGTAATTGCTGTCCTGATGCACTGTCATTTGATGAAGGCTTTGAAGTCACTCAGACCTGGGCTGCTATCCCAGCTCTGCTTCATACAAGTTCCTAAACCTTTCTGAGCCCCAGTCTTCAATCTCAAAAACAGGGATAATAATGTCTGTCACATGCTATTTGTGAGGATTAAATGAGATAATGAATGTGAAGTTCTGAGCACAGCACCTGGGACGTATTAAGTTCTCAATAAATGTTATTAACATTCATCTAAGAGACACATGACTAGTTAATAGAATGTGGGCTCACTCCAAATACTTAATTTTGTGACTCTCTTAGTTTTATTTGTGATGAATGTGGGTTATTTTTTAGATGGTATCAAATATCCAAAGAGTTCACCAGGATTTCTAAAGAAACCAACTGATTTTCCTAATTGTCTCCAGAATTGAGAACCTATAGGAAAATTAGAGTGACAGGTGACTAATCATATTTCTTCAATGTCTGCTTTAGATTATCTGTCTCCCACACCCCAAAACAAAAGGTTGGAAAAAAAGAATCCCTTAAAAATGTAATCATTGGAACATGACAGAAATATTAAACATACAGTTTGCTTTTCAAAAATGACCAGTTAGCTGTGAATTTGCCTAATTCCTTTTACAGTCAAATGATTACATACTATGGAAAATGGATAATGTCCCCACTTACAAAATGGACCAATAAAGGAGTTACTGTTTGTGTTAGCAGGCAATATTCTACAAGTACTATTCTTTGAGAAATTCCTTGAAACATAGGCTCTCCCTGGGCAATTGTGTGTTTGACGATCACTAAGTATTTCACAGAGAGGCACTGGCTGAAAATGTTAGTGTTTAGGGGCCAACCATCATTGCTAACTGTGACTTGCTCAAATTATATATCAACTGTGTTTTCTGGGTTTTTTTTAACATCTTTATTGGAGTATAACTGCTTTACAATGGTGTGTTAGTTTCTGCTTTATAACAAAGTGAATCAGCTATACATATACATATATCCCCATATCTCCTCCTTCTTCATCTCCCTCCCACCCTCCCTATCCCACCCGTCTAGCTGGTCACAAAGCACCTAGCTGATCTCCCTGTGCTATGCGGTTGCTTCCCACTAGCTATCTGTTTTACATTTAGTAGTTTATATATGTCCATGCCACTCTCTCACTTCGTCCCAGCTTACCCTTCCCCCTTCCCGTGTCCTCAAGTTCATTCTCAGCTACGTTGTATTTACAGAAATTCTGTTTTTACACTATTTTAAAGCAGAAGGGACAGGAATCTACTGTACATTGAGGAACACTGTCATAGCACAAAGAAACTCAAGCCATTTAAAATTCTAAAATTAAAAAGGATAAGAAACAGTGTTGAAAAAAAATCTTCTAGATACTTTTATAAACAAAGCTTTCTAAATAGTTATCATGACCTTAGAGAAACCCACTAACCTTTTCACCAAGAATGCAAATGAAAGCAAAATATTCACATAGATGAAGGAATAATAGTTGTCTTTTGTCTGCTTGGAAAAGGTAGTGAAGATTCTCAGGGGGGATAAGAAAGGACGAATGTGTTTTAAAATGCAAGCTTTTTCCACTTTTACTCGTGTCATGCTACCAGCGAGGAGAGAACCAGGCATGTGCACAGCCAAGTAGTCTGAGCCAAAGTCATTAAGCTGACAATGAAATGTGTGTGTGGAGAAACAAGCGAGCAATGATTAAATGGGGAAGAAAGCCAGTAAGGGCTGAAAAGGGGTGACTGTTGGCTGTGTGCATCCCAGGGAGGCTGGTGGAGGGAAGATTCAGGTCGCTCTAACAAAAAGTTGGCAAGGAACAAACACATAAAAAGATGCTCAACATCACTAATCATTAGAGAAATGCAAATCAAAACTACAATGAGGTATCACCTCACACTGGTCAGAATGGCCATCATGAAAAAATCTACAAACAATAAATGTGGGAGAGAGTGTGGAGAAAAGGGAACCCTCTTGCACTGTTGGTGGGAATGTAAATTGATACAACCACTATGGAGAACAATATGGAGATTCCTTAAAAAACTAAAAAGAGAACTACCATACGACCCAGCAATCCCAGTACTGGGCATATAACCCTGAGAAAACCATAATTCAAAAAGAGTCATGTACCACAATGTTCACTGCAGCTCTATTTACAATAGCCAGGCCATGGAAGCAACCTAGGTGTCCATCAACAGATGAATGGATAAAGAAGATGTGGCACATATATACAATGGAATATTACTCAGCCATAAAAATAAATGAAATTGAGTTATTTGTAGTTTGGTGGATGGACCTAGAGTCTGTCATACAGAGTGAAGTAAGTCAGAAAGAGAAAAACAAATACTGTATGCTAACACATATATATGAATCTAAAAAAATGGTATTGATGAACCTAGTGGCAGGGCAGGAATAAAGATGCAGACGTAGAGAACAGACTTGAGGACACAGTGGGGGAAGAGGAAGCTGGGACGAAGTGAGAGAGTAGTATTGACATATATACACTACCAAATGTAAAAGAGACAGCTAGTGGGAAGATGCTGCATAGCACAGGGAGATCAGCTCTGTGCTTTGTGACCACCTAGAGGGGTGGGAGGGAGGCTCAAGAGGGAGGGGATATGGGGATATATGTATACATATAGCTGATTCACTTGGTTGTGCAGCAGAAACTAACACAACATTGTAAAGCAATTTTACTCCAATAAAGATGTAAAAAAATAGCTGGCAAGGGAGGCTCACTATTCTCCTGGACCATTCATGGGGGCTGCCACTGACTCCCATCTCCAATGTCAAATTCAAGGATTGAAAATGAAGGTTAAAGCCTATCCGTGAAAGCAAAACATGTCTTTCTGAAACAGCTTTTACAACAACTCTGATTCTGTGATTGGAGTACATATTGTTTCCTGTAGGGTCACTGAGAGCTTTTGAATCACTTAAACATCATTCCTAGGGTTGAGGAGCACAGCTGAAGCTGGTTCCTCCAGTCTGCCCTACTCTTTAAGCATCACCCTCCTTCTCTCTACACTCCAGATTCTGTTTGAAGGCTCAAAGAGAACCTTCAAAGAATCTCTCAGGGGAACCCCAAGTGTCTAAGGAAACCAGGCTCTGACCCTCAAATTTGGAACAAGTCAGGCAGGCTGGAGGGCTGTGAGGGGAAGTGTGTCCAAAGTGGATCCAATCCAATAGAAGCCTTTTTGAAATGAAGGTCCCCATGATGGAAGATAGCCCCTGGCTCCCTTCTTGACAGGAAAAAGACGTGGGGAAGGTCAGCATCTCATTAGCTCATGAGCTCATGAGCTCAGGTAAATCAAATTCACCCTTGATCTTTTGAATCTCCTCTGGATTTTTCTCTAGGAAAAAAAATTAGCACAATTACGAAGGCTTTCATATAAATTTAACGTAAAACATTCTTACTCCCTTTTTTGTTGTTGTTGATCTAATAAAGAAAAAACACATTACTGATACAAGGCGATTGATGGATGGTTTTGTCTTTTAAGGGAAGAGTCAAAATATTAATACTTACGTTTTGATGAGAAAATTAGAGAACAATCTAGATTACTGAGAATATTTAGATGCTGCCCTAACATTCTGTTTCTTAAGCTTGTTTATTAAAACTAGTTTTTGCATTATGCTAGATTGTTTTATTTCAGTTAAGTGGATTTCTTCTGATGGAAGATTTTTTTTTCGCAGAAAGAGCACTTACAATTTCTAGCGATACATTAGTGAGCCCAGAGTCATAGCACTCTCAGAAGCTACTGAGAAGCAGAGTTAATCTCCTTTTTCTTATTGAATCTCTTCTGCTAAGTCTAAAGGCATTTTGCTGGGCCAGGGGAGGTATTCCTAATGCCACTGTCCATATTACCTTCAGCTTACAGGAAGAGCTATTTCACTTGGCCAATGACATTCTGTATACTTATATGGATCCCAAATGCCAATTAAGATTTGCTGAAACTTTCTGCCATTGCTGGTGCAATGAACACCCTTGTTCAAGCCACTAAAAACAAAAACACTTGTACCATTCTAGAGGTGATCTCTTTTGGCATCTCTAAGTATGTCTGAATAATCTTTTAAATTAATATTCATGGCCAAATTCATTGGAGGGTGTAAACTGAGGTGAAGCAGGGAGCGCTTCACTGTTCCTGACCAGCACATGCGACCAACCCTCACCTCATCCTTGTGTACTTATTGAAGGATGCCTCCACTCCGGGAGTCATCAGCACCATATCCTCCCATGAGGTCCAGGGTAACGCGGTCAAGCCATTACCAGCAGTGCAGGGGATGCTGGAGCGTGGTGCTGGCTGCAAACACTGGCTCCATTCACCATCAGGAAAGAAAAGCCTGCTCCCTTTTTTCGGACAAGACTCCTGCTGTGACTCAGTGTGTCTCCCAGCTGGGTAGCCACGAGTATGTTTCCTTCTTTAGCCCATATTATAATGGAGGGTGAGATGAAAAGGAATACAGGCCCTTGATACCTTCTACTTGGAGTGCTAACTAATGCAGGGCGTCGTGTCTGATCTGCTGCTTGGCTGAGGGGATGGCAGATGGCCTTCTGAAAGCTTTTCAAACCCAGACCGCTTTCAGCAGGGCACGAGGCGGGTATTGTTACATTTTCCAAACGGTGGTAGGAAGAGGTACCAAATAAAAGCACACGACAATTGTACCACTTCTCCAGGAAGCTTATTACCACCTTACAATGAGGGCTAGTTGGGATGCCAAAAACAGATGCAGAAGCAGCTTTGACTATTATCCAGGAGAGATTTTAGAGAGCAGAGTCAGGAAGGAGGCTGAGGCATAAAGGAGGACAGTGGTGGGAAGAATATTGGCAGGGAAGAGGCGAGGGCCAGGATGAAGAGGAAAAAGAGGAGCTGTCTTATTTGTATCAGAAGAGAATCATGCTCTTGTTTAAAGGGTTTGTTCGTATCCACGCCCCGCCCCCTTCTACCACAAGCCTCTTTATCAGGAAGACATCAGCAGTCCCGCTTACAGAGCAGCATCCACAGGGCGCTGCCGTTACCATGACAGCCAATGTTGACAAATCTTGGAGCCTTTTAAGAAACTTGTGTGTGATCTCTTTGAAGTGGGCAAAGGAGGAACTAAAACGTACTGAATACTTACTGTAGGCCAGGCTGGTTCAGGAAGCTTCCTTTATTATTTCATTTAATCTTCAAAACAATTCAGAGACATACTCTTATGATCATTTCATGACCTAGGAAACTGAGGCTCAGGGATGTTACATAACTCGCTAAAAGTCCAACAGACTCAAGTCCAGGCATTTCTGACTCCAAAGTTCAAGCCCTTTCTGCCACACTACTCTGAGCCAATTCTCCAAATAGCCAGGTCCTGTCTACTACCTGGCAAGTGATAGTAGGTGCTCAATAAATGTTTTCTGAAAGCAGAACTAAATGACCCAGAAGTGGAGATAGGAAAGAAACTCTTAAAACTAGAAATGATTTAGGAAAGCTGACCTTAGGAGTCTATTCTCAGCTAGGGGCCCTCATCCCAGTGTACACACAAACTCAATCAGAATTATTTGGCCAAAATGTTTTGAGTGTCTATTAGGTGCCAGACATTGGGTTAGGTGCCAGAAGTACAGACATTTTAAAACCCAGGTTCCATCTTCCAGCAGCTCACAGTCTGTTGGTGGAAGGAACCCATATACATACAAGTATAATATGCTGTGAAAAAATATAGGTAGAGATAAGCTTGGCATTCTCAGAAAGGAGAAAGGAAACCTTACTCAGCCTGGGAAGGTCAAGGAAGGCTTCCTGGAGGAGGTGATGCCTGGATGGGTTCTTAAAGGATGAATAGGAATTAGCCAGGCAAGAAAGGGTGAGTTTTGTTATTCCAGGCAAAGAGAGCAGTATGAGCAAAGTCCAGAGGCATGAAATAGACAGCATGTGCATAGAACATTAAGTGTTTCCTACTGAGCCCAAACTTTGTGGCAGGAAATGACACTGAAGAGATAGGTAGAGCCAGGAAGAGGGAGACTTTAAATGCCACGTTAAGTGTCTTGGACTTCAGCCAGCAGGGGATGCAAGGCATCGATCCGTCTCTGCAGGGAGAGGGAGTGATATAGGCAGTGTGGAGGAGAGATGTGAAGGGATAGAAATTGAAATAGGAAGAACAGTTGGGAAGTTGATGCTGTGGTTTATGTGGGAGATGATGAGGGCCTGATCAGGGAAGTGGTGATAAGATTGGAGAAGGCCAGATTAATTTGAGAAACATTTTCAAGGTCAAGTCAACAGGAATCAGTGCTTTGATTGGGTTGTGAGAAATGATAATGGGACGACATGTGAATTTCTCGCTTTAGGAACTGGGTAGATGATGCGGCCATTCATTAAAATTATGAATCTTACATGGGAGCAGATTATGGGGTGCCCAAGGGGTAAGATGAGTTCATTTGACACCTGGGACATATCTAGGTTCTAGCAAGCAGTTGGATTATGAATCAGAAACTAAGAAGAGAGATAAAGACAAATGATAAAGATTTGAGAACAGAAGTCTGAAAATACATTCTTCTGCAGTCATAGCTGACCTGCAGATGTGTTTTGTTTGGACTTCCATGATACTGTTTTTAAAATTAGCATTAGGTGGAAAACAGGGAAGAATCAGGAAGTTGCACCAAAAAAACCCCTGTATTTTTGGTGTCTCTTGAAAACTGTGCTTTTTTGCATTTCCATTCTTTCATGACAGCAGTCAGCTAGAAGTGGGAAGCAGCTTGGCTCTCTGAGCAGGGCACATGCTCTTCAGGAGCCTCAGTCCTCACCTGGCTGGGCGCCTGGCCCAGAGGCTCAGCGTTGGTTGCTGTCTCATCATCACAATTGCTGTTGCCTTGCTTACAGTAGAGTTAAAAGAAAAGTAAACTTTTCTAGTTCTCTTAATCAAAAGTAGCAAAAGAAATCTAGTCCAAGAGGACTGTGTGTTTCAAAGAAAATGATGTTGTGAAATTAATAATGTTCCCATATATTTGATGTGCAAACCAACCATGTCCTTGTTGAAAGAATTAAACTTGAAACATCACTGTGAAATAAACCATATTAAGAGTAATATCTGCTATATGTAAAAGATACATGATGACTTTCCATTTGTTTGTATCTTCTTTAGTTTCTTTCATCATTGTTTTGTAATTTTCAGGGTACTAGTCTTTACTATTGTTAAATTGTCCATACCACCCAAAGCAGTCTACACACTCAGCGCAGTTCCTATCAAAATCCCAATGACATTTTTTACAGAAATAGAAAAAACAATTCTAAAGGTAATATGAAACCACAAAAGCCCCCAAATAACCAAAAAAAACCTGAGAGAAAAAAAGAACAAAGGTAGAGGCATCACACTTCGTGATTTCAGAGTAATAAAAATATATTACAGAGGTGGACCTTCAAGATGGCAGAGGAGTAAGACGTGGAGATAACCTTTCTCCCCACAAATACATCAGAAATACATCTACATGTGGAACAACTCCTACAGAACACCTACTGAACGCTGGCAGAAGAACTCAGACTTCCCAAAAGGCAAGAAACTCCCCACGTACCTGAGTAGGGCAAAAGAAAAAAGAAAAAACAGAGACAAAAGAATGGGCATGGAACCTGCACCTCAGGGAGGGAGCTGTGAAGGAGGAAAAGTTTCCACACACTAGGAAGCCCCTTAGCGGGCAGAGACTGCGGGTGGCGGAGGGGGGAAGCTTCGGAGCCACGGAGGAGAGCACAGCAACAGGGGTGCGGAGGGCAAAGCGGAGAGATTCCCACACAGAGGATCGGTGCCGACCAGCACTCACCAGCCCGAGAGGCTTGTCTGCTCACCCGCCGGGGCGGGCGGGGCTGCGAGCTGAGGCTCGGGCTTCGGAGGTCGGATCCCAGGGAGAGGACTGGGGTTGGCTGCGTGAACACAGCCTGAACGGGTTAGTGCACCACAGCTAGTGGAAGGGAGTCCAGAAAAAAGTCTGGACCTGCCTAAGAGGCAAGAGTCCATTATTTTGGGGTGCACGAGGAGAGGCGATTCAGAGCACCTCCTAAACGAGCTCCAGAGATGGGCACGAGCTGCGGCTATCAGTGAGGACACCAGAAACGGGCATGAGACACTAAGGCTGGTGCTGCAGCCACCAAGAAGCCTGTGTGTAAACACAGGTCACTGTCCACACCTCCTCTCCTGGGAGCCTGTGCAACCCACCACTGCCAGGGTCCCATGATCCAGAGACAACTTCGCCGGGAGAATGCATGGCATGCCTCAGGCTACTGCAATGTCACGCCGGCCTCTCAGCAGAGGCTCGCCCCACATTCATATTATAACTACTGTACCCCTCCCTGCCCCCGGCATGAGTGAGCCAGAGCCCCCTAATCAGCCACTGCTTTAAACCCGTCCTGTCTGGGTAGGAACAGAAGCATGAGGGCGACCTACACGCAGAGGTGGGACCAACTCCAAAGCTGAACCCCAGGAGCTGTGGGAACAAAGAAGAGAAAGGGAAATTCCTCCCAGCAGCCTCAGGAGCAGTGGAGTAAATCCCCACAATCAACTTGAGGTACCCTGCATCTGTGGAATACCTGAATAGACAACGAATCAACCCAAAATTGAGGCAGTGGATTTTGGGAGCAACTGTAGACTTGGGGTTTGCTGTCTGCGACTGACTTGTTTCTGACTTTTATGTTTATCTTAGTATAGTTTTAGTGCTTGTTATCATTGGTGGATTTGTTTATTGGTTTGGTTGCATTCTTTTTCTTTATTACTTTTTTATTTTAATTTAAAATTTTTTAAATTTTAATTATTTTATTTTATATTATTGATTTATTTATTAAAATTCTTTCTTTCTTTCTTTCTTTTCTCCCTTTTCTTCTAAGCCATGTGGCTGACAGGGTTTGGTGCTCTGGCCTGGTGTCAGGCCTGAGCCTCTGAGGTGGGAGAGCCAAGTTCAGGACATTGGTCTACCAGAGACCTCCCAGCCCCACGTCATATCAATTGGCAAGACCTCTCCCAGAGATCTCAGTCTAAACGCTAAGACCCAGCTCTACCCAATGGCCAGCAAGCTCCAGTGCTGGACACCCCATGCCAAACAACTAGCAAGACAGGAACACAACCCCACCCATTAGCAGACAGGCTGCCTAAAATCATACTAAGTTCAAAGACACCCCAAAACACACCACCAGACGTGGTCCTGCCCACCAGAAAGACAAGATCCAGTCTCATCCACCAGAACACAGGCACCAGTGCCCTCCACCAGGAAGCCTACACAAGCTACTGAACCAACCTTACATGCTGGGGACACACACCAAAAACAATGGGAACTATAAAACTGCAGCCTGTGGAAAGGAGACCCCAAACACAGCAAGTTAAGCAAAATGAGAAGACAGAGAAATACACAGAGATGAAGGAGCAAGGTAAAAACCAACCAACGCTATGAGACTAGATATCAATTAAAGGAAAAAATAGGTAAAAAATACAAACACATGGAGGCTAAACAATACACTACTAAATAACCAAGAGATCACTGAAGAAATCAAAGAGGAAATAAAAAAATACCTAGAAACAAATGACAATGAAAACATGACAACCCAAAGCCTATGGGATGCATACAAAGCAGTTCTAAGAGGGAAGTTTATAGCAATACAATCCTACCTTAAGAAACAAGAAACATCTCAAATAAACAACCTAACATTACATCTAAAGCAATTAGAGAAAGAAGAACAAAAAAACCCCAAAGTTAGCAGAAGGAGAGAAGTCATAAAGATCAGATCAGAAATAAATGAAAAAGGAATGAAATGATAGCAAAGATCAATAAAACTAAAAGCTGGTTCTTTGAGAAGAAAAACAAAGTTGATAAACCATTAGCCAGACTCATCAAGAAAAAAAAGGAGGAAGACTCAAATCAATAGAATTAGAAATGAAAAAGGAGAAGTAACAACTGACGCACAGAAATACAAAGGATCATGAGAGACTACTACAAACAACTATATGCTAGTAAAATGGACAACCTGGAAGAAATGGACAAATTCTTAGAAATGCACAACCTTCAGAGGCTGAACCAGGAAGAAATAGAAAATATGAACAGACCAATCACAAGCCCTGAAATTGAAACTGTGATTAAAAATCTTCCAACAAACAAAAGCCCAGGACCAGATGGCTTCACAGGTGAATTCTATCAAACATTTAGAGGAGAGAAAACACCGATCCTTCTCAAACTCTTCCAAAATATAGCAGAGGGAGGACCACTCCCAAACGCATTCTATGAGGCCACCGTCACCCTGATACCAAAACCAGACAAAGATGTCACAAAGAAAGAAAACTACAGGCCAATATCACTGATGAACATAGATGCAAAAATCCTCAACAAAATACTAGCAAACAGAATTCAACAGCACATTAAAAGGATCATACACCACAATGAAGTGGGGTTTATGCCAGGAGTGCAAGGATTCTTCAATATATGCAAATCAATCAGTGTGATACACCATATTAACAAACTGAAGGAGAAAAACCATATGATCATCTCAATAGATGCAGAAGAACCTTTCAACAAAATTCAACGCCCATTTATGATAAAAACCCTCCAGAAAGTAGGCATAGAGGGAACTTACCTCAACATAATAAAGGCCATAAATGACAAACACACAGCCAACATCATCCTAAATGGTGAAAAACTGAAACCATTTCCACTAAGATCAGGAGCAAGACAAAGTTGCCCACTCTCACCACTATTATTCAACATAGCTTTGGAAGTTTTAGCCACAACAATCAGAGAAGAAAAAGAAATAAAAGGAATCCAAATCAGAAAAGAAGAAGTAAAACTGTCACTGTTTGCAGATTACATGATACTCTACATAGAGAATCCTAAAGAGGCTACCAGAAAACTACTAGAGTTAATCAATGAATTTGGTAAAGTAGCAGCATACAAAATTAATGCACAGGGCTTCCCTGGTGGCGCAGTGGTTGAGAGTCCACCTGCCGATGCAGGGGACACGGGTTCGTGCCCTGGTCCAGAAAGATACCACATGCCGCGGAGCGGCTGGGCCCGTGAGCCATGGCCCCTGAGCCTGCGTGTCCAGAGCCTGTGCTCCGCAACGGGAGAGGCCACAGCAGTGAGAGGCCCGCGTACCACAAAAAAAAAAAGAAAGAAAAGATACATGATGGAGAAACCTAATAAACTGAAATGAGCATAGAAATTTCAATAGTTTGTTTTGGAAACTGAATGAAATAAACAATGATATACCATTGTCTCTTTCCCACAAATACACTGCTTGGCCCTAACTGTGTTTGAATTTACAAGCTGTTTTAGAGTCACTGGTATATAGCGTGGAACCAGAGAGAGAAGGAAAGCAGGCCAAGGGCAGAATCTTGGGGAAAGACTTGTAGGAAAGGGTTCCCAAAGGAGCCTGAGAATGATGAGGAGAGGTTAAAGGAGAACCTGAGAACTGTGGTAGCATCAAAGCCAGGGGATCAGAAAGACAGGAAGGAAGGACAGATCAATACTATCAAATGTCTTTGTCCTGCACTGTGTGTCTGTCACCCAGAAGGGAGGCCAGTGCAACAACTGTACAGCTTAGACCAGAGATTCCCAAACTACCTTGGTTCATGGTGCCCTTCATTTTAAGTTACTTTTTTTTACAGTTCTCCAAGGCCAAGAGAAATACCAAACAGTTCCACAAATTAAGTATTCAGGTCCAAACATCTTAATAAGTATTTGTGGCCTTAAAACTTAGTAATCATTTGAAAAAAAAAAAAAACACTACACCTAGGCTTAAAGAAATTTCAATTTCTTTAAAACTTCATTCTTAAGTTTTCCTTCTTAACAGCAGGAAACTCAGCATGGAAATAGATGTTATTGAAAGAAATGTAGGTCAATCTAATGTGAAATTGTGAACAAGCTGCATTTGCTTCATCATAATTTGTCTTCCCATTTTTATTTATCAAAGACCAAGAACCTCTTATTAACAAGAGCGTACCAGTACTGCCACATCAAATTGATACACTTATCTCCAAAAGCCAAAGAACATGGGGTTTCAGTTCTTTCCTGCTACAAGTACCTGAGCAATTTCTATTTGCCGTCTTGGAAAGCTGAAGCAGCACGAATCAGAGCTAGTGCCTCAGCCCACTGCTGGTTACCACGCTGGACCATCGCTGAAGGCCCCTGGTGCCCCAAGATTCTGTGACTCGTCTGCCCAGGGATGAGGAGATCTTGAGGGCGAGCAAGGAGCCTTCAAAGCCCTCCCTCGGCTGCGACAGCTCACCACCAACCCAGGCATCCTGCTTACCCCGTCCCAGTTTATCACTTTATTCCACGCCTACTGCCGGCCTCACATTCGGTTAGCTAACAACTTCGACGGTGTCCCTCTCCAAACCGTTGACAACCTTGGATTAGACACCTGAGTTCAAATCCCCGCCCTCCTCTGCTTTTGTGGGCCCTGGAAGCGCGAGGGCGGCAGAGGATGAGACGCCGAGGGTTAGGGATGAGGCGGTGCCAAGGACTGGATGAAAGTCATCTGTTTCACAAAGGCTCCTTCTCAGCCTCAGCGAGCATCAGCTTTCAGGCCCAGCCCACGTCACAAGGGAGAAAGAATCCTGGGCGGGGGCGTCTTCGGAGCAAGCCAGCGCCCTGTAGGAACCGCACGCGCCCACGGCATATAGGACTCCCCACGCGCACGCTCAGAGCTCATCGTGTCTTCCACGAGCTAAGGAGCAGGTTTTCCCAGGTCTTTGTTTGCTTCGCTGCCGTCTGCAGCTCTGTCGTTTTTCTAAAACGCCCTGATGGGAGCATGTGAAGGCCAGCGGTATCCCACTTCTTCAACAGCCCGGGGACCTTGTACTTTTCCTCGCGTTGTAAAGGCTGAAAATGCGCCTGTTTGATTTTCAAAGCCCCCAGCATGTTTACGCGGTGCCAGGAGGCCAAGCTTAGCTCTGGCTGGCTGGCAGTTCGGCTAATTGGCCACACTTTAGAAAGAGGCTTTTTGAATCTGAGCATTTAGGGAGAAAGTGGAGAAGCGTGGCTGTATGAAAGCAATTGATATTAAATATTCATGTTCTGCTCTGTTAATCAGAATCAGGAACCCCCATTGCTTAGCTGCAGTCTTGCTGGCTTCTATGACTGTGCTAAGGGAACTTGGATACAAAACAATGCCACCAACCCCCCCCCCCACACACACATACACACACACACACACACACACACACACACACACACACACACGACGTAGTTGCTTATAGGTTTGAAGTGTTTCTAGTTAACATTGTGCCACTCAGCAGTGTCTGTTTTCTCTCGGATGTTCAATGAGCCATAGTTATCCCTTCCATCAGCGTTTTAGAACCACTGCTCCCCTCTTTTTCCTTCTCTTGTGTGGAATTCAGCAAACTTTGTCCTTGCTTAAAAACCGGACATTTTCTGCAGTAATTTTTAAAGCGAATTGCATTCTAGTTCATTTTTCAGGAATGGTAAAATTATTTCACGAAATAGAGAAGTAGTGGACTATAATTGAACAAATTGGGGTAATAATATCCTAGGTTGTTTTAGGTCTTCTCTCATCACTGACTTCATATTGGCAAACTGGTGCTAAGTAATATAAATGGGGCGTCTGTATTTTATATATATAACATACACTTTACATATGTTGAGGTCATGTTTCCTGAGCTCTTAGGAAATAAACGTTTTATATTTTTATTTGTCGACTGATTTTTTAAAGTACGTGTAATTCAACCACAAGAACCTTTAAAATAATCACTTAATTTTAAAGGAAAAAGAAAAATAGCTCTTAATTAAACATTTTTTTGCTTTTATTTTTGTAGCTATATTTTTTCAAGTTTTCTACAATGACTATGTTTTACCATTATAATAAAAACAATAAAAACTATAGTTTTAAAAAACAGCTGAGCAGTTGCTGAATTTTATGTTTCAGAATTCATCAGATTCTTCCTTACCTGTGTCGTCTGCAAGAGAAATGTTGGTGAAAGTACGATCCTCCTCTTCCTCTTGGCTGGACCCGTCCATCTTGTTCACTTTTCAGGCCTGTTAGTGAGAAAAATGGGGGCAGGGGGAACGGCAGTTCTCTCATGTGATCGCCCTTGTTAAATAATTAATAAATGAGCGCCCACGTAGGTGCTATCTGATCCTTGCACAAGCCACCCTCTTCCTGCTTTCCACCTGAGGAGTTCTTAGTGCGTGTTGTGGACCTAACCGGAAATGATTAGAGACCCAAGTTAAAGAGTTACAAACCTTTACCTGAAGCTGTTGAGTTGGCACTCCTGCTGTACTCTGGCTAGATGTCAAACCTCACCTTCAATCCAGTGTCAGTTTCCTTAGACTGAATTGTCCAAGAACATTGCCCCAAAAGCCCTGGAATGAGGTTGGGGGGAGAAATTGAGTTTTCTGTGATTAACAAATCTTTTGGACGCCTACAATAAAATTCTAAGGGATTTGGGTCAGTGACCTAGCACATGACTTGGTCACAGAGCCTCAATTTCCTATCCTGTATCACAGTGTCTTCTGTAAGGATTAATAATGACTCCAAACAATCAGGCATATGTGAGGGAATAAGATTCTGTATGTATTAAGCTCATCAGTGCCCTCTCATATTACTGTACATTACTCCATGAAAGCTCATTAAAATGACAGGATCTCCCTTCTCTATTTCTGGAGGAGCCAAAGGGGAGAGATGTTGGGCTTGCCAGCCCTTAGGCCAAAGGCCCTTTGCTAGAGGAGGAAATTTTCCTGTACAGCTGTTTTTCTTTGCCCCTAGTCCCCCTCGATATACATAAACAAACCCAAAACTTAAAAAAAATTTTACATCATCACTCTTTGGGGGAAAAAATCAGCCAAATTTGATGAAGAATTTTAAGCAGGAATTAAAATTGAGCTACTACATGCTATATTTTGCCCTAAGTGCTTTGATACATAGGATTTTTTTTATTCATCTGAGTTCATTATATCAAGTTCATTATATCATTTGCTATATCAAGCAAAATGGATGTAAGCTGTTGGAAATCCTAATGTTAAAAATTAAATTTCACTAGAATTCCCCCTAATTTTCCAATTCCATCCTACACATATTATGTGCCTATTTGATACAAGCTGGGGACTTTGGAGGGCTCAAAGTAAGAAATAGCTATTGCTGTTAATAAGCTTATTAAAAAGCTCAAAGGCAAGATTCATTGAGGTTTAAGAAGGTAAAGAGTATACCTGGTTGGCAGATCTTGAAAGACTTAGAGAAAGTGATATCTGAGATGCTTGATCAGTGACAAGTGGCATCCAATAGGCAAAAATGGCCGGGTGGTGAGTGCTTTCTCAGTGAAGGGACATGGCCAAAGGCTCAAAGATGAGGAAGCATTAGGCACATTTGGGAACCAAGAGTGGAAGGTACATGCAGCTAAGAGATAGTAGATAAGGTGGTATATAGGTTAAGTTCATAGCTAAGAGAGTTTTGGATGCCAGACTGTGTTAGTCCTCTAAGAATCGGACACTAAAGTAGGATTAAAAGGGTGAGAGAACACAGGGATGGAACCAGGAAAGGCTGGGAGAGCCATCAGAACATGATGCAGAGCTGACAAAGCAGGATGGAAAGTCTAGCTTGTCCTTCAGACTGGGGAAATTTCAACAAGGTTGTCAAAGAGTACTCAAGCCAAAGTTGACCATAAGAGGCATCCTGTTCCTCCCAGGAATGGTCTCCCTTAGCACTCCTGCAGTGCTTAGTTACTGGATGGGAGCAGCTGGTGGGAAGTGAGACCTCTGTGCAAATATGGTGATGGATTTCAGAGCACAGCAGCTGGGGCTCTTGGTCAGTTACACCAAAGTTGGAGGTCTACAAGGCATATGCTCATGGCTACCATATGAGCTGCATTTTCTAGCAACTCTATATATAATCATGGAAGCATAGAAATACCTCTCTTCCTGATCCATCCTCTGTCAGTCCTAGAAATAATAGCACTCACTTAAGTAGTTACTAGTGCTAAGCAACAACCCCATGAAGTAGGCACTAATATTATTTCCATTTTAAAGATGAGGGAGCTGAGGAATGGAGAGAGATTAAATAAAAGACAAGCAAGTAAGTAAGGCTGGGATTGGAATCCAGGCCCTCTGGATCCAGGGTCTGTGCTCTTAATCACTATATTTATACCATTTTTCCTGGCAAAGAATTTAGAAACCAAAGTGTGCATTTGGTTTAACCTATGTATTTGGGTTTTGTTTTTATTACTTATGGCCAATTGTACTTTTTGTTACTATTAGCCTAGGCACTTGTTTTTTGCCTTCTTTCTGATTACCTTCAAGGACATTTCTCATGAAGTATCTATGTTAATGGACAGGGGAGTGAAAAGAGATAAAACTCAAGTCAGTCAGCTTTGCCACTATTCCCATAGTCTTTGGGCAAAGTTATAATGGAGATGTTCACTTTTAAATGTAGTGGAGAATTATCTGTGGATTTAAATTATCTATGTCAAATATTTACTCCTATGTTTTCTTCTACTAGTTTTATTGTTTTAGCTCTTAAATTAAGGTTGATCCATTCTGAGTTAATTTTTGTATATGCAGTGAGGTAGGGGTGCAGCTTCATTCTTTTGCATTTAGATATCCAGTTGTCCCAACACTATTTGTTGAAGAGACTGTTCTTTCCCCTATTGAATGGTCTTGGCATCCTTGTCAAAATCAATTGACCATAGATTTTTTGGGGGGGTTTATTTCTGAAATCTCAGTTCTATTCCATCGGTACTTATGTCAGTACCACACTGTTTTGATTACGGTAGCTTTGTGGTTAGTTTTGTAGTCAGAAAGTGTGAGTACTCGAACATTTTCTTCTTTAAATAAAGTTTTGACTATTTGGGGTCCCTTGCAGTTCCATATGAATTTGAAAATTGCATGAATTTGGTAATGAATTCTTAGATTTGACACCAAAAACACAACCAACAAAAGAATTAATAGATAAATTGGATTTCATAAAAATTAAAAACATTTGTGCATTTTGATAATGTCAAAGGACATTATCAAAAATGTGAAAAGGCAACCTAAAGAATGTAAGAAAATATTTGCAAACCACATAGCTGATAAGGATTTAATGTCCAGAATATATAAAGAACTCTTAACAACTCAACACAAAGAGACAGACAACCCACTTTTGGAAAAGGACAGACAAGTGCCTGCATGTGGTCACGTCTGCCAGAGACAAGCGCTGCCCGTCTGAGCCCCAAGGTCTGAGGAGGGGCTCTGAGGTGCTTGTCCAGGATGGTTTTTTCCTAAACAGCACAGAGCCTTGCTTTTCTGGATGCTCCCCTGGTGGTTTACTCCCTACTTTTCAGGCATCAGGGCTGTGCCTCTGAGGTGGGAGAGCCCAGTTCAGGACATTGGTGCACCAGAGACCTCCCAGCTCCACATAATATCAAAGGGCGAAAACCTCCCAGAGATCTTCATCTCAACGCCAAGACCCAGCTCCACTCAATGACCAGCAAGCCATAGTGCTGGACACCCTATGCCAAACAACTATCAAGACAGGAACACAACACCATCCATTAGCAGACAGGCTGCCTAAAATCATAAGGTCACAGACACGCAAAACACACCACCAGACGTGGACCTGCCCACCAGAAAGACAAGATCCAGCCTCATCCACCAGAACACAGGCACTAGTCCCCTCCACCAGGAAGCCTACACAACCCACCGAATGAACCTTAGCCACTGGGGGCAGACACCAAAAACAACGGGAACTACGAACATGCAACCTGCAAAAAGGAGACCCCAAACATAGTAAGTTAAGCAAAATGAGAAGACAGAGAAACATACAGCAGATGAGGAGCAAGGTAAAAACCCACCAGACCTAACAAATGAAGAGGAAATAGGCAGTCTACCTGAAAAAGAATTCAGAATAATGATAGTAAAGATGATCCAAAATCTTGGAAATAGAATGGAGAAAATACAAGAAAGGTTTAATAAGGACCTAGAATAACTAAAGAGCAAACAAACAATCATGAACAACCCAGTAAATGAAATTAAAAATTCTCTAGAAGGGATCAATAGCAGAATAACTGAGGCAGAAGAACGGATAAGTGACCTGGAAGATAAAATAGTGGAAATGACTACTGCAGAGCAGAATAAAGAAAAAAGAATGAAAAGAATTGAGGACAGTCTCAGAGACCTCTGGGACAACATCAAACGCACCAACATTTGAATTATAGGGGTTCCAGAAGAAGAATAGAAAAAGAAAGGGACTGAGAAAATATTTGAAGAGATTATAGTTGAAAACTTCCCTAATATGGGAAAGGAAATAGTCAAGTCCAGGAAGCACAGAGTCCCATACAGGATAAATCCAAGGAGAAACATACCAAGAGACATATTAATCAAACTCTCAAAAATTAAATATGAAGAAAAAATATTAAAAGCAGCAAGGGAAAAACAACAAATAACATACAAGGGAATCCCCATAAGGTTAACAGCTGATCTTTCAGCAGAAACTCTGCAAGCCAGAAGGGACTGGCAGGACATATTTAAAGTGATGAAAGGGAAAAACCTACAACCAAGATTACTCTACCCATCAAGGATCTCATTCAGATTTGACGGAGAAGTTAAAACCTTTACAGACAAGCAAAAGCTAAGAGAATTCAGCACCACCAAACCAGCTTTACAAGAAATGCTACAGGAACTTCTCTAGGCAGGAAACACAAGGGAAAGAAAAGACCTACAATAACAAACCCAAAACAATTAAGAAAATGGTAATAGGAACATACATATCGATAATTACCTTGAATGTAAATGGATTAAATGCTCCAACCAAAAGACATAGACTGGCTGAATGGATACAAAAACAAGACCCGTATATATGCTGTCTACAAGCGACACACTTTAAGCCTAGGGACACATACAAACTGAAAGTGAGGGGATGGAAAAAGATATTCCATGCAAATGGAAATCAAAAGAAAGCTGGAGTATCAATTCTCATATTGGACAAAATAGACTTTAAAACAAAGACTATTACAAGAGCCAAAGAAGGACACTACATAATGATCAAGGGATCAATCCCTTTACAATAACAATTGTAAATATTTATGCAGCCAACATAGGAGCACTTTAATACATAAGGCAAATACTAACAGCCATAAAAGGGGAAATCGACAGTAACACAATCATAGTAGGGGACTTTAACACCCCACTTTCACCAATGGACAGATCATGCAAAATGAAAATAAATAAGGAAACACAAGCTTTAAATGATACATTAAACAAGATGGACTTAATTGATATTTATAGGACATTCCATCCAAAAACAACAGAATACACTTTCTTCTCAAGTGCTCATGGAATGTTCTCCAGGATAGATCATATCTTGGGTCACTTATCAAGCCTCAGTAAATTTAAGAAAATTGAAAACGTATCAAGTATCTTTTCAGACCACAACGCTATGAGACTAGATATCAATTAAAGGAAAAAATCTGTAAAAAAATACAAACACATGGAGGCTAAACAATACACTACTAAATAACCAAGAGATGACTGGAGAAATCAAAGAGGAAATCAAAAAATACCTAGAGACAAATGAGAATGAAAACACGACGACCCAAAACCTATGAGATGCAGCCAAAACAGTTCTAAGAGGGAAGTTTATAGCAATACAATCCTACCTCAAGAAACAAGAAACATCTCAGATAAACAACCTAAACTTACATCTAAAGCAATTAGAGAAAGAAGAACAAAAACCCCTCAAAGTTAGCAGAAGGAAAGAAATCATAAAGATCATATCAGAAATAAATGAAAAAGAAATGAAGGAAACGATAGCAAAGATCAATAAAACTAACTGGTTCTTTGAGAAGATAAACAAAATTGATAAACCATTAGCCAGAGTCATCAAGAGAAAAAGGGAGAAGACTCAAATCAATAGAATTAGAAATGAAAAAGAAGAATTAACAACTGACACTGCAGAAATACAAAGGATCATGAGAGATTACTACAAGCAACTATATGCCAATAAAATGGACAACCTGGAAGAAATGGACAAATTCTTAGAAAAGCACAAGCTTCCAAGACTGAACCAGGAAGAAACAAAAGTATAAACAGACCAATCACAAGCACTGAAATTGAAACTGTGACTAAAAAACTTCCAACAAACAAAAGCCCAGGACCAGATGGCTTCACAGGCGAATTCTATCAAACATTTAGAGGAGAGAAAACACCGATCCTTCTCAAACTCTTCCAAAATATAGCAGAAGGAGGACCACTCCCAAACTGATTCTATGAGGCCACCATCACCCTGATACCAAAACCAGACAAAGATGTCACAAAGAAAGAAAACTACAGGCCAATATCACTGATGCATATAGGTGCAAAAATCCTCAACAAAATACTAGCAAGTAGAATCCAACAGCACATTAAAAGGACCATACACCACGATGAAGTGGGGATTATGCCAGGAGTGCAAGGATTCTTCAATATATGCAAATCAATCAGTGTGATACACCATCTTAACAAATTGAAGGAGAAAAACCATATGATCATCTCAATAGATGCAGAGAAAGCTTTCAACAAAATTCAACACCCATTTATGATAAAAACCCTCCAGAAAGTAGGCATAGAGGGAACTTACCTCAACATAATAAAGGCCATATATGACAAACCCACAGGCAACATCATCCTCAATGGTGAAAAACTGAAACCATTTCCACTAAGATCAGGAGCAAGACAAGATTGCCCACTCTCACCACTATTATTCAACATAGTTTTGGAAGTTTTGGCCCGCAGCAATCAGAGAAGAAAAAGAAATAAAAGGAATCCAAATTGGAAAAGTAAAGCTGTCAAGAAGTAAAGCTGTCACTGTTTGCAGATGACATGATACTATACATAGAGAATCCTAAAGATGCAACCAGAAAATTCCTGGAGCTAATCAATGAATTTGGTAAAGTAGCAGGATACAAAATTAATGTACAGAAATCTCTTGCATTCCTATACACTAATGATGAAAAATCTGAAAGTGAAATTAAGAAAACACTCCCATTTACCACTACAACAAAAAGAATAAAATACCTAGGAATAAATCTACTTAAGGAGACAAAAGACCTGTATGCAGAAAATTATAAGACACTGATGAAAGAAGTTAAGGATGATACAAATAGTTGGAGAGATATACCATGTTCTTGGATTGGAAGAATCAACATTGTGAAAATGACTCTACTACCCAAAGCAATCCACAGATTCAATGCAATCCCTATCAAACTACCACTGGCATTTTTCACAGAACTAGAGCAAAAAATTTCACAATTTGTATGGAAACACTAAAGACCCCGAATAGCCAAAGCAATCTCGAGAAAGAAAAACGGAGCTGGAGGAATCAGGCTCCCTGACTTCAGACTACACTACAAAGCTACAGTAATCAAGACAGTATGGTACTGGCACAAAAACAGAAATATAGATCAATGGAACAGGATAGAAAGCCCAGAGATAAACCCATGCACATATGGTCAACTTATCTTTAATAAAGAAGGCAAGAACATACAATGGAGAAAAGACATCCTCTTCAATAAGTGGTGCTGGGAAAACTGGACAGCTACATGTAAAAGAATAAAATTAGAACACTCCTTAACATCATACACAAAAATAAACTCAAAATGGATTAAAGACCTAAATGTAAGGCCAGACACTATAAAACTCTTAGAGGAAAACATAGGCAGAACACTCTATGACATAAGTCACAACAAGATCCTTTTTGACACACCTGCTACAGAAATGGAAACAAAACCAAAAATAAACAAATGGGACCTAATGAAACTTGAAAACTTTTGCACAGCAAAGGAAATGATAAACAAGACGAAAAGATAACCCTCAGAATGGGAGAAAATATTTGCAAATGAATCAACTGACAAAGGATTAATCTCCAAAATTTATAAGCAGCTCATGCAGCTCAATATCAAAAAAACAAACAACTCAATCCAAAAATGGGCAGAAGACCTAAATAGACATTTCTCCAAAGAAGATATACAGATTGCCAGGAAACACATGAAAGAATGCTCAACATCATTAATCATTAGAGAAATGCAAATCAAAACTACCATAAGATATCATCTCACACTGGTCAGAATGGCCATCATCAAAAAATCTTCAAACAATAAATGCTGGAGAGGGTGTGGAGAAAAGGGAACCCTCATACACTGTTGGTGGGAATGTAAATTGATACAACCACTACAGAGAACAGTACAGAGGTTCCTTAAAAAATGAAAAATAGAACTACCATATGACCCAACAATCCCACTACTGGGCATACACCCTGAGAAAACCATAACTCAAAAAGAGTCACATACCAAAATGTTCATTGCAGCTCTATTTACAATAGCCAGGACATGGAAGCAACCTAAGTGTCCATCAGCAGATGAATGGATAAAGAAGATGTGGCACATATATACAATGGAATATTACTCAGCCATAAAAAGAAATGAAATTGAGTTATTTGTAGTGAGGTAGATGGACCTAGAATCTGTCATACAGAGTGAAGTAAGTCAGAAAAAGAAAAACAAATACCGTATGCTAACACACATATATGGAATAAGAAAAAAAAAATTTCTGACGAACCTAGGGTCAAGATGGGAATAAAGACACAGACCTACTAGAGAATGGACTTGAGGACACGGGGAGGGGGAAGGGTAAGCTGGGACAAAGTGAGAGAGTGGCATGGACATATATACAGTACCAAACGTAAAATAGATAACCAATGGGAAGCAGCCACATAGCACAGGGAGATCAGCTCTGTGCTTTGTGAACACCTAGAGGGGTGGGATAGGGAGGGTGGGAAGGAGGGAGTCGCAAGAGGGAAGAGATATGGGGATATATGTATATGTATAACTGATTCAGTTTGTTATAATGCAGAAACTAACACACCATTGTAAAGCAATTATACTCCAATAAAGATGTTAAACAAATGTATATGACTATGCCTTCTAACAGACAGAACAGTTCTCAGAGCTTTCTGAGAGTCTGCTGCCTGTGTTATAATCCTCAGTTTGGCTCAAATAAAATTCTCTTTTTTTCTTCTTAAAAAAATAAGTAAATAAATAAAAAATAAAACTAAAAATGGCCATGAACAGATGTTTCTCCAAAGAAGATATACAAATGGTCAATAAGCACATGAAAAGATGTTCAATATCATTGGTCATTAGAAAATGCAAATCAAAACCACAATGAGATATTACTTCATACCCAGTAGTGTGGCTTTAATAAAAACAACAACAACAAAAATGGAAAATAAGTATTGGCAAGGATATGACGAAATATGTACCTTTGTATGTTGCCGGTGGGAATGTACAATGATGCAGCCACTGTGGAAAACATTTTGGCAGTTCCTCAAAAAGTCAAACATAGTGTTGCCATATGACCCAGCAATTCCACTCCACCCAAGAGAAATGAAAGCATATATCCACACAGAAGCTTGTATATGAATGTTTATAGCAGCATTATTCATAGAAGCCAAAAGGTGGAAACACCCAAATGCCTGTCAATGGATGAATGGAAAAATAGATTGTGATATATAAATACAGTGGGATTTTGTTCAACAATAAACAGGAGCAAAGTACTGACACATGGTACAGTTAGATGAACCTTAAAAACATTATGTTAAGGAAAAGAAGCCAGACACAAAAACTCACATATTGTATGATCCCTTTTATATGATATAACTAGAATAGGCAAGACCATAGAGTCATAAAACAGGGGATGAGGGAAGGATGGAATGTGGAGTGATTACTTAAGGGGTATGGGGTATTATTCTGGGGTGTTAAGAAAGTTTGAAACTAGAGAGGTGGTGGTTGACCAGATTGGGAATACACTAAATGCCCCTGAATAGTATACTTTATAATGGTTAATTGTTCGTCATGACAATTTCACCTCAGTTTTTTAAAACCGATTAAGAAAATCCAATCAGGAAAAAAATTATCCATGTTTTACCTGTCTATCCATAATATGAATGAATGAATGAAGTACCTTAAATCCTAACATACCCAACAATTTCAAATTCAGCATGAGACTAGTCTACCATGTCTCATAGAATTAATAAGGCTAGGAAGGAGGTTAAGGTAAGGATACAAATCTTTACTAAAATACAATCTTCCCTAAAACAGGATTCAAAAGCATATACATTAAGGCCAATATACTTATATAACAAATCATTTTCGCTCATTTTTAAGTGTGGTGTGTGAAATATAAGAGTGTGTGTGTGTGTGTGTGTGTGTGTGTGTGTGTGTGTACATGGTAATGGGTGTTGGGGGTAAGAGAGCTGAAGAAAGTCTAAAATGAAGAGAATTAGTAAACTAATCAGGATTATCACACTCTGTCATGATCTCAAAATTAAGTTTCAATAATGAAGCACTTTGGGGATTCCCTGGCAGTCCAGTGATTAGGACTCTGCACTTCCACTGCCTGGGGCCAGTGTTCGATCCCTGGTCGGGGAACTAGGATCCCGCAAGCCACTCAGCTCAGCCAAAAAAAAATGAAGCACATTGGAAGCTAGTGTTTACTATGGCTTTTCTCAGAGGTTTTTCTAAGCAATAACCCAGGAAACATCTCTAAGGGCTCTGAGTACCAATTATGACATCTGAAGTGCATGTGATCAGGAGACTCCTGGAGAGAACCTGGCATATCTAAAGAAGGTGCTAAGCATTCCTCTGCTGTATAAAAGATTCTTTCCTTAGGAGTAATTTCACGTGAGACTATTTGGATATTTTCAACAAATTAGTGCAAATTGGATTAATTCAGCCCATTAGCTACAAAGGGGGAATGTGATGGCAGAACTTTATTTACATTATATGTAGCTAATAATAATAGCTAGTATTTGTTGAGTGATTACTCTGTGCTTAACACTATTCTAAGTGTTTTACCTGTAACCATCTTATTATTCTTCACAACAACCTTAAAAGGAAACAGACACACTTGGATGAGATGGTTTGCCCAAGACTCACAGCCAGGAGGTGGTGGAGCCAGATTCATATCCAGGCAATAAAAGTCCAAAGCCCACACACCAACCACCCTGGTGCATGGCCTCTATAATCACAGGCATCAAAATATACAATCTGATTAATATTGTATTTTTACTACTCTAGGTTGATTTTAAAGATAAAGATCAAACACTAAAATATGTAAGAAAGGAAATAGGAAATTTTAGATTTGCACTCTTCTCTGGTCTACAAGGAACTAGGTTAGCTAGTGTGGTATTTTAAGTAAAATTTTTTCCTTAGTTTTGCCCTGTTTTAAATAAATTTATCTTGTGATTTTCATAAGTATATTTAAATTATATGTCATTTGAATCAGGTATTGAATTTCAGTAAATATACTTTAATATGCTAACAGCTCACATCAAGAAATCTTTAACATACACAATTAGCTTTGGCAATAGGATGATAAATAGAACACAATTCCTGACTTCAATGATGGATATTCCTTCATAAAGCATCCTTCTGGATTCTTCAGCATTTGCAGTAGTGAACCACAGCGTTCATAATATACTCATTTAGTTGGGTATATAACATGTATTTAGTAATAAAATTTAATAGCAATTGGTAAAAATGAAAAACATATAGTAAATTTAACGTTTTGTGATTCAGCACAAGGCCAACAAACGGTTAAGTAATGTTAGTTAGTAGCTCTGTTCTGCCCAATGACCTTTAGGCAGTCTACTCACGGAGCACAAAGATGGTGGATTTCAGTCCACTATTCATCAGACATTATATGGCTTCAATGTGCTTCAAGGGTAAATACCGTATTTCTTTCAATGCCTTTCAAGATGTCCAATTCTGGAAAATTTTAGGTAAATTTTAATACCTTTTATTTTATATATTGCATGTAAGTTTTAGCCAGTGTATAAACTGACTAGATTGATTCAACATTCATTCAACAAATATGTATTGAACACCTGCTACATGCTAGGTACTGGAGCTGTAACAATGAATGAAACAAAATGCTTTCTATCATAGAGCTTACCTCATTCTTGGTGGTGAAGACAGACAATGATCAAACACACACACACATATACATACACAAATATAGAGAGAAATATAAATATACTATATGTACAATATATACAAATGTATATATCCAGACACACGCACATACAATGGAGAGAAGTACTGTGAAGTTCTATTAAGGAAAATAACGCAGGGTAAAGGGGACAGAGAGGGTTATAGGAGTGTGGTGTTACTTAATATAGTGTGTGAGGGAAGGCCTATCTGATAAGATGACACATGAGCAGAGACTCAAGGAGTTGAGAAAGCACATGTGAGGACATCTGAAGGATGAAAGAACAGCAGGTACAAAGACCTGGAGGTGGAAGCAAGTCTGGCATGTTCAAAGAAGGTCCCAAAGGACAGTGAGGCTTGAGAGATACCCAGAAATACAGCCTAACCATATAGAGCCTTCCAGGCCCTTTCAAGCTCTTCGGGTTTCACTCTGGGAAGTGGGGCACATCATGCAGAGGAGAGACACGATCTCACGTAGGTTCATTTAGGATCATTCTGACTGTACTGGAGAAAATTGACTCTGGTTGGAGAGTGGGGAGGAGAGGAAGGGCAGAGGCAGGGAAGTGAATTAGAAGACTTGCAATAATCCGGGCCAAGAGGTGATGCTGACTTCCACCTGAGTGGTATCTGGTGGTGCGAAGTAGTCCAATTCCAGACATATTCAAATCTGGAGCCAGCTGATATCGCTGATGTGGGGAGTGAGAGGAAAAGATGAGCCAAGGATGAGTCCAAGGTGTTCCGTATGAGCAACTAAAGAAGGAGGTACCATTTGCCCCGGTGAAAAAGACTGTGGGACGTGCCCCTGGGGGTGAGGGAGAAAATAGTTTGCTTTGGGGTATGTCAAGTTTGAGATGCCTTTAAACATCCGGATGGACATGTTGAGGAAGCAGTTAAATGTGAGTCTAGAGTTCAGGGCAGAGGTCGAGGAAAATATAAACTTAGGAGTTGGCCGGGATAGATGGCATGTAAAGCCACAGGCCAGGTGAGATCTCTGAGACAATGGTGTAGACGGAACAGAGGAGAGGATGGTTTATGGATGTCAGTCAACATGTGGAAATCAGGAATATGAAGAGGAATCAGTGCAGGAGACGGAGAAGGAGCAGCCAGCATGGGAGGAGAATCCAAAGAGCTGTGTCCTAGAAGCCAAATGAAGAAACTGTTTCCAAAGGACAGAGTGATCAGCGGGGTTAAGAGCCGTTGTCAGGTCAGTTAAGGTACGAACTGAGACGTGATCGACTGTAAGATATTTAAATGCATGCCTGGTTTCAGTTTCCCCCTACAAAAAATTTTAAGCCATGAGAAAAATCCACGGTTACAAAAATAAGGGGCTAGGGCGTGATCAGGAAATGGAAAGTATAAAGAAAAAGGCAACTTGGAAAATATCAACAAGACCTTTCCAGCAGGGTAGATTGAAATCAGGGGAGAACAGGATGGAAAATGTATCATTTCCACAGTTTAGTAGTGGGTCCAGAATTTCTCTTTAGGAAGAACTTAAAGTCAGTGTTCTGATTGGAAGGGGGCAGGTGGGCAACTTGGAGCCACATTTTACATGAGATAAAAAGATTATTGTTCTTATCAAATAATTGCGGAGAGAGAGGATTAAAAACCACCCTCAAGCATTCCCTTGGAGCCACCACTGCCCAGACTCGGGTTGCCGAAAATGTCGTGCAATTATTCCCGTGCAGAGCTGCCTGGTAGAGGAAGGTAGGGCTTGAAATCCATCCCTTATTCCTGTTCACCAAGCTGTGCCCCAGACTTCACATGTGTGCCTTTTTCTAATTTGCATATGTGCTAGCAGTGGTCCTACATGGATGCAATGGAAACTGTTCTTTCATCTCTAAGAGGTACAAACTTTATTTATAAATTAAATTCACGTATTAAGGAGAAAAATTGCCAGAACTCACTTCTCCACATGAAAACTCTTCCTAATCTATGTTTTTCAAAGGTGAACTATCCTTATTTTCATGTCCAAATCCTGCTTAGGCATTTATTAGTATTAATGCCGTCAAGATCAGTTGCCTCATATTATTAAAACATGTTTACTGTTGAGGAGAAAAAATAAACCCATGAATTAAATCTGACTTTAATAAAATTTCACATGCCCTCCTAGGAACCAAGAAATTGATACTTGCTTGTGTGTGGAAACTGCAATCCTTGTCTGAAAAGCTTAATCGGTTGGCTTGCTAGCGTCAGTATGTTCCTAGTATGTGGGCTGTGTTGGCTTCAGTGTTTTGAATCCTTGAGGACTATGCCTATTCATAGTGAGTGACAGGAGATTTCCCGTAATTGTATATGCCATGTATACACAGGATGCCTTTGGGAGGTATCAAGGAAAGGACTGTCAGGGTAGCAACGGTGATCTTGTAAACATGTGTCAGATGGAATTGCTATTGATAGGCAAAGGGCCTTTCAAGATTTTGTTTGGAGATATAACATATGCAGTAAAGTGTGCAAATTGTAAGATTGTAGATATGTAATATATAACCAACACTCAAATCAAAATCATTTCCAGTGCCTTAGGATAAGACTTTTTGAAAACTGGTTTACTTATTAGCATTCAGGTCTATTTTGCAGCAGAGAAAACAAAACAACCTTTAGTTACAGAACCGCTTCCAGTAGTCTACCGAAAGGCACTGTGAGAAAAATTGTGTTAAATGCATTGAGATGAAGTTATGTTGGTACAGCGGTTGACTCTAAGGTAGCACACAGCCATTACTATCCTCCACTCCAAAGTGAAAATTACTCATTTCTGTCCCTTGCTTGGTTGCAATCTCTTTGCTTTCTCAAACAATTTTCCAGTTCTGTTCCCTCTCTTCAGTTCAAAACACCTTGATTGAGTGCTGTGTGCATGGGGCCGTAGGTACAAAGGGGAAGGAGTTATGGTCCCTGCCCTCCCAGAACTCATAGACCAGTTAAGTTTAAAGCAAAGGGTGGAAATGGGTGATTCCAACCCAAAGTGTTAACTGTGACAATAGTAACAGCTAACGTTTATAGAGTATGTCCTAGTATCAAGCTTTTCTCTCAGGATGTTACATGCGTCTCCTCACTTGAACCTCATCATTATTACCATTACTTTCCTGATGAGAGGATGAAAGCCCAGAGCTGCTGGTGATTTGCCCAAGGACAATATGGCTGGTGAGCATGGCTGCCAGCCTCTGGCTCCATCACCCACACACGTATCCACTTTCCTGAAGCTGTTTCTCAGGCGTGGTGTTGGGAGCACATGCAGGGCAGGAAGGGAGAAGGGAGGTCGCTGACTCTTTTGTCTGTTGAGCTGCCCAACCAGGAGCCACATTCAGCACTACAGAAAAATATGCCCGTCAGCGTCTTTCTCTGACGCAGCCCTAGTCCAGCCCCTAACTTGCTATCTGACAGACTCAAATAAAAGCTGGCCACACCACTGCAAAAATTAAAAGACATGTTTTATTTTCGTATGACATATAGCAAAAATTACTCCAGAATTAACACTTGACTATTTGTTGTTGTGGCATGAATTTCTCCAAATTACAGGTAATCAATAGAATCAGGTGTCAATTTAAAAAATTTTTCTGTTCAAATTGTTGAGTTATGAGTGCTGCCCACTTATGAGTGATTTTTTTCGATCTTGAAAGCACAATAGAAAACATTACTGTAATCTTAGGGAGTTGCAAATCGTTCACAGCAGATCAGTGTAGTGGTACCAGATTTTGAAATCCCACCTAAGGGTGGTGTTTGCACCTTCCTCTCGTCAGGACCTTCTAGAGCAGGCAGAGACTCGGGGCAAAGAGAGCAGAGCCTTCCCTCATGATCGCCAATAGTCTTTTCTCCTCAAACACAGACAAATCATGTCCATCTGCATCCTCGTGATGTCTTTGCACTTAAGCTCCTCAGAGGACGAGGACCAAGTTTAAATTTCGAATTAAATTTCGTTTATCACAGGTTAGGGGCAGATGGAAATAGGATAATTACACAGAGTCTAGTACTAGTTATGACGGTGTCCTTATGGGAAGTGATTCCAGCCTCTTCAAGCCATCTTACATGATGTCAGGTAGGCTGTAAAAAAAGGAGGTTTGTGTAATCGTTTGCAGAGAAAGTAATGGCAGGAACACTGAGTAGTCCTAACAGTAGTCAGGGATGCTTACCTCAAAAGACCCAACCACATTGTGAGCAGTGATTTGGTTTCACCAATTTAATGTTATTAGATTGAGCTTTATTGGGGCTACAGTTTTCTTTGTGTTTGATTTATAATTTTGTTATGGTTTCATAGCTGTATATGAATTATAAACAAAAATGTATATATTTGTATGTTGATACATATTCTTAAAACAAGATGGTACGCAGATGAATGGATAAAGAAGATGTGGCATATATATATACAATGGAATATTACTCAGCCATAAAAAGAAACGAAATTGAGTTATTTGTAGTGAGGTGGATAGACCTAGAGTCTGTCACACAGAGTGAAGTAAGTCAGAAAGAGAAAAACAAATACCGTATGCTAACACATATATATGGAATCTAAAAAAAAAAAAAAGGTTATGAAGAACCTAGGGGCAAGACAGGAATAAAGATGCAGACCTACTAGAGAATGGACTTGAGGACACGGGGAGGGAGAAGGGTAAGCTGGGACAAAGTGAGAGAGTGGTAGTGTGTACGTGGACCTCCAAACACTACCAAATGTAAAATAGATAGCTAGTGGGAAGCAGTTGCATAGCACAGGGAGATCAGCTCGTTGCTTTGTGACCAGCTAGAAGGGTGGCATAGGGAGGGTGGGAGGGAGTAAGACGCAAGAGGAAAGATATATGGGGATATATGTATATGTATAACTGACTCACTGTTATATAGCAGAAACTGACACACCATTGTAAAGCAATTATACTCCAATAAAAATGTTTAAAAAAAAAGACAAGATGGTAAAAGACATCAACATTATGAGTTGACAACCCATAAGAAGTTTTACTCTTAAAAGGGGTATGTGTAGATTACTCGTGTTGGAGGACTGTACCGCAACCCACCCACCTGTAGAGGGAGGCAAACAAACACAGGCCTTGCTCCTAGGAGCTTCCATTAACACAGCATTCATGCATCGCTGGCAGTGGACAAAAGTGAAGAGATTGTGCACCAACATTTTTGAAGTCATGACACTATATTTCTTGCTGGGTTTTTTTTTTCTACTCTTCGACATACTTTAATAGTTGTTACTCAGCAAATAATATTTTTCTGCATTCCTTATCCCAATAAGGATCTCCTGGACATCCTGTTTTTCAATGTGCATGTAGTAAAGTTCACACTTCGTAGTGCACAGTTATATGGAGTTTGACAAATGCATAGAGTCATGTTTCTACCACCCCAGTACCATGTAGAGCATCCCATCACCCTAAAAATTACCCAGTACAGCCCTTTTGTAGAAAACCTCTCCCTTTTCCCCCAACCCCTGGCAACCACTGACCTGTTTTCTATCCCTATAGATGTGCCTTTTCAATAATTTCATAAAGATGTAATCATACAATATGTAGCCTTTTGAGTCTGACTTCTTTCACTTACAGAATGCATTTAAGATTCATCATTATTGTGTGAGTTAAAAGCACATTCATTCCTATGGCTGAGTAATAGTCCATTGTGTGGCTATATCAAATTCATTTATCCATTACTCATTTGAAGAACATCTTGGTTGTTTTCAGTATGGGTGACTTCGAATAAAGTTATTATAGACATTCTTATATAGTTTTTTTGTGTGAACATAAGTTTTTAAACTCATTTGGAGTCGAAATACTTAGGAATGAGATTTCTGGATCATGTTGCAAGTATATGTTTAACTTTATAAGAAATGACCAAACTGTCTTCCAGCATAGTTCTGCTATTTTGCATGTTCAACCGCAAGGAATGAACGTTCCTGTTGATCTGCATCTTCACCAGTATTTGGTACTGTCAGGTTTTTTGATTTTAGCAATTCTGATAAGTATGCGGTGCTATCACATCATGGTTATCATTTGCATTTTCCTGGTAACAAATGATGTTGAACACCTTTCATATGCTTATTTGCCATTGATATTTTCTTTGGTGAAATGTCTGCTCAGGTCTTTTGCCCATTTTACAAATTGGGTTGTTTCTTTTCTTATTGTTGAGTTTTAACCAATTCTGGATACAAATTTTTGTGAAATATGTGATTTGTAAAAATTTTTTCCCAGACTACCTTGTCTTTTCATTTTCTTAACTGTATCTCTGGCAGAGCAAAGATTTAAGATTTAATAAAGTCCAATTCATTAATTTTTTTCTTTTATGGATTGTGCTTTTGGTGTCAAATCTAAAAACTAATTGCCAAACCCAAGATCCTACAAACTTTCTGCTATGTTTTGTGTTAGGTGTTTTATCATTTTACACTTAAGTTTTTCACTTAGGTTTATGATCCATCTTGAGTTAACTTTTTTGTTCAGTATATGTAGAGGTTTATTTTTTTGCCAATGGTGTCCAATTGTTCCAGCATCGTTTTTTGAAAAGACTCTCCTATATCCATTGCATTGCCTCGGCACCTTTGTCAAAACTCAGTAGACTATATTTCTATGGGTCTATTTATGAATTACCTTTCACTTCCATTCTTCTCTGCGTTGATCCTTTAGCCAATACAACACAGTCTTGATTACTGTAGCTTTATAGTATGTCTTGAAATCCTACAGTGTGAGTCCTCCAACTTCTTTCTCTTTTCTCTTTCACAATTGTTTTGGCTATTCTAGGTCCTTTACCTTTCCATATCAATTTTAGAATTGGCTTATCATCTGTAAAATGCTTACTGGGATTTTGCTTGCGATTGCACTGAATCTGTATTTTAATTTGGGGAGAAATGACACCTTAATAATCGTGAAACTTCTAAACCATGAACATAGTGTATCTCAATATATTTAGATTTTCTTTACTATCTTTCATCAGTATGGTTTTCAGCTTACAGATCTTGCACATATTTTGTTAGATTTATACCTAACTTCTTAACTTTTTTGGTGTAATTGTAAGTGGTATTGTTTCTTAATATCAAATTCCTGTTATTCATTGCCAGAATATAGGAATATGATTGGCTTTTGTATATTGACCTTTTAAAACTTATTTATTTGTTCCAGGAGTGTCTTTGTAGATCTTTGGAATTCTCTACATTAACAATCATGTTGTCTTCAAATAATGACAGTCTTCTCTCTTTCCTTTCAAGTCTGTATGCCTTTTATTTATTTTTCTTAGCTTATTTCATGGGCTGTCACTTCCAGCATGATGTTGAATAGGTATAGTGAGATTGAATATTCTTGCCTTATTCCTAAACTAGGGGGTAAGCATTCAGTATCTTACTCTTAAATATGACGTTAGCTGTAGATTTTTCATAAATTCCCTATATAAGATTAAGTTCTCTTCTATTCCTAGTTTTTCTAGAGTTTTATAATGAATGGATGTAGAATTTTGTTTTTACTCCTATTGAGATAAGTGTGTGTGTGTGTGTGTGTGTGTGTGTGTGTGTGTGTGTGTGTGTATTTTTTAGGCTGTTAATACAGTAGATTATGCTGATTGAATTTTGAATTTGAGCTAGCCTTGGGATCTGGGATAAATCCCAACTGTTAATGTATTATCTTTTCAATGTATTGCTAGATTCAATTTACTAATATTTCATTGAGAAGCTTCCCTTTACATTTATGAAGTATCTTGGTCTGTAGTTTTATTTTCTTGCAATATACAGTTTGGTTCAGGCCTTAGGATAATGCTGATCTCATAAAATGAGTTGGGAAATATTACCTCCTCTTCTATATTCTGGACTATACTGTGTATAATTGACATTATTTCTTCCTTAAATGTTTTGTGGAATTCACTAGTGAAACCACCTGGGTTTTCTTTTTGGAATTTTTGAAGCTACAAATTCAATTTCTTTATTAGATATAGGACTATTCAATTTAAGTACTTCTTCTTCAGTGAGTTTTAGTGGTTTTGGTTTTTCAAGAAATTGGTCCATTTTATCTAAGTTGAATTTATGAACATAAAGCTGTTTGTAGTATTCCCTTATTATGCTTTTAGTGCCTGTGAGGTCAGTAGTGATTTCCTTTTTCATTCCTGATATAGGTAGGTTATGTCTTTCTCTTTTTCTTGGTCAGCCTGATGAGGGGCTTATGAATTTCATGACTTTATCAAAGAATCAGCTTTTGGTTTTGTTGATTTAATGTACTGGGTTTTTGGGTTTTTTTTCAATTTCGTTGATTTCTGTTTTCTATTTTTTCCTTTCATCTGCTTGCTTTAAACTTAATTTGTTCCTCTCTAATTTCTTAAATTGGAAGCTTAGGTTACTAAATTCAGATCATTCTGTAGCTCTTTTCTGATATCAGTATTTAATGCTATAAATTTCTGTCTAAAGACACGTTAGCTGCATCCTACAAAATTTGATATGTTTTATTTTTATTTTCATTTAGTTCAGAATATTTTAAAATTTCCTTGGAGGCTTACTCTTTGACCCATGGATTACTTAGAAATGTGTTACCTAATTTCCAAATATTTGGGTATTTACCAGATACCTTTCTATTATTGATTTCTAGTTTAATTCCTTTATAGTTTGAGAATATACTTTATATATTTCCTAGTCTTTTTAAGTGTTAAAAGGATATGTTTGAGAATACTCTCTGTGCACTTGAGAAGAAGGCACTAGATTCAGTGCTCTATAACTGTCAAATGGGACAAGTTGGTTGATGACGTTATTTAGGTCATCTGTATCCTCACTGACTTTCTGCCTATTTGTTCTAACAGTTTCTGAGAGAGAACTGTTGAAGTCTCCACCTAAAATTGTAGGTTTGCCTATTTCTCCTTTAAGATAATCTACCGATTTTTGCCTCATGTATTTTAAAGCTCTATTGTTGGGTGCATACACATTTAAGATTGTTATATTTTGTTGGAGAATTGACCTTTTTCATAATGTAATATCCTCTTTATCTCTGAAAGTATTTCCAGTTATGAAGTCTACCTTGTCTAAAATTAATGTAAATACTTTGTGTTTGCATGATATATCTTTCTCCATTCTTTTATTTTTAACCTAAATATGCCTCTATATTTCAAGTGGGTTTCTCATAGACTGCATATACTTGGATCTTGTTTTATTTTTAGTCAATTCTGATCACTTCTGTCTTTCAACTGGTGTGTTTACATTGTTCACATTAAAGATAGTTATTGGTATGGTTGGATTAAAATCTATCGTCTTACTAGCTATTTTCTATTTCTTTCACTTATTTATTTCTTTTTGCCTCCTTTTCTGTCTTCCCTGGGTTTAGTTCAACATTTAAAAACGTTTTTATTGGTTGACATAGGGTTTACAATATACATTTTAAAAAATCTAAATCTACCTTCAAATAATATTATTCTGTTACACATGTAGTACCAGAACCTTATAACAATATATTCCCAATTTCTCTCTCCGTCTGATGTGCCATTGTTCTCATACATTTCACTTTTACCAATGTTAGAACTACGATAATACATTGTTAATCTTGTTGCTCTAAATGGTCAGTTATTTTTAGAGCAGTTAAAATAAGACAAAAATGATTTTATAAGCCTTTTATTTATTCTATTTCTGACACGCTTCATTTCTCGGTGCAGGTCCAGTGCTGTGACAAATTCCTACCTTGAAGAACGTCCTTTAGCATTTCTTGTAACGTGGGTCTGCTGCTGGTAGATAGGCCCTTGCATTTTTGTTTGCCTGAGAAAGTCTTTGTTTCTATACTTGAGAAGGACATTTTTTTCTGGATGTAGAATTCTGGATTGACATTTTCCCCCCCTTTCAGCATATTGAAGATAGCTTCTATTCTACAGTTTCTCACAAGAAGTCTGCTGTAATTCCTAGGGGAGATGAAGGAGATGTATCAGGGTAGCAGGTCTGGGCAGTAGCAGCTATTCTCCTTACCTAGCTAGCACCTTTGAGGGCATTTTCTTAGGGTTCTCCCCTAAGAGAACCCTAAGTGAGTACCTGACGTTCCTGGAAGAAAAACCTAAAGACGTTGTGAACCCCCCTATGTCTGCAGCCCCCTAGGGCTTCACACTCTCGAGCTGGCCCACACTTGGCCTTTAGCAGTTCTTTAAGCATTTCTAGTTTAATCTTCTTACCAGCTTTTAGGGCATTCAGCAGCATCTGTCTCAGGTGAGCAAACACTTGAATCTTATTTCTCCCTGCAGGCCTTTGTCTTTTTCTTGGTTTTAAGTTAGTTGTTTGCCTGCAATATCAGTTCTCTGATAGGTTCAGGAAAAGTTGTTAGTTTTACGTTGATCCAGCTTTTTTCTTATTGGAAAGATGGGAGAAATGCTTTTTCCAGCTCTTAAGTCTCTGCTCTTTCACCAGAACCGTTAGTTATGTTTTCAAATTTAAATTTCATCAGCATTAATGTGATTTTGAAAGTTTTGGAGGATTTTCGCAACAGCCCCAAAATCTCTCTCAAGGTATATTTGGAAACTACAGCTGGGAGTCACCAATGAAGAGGGTATACTAATATGATGGAATAATATTCTGTGTCACTAATTTATATAGATTTTTCTTTTCTGTATGTTTCTCTCAAACTTGGAGCTGATTCTGTGTTTCAGTGCCTCAAGGGAGGTATGTAGTAGGACAGGAAGCAGTAACTTCCAAGAATTTCTGGGTGTTGTTTCCTGAAGCCTGAGCCTGCAGTATAACTTAGAAGACTGGCTGAGAAAGAACACATGGGGTTTGTGAGAAGAGGCAAAGAGGATAGCACAAGGAAAAGGAGCCTTTCCCAGACTGGAAAGAATACCCCTGTACCGACGTGAGATGAGGGAGGCCTTGGACTAGAGCAAGAGAAGGCTGCAAGAAGCCATAAAGGAGGCACCGTATACGCTACCTGGGCAGACAGGACCCCTAAGCCACCAAGAGATTCTCCTGTCTTAGGTATGACTTGAAAGTATAAAAAAAATAAATAAACAGAAACCTGAATTAAAATAGTTGGGAGACCACAAAATATACAAACAGCTCATACGACTCAACAACAAAAAAATAAACAACCCAATCAAAAAATGGGCAGAAGACCTAAATAGAAATTTCTCCAAAGAAGACATACAGATGGCCAGTAGGCACATGAAAAGATGCTCCACATCACTAATTATTAGAGAAATGCAAATCAAAACTATAATGAGGCACCACCTAACACTGGTCAGAATGGCCATCATCAAAAAGTCTACAAACAAACAAACAACAAATGCTGCAGAGGGTGTGGAGAAAAGGGAACCCTCTTGCACTGTTGATGGGAATGTAAGTTGGTGCAGCCACTATGGAAAACAGTATGGTGGTTCCCCAGAAAACTAAAAATAGAATTACTGTATGATCCAGCAATCCTAGTACTGGGAACATACCTGTACAAAACTATAATTCAAACAGATACATGCACCCCTATGTTCATAGCAACACTCTTCACAATAGCCAAAACATGGAAACAACCTAAATGTCCATCAACGGATGAATGGATAAAGAAGATGTGGTACATATATACAGTGGAACACTACTCGGGCACAGAAAAGAATGAAATAATGCCATTTGCAGCAACATGGATGCAACTAGAGATTATCATACTAAGTGAAGTAAGTCAGAGAGAGAAAGACAAATGCCATATCATATCACTTAAATGTGAAATCTAAAATATGGCACAAATAAACCTATCTACAAAACAGAAACAGACTCCTAGACATAGAGAACAGACTTGTGCTTACCAAGGGGGAGGAGGGAAGGGAGAGGGAGGGACTGGGAGTTGGGGTTGGTAGATGCAAACTATTACATTTGTAATAAACAACAAGGATAAACAACAAGAGTGGATAAACAGCAAGGTCCTACTGTATAGCACAGGAAACTATATTCAGTATCCTGTGATAAACCATAATGGAAAAGAATATGAAAAAGAATGTCTCTGTGTGTATAACTGAATTACTTTGCTGTGCAGCAGAGACTGGCACAACACTGTAAACCAGCTATGCTTCAATTAAAAAAAGAAATAGTTGAGAGACCAGAAGAGGGAGCTCTCATGCTCTGTGACCACAGCAGAGCCCGACAGGAAGAAGAAAGATGATTTTTTCCTGGCAAGGACTCAGCCAATGAAAATCCATGGACTCTTTGGGTACTATCCCTCCCAACTTCCTTTTCCGCTATAAAAGAGTTCTCTCCATTTTTGCTGGGGAATCATGGTTGCAGACCCCAAATTGCAATTCTCTGTTGATCCCAAATAAACCCATCTTCGCTGGAGAAGTATCTGGCAGTCTATTTGATTTAGGTCAACAGAAGCATCAAAGTGCCACGAGTCCTGAAAAGCCCTTGCAACCAAAGACAATGAAGTCTTCGTGGAAACCTATGGGACAGGTGGAAAATACCAGAGTACTTTACCTTCACAGACACCTTCACACTGCAGAATGTGCTGGACACCTGACGTGACCTTGAGGGAGGGAGGGGAGCTCACCAGAGTGACAGAGATTATATTTTCTCATGAGCCCAGCAATATCGGGGCTCAAATTCGAATTTAGCTGATTTCTAGAACTACAGATTTAATATTGCTTGCACTCCTTAATTTGTGGACTGAGGATCATACCTGCTACTAAAGGATTTCATTCTCAGGGACATAGTTATTGTTCTGTTGAATATGTTTTGGATTCTAGCGACTCCAAATTTTTCCCCACTTAGATACATCTGAGAGGTTGGATGTGCCCTCAACTGTAAGGATTCCTCCTGGGGTGTGGGGTGGTAGAGACAGCAGGGGAAAGGCACTTTGAATAAATCCCCCAGGGGATTCTGAAACCGCTTCCTTGTGCACCCCTTCCCTGAGATTCCCTCTTCTCTCTTGTTCTGTGTGCTATTTTTCACTTAGGACCCTGAAGCAAAGACACAGTTTGACTCTTTTAAGCAGGAGGTATGTTCCTATAAAGGTGTAAGTAAAGCAAACGTATTTCTGTGAAAACATATAGTGCTATATACATAAGTTGGAATGATGACCTTTATGCATTACAAACAACTGGAAAAAAAAAAGTGTATTTGTGAATCTGTGGCCAGAAGAGAAAAAAAAATCCCTGTATTTCCTTCTTGGGAAGTGGTTATTGACTTGGGAAACTGTCCTCCTTCTGACTGGCCTCCCACCGAGGTCGTAAGAAGTATCCTGTAAAACTCACATAAGCATCTGAATGAAAATGTCCCCAAAGTGCCCAATCGAGAGAATTACCAGGCTTCTCCCATTCAGTTCTGTTGACTGAGGCCCCTGGCCCTGGTTTATCGATGAGAGCTCCTTGATTTGACCATAGCAGAGGTGTGTGTTTTTTGCTAGTGTTTCTGTCAATGGGAATAAGCATTGGGGGCGGATAACGCATTTTGTATCACATTTTCCAGAGCTTCTGTCTGATGCCATTGTGGAAAAACACAGTTAGGGACCTGGTTATGGGACTCACTTTCTTATTTTTGGAAATGTTTCACCGCCACAAAAGGCCACAGCAACCTGGTCTCTTACAGCTGCTCTACATGTTGGGTTTATCTCTGTGATCTAATAAAATCATATTATAGCACTCTTCTCCTCTGGGGGTGGGGAGGAAAGAATCAGGTAAAGCAGAGACTTCTAAAAATCTAGGTTAAAGTGTTCAAAAGCGTGCTGAGAGAGGAAGGTTATTCCTTGTGATTCCACCAGACAGTGTGGGTATCACTGGAGACACACTGAGGGGAACCAGTTGTTTCCCAGAGAGGTGAGGTGTGGGCTCTCCTTGGACCTGCTAATGGAAAATGTCCTGGGAACAAAAAATGCCATCCAGAGACTGGATGAAGTGTGTTTTTGAGAGTTTGCTCCTATGACAGGACTCTGGTTAGGACCTCAGGCTCTGAGTTAAAAATGAGTTTGAGGGGAAAGGGGGAGAGAGATCAGCTAGGGGTTGGGGTTAACATACATACACTACTATATATAAAATAGGTAAACAACAAAGACCTACTGTATAGCACAGGGACGATACTCAATATCCTATAAGGGAAAAGAATCTGAAAAAGAATATATATATTCTATATACAATATATATATTATATATAACTGAATCACTGTGCTGTACACCTGAAACTAATACAACTTTGTAAACCAACTATACTTCAATAAAAAATAGAGTTTGACATGGCGGAGAAGGGGAGGGTGGGATCAATTGGGAGATTAGGATTGGCATATATACACTACCATGTGTAAAACAGATAGCTAGTGGGAACCTGCTGTATAGCACAGGGAGCTCAGCTCGGTGCTCTCTGATGACCTAGATGGGTGGGATGAGAAGGGGGTGGGAGGGAGGCCCAAGAGGGAGGGGATATATGTATACATATAGCTGATTCACTTCATTGTACAGCAGAAACTAACGCAACATTGTAAAACAACTATACACCAAAAAAAAAGAGTTTGAATCCCAATTCTACCAGTTACTAGTTGTGTGGCTTCAGGTTAGTCACTAAAATATAAAAAGGGGACAAGTTAACACCTATCTCACAGGGCTATTGTGAGGATTAGATCACGGCATGCAGTACAGAGCCTGTGGAGCCGACACAGTAAATGTTAGGTATTATTAGCCACATTCTTCCCTTTTAAAATATTTAAGCTACAGTATACTACTTTGTATCATTACTCAAAGGTCATGTCCCCCTAGAAAAGGAATGTCTGTTGACATCCAGGGGAAGAATAGAGATTTGCATTTTTATTATTCCACTCACTGCGAAGAAAGAATAGTACATTCTGTTCAGGGGATTTGTTGGGGTCAAGAACCAGGTTCTTTATGTAGGAGTCCTGACATGTTATGGGGACACTGACTTGCCACCTAGTCCTCAGGTTCTTGATAGAAAGTGTGGTCTGGTGCTTGATTCTCTTGGGTTCAGGGGACTCAGACCCATTTGGTGGTAGGAGCTTATTGTAAGAATAGACAGGAAAGTAAAAAAAAAAAAAGGCAGGGAACCGTCAGCAACCATATAGCCATGACTCCTGGAGACTTGGAGGGGCACAGTCTCAGGTCCCAGTGGCTCCTCTAGCCCTGGTCATCTCATTGCACTCAGAGACCAACTTCTCACTGCTCCTGAGACTAGTGTCTCCACCAAACACCTAGCCAGCTTCTCTGCCAACTTCTGCACCTGCTGCTCTTGCTTCCCTGCCTCCTTGAGATTCATATGCAGGAGAAAGAATTGGCCTGGCATATTTTGTTTTCCTCCAGTGTGTAGGATGCCTGATATGGCACTGAGTTCTCACTCACAGGAAGCCCTGAAATCCCAAAAGGACATAAAGATTAGGACCCCATTCCTTCATGAAATGATGACTTCCTGCCTTACCCTTGGCTTTAATTTGTAAATTAGCAAGAGGGTCTTGAATTTAATGGCCACCTCCCCCAGGATACTAGCTTAGGCTCTCAGATCTGAGACTCCTATCTCTTAGGTGCCAATGGAAGATTTGCAATAAAAGAGAGAAATGTTTTGCTCTTATTACTCTCCACACTAGCTCATATGCTCAGTTTAAATCCACTTTTCCAGTTTGATACTTTTTGCTTGCGGAATAAACTTCAGCTTAGTGACTGTTTAATTTGTTCAAGTAGAAGTACAACAATGAATGACAATGCATCAAATGACCTGAAGATCCCCTGGCATGAAAAGACGGAGCATGACTCAGGGAGAGGTAACCCGAGGAGCCTCTCACCTGGACATTCCAATTGGAGGGTAGGAATAGAACCTAATCAACCATCATTTATTATGTCACCTTTATTTAGTTAACATGTAAAATGTCATCTCAATTTTACAGAAAACTCATGTGAAGGCGGATGTGACCTTCAAATAATTTTTTTTTTCTTGGTAGTTCTATGGGTTGTAAAATTCCTAGCTGATATAGTGAACAGTACTTTAAATTTAAAAAAAAAGAAAGTGGCAAAGAGGCATTCTGCTCTGTTGCAGTAACAGCTACATGTTTATGAGATGAGACAACAGAAATCCCTAGATTGAAAAGATAATTTTACTCTAAACTACAAATTAAATATATAATTATGTAATCACATATGTAAATCTGGGTCTCTTTTTACTTTCAGTGCCCCTGGTTCAAGCACAAAGGGTATTTTTAGTTCCTGTTTTTCCTTTTTTACCAAGCTTGATCAGTGAACGAGAAAGTCTTATCAATCATCTACTTGTTGGAAAGCATGGAGCTTTTGAACCACACAGCTCATTTCAAAATTAGAAATGCCCCAACTTAGGACCCCACGTCAAGACTTTCAGGAGGCAGTTGTCACTAGATCTTAGGTCTGACATATGTCTTTGGGTAAAAGCAGCTAAGAAATGTTCCTTGAGATGTTGTGGGTGGAGAAAGCAATAAAAATGGGATTTCTATTTTTTAACAAGTAAACTCCAATTTGTATTTGCTAGAAAGCTATGTAGCTGTTTCTCACTTAACAGTGTTCCTCCTAAAATATTTGCAAAACAAAATTATTTTAAACGCAAAGCACATTTTCCCATTGACATATTCTAAAGATGCATCCTCCTGGGATATTTTTGGTGACAGAAAAATATTTTATTGCTGCGACTAATGATCACTAACATTTATTGAGCTCTTACTACCTGCCAGGTATTGTTCTAAGATCTTTACATAATTCTCTCATTTTGTTCTCCACAATGATCCTAAGAGGTACTGTCCCAATTTCCCAAATAAGGAATCTAAGGGAAAAAGCGTGTAAACAGCCAGCCCAAGGTCTTATTGTTGGGGTGAAGAAAGGATGAACTCAAGCACTGGTCCTGAGGTCCACCTTACCACACCACTGTGTTGCTACCAAAGCATCCCAGGCTCACCAGGAGGAGAGGGGCAGTTTCATAGTCTACCAGCCATTGAGATAAAAATCTACTGTAAGTTGGATGGTGCGCTTGAGGTCTCCACCATCACCCTTCATATCATTCTAGGAACTTAATCTAAGATGGCCCTACGGTTTCTCTTGGCTTCAAACTCACCCATGGTGGACACTTGGGAAGAGTTAATTGTATGATACAGATTTACTCATTATAAGGATATGAGTTACCGTGCTCTCTCCCTTGGGGTATTTACAGAATTGGTAGTTTAATTGAACTGAATGCAGATATTATGGTTTCCCAAGTGCTACTGAGAAACAGTTGCAGAAATCAGACAGATGATTTGTAAAATATGTTTTACCAATGATAAAGCTGGATTGAAGAGTAAGTCTTCATTGTGGCCATAGTCAGACTCCCTAATGCTTTTTCCCCAAATCTAAAATTGGTACAACTCACCCAAAGAAGGGTTGGCCCTGCAGAACATACATACAGAGCAAAACAGCTGCATCAGCTGTGTCTACTGTGGCCCTCCACTGAAACAAAGTGAGAGCTAGGTCTTTAGACCTGGCCGTAGCAGCAGATGGCCCTGCACCCCTCATGACTGCCATTCATGAGGCAGGAGGTGAGCAAAACACACCCATCCTCAGATGGGGAGATTTAAAAAGAAAGGAGAAGAAAGGGCTGAGTTTCTCATGCTCAGTTCTTCCAAAGTCACCAAGCAGACAAGGTATGACTTGGCCCCCAGGGAAGAGTAAACAGGGTGAGAGAGGAGCTGAAGCTACTTCCCAAGGCTTTCAAAAGGGAAAAAGTTCCTAACATATAGTCCAAGACCAGAACCCTATGAGGGAGAAGAAAGAGTCCCTCAAATGCCAGGAGTTGTGTCGAGTGCTTTGAGCATGTTGGTTGCTGCTTCTTTGATGAGTTCTTGTTCGTATAAAACAGGGACGCAGATCCATTGCACATGGAGTGAAGGTAACTGAAAAGTCTATTGTTCTTTGCAATTTATTTAAGATTTGATCATAACCTATGAAAAAGGAGATAATGAATCCAGCTGGCAGCAGTTAGGTAGCTGGGAACACACCCATCCTGGCATCCTAAGAACATGGTTGTCAAGGGGAGAAACTGGCTATTTTCTGTGTCTGAGAGGCAGGAGCAGACTATTTGAAATAATGAAGCAGCAGATTTAGATTTAGATTTATTTAATTAATACTATATTACTTCCAGCACTTTAGGAATTCAATAGTGGAGCAACCCAACCAAGAATAACTAGTTGAAGATCAATTTGACTTGATTTTCCATGTGGCAAAGATAAAAAAAAATCCATGTATGAGAATTTACAACCATTCTTCTCCCCACATTTGAAGGATGTTATCTCAGTTGCTCAGTCCTTAGGTCTCTGGTGTGTTGGTCAGGAAAATGGGTAGAAAGGGCAATTGGGACAAAGTGAAGAGAAGTAGTTTGATCTAAATAGGAAAAGACATAGAGCCACCGAAGGAAGCAAAAACCAAAACCAAAACCATAAATGTTCAGGACCCAAGAAGGATAGCAAGAGAGGGGGAAAGCGAGAGTGACAAGAGAGGCAACCTGGGCTGGAGATTTTGGAAGAGAGAAATTTGAGTAGCTGCCATGCGCTGTGGGACTTGGGGGAGAGAGGGATGGAGAAGGGGATTTGCAGCAAGTTTGTCATGGGTACTTCTGAGTCACTCTTACCTCTATCAATAAAGATCTTCATCACTCTTCAAGATTTGGGGATGGGATTTATTTTTCTCTTGGATAAGTTATCATGAGGGGTTAGGCTTTAAGGAATGGCAAAGAAGCCCAGATTTATTTGCAGCTATCTATTTGGACCTTTCTAGAATGAACCACCCTGTGGGTATGGGTGCCAAGCTTGTCCACACCGTGTAAAGTGGTGATTGTAAAAGGGTGTGCCCAGGAGGTGGCCAGAGGGCGCAGCAGGATGTGACGGTGGCTCAAGCGCAGAGCGGTGACAGGGTATGTTAGAAGCTGGCTCTCAGCAGAAGCCAGAGACCTGAGGTACGATCACCTCTCCAGGCACTGCTCACCAACACACTTCGGGCCACCTACCAGTGGGCTTCCCTGACTAAGACTTGTGAACAGTCTTTAGCACGTTGTCTTTGGGCCTTCCATTCTGAAGGATGTTTGGTGAAGAATGGCCCACTGGAGAAGCAAGTTCCAGCTGCTGGGTACAGGGCCGTGGAAAGTCACTGCTCTGGGATTCAGTAGTGCAGGCCTTCGAGACCAGAGCTAATGCTGCTTAGTCTCAGCCTCAGCTTCCTCACCTGCAAAACAGCAGTCTTGGGAAGATGACATTAAGGATGCCTTTAGGCTGTGACACTCACTGATACCTTTCCAGGTTCTCCTTCTTTACTGCAGCTATTGGCGCCAATTGGTCCTGCTCCAGAGGCCTGGCCAACTCCCCTTCCGCACTGCGCACATAGTGCCCTTGCCAGTCAGACCTACCTGGGAGTGAGCAAGGACAGGGGGCCATGGCTAGAGCATGAAAGCGGCAGGCTTCTGAATAGTAAGCGCTAGGCTGGCTGGGGGAGATGGAGGGCATCTCCCAGTGACCCAGGAGCTCTGGGAACCACGGCTCCTGCCTGCGTGCGCCCATGGGAGTGTGAGCGCGCGCACGAGCACACACACACACACACATACACGCAAACGAGACGTTAGAGCCTGTCCCTGGAGTTCAGACAGCTTGCCTAGTAGGAGAAGGCAGCTTTGATGTTTTCCAGACACTTCTCAGAGCCACTGAAACAGCAACTGGATAAATATAGGAGGATGACAATCATCACTGAGTGCGTGTGTGTGTGCTAACAAGCCCGGGAGCTGCAGACTGCCACGTGGTCCCCAACCTCCAGGAATGGACACTCGAGCTTTCCAGAGCCAGAAAATCTGAACGTAATGTGCCTTCATCAAAGAAGCCCGGCAGGAGGGTGAGATGAGGCCGCGGGCGCGGTCCTGCCGCGGCTCCTCCGCGCATTCTCGGAGGTCGCCCTCTGCTCGGCCCTGCCTATATATAGCCCTGCTGACTGCAGTGCTCATGCGATCTTTCTGAATGAAATACCAGAAATCCTTCCAGGCTCTGTGAAAGCAGCAGCTAAGTGGTATTTGAAAGTCCTAAGAAATGAGTGGGGGAAACAGAGCAGGTGTTTTTTCTCCTCATGAAAGGCAAACGCTGATTTGGAAGGTTTTGAGGTAGGGAACGTGGGCCAAACTCAGTACTGCCAATTTTTAATTACCAGCACAATTAGCTGCCTGGCTTCACAACAAGCCTATTTTGTCAAGCTCTGTTTAAGAACCAGCAAATTGCAGCGTTAGCACCAAACAGATGAACAGCACAGTGATCATATCCTACTCTCGAAAAATCAGTGCTCTGCCTACAGAGTCCTGGGCTTGTAGCAGCTCCTGCCACCAGCAAGTACCTGACACCCTCTTCCTGGCCCTGACTAAATTGGCATAAGGGCAGGGATCCTGTCTCTATAGGGCCATCTGCCCTGTGGTTGATCACTCCACATTAAGTGAACTATATTAAATCAGTGTGATATACACATCAACGTTAACTCCTCAGGATAAAACACAACAGAGCCCCTCTGTCCTCTTATTGGCATCCCTAGTGATGAACGTCACTTGAAATAAGTTCCAGCTATTTAATGTAAAGGCATACAACCCCTACAGGTTACTAAGTAACATCTCCTTGGGGACAGGATTTCTATGGGAGGCCCAGTGTCCGGGAGTGTCCATAGGGCCTTGGAATGCTTGGCAGAACTTTTATATGGTTTAATCTGCTACTCATATCAAGCCTAAGAGACTCAGACAGGTCAAGAGTGCTCCTCTGGGGTGTGTGAGGTCTCTGAGGAGCAAGAGAGGCTCAGAAATGGCAGCAGAGGAGCTTTTCAAGGAAAGAGAGACTGCAGACACTTCTGGACCACAGACTTTGCCTCTGGGATTGAGTCAGAGAAGCAGAAACCACAGACTTTGATCAGTTCCTACTCTGCTTTCACTGAGCCTGCAGCCCTTTCCTTCCTGGGTCAGACACTCCAGAGCAAACCTTAGGGCAGTCATGGTGGAAGGAATCTCAGACACCTTGGGAGAGACCTATGCAACGATTCTGATTTCAGCTACTCTGCAGTAGGACAGGCAGTGGACTGAGTAGTGTTAATTGCAGAGTCACTAAGAACATCTTGCCCGCAGATAGTGCCTCCCTTGCTGCCTGATTCCACCAATTATAAATCCACTTGCAAGAGACAGGCATTGCTTTTCTTTGAGAGTCATCTGCAGATACTGACAAGGGAATGCCAGTCATTTCCCACACTTTCCCTACAGATACCTACAAATGTACAAACGGCATTTCCTAGGTTTCCATACCAAGTGGCTTCCATTCAGGTGAGGCCAAAGGGAGGCCCTAACAGGAAGGGGAGAAGTTGGGGTATTTCCATCCCTCTCTCTCTGCCTGGGCGGCATCTCTCGCGGTATCCGTGTTTCCTTGTGGTCCAAGCTCTCACCAGGCAGCTTGGCCATGGCTCCAGTGTCCTCTGGACAGTCCAGGCTCTTCTTCCTTGATACCTCCAGCTCTAGCTGTTATGCGTCTCTGCCTCACCATCTCCTATTAGCTCTTCAGCTCTTCCGTCTATTTGTATCTAGGTTCCCTGTTCATTCCCTTTATTGAACTATGTGACTTGAGCTCTGTTTTCTTGTCTCAACTCTGGCTTATTCAAAGGGTTATATATAAACATATTATAAGGAAGCCTAATGATAATTTTTTCTCAGCAAGACCTACAGTAGCAGGGAAGGCTTGGGAAGCTCAAGAAATAAGGACCCAAAAGGGAAAAACGATGAAGATTTTCCCCCAGGTCTTGTCTACCTTACAACAGGCCCCTCTGACTCCAATGTTGTGTAGGAAGGCCATAACCCAGCAGCCCCCTGCCAGCATCCTGACTTGTCACTCTCTGGCTTTACACTGTGAAATCTTTGCCCCTGCTGACATCTGTTTGCTGGTACCCATGATTCGTGAGCTCCCAACTGCAGACTTTTGCACACCCATCCTCCTCCCCTACGACAGTATCTTTCCTACTCACCTCTCTGTCTGTATGACTCTTCCTCCTTTGCAGCCCTACTTAAAGCCTAAAATCTGAGCATTCCGTTATGGGTGTATGGCCTTAGCAAGTTATAGGTGCAATCTGAGCTCCAATGCTCTTGCACTCTCTTGTTGGTTTTTGCCAGAGATCTTAGAGTTTTAATCATACATACTTTCCTATTTGACCAATAGAATTCTAAGGTCTATACAGCAATGCGAGCATGTCTACTATTTCTTTTGCTCCCCTTTCCTACCCCTCCTTTGGTCCCTCCAGTCCCGGCAATTATAACATCTAGCACTGCTCTAGTGTATTCAGCAAATATTGATATACTGCCTAAACGGCTTCCCTCAGCTAGGAAGATAGGCTTATATCTATTTGTCAGGACAGCATGCTTTCTGTGGGAGCAACGCTGGTCTGAAAAACCTCAGATCTGTTCTTTATCTGACAGATCACCCCCAGTAGAATGCAGTCTCCAGGCATGAGGTTTGCTCAGTCATTATTTTTAACCCTCCCTGGGCCTTGTGTGTTCACACTACATTTGCAATGCAGTTGTTGGTTTTTTGTTTGTTTGTGTGTTTGTTTTTTCCCCCAACACAGACCTCCTGAAGGGGATTCTTGCTGATGGCATCTGTGGCAGAGACAAGCTCATGCCTGAAGAGATAAATTATTTATGGTGACTGGTGCCCTAATGGATTGTGTGATCAATAGTGCTTATAATAGTACAGCACCGGTCAAATCACAGAAGGGCTTGAACGCATGTCTACATCATTCTGAGAAGACAGGGTCTACCAGATATCAAGAGGGAAAAAAAGGGAGTACTCATGACATCAACCTCAAAACAGCTCTAAATGAGGAGGAAAGTGCAGCACTTTTTTTTTTTTTCCGATTAAAGAGACAAGTCAGTTTTTAGTCACAGGAATCACTGCACCAAAATGCCCCCAACAGTAGCCACTTACCAAGACCAACCTTACTGCACTGATCTAGCAAAGAGTCTCCCCGTGTTTCTAAGTTTTCCAGAAGCTCCACAGACAGAAAGCTGAATTTCTCCCTGCGTGTTGGTATAGGGCCTGCCTGCAAGTAATGAAGACATTAGTATCTGTTGCTTAGTGTTAATTGCTTAGCTCCAGTTTCTAGGCAACATCCAATAGCTCAACAGGCCTCTGTGTGCACGTATGATCCCAAGTCTGAACTTTCTCAAGGCTCTGCTCTTTTTGTCTGCTGGAAAGCTCCACTGGGAGGTCCAAATGGAATTTCACACTCAACATGTCTGGAGTCAGTCGCATTATCTCCCTCTCTCTCTCCACCTCCTACCTGCTACCTTACTGTCCATCGCCCTCCGCCAAAAATGAATCCCTGTTTTCCCTCTTTATCTACTGTCATCCTATCAGTGGCGCTGACATCTTGTGGTTCGCCATGCCAGAGCATCACGCTCTTCGCTTTCAAGGCCCAGCTCACGTCTTTCCCTCCCTGAAGCCTCCGCTGGAACCCAAACCCCCATGGTACTTGGGTCTCTCCCACTGCACTCATCACATTCACGCTGATGTTACAGATGTTTGTGCATGTGTCATCTCTCAAACTACACAATGAGTTTAAGGAATGGACCATGTCCGATCATCTTGGAATATCCCGAAGAGACTAGCACAACACGGTAGCAGACTTTCAATTAGCATTTGTTGAATAAATGAGTGAATGATCTACAAGCAGGCGGTGGAGGTGGCATACGCCATGTTTGTCTTCTTTATCGCTTCTACCCCTAAAGTGTGCCCTAGAGGAGAGTGGAAAGGAATTAAGAGGAATTTAGGTGAAAAATCTCTGAACACTTTCACTAGACTGAGTTCTACTTCCTCTTCTCCAGATTCTTGTAGGTGTTTCACAAAGACATAAGAGTCCAAGGTGTTGGTCCATAGCCCCAGCTCAGGAGCTCAGGAGACAGTCCTGGAGAAAGGGGAGAGGAACCTGGGCTCTTCTGGGCTGGTTTGAGTGTGGAGAAGCTATCCCAGACATCCTCAAGACTCCAGGAGGCTGCAAAGGAAAGAACCAGATCAGGACCCCAACTACGGCACTGGAAAGTGCCTTTCTAGTCCTTCATGGGCTCCAATAACCTAACAAGGTTGGTGGCAGGACCATGGGGCCTGAGGCTTCACTTCCACACACTCACACAGGCTTTGTCTCATCTTTCTGAATCAGTGGGGTTGTCTTGGTAGACAAGGTGTAGGGGACAGAGAAAGACAAAATTATTTTTAGGTAAAATTCATACACACGTCTAGCCAGGAGTAGGGCAATCAATAAACGGTAATTTCTTTCTGTCACCCCCTGCAATCGGTGGAATCCAAGATGCACTCCTGGGTGTAACTCTCAAGATAAAGGCTCTTTGCATAATCTCTAAAGAAAGCTTTCCTTCGAGCTCTAGGAAAGGTGCAATAATAGATTTGCAGGCAGTTCCCCAGTCCAGGTTTTAGTGCCCACATCACACTGCCGTTCCAACATGTGTGGCAAAATCTCTCCTTGTTGCAAGGTGCTGTAAGGCTCCATTGTTGCAGTGAGAGCTTTAATTTTGTATTTTCTCACTTGGGTGCAATTAAGTTTTCAAACATAAAAGTGAGCTAATGTCATCTTTGAGCATTTCATTTACTTTCTTTTTCTTATAAAGGAAACCGCCCTTGAATATATTTGGCTATGTGATTGCACAGTCAAATAAGGACACATTTAAGTGTTCTAGTGGGTAACTGCATCTACAATCTACTTTCATTACTGGCTTCCAACACTATACATGTATAGGAACACCTACCTTGATAATGTCTCTTGATATTCACTTTGGTTTCTTGTGAATGACATAAGCATTACTTAGCTGATTTATTTCCCCTTCTAATCTTAGCAAATCACCTGATTATCATTGAGGACGATATCCATTCTGGAGAGACCAGTTAGGATGACTTCAGGACTAGAAATACTATCTGGCTTATTTTTAGTGCATTTCATCTAAGGGTTTTTCATATGAATAGGGAAATGAAAACCTTTAGATAGGTGACTGACTCTGCCCGGTCTTACATTGATTGGTTCAGGGCCCATGCCAGAAATCAAATCCATGATTCCTGATTATTCCCTCAATTCCTCTAATTCTTTAGAGGCAAGAATCTCAAAGCACCATATCTCTTTAATACCTTTTGTCAACTAGGTTCTCCTCTCCTGTATAACTTACCCCCAGGACCATAGCAAATCTCTAACAATAAGTTATTGATGAGGGCATGACAGAAAGAATGAAAAAAACAAAATGACAAAGAACCCCTTGACCTTCTGTGGTTACGGAACCTTGTCTCTAGTTTTGTAATCTGAAAAAAAAAAAAAACCCAAAAAACAAAACCCGGCTGATCCAATCCATGACTAGAGAAATCAAAAGCATGTTCCATGTGCTTTTGACAGTTAGGATTCTTTACAGAAACATAAATTCTCAGGAAAAGAGTGATTATGTAATTCCACGGCAGGATGACTGTTATGGGAAAATGTGTACTTTGCATTTATCAACGTTCAACTGTAACTGTCTGTAACTTCACAACTGAGACCCAGGCTCTCATTTTATTTTCTTAGCTAGGCAGGATTGGTCAAGGATCCATCCTACCAGAAAAAAAGCCCTCAGGACCCCGACCTCACTCCAGTAGAAAACGGTGTTGGTGACAGAGTTCTAGGAGAGGCTTAGCATGAACAGCCGGTACAATTGCCATCCCTGAGGAAAGCTATGATTAAGAGCTTGACCCTCGGTAGTAAACAAAAGGGTTATGAGATTGTATGTAGCACCAAAGAGTTCGCTGGACTGAATGTTTGTGAAGCCCACGAGTACAGAAGTATCAGAAGGCAGATACTTACAAATTTTGTATACTCTATCCATCCTGATTCTGCAGAGATGAATTGAAGATGAATTTTTTTTTAGCTAAAAGACCCTAGGAAGGAACATTCAAAACCTTACTCTTTTAGAACTTACTAGAAGTATGGAGGAAAGAACAACAGAGTCCTGTCTGCTGTAAGTTCCCCATCAGATATATGCATTCTCCTCACCTACAGCTTCAAATATGCCCCCATCTTGAAGCTGGGAGAAAAGCCCAGGTTAGTTCTCCACCATTTTCCGTCCGCAGTGTCCACTCTAGGGTGACGACTGCCTTTCTCCCTGGACCATGAACTAAATAGCCTCTCTGCTTTTTTGTAAGCTTAGCTCATAGTGGCAAATGTCCCTTTCCTCAGGCCCCGGTTTTTTGAGGCGTGTGTAATGTAAGAAGATGGCTGCCCAAGCTAGCCAGCTCCTCAAGCTTGATCTATTGATCAGAATGTCACTGCCATTAGGGAGGTGCCAGCCCTCTGTCCTGAGGCGGTGGCTCGTTCCAGAAGAAGGCTGCCTTGCCTGTACACATGATGTGTTTGAGGAGAGGAGCTGAAGACTATTTCATCTGAAAACACCAAGTTAATCCATTTCCTTAGAGCCACTTAGATGCTAAAGAGCAAAAGCAGAATTCCTACTAGTGCTGTTGACATTTTCTGCCTCAGAACGATTCCCTTTCAATCAGCAAAATGAGTGCTTTACGGAGTCTGAGCTTGGCTTGAACAGCACAAGAAAGACCAAAATACCTCCCATGAGAACCCTCCTGACACAGGCTGGCTTCCATCCACATGCTCAGTAGGTTTTAGGTCCCTCTTGCCCAGCATAGCCCTGGCTTTCTCTCCAGGGCTATTCTGAGCTTCTGCCAACATCCAGTGATGAGGCCGACATTCATTAGCGCTGATGATTCATATGCTGTGCTTTCTGATCTGGGTTCAGGCACTGAGGAACATCTACAGGAGATGCTGGGCTCTGACTGCTAGTGCCTCTGCTTTCTAAAGAAACCTATAAGGTACCAGCAAATGTAAAGATGCAGGCTCTAGCCTTGCCTATCTATCCTCCCAAGGAGGGCGGACTGAGATGAGGAAGGAGGAGCGGGAAGAAGGAAGGGAGGTCACACGGAAGCATCATGCTGCTCTGACACTCCAGCTCTCTTCATGTATGAAACAATTCTGGTTCTTTGCTAACAAAGCATTAGTCACTGGGAGCCTTGTGCCGTCAGAGAATTTTGCTTATGAATGTGGCAGAGAAGCTGCGATGTGCTCACCAAACCTGTTGCCTTTCTCTCCTGGGTCCACAGCTAGATGACATTTCCCAGCCTTCTTTGATTAGATGGAGCCATGTGACAGTTCTGGCCAGTGAAAGATGTGCAGAAGTGACGTCATTACCTCTGAGGCAGGCCCATAGGACATCTGGCATGACTTGCGCGCTCTCTCAACCCCATTAGTTGGCTCAGTGTCGACACCCAGGGTGAACTTGGGAGCCACTCATTAAAGGCAGAGGTTAGGTCCCCAGATGACTCTGGGGAACAATGGACTGCAAAGGTGGGTGAAAAGTAACCTTCACTGTGTTCAGGCACAGAGACTTTGGGGTTGTTATGAGACCTAGGCTTACTTACCCTAACTCGTACAACCATCTCCTTTCACCCCAGTCCCCAAATTGTGTGGCTGCTGCTCTAAATCTTTAAAGTATTAGCAATAAAGGCTCCAAACTCATAGATCTTTAAAGAGGCAAATGACATTACAGTTCTAAAGGGGGCTGTTCAAAGCCTTTAGTCTTAGAATTCATTTGTATCCAGTACGGCTCGAAGTAAGTAAATTCCATGGTAAAGCTTTGTTATTTCGAGTCTAATCACAGATTTGAGCTATAGTCATCTTTGTTGATACAGAGTCTGACCCGTATTCTATTTGGCTTCTAACTTTAAGAAATGTCCACTGGCAGCTGAAGAGTCCTAATTCCTTGAAAGGGAAAAATGAAAAAAAGGAAAAGGAGGGGGGGCAATTACGAACTGACTTCTTCTTTCCTTATCAATTCATTTGACTCCTGAATTGGTATTTAGCATTACATTTATTTGTGTAGGCTTCTTGCAGATAGACCTATGCTCTGTAATACTTTATAACCCTCCCAATGGCTAGCACAGCATTTTATAGTTTGCTGAATAGTTTAGAATAAAATCCTTCTTTGTCCACGTTTTACTTGCATCCCTTGGATCGTCCCTCTTTTCAGTCATTTTGCATTTTTGACCTCAAGAAAAGGATGACACAGCAAAAATTAGAGAAAAGAGGAGTAACTAATTAGCCATGGGGAGGAGGGAGTCAGAAGAAAGCTCCAAGCACTTAAAGGCTGGTGGGTCCCTGAGAAACATTCCAGGGGTCCAGACATGCAGGATTGAGGAGGAAAGACAGACGCCCTCCTAACACACCTTGGTTGGTTCTGCCTAGAGAAGGAAGGGACCTGCATCCAGGTTCCCAACTAAAGCCCGGGAATCAACGTGATCCCACGAGATAAAGCTATTCTCATACCCCTCCGTGGTGTGGGGCACTGTTCGGAATCATGTGAGTGGCAAAGAAATGGGGCAAGATTTTGGACAGCCTCTTCTGAGGCCCAGACTTGGGTGGCAGAAGCAGTTAACACCTACCTGCCAAAGAGGTCCTGGAAAGAGCTGAGAGAGAGCTGGATGTGAAGGTGTCCCGTGGTCAGGAACAAGGGATGACTCAGCAGCCCCCTGGTGAACCAATAACTGAAGACCAGATGGCAAGTTAGACACCTCGGGGGAGGCCAGCATGGATGGAGAATGATCCTGAGGACCAGATGTCCCCTCCCAATACCTGGCACTATGGAAGGCTCCAAAATTTAGATGCAACCCAGGGAACGCTGGGAGCAGAGAAGCCAAATTAATTGAAATTCAATTTCTGCAATCCTCAGAGGAATGGAGGCTCAAAAAGAAAAAAGGAAAGCAAAGAATTGCATCTCTGACCCTCCTGAATATATGGAATGAAATTGATACCTGTTAGGTGTGATCCAAGAAACAGGGGCTTCTATTAACCTTAATGAAAAGGCAGAAGGATGTTAACTAGTACTGTGACTTCAGAACAATGAAAACCCCACTTTCCCTGACCTCTGTGCTGGTGTGTGAATTTCCACCATTATCATCTGTTTTGCCCTTTGATTTAAGATTTCCTCTTAAAAGATGCATGCTGTTGAGGGATGTTAACCTTATTAGTCGCTTATTCCTTAATGTGAATCAGTTTATCCGATGGTTCTCTGACATCAGGGTGCAAGCAAGGAACGTTCCCTAGAGAAGGAGGGAGACAGAGGGTGAGGGATGGGGAGAAAGGAGGGACAGACATGGGAGGACAGGAGAGAATGAATGAATCAAGGGGCGAATATATGCAAAAAGAATAAGAGAGTGGTACCTCTGGATATGAATTTTGCCTACGTCGTAATTTGGGGTAGGAGCAGCCATATGGATGGAGATAATTCTGTGTTGTTAAAAATTGTCCTGCTTCCCATCAAGGTGGCTGCCCTTCCTGAAGTGGGGGGGGATTGGGGGAAAGGAGGGGGAGGTGGGGCGCTTTGTGTGATTTGTCTCTGAGTGCTGTGTGGGCTAGGGCAGCAGCGCCCACCAGACGTCATTCCCTCCTTGAATGTCACAGAACCTTACAGACTAATGAATTCATTAAGCCCGACAGGACATCTGCAAGGCAGGTGCCTATTAAATCAATTAAGCACAGATAAACATTATTTCAGTATAGAGATGGTGCTCCAAACAGGCAGAAAAGACGATTCAGAAAAGTCCCAGGGCTGATAAAAGAACGGCTTTCTCTTGAGGAGTTAAATCAGCCTTTTGTGCGACGAAGCTGCGGCAGGGCCAGAGCATATAAAGCAGGTGTTGGCTGTGACATGAATCTGAAAAGTTAAGCCAGGGGAGAAACAGGTAAATAACAGCGAATGTAAGACCTAAATCCCACAGCAAGGCCAGTGACAGGGAGAGAGAGTCGCTGGGCAGCCACGGAAAGGTACTATTAAGAAGGAAGAAAGCAATGCCCGGTGCTTTGTGTACCAGGATAGTGAATTTTATGAGGTTTTTTCCTCATCGTGACCTTGTGATATTGAGTAGCGTCCCTTCCGACAATCACTGTTGACATCTGCTACACGCTCCGATCGATAGACATTTTGTAGGATGTGGAGAAACTGTGTTCTCAGAGGCAAAGGCGGCAGCCTGTGTACCTGGTCCACCGCTGTGTCACCTGCTTTGCGGGGAGATTAGGCTGTGGAAATGGGTCAGCATCCTTCAGTGGCCTCAGCGAGAGAGGCTTTTCCGCTGCACTTCAGGGATGAGCTGGTCTGCGGGTTATTTTCCACTAACCCAGGCACGTGGCCATTCATTAAATCCGGAAATAAATCATGCGCAGGGCCCCCGGGGAACTGCGTTTGCTTTCCAAGGTTCTAATTCAGCACATGCAGCTAGAAAAGACAGCCGCTCCACCCTTACCAGTTCTGAGGAAATAAATTTTTGCTTATATTCGGCCTTAAGAGATTGCCCATCGCCTGCTTGGGATTTTGAAACGGCATTTCTCAAAAAGAACATGCTCATTAACACCCATTTTGGATTTGATCCTGGTGAATATGGGGGCCAGTGGGGCTTGTGAAGACATGCCCCTCTCCCACCACGAGGAGCCTGCCGCCATCACATGCGGATTCACACCTAATAGGCAGGTGGACGTCCCCTGCCAGAGTTTGCCCAATGTGCCCAGAGCAGCGAGTCTGGAATTTCATTGTATTAAGAATCACCCAGAGAACTTGTTAAAATATATATATATATATTCCTGGGCCTGGATCCCAAAGATGCTGATTAAACAGATCTGTGGCAGGGACCCGGGAATCTTCATCTTTGTAAGCTCCTCAGGTGATTTCCCTGCGGGCGGTCTTCTGACCCCAGTTTGAGCCAAACCCAGCCAGCAGGCAAGACAACGTGGAGGACAGGGCCGTGTCCCTTTTCATCTTGGGGATCGCCTCCCCTCCGTGCTGTTCTTGCTGACTCCCAGCCCTTGCCTGCAGTTTCCTTCCTGCATGGCTTGATTCTGTTAACTCCGCTGCCAGATAGCACTTGGCCAGCCTGACTCTGACCACTGACTCCTGGAGAGCAAGCGTCTGTGTGACTTCAACCCCATTGTGGCTGTGAGTGGCAGATGTCGTGTTCACATGGGGTCGTGGTGAGCGGTGATTGTTAGTGCTTCAGCGATGTTTTTTGCATGGTCTAGGCCACCAAGGTTACTTTTTTCTAGTACTTTGCTCCTTACCTGTCAACTAAAGGTACCAGACATGAGCGCCTACAAACTTCCACCTGGGATAAATGTCAAGGGGAGGGATCCCCATCATTACATTATAAGCACTTTCTTCAAGTAGGAAGGAATTATACTACTAAACTCTCCCAATAACCTGTGCTAATGAAGAAAGCCACGGCACAGATAATCCAATTCTTTTTTACTTTGAAATTAATTGCATGGTTTCTTGACAGCAGATTTGCTTCCTAACTGTGCCTTGTTTTTACTGGTATGTGGCTGATATTTCCTAAGCCATATGCCAGCTGATTGCATGGTGAGATGGGAGTATGTGGGCTGGCTAGGGGAAGTTAGTATGGGATTTGACTTCAGATTTATTATAATAACTACATTTATGCACAGTATGGAAGCTCTCAAGCTCTCACGTCACAGGGCCCAGACATTTGGACACAGAAAACCCTGGACAACAAATAACTGTAAGAGCCAGAATGTGGTCCAGGAGCTACTTCTAGCTGTGTCCAGAACAGCAGAAAGGGAGGCAAATGTGACAGCAGAGTTGACATGGATGACATCACGAGGCCTGTACATCCACATCAGAGTCTCGCCAACTTTTCACGTCATGGGCGGGGTTTGCATTGGGATGATATGTATGGTCCCTTCTAACTTTGAAATTCCATGAACTTAGAACCACAAATCCAGTGGTCAGATGTGGGTCTAGAAATGAGAGTGACCCTTAATAAAGTCTCCACTAGCCCCAGAAACAGAACATAGCCACTAAAATTCCCTGCTTTTAGAATTTGGAGTCATTTCTTCCAAGTTTTTGAACAAGAGAATTCATTCAGTTGGTCAGGCAATTAACATGCACCCAGATGAACTCCCCAGGGTCCAAGTTCCTGCCTGGCAAGGGGCAGGATAATTGGGTATTAAACAGAGAATTGCATTCACACGGGCAGGGAAATTTTATACTTAAGCCCACACGGAAGCAATAATATCTTAAATCAGGGATCGCTTAGTCTTCATGGTGGCATCAAGGGCTTCCATGGGAGGTAAACTGAGACTTGTTTGGCAGGTCACTGCCGCCTCCTCGATACCTTTCCTTGGTATTGACACTGCCTTATTTTCCTACTCATAGATGGAAAGAGGCACTTGCAAGTTGGAGGGAGATGGGCATTCCAAGCGGGGTGACCTGGCCTGACACATCTGGAATATGTGTCTGAGACGGCCAGCCTCAGCATTACGTGGTGCTTTGGAAGCCATGGTCGTTACCACACTGGCCAGTGTGGGTTTTAGGCTCTAGTTACAGCTGTCTCTATTTTTAGGTTCTTTGGACCTTTAAGGGTCTTCTTTAACTTCTCCCCAACTTAACCAAAGTGGTAGAAAGTTATGACTGAATAAGAGAAATCTAAGTTAAGAGTTGGTTTCTGGGGACCCTCACCCTAATTCTTCTACTGCGTGGTATGCGGCATGTGTATTTTGTGTTGTGTGTGTATGTGGACTGGAGTTGTTTGAATGTGTGTGCTGTGTACGGCTGGAAGTGTTATGTATGTATTTACACATGTGTGGTACTGTGTGAGTGATGTTTGGGTGGATTGGATGATGCATATGTGTTCATGTTTGTATGTGAATATGCATGTGATGTGGGGTGTGGGAGGATCTCTGTACATGTGTGAGACATGTATGCATGGTGTGTGCGTATAGTGTGTGGGTATATGTGTAGTGTGTGGAAATCTGTTTTCATGTGTGTGGTGTGAATACATCTGTGCATTTTGTGGGGGGTGTTCCTGTGGTGTGTGCACGTGTATTCAAGTCTGTACTGTGAGTGTGGAGTGTGTGTTTGTGTGATATGGAGTATATATGCTTGTGTATATGTGTGATATGTATTGATGTGGTGTGTATGTAGTATGTAGGGAATTGTGGGGAGTAGCACAAATGTGTACATGTTGGGGGTATGATGCGGGGCAGTTTGTGTACATGTGCAGTGTCTGTGTGGTATAGATGCGTGAGGACTGTGGGGTTGATGTGTGTATACGTGTGATATATATGGATATGTGTGTGTGCTGCATGCATGTGGTATGTGTAGTGTGGTGTGTTCATGAGTCTGGTACATGTGGTATATAAACATGTGTGATGTGTGGTACACGTGGCACATGTAAATTTGTGTGATACGTGTGTATATGTGTCTGTGGCCTGTCTGTGGTAGGTATGTGTGCGATTGTGTACATGTGATTGTATACATGTGTGTGGTATACATACAGGGTGTGTGTGTTAGGTGTGTGTGGTGTGTGTACACACGTGTGACGCATGATATGTAGGTGTGGTCTGCGTGTGGCATGCATACGTGTGCCATGTGTGCAGAGTGCATGTGTGTATTGGCGTATGTGTGTGGTCTTCCAGCTGAGCGGCAAGCCCTTTGAGGGACCAGCCGCTCTCACTCCCAGAGCACCTCCACTCAGAGAACTCTCGAGAGCATTCTTGGCTGGCAAGAGTCCATTTCCCAGGTAGCGTGAAGGCTGCATGACTCCCATGGTCGTCCTTGACAACCTCCTCCTGCATACATCACACCGCCCCGCCCAGTTCTGGGCCGGGAACTAACCAGCCGTGATATTGGCAGTCATGCTCGTGTGCTCCAACCACCCGCCTGCATGTGAGGGGGCGAGGGGCACAACTGCACGCACCACCCCATCTGGGCCCCTGACATCAGTGCGTCCTTAACGAGCAGGCTGGCTCATTAGAGGGAGATGCGGGCTGTAATTCCATGTTACATCACCTCCTGGCTCGGGTTTGTCTTTGCAGACACCGGGTCTCATCCATCGCAAGCTACACATGGCTTGTTGAAAGGACAGAGTTAGGGAGGGCCGGCAGCAGGGCTCACGGACCAGATGCCACGGTCCCATCCCTCCCTCTTTTTTTTTTTCAGCCTTTTAAAATGTTTTCCTCTCTTGGTTTAGCCTTCTCCTACCCACCCAGTAAAAACTTTGCACCTGTAGTAACTACCATTTATCAAGTACCTACTCTGTGCCAGGTACAGTCTTACATGATCTCCGATGCTCACGGCAACCCAGCAAGGTCAGCATTCTCATCCCGCGGAATCAATAAGGAAATTGCGTCTGGGGGATTAAGGGGCCTGCCTGCGTGGAAGCGCATGGGTGGGAAGCCAGGTCTGTCTGGCCCTTCCCACTTACAGATGGGCCCACCACACGGTAGTCAGTGCTCAGCGTTATCTGGGTCCACTGGAAAAAGGAAGAGGGTTTTTTCCCTACCTAACCTTTGTTACAAGGGGAATACTGCATTCTCATCAAATTTCTCCAGAAATTTGGAAAAGCCCTATTTCCATATTATGTCTCTTGGCATCCCCAATCTGCCCAAAGACAAACATTAAAATCTAGAGACACCTACAAATGCCCCAGCTTTTCACAACCTCAACTAAGAATGCAATGACCAAGAGCTCCTTTCCTGCGGGCTCTGTCCTCAGTCTGTGTCTTCAAGGGACTGGCCCCTGGCCCACTGCTGATCCGCTAGGGCAGGAAACCAGGCCCCGCATCAAATAAGCTCACTCTCTCCGTTTATTCCGTTCAGCCACCTGGGATCTTCAAAGACCTGTTTCTTTGAAGAACAAAGCATTTTCCCCCTATCAGCTAAATTGGCTCTTCCCTCCTTTGATTCCTTAAGAAAACCTGCTCCTGATTGCAAGGATGTGTCTGTTGCACAGGGGCAGGAGAAGAAGTATAATGTAATGGCTATGAACACAGCTTTTAGAGTTAGACCTCAGAGATTCAAATCCCGTTTACACCGTGTACAAACTTTGAGATGTGACGATTCGCTTGGATCGTCTAAGCCTCAGTTTCCTCATCTGTGGTGTGAGGAGAATAATGTGTGCAAAGCTCTGAGCGTGATGTCTGGCCCCCCGGAAAAATTCAGGATGTTCGCTATTATCATTAGAGTTTTCACCTGGAATGAATAGGCGACTAGGTGAAATTTGCATGATTGTACTTTTACAGTAAGCCATTAATGATGCAGCCGTTTAGTTTTGTTCTCTGAAAGAACATAGATTTGATTAATTACAACAAGAATTTAAAACATTTCCATTTTTCAGAAATAACCTACAGAGAGTCCAAGCTTGTCCCCCCCTCCTTCCTCCCACCTTTCCTAGTCCTTCCTTTTTAGAGAGATAAATAGGAATTCTGTTGTCAGATTCACTGGCTCTTGCTCACCCTGGTTACAGGCTAAGGCTTTAACCTTGATTAAGCAACATCACGTCTGATGCAATTCTCCCCTTCAACCCAGCCCGTGCTCTCCGGGCTCAGCCCTGCACTAGACTCTCCACCCCTGCTTAGCATCAGAACACTGCCAAGGCTAATCATCCCCAAATTTTTCTTTGAAACAGTTGTCTACCTACTTGAAGTCGGACCATTTTATCTATTCTGCAGGACAATCCTGCCCCTCAGAAAACGCTTGAGCACGTTAAGTTATTTCAAATGCACTTCAGAAGCAGGGCCAGAATCCAGGCCACGCCCCTCCCTGTATTTCCCAGCCGAATCGCACTGGTATTCTCTCATGACCCCAGAATGCTTTCCACTTACCCTTCCTATAAATGCAAGGCAAGAAAGATCTCTTGACACAACAAATTCAGAGTAATAGATGGATTTTTGGCACTTCCTACCACTCAAAGCAAACCTATTTCTAGATCATAAAGTACGAAAGGAGAGAGCAGTCAGGTTAACATTGAGGAAAATTGAGCATTGATAAATGAATTGCTTTCACTCAGTCTCTCAGATTCTTTCTCTCTTGCACACACACACACACACACACACACACACACACACACTCACTCATCCTTAAAGGGTGCCTATTTCTTGCACGTCATCCTTATGTTAATCTCAATTCAAACACAGATGCGCTGACAGCACTGAATTAGTCATTCACACTCACAAAGCCTTAGATTCCACTGAAGTATTAAAACTGGACAGTGAACTTCCAATTTGGAGCCCAGACCTACTCACTAATAGAATGACCTCCTTGTTATGGGTGAAGACATATTTGACACTAAATTTGTTGCAAATTTTAACAGCATTCAATCTTGAGACTGTGAGTTACTGCATCCTACATGTGTTGGTACCTTACTTGGATTAAAAATGGGATAAATCAGTGAGAGTCCTTTCACCCAAGGCCATGTTCCTTTTACACAAAGGTCATATATGCACTAATTGGACAAAATATAAATCGTTTTTCTTTCCATGTTCAGTTGTAGATCCTGACCTGTTTTGTGTCAAGAAATCACAGGGAGCCCAACTTGTGTCATCAGATTGGCTTGATTTGCAGATGATCTCCTTAAATCATAGAGTGATATTAAATGCAATTCCAAAATAAGGAATGTAAAGTTCAAGGGGACATTTATTAAAAAAAAAAAAGCCTATAGTGTTATAGAAAAGGTGATGGGAACCTTGACTCCATTTGCTTTCCTGTGTCATAGAAACTTTGAGGACAGTAGAAAAATATAACTCCTGCTGATAACACCTGTCACGTCCTTCCTGGGAGAGCTGATATAGAAGAACTTCTATCATTTTGATCAGTTGAATAGCTGGTTTCTCCTTGTTGTAGGATTCATTGTTCTGGTCTCTAATTTCTATAAAGTTTAGAATTTTTGTTGTTGTTGTTGTTGTTGTTTGCTGTATGCGGGCCTCTCACTGTTGTGGCCTCTCCCGTTGCGGAGCACAGGCTCTGTACGCGCGGGCCCAGCGGCCATGGCTCACGGGCCCAGCTGCTCCTCAGCATGTGGGATCTTCCTGGACTGGGGCACGAACCCGCATCCCCTGCATCGGCAGGTGGACTCTCAACCACTGTGCCACCAGGGAAGCCCAAGTTTAGAATTTTTGACCTTGAATAAAGTGGGTAGACTCCATTTTTATTTTTCCTGTTAAATATTTATTTTAAAAATTTTAAGAAAAGTGTCCTGGCAGAGTTTTCATTCCAAGATGCCCGTTCTCTAAGCTTAAAAATAAAATAGGCATATACTTACTGGGAAAGGAAATAGACGAGTCTGCTTCCTTAACAGTGGGTGCAGTCTCGATGGGCGTGAACAGAAGCCAACTTCTTCCACCCTCGGCCTCCCGCCTCCCATAACACAGGTGCCCCCAGATAGGATTATCAGATAAAATATAGGATGCCCAGTTAAATGCGAACTTCAGATAAACAACAAATAATTTTTAGTATAAGTTTGTTCCAAGTATTGCATATCCTTTTTCCTTTGCTCAAGCTGGCCACCCTACACCAAAGCCTTTGAGCAAATTCTCCACAGCTGTCCTGGGGAGTCAGAGCTAAAGAGATGGATAATCCCACAGAATCAAAAGCGGGGTGGTGCCTAAATGTCACTAAATCAACCTTTCATTTTACAGATGATCAAACAGAGGTCAAAGAGATAAAGACCATTTCTAAGAACACGTAGCTCCAGCTCCTGTCTCCCAGGGCAGTGCTGGGCCCTCTAAGGAGCCTGTATCCTTCCACAGTTCCTTGAGGAGTTGGCTTCTGACTTTATTTATTTATTTTTTATATTTTTTGCAAAGCAGAAATAAAGACACAGACATAGAGAACAAACGTATGGACACCAAGGGGGAAAGGGTGGTGGTGGGATGAATTGGGAGATGGGGATTGACATATATACACCATTGCTACGATGTATAAAACAGATAACTAGTGAGAACCTACTGTATAGAACAGGGAACTCAACTCAATGCTCTTTGGTGACCTAAATGGGAAGGAAATCCAAAAAAGAGGGGATATATGTATACATGTATACGTATAGCTGATTCACTTTGCTGTACAGTAGAAACTAACACCACATTGTAAAGCAACTATACTCCAACAAAAAATTTTTTAAAAATTAAAAATAAAAGGATTCTGACTTTAGAGTTAGCACACAGGCACATGCACTCCGTTTCCCTGTGCCTCTGTCTACTAAAGCAATAAGAACACAGCACAAGTAAATCCTATCACCTCCCAGAGAAGGGAAGGAGGGCTGGCCACCTTCATAGGGAAGAGATGGGGTGAGGCAGAGGGAGGGGAGGCAAATTAAGGAAAACAAAGCACAGGTTAGCATCTCAATAAATTATCCTGCCTTCTAAGACTCACAAGTCGGGCTTTCTTAAAGTGGGGACACACTCACGTTATTAACTTGTGATTACTGTGGTTGGTTACAGAATGTTTCCCCTGGAGACCTTTCCGATCAGACAGAAAACCATTTGTCTTTGTTAGCCAAGTTGCAGACCTACCTAGAGACCTGCAGGGGGATGAATTTAAATGACTTCCCCAGGACTCTTCTGAACCTTGGAATCTATGAAAATTTAAACAACTAATATTATAATGTTCAAATCTAAGACTAGAATAAATGCAAAAGTAGCTCGGTATTATTACAGAGCTTCAATGTTGCTCAAGTCTTTACAGAATCAAGGAAAATCCCTCTAAAGGCCTGGGTTGCTTTCTTGAAACATTACAAGGAAAGTGTAGGGCATTGGTTGATGATGATTAAGGATGCTATTTACATGCATATAGGACACTCAATTTCCTTACCACTTGCAAGGGATTCATTCTAGAGAGCACCTGAAATAGGAAAATGCATTGTTCAGCTCTAAAGTGGGATAATCAAGGTCAGAGACCAAGATGCCAAGACCCCCAATTTCCCAGACTCTCCATTGGCTCAAGGGGCTTCATTTCCAACTCTCCCCATTCCCATTTCTTCTGCTTTTCCTAAGTAAGCTGATTAGGGGAGCAGGGGGAGTGTTCAAACAAAGTTCCTCATATTCCCTGTGCCTTAAGTGGTCCAATAACCTGGAGATAAAGGAGAACCACCCTCTCCCCAGCCCTGTAGCTGGGTGAGGGACTTGCAAGGTAGAGGTAAGTTCTCTGGGATCCAAGTGACAAAGACTGGGGCTAAAAGGCGGGAAATACATCACTGCCTGTGGAAGCTTCCCACATAACCCAAATCACCAAAAATTGAAGCCATGAATATATAGTTGCAATTGTTTCACATATTTTGGGGGCTGGGAAGGGCTTTGGAGCCTACCTAGTCTAACCGGTTCATTTAACCAGTGAAGAAAGAGGGACTCATGACCAGAAATAGTTTTTCAACCATGGTTGATATGGGAGAACCCTTCTTCCCCATACCCATGGAAGGAGAGTAGTTAGCATAGAACCCCTGGCCTTCCCCCCACTCCTTACCCCGGGGAAGAAAGGGTGACTTAATAGGATGGGGACTTTTGGAAGAGATTGTTCCACCTGGCCTCTTCCTCCTCTGTCTTTCTTGGGAATAAGTTGTCCACTGGAAGCCTGTTCTGCTTGCCTCTTTCAGGGAAGGTGCTCACTTGGTAGGGAGGGGAAAAGATGGTCTGCTCAGGTACAGGGCTGTAGAGTAAGTTTGCTTAAGTCTAGTGTTCAGTATTGGTAAGACCACTTATCTTCCAAAACAGATATTCCACATTCTTTTTTTTTAATTGAAGTATAGTTGATTTACAATGTCGTGCTAGTTTTCAGGTGTACAGTAAAGTGACTCGTATACTATACATGTAATATATAATTTTTCAGATTCTTTTCTGTTGTAGGTTATTACAAGGTATTGAATATAGTTTCCTGTGCTATACAGTAGGTCCTTGCTGTTTATCTATTTTTTATACAGTAGTGTGTATCTGCCAATTCCAAACTCCTAATTTAACCTTCCCCCCCTTTCCCCTTTGGTAACCATAAGTTTGTTTTCTATGTTAGTGAGTCTGTTTCTGCCTTGTAATAAGTTCATTTGTATCATTTTTTTAGATTCCACATATAAGTGATATCATATGATATTTGCCTTTCTCCGTCTAACTTACTTCACTTAGTATGATAATCTCTAGGTCCACCCATATTGCCACAAATGGGCATTATTTTGTTCTTTTTTACGGCCGAGTAGTGTTCCACTGTACATATGTACCACATCTTCTTTACCCATTCATCTGTCGGTGGACATTTAGGTTGCTTCCATGTTTTGGCTATTGTAAATAACTATGCCACATTCTTGAACATCAGCTTTTGTAGCAATACAGGTGAAAAGTTTGGCCTCCATCTGCCTTAGTCTTTTGCCTTATTTCTCAATTGGTTCTGAATTCCAGCAGATGCATTGGGACCCCTCAAATCCCACATTCACACCAGGGGTTCTCAAACCCTCGGGTTACATCCAGTTTGAAAATCTCATGGACCGTCTCCCCAGAAAAATGAGTTCTATGAAGCCGATATGTAGGCTTAAACACCAGTTGAAACAACCCTGATTCATCTTCAAGATGAATTATACAAGTTAATGTATGAGCAAGCCAGAAAGCTTGAATACGCTCTTTGTCAGAGTGTATAAAAGCACTGGTATTCGGCGAATGTCTCCCATCCAACATTCAGCTATTCTGGACCCACATCAAGTCTGACTTATTTCACTAATTAAATAAGCAATTACTGAGGGACTGTTATATGGCAGGCTCTCGTTTAGGCACTAAGGAGGGACACAAAGAAGGACAAGATAATATTCTTAGCCTCAACAAACCCAAGGTCTAATGGGAAGAACACAACGCTATGTAAAATTTCACAATACAGTGTACCTTGCATTTGGTGTGGCCATATCATTCAGCTCTTGGCAAGGGAGTGAAATTGGAAGTGGTATGTGCAACCTTCAGTTCATGTCCCTAAAAGGAAGAAAGAAGAGCCCCCCTTCCATTTTCTCCATTTTTTAGAATGTGGCTGTGATGGGGGAAGCTGGAGCCTCCATCGTGTACTTCCGGATGGAAGCTATAAGTTGAGATGACAGAGTAAGAAGATGTAAGAAGCCTGGGGTTGGGGGAATTTCCCCGGTGGTCCAGTGGTTAGGACTTGGCGCTGTCACTGCTGTGGCCCAGGTTCAACCCCTGGTCAGTGAGCTAAGATCCCACAAGCCTTGAGTGTCACGGCCTAAAAAAAGAAGGCTGGGTGGCTGACACCATTGTGCCAACACACCAGCCCTGGAATGCTTACCTGGGTTTTTCTTTGGGAGAGAAATAGGCTTCTATCTTGTTTAAGCTCTGTACTTTTAGGACTCTTTGTTACAGCAGCCAAACCAGCGTCTAAAGTTTGAGCTAATACAATATGCAGAGATACTGACTCATTGGAAAATGGCACTTTCGATGTGATGAGCCCAGTGGCAGCAGGAATTTTTATTCTGATGTTATAAGCATGAAAGCAAGGCAAATGAATTATATCTTCTAGCAAGCCAGAAGAATAGAATCAGAGCTGGAATTTTCCTCTGATATTTCCAAGTCCAGTACTTGCTTTACTTAGTGTGTCAGGTATACAAGGATAGTCTTTAAAGCAAATCCTTCCAAGGAATTCCAAGCAGTTGCCCAGCAGCTGCCATGTGCCAATCACTTTGTTGAGCACTGGGGATGGAATGTCAAGCAAAAACAAGGTCCCTGCTTTCATGGTCCATATAGTTGGTGATAGAGGTTACTTTATCACAAAAATGAGTGTGTAATTATGTACTCACACTAGTTTGCTTAAGGGAAGGAACATGGACTTCAGGGAACATATCCCAAAGGAATCTGACCTAAATAAGAGTTCTTGGGAAGGCTTTCCTAAGGACATGTGCTTGAGCTGCACTCAGAGGTATAAAAGGATTTAACCAAGTGGAGAATGGGAGAGAGACAATGTTCCAGGTAGAAGCAACAGTGTGTGCAAAGGCCCTGTGGTGAGAGGAAGCATGGCCAGTGTGAGGAACTAGATGAAGCCTTCGCTGAAGTGCAGAGAGACAGGGGGAGAGCGGTACATGATGAGACAGAAAAATAGTGGAGCCAAATTGCAAAGGATCTTGAGGACCATGTTAAGGAACTTGGTCTTCAACCTCAGAGTACTTCATACCCAAGGAAGGATTTAAGCAGAGAATGGGGAGAGAGGGGAGGATGATATGCTTATATACACAAACTGAACACTGACTCTGTGTATTGTGACAAACAGATGGGGTGGGGTGCAGAGTGAATGCAGGGAAAATATTACAGATGCCTAGGTATGAAATGAGGACCAGTTAGGACCAGAGTTATGTCAGGGAGTGGAGATGGTTGTTAGCCGGAAGTTAATTTCCTGGCATAAAAGGGAATCACATCCTTAGGCAGCCAGATGTAGTTCACATAGATATCTCAAAAAAGGCAAAAAATGAAACCACAAAATTACGTAAATGGTATGAATTGCAAGTGTGCCAAAGTTCCAGAATCCACTATAGTAAAAATTTGCTTTTGCTAGAAGTTTTGTCATCTTTGACAAAATAAAAAGTTTTGTGGTAAATTTTTTTTTTTTTTTTTTTTGGTACGCGGGCCCTCTCACTGCTGGGGCCTCTCTCGTTGCGGAGCACAGGCTCCGGACGCGCAGGCTCAGCGGCCATGGCTCACGGGCCCAGCCGCTTCGCATCATGCGGGATCCTCCGGACCGGGGCACGAACCCGTGTCCCCTGCAGCGGCAGGCAGACTCCCAACCACTGTGCCACCAGGGAAGCCCTGTGGTACATTTTTGTGTTTGTTTTACCTTCTTCCTCTCCTTCGAGAGCCAACAAATCTCAGTCATGTAAGTTACATCCAGGATAATGATTTGAGACTTTCACTAGAAATAAACACACATCCCCTGTGGAAATTTAAGTGACTAATATAGAAATCAATGGCCATCACATCCTCTGGATATGTCTCTACTGTTTTGTTTTGTTTCAGCCCCTGTATGTTTTTATGCTGCTTTTCTACTAAAATGGGAAAATAATAATCTCTTTGTCTAAAAATATGTCTTTGTAAATATTCTTCAAAAGCTCATAAGCTCCTTGAGTGAAACTATTCCCCTCCCTTTCACCAAAAGTGCAAAGATAAGTTATTCCTTGATGAAATTGACTGTACATCCCATAAGATTCCCTTCAATAGCAAGTAAATATTCCCTCAATAACAATGGATGTGGAATGGAATAAAAATGGAACAGTGTGGAGAATATGAAAATTCTTAGATTTAATAAAAGATTTCCGAGAGGATCCAAGGAGGCTGGTCTTACACAAAAGGGACTTGGTGACTCACAGCAGCTGCCTCCCCCCAGTGGGAGGGGCTTGCAGCCTGGAGGGGTGTGGCCTCCACTGGAAGGTGAAGGAGCACCAATTACTGAGTGGTCAAAAAGTCACAGGCTGGGGCCTCCCTGGTGGCGCAGTGGTAGAAAGTCCGCCTGCCGATGCAGGGCACACGGGTTCGTGCCCCAGCCCGGGAGGATCCCACATGCCGCGGAGCGGCTGGGTCCCTGAGCCATGGCCGCTGAGCCTGCGCGTCCAGAACCTGTGCTCCGCAAGGGGAGAGGCCACAATACTGAGAGGCCTGCGTACCTCAAAAAAAAAAAAAAAAAAAAAAAGTCACAGGCTGGAGTCTGTGTTGAGCTCTGTCTCTTTAAGCTCCTAAAAGAGAAAGCCCACTCTGAGAAAGGAAGTCTCCTCGTTGCCTTTCCATATCTTACAAACTTAAACTAGGGGAATAACAATACATTTTTAGAGTTTAAAATTATAAAATTTGTCCTGGATTTTACACTAATCTTCAAGAAACTTTTTTAAAAGTTACTTTCAAAAATACAGAAACTCAAGCGAGAAAAACAAATATCACATATTAACGCATATATGTGGAACCTAGAAAAATGGTACAGATGAACCGGTTTGCAGGGCAGAAATAGAGACACAGATGTAGAGAACAAACGTATGGACACCAAGGGGGGAAAGTGGCGGGAGGGGTGGTGGTGGGATGAATTGGGAGATTGGGATTGACATGTACACACTGAGGTGGATAAAATGGATGACTAATAAGAACCTGCTGTATAAAAAATAAATAAATTAAAATTCAAAAATTCAAAAAAAAAAAAGGGAGCCTGTAGATTTCATGAGGTCACCATACTGTCAAAAATCCTTATTTCTTTTCTGATATTTAAACATCTTTTGTGATGTTTAAAATTTAATATCATCCAAATTTTAAAACTTTCTACATCACTTCATCAGCTAAATGTGAGAATAATTCTACTGCTTATCAACAATCAAGTCAATGAGATTAGGTTGAAAAATTGGTAAAATAATGCTATATAAGCAAAGTACAGGTCAAGTTCTAATAAAATCATATAGACTTGCAAAAAAAATACAGAAACTCAAGTGAAGATTGCAAAAGAGGTCCTTAAAAACCTTTAACTAGGAGGGAGAATAATATTAGCATTTATATTGTTGGTATGTGCATGAGAACTCTAGGTGGATTGACCATTCTGTTTTGCCAGGGACCCAGGGTAACTCCTGGACACAGAAGTTTTTGTTTTAAAACTGGGACAGTTAGGAGAAAATTGAGATAAGTTGGCCACCGTCCCTAATATATGTGATTTATTCCTCTTCTGAAAAAGTTTAAGCATCAATCAATCAGTAAGTATTGAGTACTTATATCTGCTCAGAACTTTGCTAGGCAGTGTGAGAAAATGTCATGGTCCATCCCTTGCCTGAAATTCTGTGGCTCCTTCACTGTTTCCCAGGGAATTATAATTCCCAGGAAATTATAATCTAATTTCCCTGAAATACTCAATGACTGCTTGCTAAACATTATTTGTCAGGCACTGTGGTTGACACTTGGGATGCAAAGATGGATGAGATACGGAGTCTGGCCTCAAGGAACTTACTCTTTTTTGGGGAAAACAGACACAGTAAGCTACAACACAATTTGGTAAAGGCTGTTACAGAGCTGGGACGAAGGCCTGGGCATGCACTCCATAGCAGGATACAGCTAACTGTGGCTGCAGACACAACCATGACACAAGGCAGCATGTGGTATGTTTCATGCAAGTGGTGGTCTAGACTCTAGCTAATAAATACTGTAATAGTTCAAAGGAGAGAAAGAGCCCTCTTAGCGGGGTCATCACCCCTACGTGTTCAGACGAAGAGCTTATTGAAAAGATAGGACTTAAGGTAGACTTGGGTCAAATTTTAATAGGTACTTATATGTATTATAGTTGTACATTGTAATATGTGGAATACTACTCTGCCATAAAAAAGAATGAAAATTTGCCATTTGCAGCAACATGGATGGACTTGGAGGGCATTATGCTAAGTGAAATAAGTCAGACAGAGAAGATAAATACTATATGATATCACTCACATGTGTAATCTAAAAAATACAACAAACTAGTGAATATAACATAAAAGAAGCAGACTCACAGATCTAGAGAACAAACTAGCGGTTACCAGTGGCAGGGGGAATACAGGGGCAGTGGAGTGGGAGGTACAAACTATTGTGTGTAAGTAAGGCTCAAAGATTTATTGCACAACACGGGGAATATAGTCAATATTTTGTAGTAACTATAAATGGAAAATAACCTTTAAAATTGTATAAAGCAACTTCCCTGGAGGTCCAGTGGTTAAGGCTCTGCACTCCCACTGCAGGGGGTGCGGGTTCGATCCCTGGTCAGGGAACTAAAGTCCCGCTAAGGTCAGATGATGAAGGATCAAGAATTGCTGAGAAGTTTGGAATTCCTTCTATAGACACTGGAGAGCCATTGAAGCCTTTTGAAAAGGAAAATGCTTGGTGAAAGTTATATTTTAAGAAACTTAATCTGGAAAAAGTGATAACCCAGGTCTTTCATGAATTAAAAAAGACTCTGAGTTAATGAATTAAAACCAAGGGAGTTTTACTATGTGTGGAAGGGAACATTTTTAAAAGTTCTCCATTTTTACTGCAGAATGCAGCTGCTGGCTGGAGGGAGGGAGGGAGGGGTTCTTGGCATCTCCTTCAGGGGACTGGGATGTTGATGCACCTGCAGAGAGAGGAACTGGCCCCTCCTGTACAGAAAGAATCATGGCAGCCAGGAGGGAGCCTCTTTCTCCACTAAGAGCCATCTCACAAGTGGAGAAGTTCACCTACAAGGAGAAATCAAGGGCACAAGATCTTCCAGCTCCAATTTCAAAATAAAAACCAACCAGGAAAATGGTTACACCTATGTATGTCTAGACTGAATTAAGCAAAAGTAAAGAGAAAAAGCCTCTGTGTCATTTTCTATCATAGATTCCTTCAAATTCCTTTCTCACAGTCTATTTCCATTTCTAATTCTACCTGTACAAAATATAATCATGCCTGCTTGTAATTACTTACGCATACATGAATACTAGTACGTTAAACTTGTTCTTCTATTTACAAAGACAGAGTGATACAGAGTAGCTTAGGAATTGCTTCTTTTCCCTATGATTCTAAACGTGCAGCCAGTTTCTTTCTAAAACACATATTTGCAGATGTCACTTTAAACACTATTTTCTGAGATTATATTTTCCATAGAAAACAGATGTCTGCAATTATCCCTTTTTTGACCTCTGAGACTTATCAAAGTCAAATAGGTAATCATCCAATCAGACGGGCTATCATTATCAGAAGAAAAGTAATTATAATCTGAATATGTTTGAACATGATTATTATAAGCTTTAAACTGTTACACTTTTGATTGGGGCAGAATTGGAAGACATTATCACTTCATAATTCAAATGATGTAACTTCACTTGTTTTTGTCATTTAGAATCTGGAGAGCTAAATTTATTTAACAATATAATTCTTTAAACATGAACAAATTATGCAATAATCTCTTTAAAACCATGAGAATGCTTCTCAAAATCTTGACAGTGAAATTAGGGGGATTTTTTTTTTAACTAGAGCAAATCAGAGCTCAGCACTGAGCCCCGTCAGAGTGGGAAGCTTGAGGCCGACATGTTCATTTGACAGACATTTTGTGATCTGCTTGGTTCTGTTCAAAAGACCAGCTACCTTCCTGCCTACCTATGGAGGCTCACCCATTGCTGGCCCAAAGCAAAAGGAGAACTAGGCCAAAATATACAGAAATGATGAGCAAGAAATGAAGGGGGAAAATGGATAAGAAAAAAGTATCTTTCCCAAGAAGATGTGTCAATAGAAGAGTGAATTAGATTCAAAACCAGAACTGAGAATTCTTTCAAGGACATAAGGATTTCAGGCGAAAAAAATAGGGTTGAAAGCCTCACGCCTGATAGATATTGAGTAAAACAGCCTTTCCCTTTGAAAAGAATTTTTTAAAAACCTGAAACACAATCGTTCAGTCCAGACGTTTGATTAGGTGTTTGCTTAAGTTGGTGAGATGTCCTGATTTTTCTCTTCCATCCTTTCCAAGAGCTATTCCTGTCCCACTGCACTTTGAGGCAGGCATGCCCTTCTCCCCAGGGAGAAGGTGGGAAGAGGCAGGGCATTCCGGGGCAGGACCAGAGTTCACACTGAACCACATAGGCACGTGGGGCCCTGAGAGAGAATTCCTATAGCTTGGAAATGTTGGTATTTGTGCTCTCTGAACATGGCCTGGGCTGAGGGCTAGAAACAGTAAGATAGAGGAGCCTTTACAGGGTTGGAAAGGTACTGAACGGTTATTGTTCCCTAAGCACAGAGTTTCTTAGAACAATGGTTTAAGAGGTGCCATTTAACTTGTAATTCTATCAGTCGCTCAGCGGAGTGAAGACCTGTGGCTTTCTCCCCTGACAGCAGAACTTTGGTAAAAGCCAAGTTCACACAATCCCCTTCCACCTCCCTTATTCAGAGGTACCCTTTCTTCTTGTTTTTTCTTTTTTTTTTTAACTTTTAATTTTATATTGGGGTATAGCCGATTAACAATGTTGTGATAGTTTCAGGTGAACAGCAAAGCGACTCAGCCATACCTATGCATGTATCCATTCTCCCCAAACTCCCCTCCCATCCAGGCAGCTACATAACATTGAGCAGAGTTCCCTGTGCTATACAGTAGGTCCTCGTTGGTTATCCATCTTAAATATAGCGGTGTGTACATGTTGACCCCAGACTCCCTGACTATCCCTCCCCCCACCCTGTTTTTCTTGTTCTTTTTTTCTTTTTTTTTTTTTTGTGGTACGCGGGCCTCTCACTGCTGTGGCCTCTCCTGTTGTGGAGCACAGGCTCCGGACGGGCAGGCTCAGCGGCCATGGCTCACGGGCCCAGCCGCTCCGCGGCATGTGGGATCTTCCCAGACCGGGGCACGAGCCCGCGTCCCCTGCATCGGCAGGCGGACTCTCACCACTGCGCCACCAGGGAAGCCCTCTTGTTCTTTCTTGATGTGACTTCTTCCCTTCCCCTGCCTCTGCCAAGCCTATGTATCCAATTGCTTCATTCAAGAAAGAGCTAGTAAGTACAGTGTGGATAGAGCAGTGAACAAAACAGACATCTCTGCCCTTCTGGAGCTTACTTTCTAGTTAAATGCTTGCCAATTCCAGCTGCTGAAATCTTAACTGTTAACAACGGGATTGACAGAGTTATGAAGGGTTTATGGTAGTGCTTCTTTTATCACCCAGGGAATCAGCATCTCTGGGGGTGGGACCCAGTGAGAGTGTGCGTTGTTAACTGCCTTCCGCCCGCCCCCGGTGATTTGGACCCATCGGTGGTGACGCAAGGTGAGACTCCCTGCCCAGAGATGGTGAGAGACTTGTGCTGCCCGCATCTCTGCAGGTGCTTCTTGGAATTTCAGCACATGGACAGGTGCCCATTCATTACACGTTTCCAAGGCTGGGCTGCACAGAAGCCTCCTCTGCTCTGTCTGGTGCTGTGGAGACTGTGAGGCCAGTGCTTTGTTAGTCCCTCAACAGCAGAGATCCTGTTTTATGAACATGGCTAACGATTTATAACTCCCTATCACCTAGCGCAGTGCCTGGCCCAGCATAAGCACCCAGAAACATCCCCGTGGACGAACAGCTGTCAATTCCACTTGCCAAAAACTTTAACACTCTGTTCAGTCCAAGTAGAAAGAACTTTCTCTGTCTGTGTTCTCCCTGTTGGTCAGAGATTCCCAGCTAACTTACTGTCTTGCAAGATGTCAAAGTGGAAGTTTCCGGCTTGATTCTGACTCTCCACTTCATGTTGCCCAGGCATTTAAATGATGGCACTACTTTTAGATGGGGGATATATCGTTGCTGTTTCGTCTGTCACGCTGAATGTTTTGTACATCTAGGCACTGCTTCTGATGGATTTAGCTTATTAAAGTGTGTGGCATCCAGCTGCAGCTCCCTTTTCTCTTTCCTTCTAATTGACTTTCAAGTAACCAAAGCAGCCTATTAACACTTGGGGTTTTCATCAGACCTGGCACATTACTGCCTTTGAGCCTCGTGATCACATCACTTCCCATCTTTTCAGAATAGTCTCCCTCCTCCATTTTGCCTGGTCTCATTCTATCCAACTTTCAAGACCCACCCAGCGGGCTTGATGGCCCTGTTGTCTCTGAGTGGAGATACCAGAAATCTGAGTAAACTTTTTTTTCCACAGAGCGTTTTTTGACCACTACAATTGATCTCCTCATCGCTTAGTATAATTATTTTATATAGAAATCACCCTCCTTCTTTGTCTGTCAATTATCTTTTTATATAGTTATAGATGCTGCCATACTTAATTAGCTAGATGAATAGCAGTATGGCAAGTGGGTCAGAGCATGGCTGGAGGGGTCCAGTAGACCTAGGTTTCAATCTGGGTCCTCCCCTTGGTGGAGATGTGACTTACAGCAGGTTACCTCTCTGGACTTCAGCTTTGCCATCTGTAAAGAGGTGATTCTGTCTACCTGCATTAAGCATGTTTTTTTGTTATTCCGATGCTTTGACATCTGGGGCCTTGCTGACTCTGGAGAGAATGTCCCTCCCAGGGCTAGCCAGTTCCTAGAATTGTCAAGGGACTGGGCCTGCAGACATGCCTTTCCTATACCAACCAACCAATCCAGATTCCATAGCTCCAACCACTTCCTTTATGGACTCTCACATTTATTTGGACCATGAATACCCTGCCCTAATTACCCCAGGGCAACTAGAGACAGGCCATAGCCCCCAGAACCCACTAAAATTATTCAAACCAGCCAATCCTATGCCTGTTTGCCCTACTTTGCCCATTTCTTCCCACAGAAGCCATGATAAATGTTCTTGCCCACGATTTCCCCGGCTCCCTCTGCCTCCTGACTGACCCTGGGGCTTACCCAGATGGCCTCCCCTTGGCATGCCACTACTGTTTCTAGGGAAACGTGAGTAAAATCTTCTTCCTTTATGACAGTCATTTCCATGTCTGCATCTTTTTATACCTGATTAAAACTAATCCTGGGTATATTTTAAAATACTACCTCATATGGTTAATGTAGTGGTTCTCGACAGGAGATGATTTTTAACTCCCAGGAAACATTTGGCAATGTCTGGTGACATTTTTAGTTGTCACAGCTGGGGAAAGAGGTGCTATTGGCATCTAGTGCGTAGAGACCAGGGATGCTACTAAACATCCTACAATGCACAGGACGGTCACCCGCAGCAAGAATTATCTCACCCAAAATGTCAATCAAGAAACCCAGGGTTGGGGGCTTCCCTGGTGGCGCAGTGGTTGGGAGTCCGCCTGCCGATGCAGGGGACACGGGTTCGTGCCCCGGTACGGGAAGATCCCACATGCCGCGGAGTGGCTGGGCCCGTGAGCCATGGCCGCTGAGCCTGTGCGTCCGGAGCCTGTGCTTCGCAACGGGAGAGGCCACAGCGGTGAGGGGCCCGCGTACCGCAAAAAAAAAAAAAAAGAAACCCCGGGTTACAGGGAGGATTCATTGAGGTAAAGTAAGTAAAGTGTTTGTGACCCTCAGACTACAGAGTGTGTTAGAATTACCTGTTGGGCTTATTAAAGTGCATATTGCTGGGCCCACCCTCAGAGTTTTTAATTCAGTAAAGTTAACCTGAGGATTTGCATTTCTAACGAATTCCAAGGTGAAGCTGACACTGCTGTTTCAGCACCAACTTTGAGAGCCATTAGCCTAATTCATAGCAATCATTTAATAAATGATATCCCATAATTATTATTGTATCAGATCCTTTAGGTCAGAGACTGAACCATATACCTCGAATCCCACACAGCACTGAGGTTTACAAACAGGCATTCAGTAAAAGATGCTGATGGCTATTTGACATTGAAACATTACTATGTGGCAAGCTCTACTTACTAAGATACACTTGGGAGTAGATTTAAAGATTTGTCTAGTTAGGAATATCTTCTAGTTAGCTATTGCTGCATAACAAGTTACCCCCAAATTTAGTGGCTTAAAATAACAATCATTTTACTATATCTCATGCTTTTGTGGGTCAGGAATTTGGGCAGGGCTTGGCTGGCTGATCTTCTGTTTCATGAGGCATTGACAGAAGCCACTCAGAGATATTTACCTGGCTGACAGGCTGATTCCTTCACATTTCTGGTACCTTGTGGATGGCTTGAAGGCTAGGTGCCACTGGAACTGTGCACTAGAATTCCTTTACGTGACCTCTCCATGTGGCCGCCTCAGGGTAAACAGACTCCTTACATGGCAGCTTAAGGCTCTAAGAAAGCATTCCAGCTAACAGGGTGAAAGTTACATGGTCTTTTATGACCCAGCCCGAGAAGTCACATTTTGTGGCTTCTGCTGTACACAATTGGTCAAAGCACTTACAAGTGGCCTTCCTGACTCAAGGGTAGGAGATAAGGATCCCTCATTTTAAGGGGAGGAGTGTCACAGAACTTGTTGGCTGTGTTTTTAAACTACCACATGTTTGGTTGCAGCTCTTTTGCTAGTGAAGTGAGTGGAACAAATAAGCAGATGACCCTCAGACTTTCTAATTTTATTCTGTTATTGTCTGTTCTGAATTTCTGATGTTAACTCCTCTCCCCAAATATATCATTGCAAGCCAAGCAGCTTCCGCACTATTGTTTTTCACCTTATGATTGGGAGGGGGAATAAGTGTCCATATACCTGTCAGAATCGCCTGGTGCAGTAAAACCCACAGTGAAACGCCCTTCCCTGTTGCAGGTTCATTACCCAGCATGAAAAATCACATCCCGCAAGGACACAATCCCAGACGGTGTTTCTCTCTCCCATTGTAGTCTACAGTGCCTGTGAGAGGTCTGTGCCTGTCGCTGTCCCCAAGTAAGGCTGTGGGGTCGTGTGCAGCCAGTTCAAACGTGATGCTCCCGTTGTCTCTGAAAGGAAGCACGGGAGGCCTGAGTGACGCCCCCTCTCATGTCTCCAGGGCGGTGCTTCCTCCGAGATCCTGGGCTTTCTGACCGATCCCATACGTCAGCAGGAGCTCAGCAATGAGCTCACCAGCAGCCAAGGATTACTCTGGTTGCATTACTCTCTGTGATTATCCAAAAGGGAAAACAAAAAGTCATTTAAACATGAAGCTTGTGCTCCAGTACAACAAAGGATCTCCTGGAAATCTTTTATTTTTTTAAATCACATTATAATGTATGCTTTGTTTTGTTTTCATCACTTTTATCAACATTTCTTAGCAGAGGCCCGAACGGCTTGGCTGGGGTAAGGGGAAAAATGATAATGATTCATTTGGTATACATTTGCCCTAGTGGGAATTTGATGTGGTGGAAATATTATTGGAATATTAAATTAGAGGCACTCAACACTATTCTCTGTTTTATTCGAAACCAGACACAGGCTGCAAATATTCCATGGGACCAAGAATGCCGTGATAATTCAGCGACTCATGAACCCCGACCAGAGTACCTTGGTTATTTCTAAACCGAGTTGATATAAGCTGTATCCTGTCTCTGGGGTCCTTGGTGGCACCGTTTTAGTGAATTCTTTAGCTAGTGTCCTCTTCTGCTTATTTCTCTGGTAAAGTCCCTCCATTAAGGCCACAGCTGCTGTGGTTGTGGAGAGAATGGGAGTAGGCAAGCACACACCCAGCTGTCCCAAAGACCTTGTGCTTTCCAATAAATCTGTCCTCGCAAGGTGTTCCCATGCTGGGCCTTAGCAGCTTTCCCCCTGCATCAGAGCTGACCTGCTCCTGGGACCAGAGCAGGATATCAGTCAGGATCTAACCAGGAAACAAGAAACCACCAGATAATTTGAAACAGAGATCTTGACTACAGGGATTGATTACACAGAGGATGGAAGAGCCCAGAGTCCAGCCGGGGGGCAGGGAGGCATCCAGAGACTGCAAATGTCGGAAGCTGACACTGCTGCAGGGCAGAGGACAGAGGGGAGGGGATTCCAGAGCTCGGTGGGGGGGGGGGCGGCTTGTCACCAGATGCAGGCTGGAACCACAGTGGACAGACCTGCCTGGCAACCACTGGAGCCAGGGAGGTTTCGCAGCTGCGGAGGATACCTGCTTCTCCCTCCCTACCCCACCCTCCGTTCACCCATCAGTGCCTCCCATCCTCCAGTCTGGGAAAAGCAACCGGCAAGGGTCAGACCCTTTGATTCAGAACAGGGTAGAGAAAGGGCAAGAAACAGACCCAGGGGCAAGAGCCAGGGCGTGCACTGCAGTAAGCCCGCGAAGCCATTCTCACTCAGCCAGGATCCTGCACACATCTATACTTCAGCCTAAGGTCATTGTCAGCTGCTCAAAGGTCTCAGCCAATGGCATTTATTCTGACTACACTGATGTAACCTTGTCCAATAACAGTCTTTCTCGTTAAGGCTCCACCCTGGTCGCATCTCCAGCTTTGGTCAACCTGCTCTTCCTGCCTCCCAGCCGGGGCCTCTTCTTCCTGCCTCTTCCCTGCTCGCTACTTTCTAGCTCACTGACTCTCACTGACTCGCCAGCTCTTTAGCAGCGTGGCTTTGTCAGTGATCCTTTTGTAAGCTCATCCTCAGCTCCAACAGACATGGCCTGGGTTTGGTATTAAATCATCCATAGAAATAGCCTCACGTTTTCTCTTGTCCAGCACAAGGTGGTATTCTGCTCTCATCATGGATCTCCTTCAAGGGGGAAGGGAGTTGGACACCTCTTCTTTGCAGGAGAGCTTATGGGATGGGAAATATTGCTGTGACTAACTTTGAAAATACGATGAGTCCCTGGCAGAACCTTTATAGATCTCCTCAATCTTAATGAGTAGTTTTTCTCAAACTATTCTCCCACCTTCTGTCTCTCCCTCCCTCCCTCCCTTCCTTTTTATTTTCTTGTAATTCCTAGAGACAGTAAGACTTAATCTTTGGGAAACAGTACATCTCTGCATACAGCTTAATCCTAGATTAAGATTTAATGGTTCTTTACTGTTTCTTGATTTTGCCAGACTAGGCTCTAACATCTTCACTATTAACTTATTCTAATATACTAATAGGAAGAAACTGAAATCAGGACCTACCCCCAGAACACTGACTCCACTTGCTAACTTCCCCACGACTGTCAGGTGACGTAGCTGTTGTCTAGGTGTATAAGACCTTCTCAACCACAGCATTTCTCTGCAACTGTTCCTATTTTTTCTTTACCCATGTCAGGGGGTAAACAGATCCCCTTATGAAAAGACTTACAGCGATCAAGCTGGAGATGGGGCCTCAGAATTAATTCTGCCATATCTACCCAGCTGGGAGTGGGTGCCCCCAGACTGCAGTTCTGGTGAGGAGATAGCTCTCCACCAGTGAAAGGGGGTCCTCCAGTCCTTCCTGCCTGCGTGCCTTGGTCTTTTCACAAGGAAGGAGGACAGGAAGGGGTTTTCCTGGGGTGATCTAGCTCCCATGGGGAGAGAGAGAAGCAATCACATGAGGAAAAGAAAAGATGGTCTTTCCCCTTGAAGTTACGTATTCTATAGAAACTTGTCAGATCACTCTGTCTTAATCATGAACTAGACATCAAGATCCTTGAGGGCAGGTGCAGGCTATACACCAAAATACCCTGACCAGCAAACAAGCATTTAAATACCTAACAAAGAGAGGACAGAAGCTAATTTAGACCAAATGAAACACTCTCTCTTTGGGTTCTGATTCCCCTGTCTCAGGGGCAATATCTGGGAACTACAACGGTTATGACTGTACTGAGCTTGGCTCTAAAAACCTGTGGTTTTCAAACCTATGAGAGCTAACTAAGCTGTTATAACAAGTGTTTTGCAATGTTCCTTTAATCTCCTGATGAAATTAATAAGTGTCACATCTTCACACATTTCAAAAATAAATCAACACCATACCTTAACTGATATTAAGACACATTATTTATAATAAAATAATTGTCATTTCAATATGTAAATGCTCTGGGACTGTGCATTGTGAACCTAGAATTCACAGTGATGTCCTGAGCTTTCCCCGCCGTGGAGAGACCCCAGGAACATAATAGTCACAATGCAGCCTATACAGGTGGTTGTATTGCCATCCGTGATGTGATTTTCTGAAATGGTGAATGACTCTTGACAATACAGGGCACCTTGTTTTATTGCACTTTGCTTTATTGTGCTTTGCAGTTATTGCATTTTTCACAAATTGAAGGCTTGTAGCAACCCTGCATCAAGAAAGTCTAACAGGGCCATTTTTCCAATAGCATTTGCTCACTTCATGTCTCTGTGCCACATTTTGGTAATTCTCGCAATATTTCAGACTTTTTCATTATTATTATATTTGTCATGGTGATCTGTGACCAGTGATCTTTGATGTTACTATTGTAATTGTTTTGGGGTGCCATGAATTGTGCCCATATAAGACAGGGAACTAAATCGATAAATGTGTGTGTTCTGACTGTTCCACCGACCAGCCGTTGCCCTATTTCTCTCCCTCTCTTTGGGCTGCCCTATTCCCTGGGACACAACAGTATTGAAATTAGGCCAATTAATAACCCTACAGTGGCCTCCAAGTGTTCAAATGATAGGAAGCATCACATGTCTCTCACTTTAAATCAAAAGCTAGAAATGATTAAGCTTAGTGAGGAAAGTATGGTGAAAGTATGGTGAAAGCTGAGCTAGGCTGAAAGCTAGGCCTCTTGTACCAGACAGTTAGCCAAATTGTGAATGCAAAGGAAGAGTTCTTGAAAGAAATTAAATGTGCTCTTCCACTGAACATACAAATGATAAGGAAGTGAAACAGCCCTATTGCTGAAATGGAGAAAATTTTAGTGGTCTGGATAGAAGATCAAACCAGCCACAACATTCCCTTAAGCCAAAGCCTAATCCAGAGCAAGGTCCTAACTCTCTTCAACTCTATGAAGGCAAGAGTGGAGAGGAAGCTGCAGAAAAAAAGTCTGAAGCCAGCAGAGGTTGGTTCCTGAGGTCTAAGGAATGAAGCCGTCTCCATAACATCAAAGTGCAAGGTGAAGCAGCAAGTGCTGATGTAGAAGCTGCAGCAAGTTATCCAGAAGACCTAGTTAAGATAATTAATGAAGGTGGCTACACTAAACAACACATTTTCAATATAGACAAAAATCCTCCTATTGGAAGATGATGTCATCTAGGATTTTCATAGCTAGAGAGGAGAAGTCAGTGCCTGGCTTCAGAACTTCAAAGGACAGACTGACTCTCTCATTAGGGGCTAATGTAGCTGGTGACTTTAAATTGAAGCCAGTACTGATTTACCAAAAATCCTAGGGCTCTTAAGAAATATGTCTGTGCTCTATAAATGGAACAACAAAGCCTGGATGACAGCACGTCTGTTTACAGCATGGTTTACTGAATATTTTAAGCCCACTGTTGAGACCTACTGCTCAGAAAAAAAAAAAAAAGATTCCTTTCAAAATATTACTGCTCACTGATGGTGCACCTGGTCACCCAAGAGCTCTCATGAAGATGTATTTACAGCAAGATTAATGTTGTTTTCATGCCTGCTAACACAGCATCTATTCCGCAGCCCATGGATCAAGGAGTCATTTCAATTTTCAAGTTTTATTATTTAAGAAATACATTTTGTAAGGCTATAGCTGCCATAGACAGTGATTCCTCTGATGGATCTGGACAAAGTAAATTGAAAAGCTTCTGGAAAGAATTCATCATTCTAGATGCCATTAAGAACTTTTGTGATTCATGGGAAGAGGTCAAAATATCAGTAATAACAGGAGTTTGGAAGAAATTGATTCCGCCCCTCATGGATGACTTTGAGGGGTTCAAGGTGTCAGTGAAGGAAGGAACTGCAGATGTGGTGGAAATAGCAAGAGAAGTGGAATTAGAGGTGGAGCCTGCAGATGCCTGAATTGCTGCAATCTCATGAGACAATTTTAACAAATGAGGAATTGTTTTTTTGAGATGGAATCTATTCTGGGTGGAGATGCTGTGAAGATCGTTGGAATGACAACACAAGATTTAGAATATGACATAAACTTAGTTGCTACAGCAGTGGTAGGATTTAAGAAGACTGTCTCCATTTTTTTGTTTTTTGGCAACACCACGCGGCAGGCGGTTGGGACCTTAGTTCCAATCAGGGATCGAACCCGTGCCCCCTGCAGTGGAAGTGCGGAGTCCTAACCTCTGGACCCCCAGGGAAGGTCCGGGACTGACTCCAATTTTGTAAGAAGTTCTACTGTGAGTAAAATGCTCTCAAATGGCACTGCATACTACAGAGAAATTGCAGGGGCGTTGAAAAATATGTTCTAAATTGTTAAAGCTAGCCTTTATGAGTGTTTTCTAAGTGTTAGCAACAGTTCTAAGAGCTTTATATGTGTGAAGTTATCAGTACAATTATTATTTCCTTCTCACACGTGAGGAAACAGAGGCACACAAAGGCTAAGTAACTTCCCAAGGTCACAGAACGAGAAGGCAGTCAGCGTGGAAGTCAGGCATTAAGCAATCCGGAACCGCAGGAACCATTACCACTCCCTTTCTTTATTTGCATCTCCATTCATGAGACTTTTTTCCCCCAGCCTGTTCCCTACTGGCAGGTCTAGGCTCTGATAGTATGACCTCCAGATAATCACAGGGAGATGTTTACTTACTCCTTCCTGTTTCTCTTTCTAAGCGTGAGCCTCCAACAACAGCATCTCAGCTCGCTCTCAGACATGCCTCAGTCCTCAGCTCACCCCCCGGACCCCCCTGATCTTGCTTTACAGCCCTGGGTCGCTGACCTATTTCATCCATTCTTGCGATATGATAACCAACCAAGAAAAAAAAGAGGCCTAATTTACTGCCTTCCCTCTGCTTTTCCAGTGATCCCATCTGAGCCCCACTAATCTTCTCCTCACCTCTCCTCATCTCACGGAGCTCTTCCGTTTGCTCTGTCAGACCACTGGGTATAGCATTGATAACCTGCTCTTATTTCCGGAGACATTCAAACAAAGGCTGCTTCCCAGATGGGGTGTTTCAGAGGCAATTAGCTCACCTCTCAACCAGGGCGGCTCAGCAAGAGCTTCTGAGAGCAGCTCTAGAAGGCAGAGGGCCTGCTCCCTGCCAGCCCGCCATTAGCTGTGTGTTAGCACGTTCTCATTGGCCTCTGTGCAGGTGGGTTATAGGCTCTGCAACACTGATGGTCCAGAATGAAGTCGTGGAAGACAAGGTCTCAATTTCCTCCAGGGAACTTGATGTTAAGTAAGTCGCTAGGTCTTCGATAATCTACTTCACTTGACCTTTGAACAACACAGGTTTGAACTGTGCGGGTCCACTTATACGTGGATTTTTTTCAATAAATGTATATACGTACTGTAAATCGATTTTCTCAATCAGTTTTTCTTTTCTCTAGCTTAGTTTTTTTTTTTTTTTTTTTTTTGGCCGCACCATGTGGCATGAGAGATCCTAGTTCCCCGACCAGGGACGGAACCCAGGCCTACCAGCTGTGGAAGCATAGTCTCAACCACTGAACTGCCAGAGAAGTCCCTCTCTAGCTTAATTTACTGTAGGAATACAGTATATAATATATACATATAGCACACAAAATATGTGTCACTCAACAATTTATGTTATCAGTAAGGTCGCCAGTCAACTGTAGGCTATTAGTATCAATAGTTACGTTTTGGGGGAGTCAAAAGTTACATGGAGATTTTCGACGGTGCAGCCTTTGGCACTTCTGAACCCCATGTTCAAGGGTCAACTGTAGTTACTCTGGCAGGAATCTCCACTAGGCCCTCCTCCAAGGATAGCATCCAGCTGCATGTGATTTTTCAAGAGACATAAATGCATTGGAACAGGATTATGCCCATGATTTTATTTGCACGTGCCTCTAACGGTTACTCTAAGGGAATTTTCAAATCAACACTTCGATGTTATTCTCTTATGGCTATTTCTTCTTCCCCGCTTTCTCTGCTCCTATGCAAGCAGCCCAAATCATTGAACCCAACACTCTCTTTCAGAAATGAGGAGAGAGGAAGATATAAAAAGACAAGAAGAGAGAGAAAGCAAAGCACAAGAGGACTGTGGGGCTGAGTTTTGGAGGTTACGGCTTTAACCCAAAAGGCGAAAGAGAGGGGGGTCTTCAACTTTGAACGATTTGAGACCCTGACAATAAGCCAGCCTTCCAAAATGAGTATCATCCCAAGCAAGTCACAGTCAGACTATGTGTTTTCCTCAGTGTCAACAAATGTAGGCACCATGAAAAAGAGATCCTGTTCTCTTTCTCTTCTTTCCTTTCTGCTGTCTCTCCTTCCTCCACTTCCTCCTGAATGAAACAAACACAGAGGGATTCATCTGATACTAAAACGTCTCTCTCTCAGAGGTCTAGAGAGACACTGGTCAGGCTACATGGAAACATTTTAAGCTCCTCTCCAAAAAAAGCAAAGGGAACAAATAAAATGTACTGTATTAGTTATATTCGTAAATAAAACATTTTAACTCATCTTTCAGACTTTACAAGTTCCATCTCTCAGTCACTACAGTGCTGCTGAAGAAGAAAATCTTGTATGTCTGAGTCACCTCTCCTGAGTGTCAGTTTCCCTTTTCTGCCAGCTAGATTCTTTGGACAATAAAACCTAGTCTTGCAGCTTCATATGCCACTGGTGTCTCTTGCCTTTACCGCTTTCCAAGCTCTGGTCACACATTTTCTAACTGCTCCTTGACCGTCTTCACCAGGAGGTCCTCAACACCTTCACCTTGACACATCTGAACTTGCCCCCCCATAGGCACCACTCTGTCCCTCCTCACCCCTCCCATACTTCCAGCCCCCTTGACCCCAACCCTGGCTGAAAGTAAGCCCACTGTGTATTTGCATATATTTGACTTTGTGACAAGGTATTTATATACAAGATGTATCTATCTCTACACTAGATGTAAGTTCCCTAAGAGTAGGACCTGTACCTGATTCATCTTTATATTCATCACATCATTTAGCAAGTGCCTTGCACATTGGACTACTCACGGTTTATTTCATGAATGAAGAGGGTACTCAGCTTTGAGTATGGGTTGCAGTGAAATCAAAGGGACTCGGACGGATGGGGAAGGGCTGTAACACTGTTATGGCAAAGTCTAGGGCAGGGGGAAGGGGGCACAATGTCCTCTCTAAATGCCTTACCGACTACTAGTCATCCCAAATATTCAATGAGGCATGATTGACCGACTGACTATGCTCATCTCTTCTGCAAGGCTGTTGGAGCGATGGCATTTTCTTTTCACTATCTCCACAGGCACAAAGTTAGGGGGACACGTTATACCCGCTTTCTACCTAGTGTCATGAGCCATGGACCCCAAGTCCCTGCCCCTGCTGGACTGCCACGAACTTACATAATGTCTGCAAACTTCAGATGAAAGGTTATAGGTCAGCACCGTCATCATCATTTTCCTGCTCTGCTGTGAGCTTCCTAAAAATGAGGCTCTATCTACCTTAGTATTTAATTCATTCATCTTTATAACTCTGACACCGGCACATTGGTGCTCAACAAGTATGTGTGGAAGACCAAATGTTTCTTAGAGCTTCATAAAGATGGGTTAAAAATGCTCATGCAAGGACACATAATTACTAAGAAAAACTATTAATCAGCTGTTTGTTAATATTCACAAAAATTGGTCCTAGATCAATATGCCTGAACTAACATTTTTTAAAATATTAAATCAGAATGGTTTTTACTCTCACAGTGTGTCCTCTAGACCACTTGTATCATAATTACTGGTGATGTATTATATGTACATATATATATTTTATATATATATATATATATATATATATATATATAATATATATATCTCAGATTCTTGTGCCCACACTGAATGTTATTCTTTGGGGTGAGCCTGGGAACTTACATTTTAAACATGCACTATAGGAGTTGCCAAGGTAAACTAAAATTTCAGGACATTGACCTAGAGTGACCAGTGAGAGAACTGTCATGGGCTTAAGGGGAAAGTTGACGCAACTCTGAAACTCAGTTATCCAAAAGATCCAAGGAATTCTATTTCTGAGTTCTTTAAGCATATGACAGATCTCATTTTGTCTTAGATGGCTTAGAGCCAGGAAATTGGACAAGATGGCCTCACAAGATCCTTCCTAGATATGTAACACTATGAAAAACACATTCTCTATCATCCCCCCAAGTTTAACATGCACAGGAACAAAACTCTGGACCTGTCATTCTGCGTTGGTGATGAAAATGGCTTGACTGGTTCATTTTCTTTTTCAGTTGCTTTTTCGTCTGCTAACTCAATGCAACGTTCCTCAGTGACTACTTAGTGCAAGGTTTGGGCAAGATACTTCCAATGAAACTTAGGATATGAATCAACCATCTGTGAGGAACTCACCACCCAGGACATGAGAGATGAGGTAAGCATATGAAAGTTAGAGAGCAACTCAAAACACTATAAGAAAGGTCATGAGTTAGTGTTTGTTGAGTACGTGAAATTAATCATATACTGTAAATGATAACGCCTCAGAGGGTTCCGAGGAGAGCAATCATTTCAACCTGAAAGTGCTTTTGATCCCAATCTCTACGAGTGGGAGAAGATTTGGAAAGGCAGGAAGGAAAAGGGAAGGGTGTATCCAGGAACTGGAATGACATGAGCACATTTTGGATGAGAAGGGGTAAAAATCGTTTGCTAGAGGTGGAGGTGTAATAAAAGTGGTAAATAGATGACTAGGTTGGAGAGTGGCTTTGTGTGTATGGGGGTTTCTAATGCCATAGCATCAGTATTTTGGACATTTTTCTGTAGGGAAACTGAAGCATTGTGGGCCATGCAGTTTGGAGAAAGTAGTATTTTACAAAGATTAATCAGATGGCAGTTTTAAGATGATATTTAAAGAGAAAAGATGTGAAGTCGATAGACCAGCTGGAATGCTGTTGTAATGGACCAGAAACAAGGTCAGAAGACTTTCACCAAGATTAGAGTGTGGTAGGAATGAAAAGAAAGAAATGATTTGGAGAGATATTGTGAAGTAAGAAAGGACAACAGAACTCAGTGACCAATGGGAGACAGGGCTGCATAGGAGAAAGAGGAATCAAAATGGGCACCCTTTTTCATTGGAGAAGTATTGGTCACTGGTCAACCTTTCATAGGCAAGATGTTTCCTCTGTGTCTGAGCCTTGCCAATGCGTTTTTCCATTGACTTATATCAGCTTCAGTAATAATCCTGTCTGTGTGCATTTCCAGGCATTTCTCTATTGCATTCCAATGTGAGATGTTACCAGTTCCACTTGTTGAGAGCAAACTGAGAGTCTGACAAAAACCAGGCCATTGTATCAGGGATCAGTCATATCTTGGCATATCTGCCTTTCAGTGAAAGTACACTGGGTCAGATATAAGGAAGTAACTAGCAAAAAACCAAAGATGATGATAGATAGATAGATAGATAGATAGGTAGGTAGGTAGGTAGATAGATAGATGATAGACAAAAGAATTATCATTAGGAGGAAATGGTCAGCCCATATGATGTGCCAGCATTTCAAAAAACTGGACCTGAACTCTAGTTTCCACAGCGTGTTTGGCTCCTAAGAGAAGAAGGTGCAAGCTATTCTTGGGGCTTACTTAATAGCTCAGAAAGAGAAGAGAAAGCAGACCCAGAATCCCCTGAGGGAGAGCTGTGCTCCAACTCACAAACCATCGAAAGGGGATCTTCTGCTTCTACAATGAATGAGTGTCTGACCAAGTCTGTAAATAAGGAACTTGAAATAATGAGAATAAATGAGAGAGCCTTGCATGGCACAGGCCTGCTATTCCAGAGGGAAGGGCCAATGCCTCAGGTGAGGACAGCCTGATTATACGGACTGTGTCTTATCTGGAGAGAGGCAGAAAATGTCCTAACCTAACCCTCAATCGAAAACTAGATGTTTGATGGACATGGGGATGGAGGAATATGCACAGAATACCGCAAAAAGTGGTCAATGAGGGTGTAACTCCAGAAAAAGGGACAAGATGCAACCTCAGTTCAGATATGAGTAAAAGGTGGGGAGAAATTGTTAATAAACATCGCAGCCAGAAAATGGGGGTAATTTCCACATCTGGGCCTTCCGGAGCTGTGTGGGCAGAGGGAAAGAATCTACAGAGCTGGCAGAGTGCTCGGCAGAGGGTAGAGAAAGAGCATCTCCGCAGACTGCCTGGGTGAAAGCCCCTGTGTGGTGTGGGTCTGGAAGGCTGAGAGCCCCATGACCACCTGCGGGAAGAGCAGTGGCCACCAGCAGTAGAAAGGAGAGGCAGTACTGTCCCAGGACCCCAGGGCGCCATTCCCGCCTGCGATGCGAGTTTTCACCAGCTTGTCACCACTTCTGCCTGGGCGTGTCCCCTGCCCAAGGAGCAGAGGTTAATATGGGAAGTCCCAGCACCATAGCCAGAGGTACATGGATTCTTCTGGCAGCTCTAGGGACCTGCCAGGGCAGAAGGCCCTCACATGGAAACAGGAGGATGGAAACAGTGAGGAGAAGGATGCCGGCAGACGCTGAGAGCTTGTTATGTGCCAGGCATTGTACTAAGCTCTTTGCACTTTCGATTGCTTTAAACCCTCCAAATAAACTGATGAGACCTTATTATTATCATCCCCAAATGAGGAGACTGAGGCACAGAGAAGTTTAATAACTTGTCTGTATTTACACAGCCTGGGTTCCTCAACACTGCGAGATACCTCAGACGATTCTCCCTTTATTTGTCTGAAAAACAAACTCACAGGAAGAGCAGAGGCACAGATTAACTGACTGTCCCCTAGGCTACAGACCTCTCCCGTAAATGTTTACACTCACAGAGGCCTTGAACAATGCCTGTGTGCAGCTAAGTGAAAACCTTTGCTTATCTTCCAGATGACCCCCTGATGCAGGCAAAGGGAAAAAGTAAATTTGCTAAGCTTCCAGTGTAGCCATCGTCCCCATCAGAGGCAAGAGCATCTGTGTAATGATGAAGAGCACTATAATTTTAACCTTGTTATTGGACTAAGCACAATTTACGCTAGTGATGAACAAAAAAGGAAAAGATTTATGAGATGTAAGATAGCAAGATAAACTCTTGCCCCTTAGTGGCTATTAGAAACATTGCCAAAATACCATAAATGTGTGAAAGATGACATTATTATTTTTGCATTTCCGCTAGGCATTCCCTACACTGCAAGAATTTATAGGAGCAGAAGTCCACAGTACAGATGGTAGAGCTGGAGGGGAGAGAGAACCTGCACTGACCAAGCCCCGGTCTGAGGTGGATGGATATAAGGCAGGTGACTTTAGGCATGGAGAGCACACCCGGTCACTTAAGGCACCACACCTGCCAGCATCCTCTCTATCTCCTGGTCCAGCCACCTGCTCTTAGGGCAGCTGCAGTGGCAATACCCTGTCCCATGTTTCATCAGGATTTGGTGTCAGATTCAGATCTACCACACAATCTCGATCCTGAAAGGACAAGACAGTCAAGGAGGCACAAAGAGACCCAGCTGACACTCATCTGCCTGCCTCGTAAACACAAAGCCCCATAAACAGAAGCTTCCAAGAAGTTAGAGCCACCAACTTGGCCCCAAGGAACCATGGGAAGCTTTACAAAAGAGAAAGGAAATAGACACCAGAATGTGGTTTAACTGAAACCGCTTTGGAATCATTCTTGCAGCTGGCCAGTCTAGACTGGTTATCCTAGAAGGGACATCGTCAACATTCACAACTGAAGGTCCAGTCACAGGAAGTTAGTCACGGCTGAGTTTGCTGAGTCAGGTCCGGGATGCAGGATTTGTAAAGGCCTGGGGTTGAATCAGGTAATGGGTCCAAAACTTCCCTGACCCAGCAGCCGACCTCATGGGCAAGAGGTATTTAGGCATTGACCTCTGGAGAAACTTGATAGCAGGGCTGGTCTTAGTAAGATAGGACAACAACTATTGGGGAAGTTGGGGTCCTAAGATTCGTTCGTCCTTTGGTAACATCTGTCATTTCTTCTTGAGGAGCCAGTACAGGGCTCTACACCTCATGGGCCTGTTATACAGAAGCCAGACGACTGGGTGAGCTTTCACTTTCCACAAATTGAGTGTCATCTCAATGGATCCGTATCTCTCCAATACGGATATTAAGGGAGACAGTTGCAGAACATCTGCCAGTCACTTGAGGTGTCCTGAAGAGAGATACTATGTAAATAGGCGCTATGTAGATAGTGTTATGAAGCATGAACTTGTGAAGTTAGTGATGTGGAGTCCTTCCGTGTGTAGAAATGAGGGCCATGTGCCAGAGATACTGGATTGAATTATGGTGACTCCTGTATCTGACCAAGAGAGTACTTTAATTGCTGCATTCCATATCTAAATTTAGGCTGCAAATGAAAAAACAGTTTTTACAACTCTAAGTACACTTTCTACTACAGAGAATGGTGACTAAAGCAAAAGCAAAAATAGCTGCTTGCACCACGATTTGAGAAAACCTAAATCTGAAAATAATCATTTTTATTTGCATACGACCAAATAAGGACATTGGGGAAGCAGTGAGTCACCAGTGTTCTAGCATCTACCAGATTCCAAGATGATGTGAGGGTATTCTTTAAGATGAGATCTGGATATTCTAAAATTTACATTAAACCTTACCCCTGATGTGTAACCTTAAGCTCCTGTCTGAAAAATGGGCTGAATCACAACTTTACAGAAGAGTTATGGCATAGCTCCAATGAATGATTTCAGTACTTTCAAAACTTCAAATACATGGGAATAATTCCTCACATCAGAAGAGTACTTTAGGTTTTTAAAGCACTTTCACCTACATCATCTCATTTGATCACATTTGATTCTCATAAAATCCATGAGGCAAGCTGTTTGTAGGTGTGTGGTTGTCATATCAAAATATCATTGAACTGGGGGTCTTTTTGTAGAGACAGGATGAATCACTGCTGGGTAGGAAAAATGGCACAGATGAAAACTAGACTTAGAGATCTAAACTCCCTGCTAACATGTCACATGGCCCCTGTATAAACCAAAGCTCATAAAGTGCCAAAACTCAGCAGAAAGGTTTAGGAATTGCTTGCAATCCAAGTGTGTTTTCTTCTTCTCTATGCTTTTAGAAGACAGTTTAAAGAGAGTTAGGGAATGTTCTGGCCTTTTGTTTTGAAACCTCCTCGGCTTGTTGTCTATTTGTCTGCAGATTGTGAGATTGGTCTATTTGCTTTAAACAGACTGAACAACCTTTAAAATAAGCAGACTTCTATGACGGGTTGACTTATTTTGGATGTGCAAAGATGCTCACTGAATTTCTCATCTAAGACTTGAAAATCCTTCTGTCTCAGTTAGTATGACACAGTTAAGAGTTGAAAGGGGAGCACCGTCTGTTGTAGCATGTTTTGGAAGGTGGCAGAAGAAAAATGTCTCTGTTCTACAATATGAGCAGCTATCTGCATCTCCCCAAGGATTTTTCATGAACCTAAGTAGGAAATCTTAGTCAAGTTCCCAAGGGCAAACCATCTTTGTCAAGAGACCACTGAAAACGATTTCCAAAGATGGAGGACACGACTTCTGTGTTCCCAGCAGCTGGGTTAGTACTGAGGGGTGCAGGATGGGGGGTTGCTCAAGCCCTGCATCTCAGGAGAAGCATTTTCTAGAGAGTTGTGGATAACTGCATAGGTTTCACATATTAACGTATCACAGCAAAATAATAAAAATTAATGAAGATGACGTCCATATTGTAGCCCCCCCACCAGCCCCCTGATTCTCGCTCTGTACAGAGGGGAAGGGGTGGAAAGGGAATGAAAGGGCTGCCGCCAATCAAGACAGCTTACATGTCAGCCCACCCCCATCCAGAGTTATGGCCCATCCTTGTGCACACAGCTCACCGTGCAGGGGTTTCTCCAGCCATAAGGGAGGCCATGAGGGTGAGTGAGTCATGGGGTGCTGGGCATCAGGACCTCAAACAGCAGGTCATTAATAGAAACCAGGGCTCTCGGGACACAAGGGTCTGGTCCTGGCTCCATCTCTAATTATTTGTGTGACTTCGGACAAGGTGTTCTACCTCCTTCACGTGTACAGCCGGCAGGGGGGCGTGTGTAGGTGGTGGTGTTGGACTAAGTGTTCTCCAGGGCTCTAACAGCTCTTAAAAATTAGGAAGGGATGTGTAGGGAGGTTGTGAAACTGAAGCGTAATTATCCCTGTTGGCTGTAAGAGAATAGACCTTGGAGGTGGTGCGAAAATAATCCACAAGGAATCCTTGTGATGGGCTGAGCAACTACATAGAAACATGGAATTGTGTGTTCTAGAGACCTATGAGGCCATATAAAACGGGGCTCATACAAGAAAGCCCACACCTTAACGCAGAAAAGTCAGGCGTTTGAACCGAAGCTCTGCCCTATCCTCTTTACAATCTCTCCCCGTGATAATATAGCACCTTGCGCACACAATGAAATGTCAGCCACAGAAAACATTTCCCTTGGCTTTGTTGTTCCAGAACGGGATTCTTTTGTCCTCAATATAATGGATATGCAGAAACAATGATAGAACAGAGATTTTTTTCTAAAGCGATGACAAACACACTGCCGCTTCCTCCCTCCCTCCTTTCTCCTTATCCCCACCCCCCAAAGTAAATCATTGTTAAAAAAAAAAAATCCCATTGTCTATTGTCCATGGAGATCAAGATCTGCCTAGGAACAGCGCTGGCAGGCTCGCAGCGGCCGCGAGCAGCCGGTAGGTGGCGCACGAAGGCAGCGCAGGCGGGAGCGCGGGACCGGTCCCGGCGCGGGGGGCGGTTCTCGTCGCCCACACGCCCGCCCGCCCGCCAGCCGCCGCCCTCCACCCCCTCTCGCGTGCTAATTGCTGGATACTCTACTGGGACTTCGGTTAGGGGAAAAGAAAGCGGGAATGGGAGGCGGGGAATCCGGTTCCGAACGCACAAAGCCTCCGGGGTCTGGGCGGCCCGGGAGCAGGGCGCCCCCCCTCCCCACCGTCACCCTTCACCGCCTTCCCGCGCCCGGCCAGGGCTCCGGCCAGAGGAGCACACAGGCCACTGGCAGCGGGAATGGGGGTGGGGAGCACGGTGGGGTTGGTGATCTGGGTGCAGAGCCCCACGCCCCGGTCCTTGGTGCCCGCCTGAGCCCGGACACCTCCCTCCCCAGCTCACGCATCCCAGGCATCGGAGCCCAAGGCCACCCCAAATGCTCTCCAGCCGCGTGCAGGGCTGCCTTCCGCCTCAGGCAAGGCCAAGACCAGGGACAGGATCGGCGGCGGTTCAGGTCCCCAAGCAGCAGGGTCCGCCGAGCCCCAGAGCAGCAGGGTCCCATGTGTCTGCCTGGGCCCGGCTGGCGCCATCAGCAAGCCTCCTTCCAGGAGGAGTCTGACCGAGCCTGCCCCTTCCGTGTCGCGGGCTGGCGCTGTCAGTTGACGATGAACGGGCCACACGGTCGTCCGACCCCCAACCTCTTGTCTAGTAGGACATGGGGTTAACGATGCTTGATGGCCCTAAAGTCAGAAGCCTGGGTTGAAACGTGAGCATTGACACCTGGGGCTTTGTAACCTTTGGGGATGTTCCTGAACTCCCCAATCCTCCATCTCCCCAGCTATTAAAAGCGGCAGTAATACCTCATAAGAATGTTGTGAGGGTTTTTCAAAAGCGGTGCTTAACTTAGCAGGAGGCCAGGCTAGAGTAACTGTTATTATTAACAACCTGACTCTCCTCGGAGGGGGAGGGAGATACACAGTTTGCTGCCCTTGAAACAAATCTGGCATCACTGTTGCCTAGACTGAGGAGAAGGGGGCCAAGAGGAGAGCCGAGGCACATCCTCAGAGTGGTCACTCCCAACAGAAGATGCCATCTGTCTGTCGCTCTGCAGCCCTCATATGCTGTCCCTCTTCCTGTCCCGAGGCTGTGTTAGGCCCTGCTCCTCTCCTTACTCTCCCTTGGATATACATTCTCCCTGCTCAGGTGGAAAGTTCTGAGACAGACAGTGTATGACGTGGGCTTTGGAGTCAGACACACTCAGGTTGGAATTCTGACTTCCGCATTTGCTAGCTGGGTGGAGCTTCAGTCTGCTGCTTTATGAAATGGTGGTCACAATACCTACCTAAGAGTTCCTGTGAAGATTAAAGGAGATAACGTTTCTAAACTGCTAGGCATGTATTGGGCTGGCAAAAAAATTCATTCATGTATTGAGTTGGCAAATGAACTTTGTGGCCAACCCAATACTATCTGTTCAGTAAATTTTTAAGTTTACAGTTGAAATTAGGTTAGATAATCTTGCAAAAGATAATGAACAATCACTGGAGTTTCTGCAGACATCCACCAAAGCTGAACCCCCAAAACTACTAACCGTGAGTTTCTTTACTCCTTTCTGAGTCAGCAAGCTTTATTTCCCCTCCAGGAAAAGAGCAGAAATCCAGTGAGGGTACATTCTCCCCAGAGCCTCATGGGTATAACTCAGACACTTAAATAGGCTTATTAAATTGGGCCACCAAATGCCCATTTTAGAGCAGTACTCCATCTGGAAGTTTCTCTGGGGGTGGGCCTCGCTTTAAAGTTGCATTCTAAGCCATGGTGTGTGCCTGGATAGTCAGTGACTTGGTGACTGTCAGCATTCATCACATGTGTGCTGCTGCCCAAGCAGGGGTGTGGCTGGGGAGTGACACTGACCCACCCCCTACCTGAGGCAGGCAGGAGGTCAGGAACTGTTGCCCCTTCTCCAGAAGGACACTTGGGCATTTCCACGAGCATCAGATTTGTATAGCTCTTGGGAGGAGCTTAGGGATTTGTATAGCTCTTGGGAGAAGACCATGTCCCTTGGGCAGAGGTTGGGCCACTAGACAGTCTTGGTAGCCAGCCTCCAAGATGGCCCCCAATGACCCTTCCCTCCCGATATGCATGTCCTAGTGTAGTCCCCTCCCTGTTAAGCAGAGATGACCTGTGTAACCAAGTGTATATTACAGAATCACAGTGTGTGACTTCCAAGGCCAGCACATAAAAGACATTGTGACTTCCATTTTGCTGTCTCCCCTATCACTCACCGTGGAGAAAGCTGACCACCAATGCTGTGAAAACACTCAAGCAGCTGTATGGAGTGGTCCACATGTCAAGGAACTGAGGCCTCTGCCATCAGCCAGCACTGACTTCCCAGCCCTGTGTGTGAGCCATCTTGGATGAAATGGGTCCTCTACCCCCAGTCAAACCTTCAGATGACTACAGCCCAGCCTGACATCTTGACGTCATGAGAGACCCTGAACCAGAAACACACCCTTAAGCCATCCCTGAATTCCTGACTCACAGAAAAACTGTGAGATAAAAAAGAGGCCTGTTTTAGGTGTACGGATACTGTGTACATGACTAATTTAGCAACACTCAAAAGAGCCAGGGGGCTTCCGCTGGCCAAAGTGGGGCTGGTAGTGAGGGTCCTGCCCATTCGCCTGGTCACCTCTGCTGGCTCCATATACCAGTACATGTCTGGGGTCTGAAAGTCCCCCTTTTGACCTCAGTTGAAGGCCCCACCTCCAAAGGTTCTGGGAAAAAACTCGAAGCTACAGTCTGCCAGCAGCACTGAGTTAATAGTAGCCCTAACCTTTGTTTTCGCCAAGGGTTGAGAGCAGGGCATTCCTCCACTCCCTGTACCTCTCCCCCTGAGCCAGTCCTGGCACTTGTCCCAGGTACAAGATTGCCAGCCCTGCCACTGCTTTTTGGTCTTATTATGAGTGTGTCTGTTCTGATGTGCTGGTTTGAGCACGTCATGGTGGAAGTGTGAGCACAGCAAAGGAGGCTGTGTCAGATCTTTCTCTCTCCATGTTAGGAGCTGGCTGCTGAAAAGCCTGTAGGTCAGGCGGGTAGAGACAGGTTACCATGTCCTGAAGGGCTCAGAGCCGGACTACTCCACGGATCAGATGTGGAAGCTAGAGTGCTCAGTCACTTTGCTTCTTCCCGAAGTTTTCCTGGCCATTTTCATCGGTGATCTGGAGAGAAAAGTATGCAGCTGAGCCCATGCCCCTAAAAGTAGCAAACTCACACTTGTACACCACCCCTAGCAGGGGTCTCACACGTGTTCACTGCTAGTCACAGTCAAGAATCATGTGTTGAATTCAAGCAGAGTTAATTAAAATGAATTAGTAGATAATAGTCTTGAGCTGACCAAATGCTACTTGAAATCCTGTTCTTTCCTGAAATATCTGCCAATGAGTGTAGTCAACTCATAGTTCTATTAAGTCTAAGCAAATCCAAAATATTCTCCTGGGTGTCTGTACCATTCAGCTAGATGTCTGGGGCTGCCTGTCTTATATAGACCCTTAGATCCCCACGGATCTAGGGTCATAACAGAGTTGGCTTGTCAGGAAACCTCAACCTTTTTTTAAAGACCATCCTGATCCCCTAAAAATCCATTTCTTATTTTTGATGTGATTCTGACTTTCAGTTTTTTATTTTTTTCAGAAAGTTTTATTTCTGCTATATTTTTAGATTCAAAAGTATTTATTTAAGGTGAACAAATGATACAGCGTACACAACTGCTGGGCCTGCTTTTTAATTGAGAACAAAAAGGGAATACCTAGGACAAGAATATGCAATTACCACACTTATTGTTTTCAGTGAATTTTTGTCAAGTTTGTTTATCTTATTGCTAATGTGATGATACAGCAATCCTTGGCAAGAGAATAACATTTTGCATTAAAGAACAAATCTCAGTAAAAATGGAAAATGGAGTTAGCCACAGCCCACAAGGCCTTCTTTGGGAAGAACTCTTGAAGAAAAACCAACTCACACTTCACAGAAGAATATGACACTGTCATTTTTCCCTCTATAGTACCAGAGTGTTCCTGAACAAAGGCCTCAAGGTATTATCAACTCGTCATCCATTTTTTGATGTGATTTCTATTTTCAAGACCCTGCTTCCCTCCCTCTTTGTTCCTAATGCATCTGGTCATTGGTGCCTTCTCCTTTGGTCCTATCATAGTCAGTGTGACGTGTCCCCACCTGGAGAGTTCACCATGGTGACCAGTCCCACGGTCAGGGTTATTGTCTCACCCACAGGACCAGAGGAAGACCTCAAGGACACACCCACTGCGTTCAGACAAGCCGCAGATATGTGGAGGCTGAAGGACGATCAGGTGATTCCAGACCATCTGGGAAGGAACTGATGGACTATCGAGATATATCCAAGCCCGGGATATTGTTTAAAAACAAACAAAACAACCCCCCCTTTTTTTTTCTATTGTTGGGATTTCTGATGGTACAGTACACAAGTTCCAACGTGCAGTCTAATCAAAGATAGCTATATAGTGCTTAGAAATTTCCATAGCTCAACCATGAACCTTGTAGAAAAGAAGAAACTGAGGATATTTATACGTCACTGGTAAACAATGGCATAGATTTCTCTGAACATGTCTTCCATCTCAAAAGTCCTGCAGCTTGGATTCTATAAATGCCTTTAATCTGATTTTAATATTCATTCATTTAGTCATTCAACAATTATTTATTTGTTTTCATTTTTGGCTGCGTCGGGTCTTCGTTGTGGCATGTGGGATCTTTTGGTTGAGGTTCGTGGGCTCTTCACTGCAGCGCGTGGGCTTCTATCTAGTTTTGGCGTGCGGATTTTCTCTCTCTAGTTGTGTCGTGCAGGCTCCAGAGCATGTGGGCTCTGTAGTTGTGGTACGTGGGCTCTGTGGTTTGCGGCACGCGGACTCTATAGTTGAGGCACTCGGGCTCAGTAGTTGTGGCACATGGGCTTAGTTGCCCCACGGCATGTGGGATCTTAGTTCCCCGACCGGGGATTGAACCCTTGTCCCCTGTATTGGAAGGCAGATTCTTTACCACTAGACCACCAGGGAAGTCCCTCAATAATTACTTAATGCCTGTTATGTGCTGAGTATAGACGTAACATTAATGGATAAAACAGAAATGTATCCCCCCTTACAGTCTACAGACAACCGACCCACAAACAAATGTAGATATGCCCACAAACTGCATACATCTGGTGGGAAAATTAAATGGATTCAGCGATAGAAAATAACGTACTCTGCCTCTACAGATACAGGCATTAGAAATGGCCTAAGAAGAAAAAATTTAAATCAACATCTGAACAATAAAAAAGGTCAACCTTAGCCATGTGTTGACATTCCAGGGAAAAAATACCAGGTGGGCAACGACCCTGAGAAGGAAAAAGTGTGATGTGTTCAAAAAGTAGAACGTTGTGAATATAGAACTTTGCAGACTAGAAAACATGCTAAATCATAGCCTGTCAGGGTTTGATTGGGTAATTTAGTCTGGCCACCCGACCAGTTCTTAAATCCCCTTCACGATTCACCCTCTAAATAGCCAATTGCCTTTTTTTTTTTTAACTTTTTGGCCACACCACGTGGCATGTGGGATCTTAGGATCTTACTTCCCTGACCAGGGATCAAACCTGTGTCCCCTGCATTGGAAGAGTCTTAACCACTGGACCGCCAGGGACATCCCAATCACCTTGCGTTTGAGTCTCTTCACAAGAAGGAATGTTCTACCTCTTGAAGCACCCATGCTGGTTTAGTTTAAAAATATGAGTTTGTTCCAACCAGGAAGCTGGAATCATGAATTATGATCACGGACGTGCATCTGAGGAAATTTTCAAGTTGAAATGGAAGAAGCTACTTAGATCGCTGTATTTACCATTCTTTGTTATGTAGAGTGCCAAGAACACACAGCAGGATTTCAAGTTCATCACTTTTTTGAGAAGAAAAATATATGAGAATGTTCAAACAGCTCTCACAAACTTTCAACAGTTTTTCTATTGTAGCAAAATTCATGTCAGCATCCTGGCAAACCAGTGATTGCACAATAAGGTCAGTTGTACCCTTGAAAGACAGCCGTGTATTTGGGCTGCAGTGGTGAGGTGGGAGTGACTTTCCTGTGGTATTTGTGGTGCATCAAGTAGAGGAAGTGCAGTGTATCCACCAATTTTACAAAGGCCTTTGATAATGCAAGTTGACTTACACAAGATCTGTTATTGACTTGACTAAAGAAGCTCAATGGGATTCCGTGAAGATTCCGCCAGGTATTTACTGGTGTTCCCTACAGCCAGTTCACACCACTGACAGTTTGAGACTGGCTTGAGTATTTATTTGTTCCAAAGTACATCAAGAAAGCTAAGTTCCAAGGTCTTAGGGAGGTGCTTCCAAGTTCACCACCCACAGGCCATTCTCTGTTAAAGCCATTCATGAGCTGTTATGTGGTGACTACTAAGCAGCCACCCTACTTGAAACAGCCTCCAAACGATTTTGGACCATCTTGCAAAGTTATAATACTGCTAAAGGTGTGAGAAGGCAAAAGCTGACCATGATTAAATGCTAACCCATGCAATGAAAATCCCATTAGTAGCCAAAAGAAGTTCACTACCGAAATACAAGAAAAAATCCTCCATTGAATTTTTCTTCTCAGATAGCAGTAATGCTCTAAAAGTATCAAAGCAATAGAAAAATTAAGAGAAAAGCAATCAGGATATCTTGATGAGGCTGGCAGGTGGAGTATGGTACCCACTTGGCACCTGGTTCTAGACAAGAGTAAATAAAAATCTACAGACCTGGGCTTCCCTGGTGGTGCAGTGGTTAAGTCCTCCTGCCGATGCAGGGGATACGGGTTCGTGCCCCGGTCTGGGAAGATCCCACGTGCCGCAGAGCGGCTGGGCCCGTGAGCCATGGCCGCTGAGCCTGCGCGTCCGGAGCCTGTGCTCCGCAACGGGAGAGGCCACAACAGTGAGAGACCCACGTACCGCAAAAAAAAAAAAAAAAATCTACAGACCAGTGCCATAAATATCACAGCCAACTTCTTGAGTCAGCTCATGAGGATTGTCTACTGCTAGAAATTTAATTTAAAGTGTAAGACAGATTCACCAACATGCCTGGAACGCAGCCAGTCCACCAGGACTGAAGGGATGTCAGCTGGGTCGACCAAATGTCAAGAAGGAATGTCAACAGGATGCTCGTGAAGATGTCCTGTGGTGAGCTAAGGTGGGACACCTCCAAGGACTAAGCCAAAGGACTGCTTTCGAGAACCGCTCAAGCGTGACTTCTGTGACGACTTCTAGCCGTGGCAGAGAGAGCAACAGACCTTGCTGGCCAGAAGCAAGGAGAAATGGAGCCGATCCTTCTGAGCAGAGGCATATGACAGCTGGCTCCATGAAAGAGCCCATCTGGAAAGAGTGACTGACCCTTGTGAACAAGAATTGGACTCATAAGCCACAGGTTGGTCCTTGCCTTTTATACAACAAACATAGAAGCAGCAGCCAGTTGGTCATCAGTATGGTGTAGTGGTTTGGCATCCAGCTTCTAGACTCAGACTGCCTGAGTTTAAATCCTCACTCCATCATTTACTAGCTGGTTGACATTAGGACAGTTTCTTAACCTCTCTAAGTTCATTTCTTTATAGGAATAATGATCTTGCCTACCTTATAGAGGATTCAATGATTGTATGTGTTACCTGTTAGAACAGTGCCTGGCACACAGTCTGTGCTCAATAAATTTTAGTTACATTATCAGTCTTTATGGCTCCTCACAGGAAACTAGAGCTCATATTATAGTTTGCTATTAACAGGTCCGTGTTCGTGTTTCTGCCATTTACTACTAAACCTAAAGGTCAAATTACTAAGAATTTTTAATATCAGTTCCTTGCTCTATCAAATGCGAATGATACTACTTCATGGGTTTTGTGAAGATTAATGAAATAATAGGCATAAAACACCAACAGTAAGGCCTGTATGCTGTTGAGGCTCAATAAACGATAGTTATTCTTATTAGGACCTGATGGTCTGGTAGAGCAGAGCTGTGCTGTAGAAGCTTCTGTGATGGGAGAAATGCTCCATGTGCGCATTGCCCAGTACGGCAGCCACGAGCCGCTTGTGGCTGTTGGGCACTTGAAAGGTGAAGAACTGAAGAACTAAACTTCTAATTTTATTTCATTGTTATTAATTTTTTAAATATCCACATATGGCTTGTGGCTAGTGTATTGAGCAGTGCAGGCTGGGTGGTTCAGGCCTCGTTCTGTCCTCCCCATATGCTCCTCCTGTCTGTGCCCAAATCATGTCCATCTCGTTGCCCATCAGTATCTATCTGTATCAGGGTTGGACAAGAATGAAGAGAGGATACAAAACCCGACTTTGGCAGGTCGGTAGTGTGGCATGATAGAAAGAAGAAAAGTCAGTGGGTCTATGGGGACCGTCTCATTCCAGCTCTGCCTGTTATTCTTGGGCAAGTCACTTAACCTCATCTTCAGAAGGAGAGAGTTGATACTGACATGACTTCAAAGCTCCCACCCATCAAGTGATCACCAAGGGGTGAACGTAAGAAATATCACACAAACTTAGATTATTTTTTAGGTGCTACGGGTCGCATTTAGCTATGTTTAGTGTCTCCCAGATTTAAAGGTGGTGTATTTAAGTGTTAGCATACAAACTAATATAAGTGAATAGACAGGGATAAAAAAGAAGTCGAGGCCAAAGGGAAATTAACCTTGGGGCAAAGACGAAGGACTTTGATTAAAAAAGAACATTTGTGCTGTGCCTATATGTGCTCCTGCCATATCTTTTTGCAGATATACAGCCTTCCAACAGTGTGGGTGAGAGTGGAGAGTGCTGGGGAATGTCTGACTGGTAAACACTTTGGATATATAAACCCATAATATGATTTCTTGTCTCCAGCTGAATACAAACTGGAAAGGAAGTTCTGCAAAACAGATCTCCTAGAATCCACCTGGGTAGAAGGAGCTCAGAACAAGGAACCTGGAGGCCCATTTTCCTTCTCTGGCTCTGTGGCTAACCAGCTGAGTGACCACACTTAATCTGGCTCACTTCTCTGGGCCACAATTTAATCATCGGTGCAGTGAATCGGTTGCACCCTACTCCTACAAGTGGGGAAAATCTATGTTTATGCTCAGAGCCCTAGAAATCGCAGAGATGCTTTTCTTTACCAGGAGCCAAAAGCATGAGAAATTATAGCAGCTAAGCCAGATAACAACCCCTTGCCCCAACTCACGCACATACACTTAATTTTAATCTGCTGAAGATGAAGTCCATGCCCTGTGGCGTAACTTCTCAGTGTCCATCTGAAGCATCTACTTGTGAACAGTAGGTGATAGGACTCCACTTGGTTATAAGCATAGTTCCAACTGATTAGCCTTGACAATACCCGAAGAGTGGTCTAGATTTTTTTTTTTTTTTTAAAGAGACAGTAATTCCTCAAACTTTCAGGGCAGTGGTGGTTGTGTCTGTGAAGGCAAAGTAAGAAACCTCACCACCTGCTTCCAAAAATGGTGAAATAGAATACGCACAGTTGTCACCTGGGATGAGCTGGTATTAGCAGGAAAAAAACAACAGTGACATTCAGAACAGGAAAACCAGCAGTTAAAGAAAGCCATCCAGGATAATTGAGTTTATTAATCTATCTGACTTTAAATCATCTTTCCTCCATCATACTTAGAGTCTCTGTGTCCACAGGTTGTTTTGAAACTCGGCCCCTCCTCCTCTGCTCCTTTCCCAAGGCTGCTATGTGATAAATAGCTCTCTCTGCTCTCTCCCCCTCCCCCATCCACCATTTCTTCTCACATTCCTCTCTAGCCATGTCGATTCTTTCCTGAGAGAAGGGTGGGAATCTCTACTCAAGGCCACTTGTCTGGACCCTGTGTCTAACAGCAAGAAGTACTAGTTTTAGAGACACTTAGGGAGTGATTCCTACACACACACACACACACACACACACACACACACACACACACACACACACACACCTTTCTCAGACCAGAAGTCCCTAGAGGCAGTACTAGCTGGACCTTGACCCCTAATAACATCAGGATGAAAGTGAATAGGCTATAAAGCAAACCAAGTCCACTTTCCGTAGTAAGTCCTGCTGCTTCATGGCTTTGCAGAGTCCTCTGGCACCCAGGTTGGTTACAGTAGACACAAGAACCATCTTCCCTGCAGTTTCTGCTTCCTGGTGACAGCTTGTCCCACCAACCTCCCTGGTTAGGAGAGGATCCTTCTCCTTTCTTGGGGCCATTATGACCAAATTTATGGCTCTTTTATTAGGTTGGCAGGTGATTTAAGTGAGGGAGGAAAGAAGTGGCCTGATTTGCACATAGTTTCAGTTCAGGAAACAAGGAAGTGGAAGAATTTATCCACAGTCATTTTCTGCTAAAAGCTTGCAAAATTCTTCAGCCACCATTGAGAAGAAAACTTCTCCCTGCTTCAAGCCTAGATTTCTGGTACCTTAAGGCTAGAAGGGATTTCTAGATCATGAAAACTTCTACTGGTAGGGGAAGGGGTCTAGAGACAGAGAGGTTAAATAACAGGCCCAAAAGATCACACATTACAAAGCTAGTTAGGAGAGCCCCAGGGCCGAGGATGGGGTCAACTGATTTCCCCAGGTCTTACCCCTCTCTCTCTCTCTCTTTCTCTCTCTCTCTCTCTCTCTCTCTCTCTCTCTCTCTCCTTGATCATCTTCAAAAGGAATCTTCTTTTGTGGGCCTAGGAAAAAACAGTAAATCTCTGAAAGACGTAAAGATGATCGGCAATCTGTCTGCTAGCTTCCCTTTCTTTCTTTCAAGATATTCAGCATTCTGACTTTGCCCAGGAAATGGAGAAGAAGAGAATCAGATAACATTTTAAACAAAACAAAGCAAATAAAGAAAACTGCTTTTTTAAAGAAAAGTCTGTGGTATGTGCACGCGCGCGTGTGTGTGTGTGTGTGTGTGTGTGTGTGTGTGTGTGTGTATGCGTCCAGGGCCATGTATCATTTTGGAGTAAGCTAATTGTGAGCAGTCTTTGCATTAAGAGGCACATAGAACAAGGCCTTCTTTACCTATTTCAGTCTTTAAAAACCTTAAAAATTAGTGTGAGGACAAATGATTTACTCTACCTCAGACACTGGGTCTCTGCTCTGCCCTGTATACTGCGAGATCATCCCATTTCCTTTCGGCTTCTCTCAGCTGTCTTGCCAAGTCGTCTGTCTTCCATTATTAGTCATTCTAATAAACACTCCTAATAAACACAAATCCAGGATGCTACGTTTGGCTCCTATGCTGCCTTTAGGAAAGACTGACACCTTCATTAACTTTGTCATCTGTCCTGGAGAAACCCAGCTGAGATCTCTAACATGTTCTGTTGCAAGCTGCAGTATAACAGACATATTTGGTGTATATTCTCTGTTAAATGGAATCTGAATTCCTAAGTGAACTAAAAATACTTAATTATTAATAAAATACCCCAGGGATTGGTGACATTTGGGATGATTTTATCACGCTGTAGATATTGAACAACATAATGTGTATGGTGGTATCTAATTCAACTTCTTTTGTTTAAAAGAACATTCCTTCCCAATTCGTTTTGATTTATACGCCACGTGGATTCGTCCCTGACCATCCAGCTCCGGGTGGAGGTAGAGGGACTTTCCTGAGGAATGGGATGGGACTGAAGCTGGGGCAGTGCAGGGAAGACCAGGAAGAGGCACCAATTCTCCTGAGAATTGGACTTGGTTTGGGGTAGATGGCAAGTGAGGGGATTCTATTCAGGTAGAGGCAATGGTGGCCATGGATGGAAGTTTCTGGAAGGATCACAGGTCCAGAGAATCACAGGACTAGGTGCCAGGCTTCCAGTTTTGCACCAATTTGCTGTGTGACTCTGAGTACATTACTTAACCTCTCAGGGACAGAGTTTTCTCACATATTTGGAAGGGATAATTACACGCCCCTTAGCTGCCTTATTGAATTGCTCACAGTATACATGAAAGTACTTCCAACAATTAAAGTGCTTTATGAAGAATATATTCAAAGATGGGGAAGAAGGAAATAGCGTTTACTAGGCACTGTCCATGGACCAAGGGTTGTGTTGGATACTTTTACAAACATGAAGTCAGTTAGTCTTAACAAAAAAAAATCTGAGATAGGCCTGATTACCCCATTTATAGGGGAGAAATCTGAGGCTCAGAGCTTTTGCTCTGAGGTCACAAAGTGGTGGAGCCAGGCTGAAAACCTACAGAGATAAGGCATGTATTTGGGTACATAATATGTAAAAGGAAAATGGGTCACAACCTTAGTTTTTAAGTAGAAATGTTCAGTCAGCCTAAGGTTTGGTTGACTTATACGTGATTATGCATTATCACAACATATGAACACTCCCATGAAATTTTAATTATTCTGTCATCAGCCAGTTATGATATTAAGGAAGGAAAATCTCTAAGTATAGTGTCAAAAATCTGTTATTAAATAAAGTAAACATTGAGGAGGTCTTGCCATTAGGTTGATATGATCTTGATCTGTTAGTGCTGGATGGACCAATCAGGTGGAGCTTTCACTCATCACTTCCTTGTTCCTGGCACATCACCGTGAGTCTCTGCCCCCGGTGGTAACACTTGTCTTTCCTTCGTTTCTGCTCAGACCCTGGCTCTGCCCAGGTTGGTGGAGATCCCGTTTGCACTTAGATGCTTTGTACACTGTTGGTCCTGGTTTGCAGTGTTTGGCCTGGAGATGAAGTTATTGATGGCTGTTTATGAGAGAGACAAAGTGGAGGAGGGCTTGGAGCAGGACACCAGAAGCCAGTCCATCACCTGCTCCCTCGATGACCTCGCTTCACCTCTTCATGCTTCAGTTTCTCCATCTGTTGGTGGAAAGAGTGATACACGATACCTGGCTCTCAGAGTGTCAGGAACATCTTTGTAAAGCACTGAGAGATGCTCTAAAGGCCCTGAAAGACTTCATGCTTCCCTTTACTTGGTCAAGTAAAATCCCATCTGATGGGCGAAAAATTACAGACCAGGTATATTTTTTAAATAAGCAGACGATCTTATACCTGAAAAAGTACTTGCATTTCTTTATCAGTGGGTGGCGTACCATGAAACCCACCCATTTCAATGACAGGGCCTAAATGTTTGTTTAAAAAATAAACAAATAAGCCTAAGCATATACAAGATGCACATACGGCTGCTAATATTTATACTAGTTTACTTTCCTATGACAAAATGCATTTCAACTACTTTTCACATTCTTAGTGTGCTTGTTTTCACCATACACACACACACACACACACACACACAGCCATGGTAGATTAACAGCGAGATAGTATCATCACCCCCATTTTATAGATGAGAAAACTTAAACCAGGAGAAGTAAATAGATGGCCAAGTCCACAAGGATAATTAGGGGCACAGTTAGGAAAATCATCTAAGTCTCCTGTCTCAAAATCTGGCGCTTATCCCTCTCAATCTCATTTTTGATAATTCTGAACTTTTTTCTCTTCCTGTTCTTACACATCTTTTGTTCTCCACTTATCGATATAACAGGGCTGTAGGTGCCTTCTCATGCTTCTTCTCTGGGAACGGGGCCCTTTAAAGCCTGATGTTAAGCAAGGTTTGCGGTAAAGTGAGAGCTCAGACATGACTGCTTGTTAAGCTTGTTCTTCATTGCCAGCCCGAAGAAAAACCTGCCCCAAATCACATTACCCAGTCGCTGGGACCTCTCCGCTGCTCTCAGTGGGGGAGCGCCAAGCTGCACCAAGTCATAATCAGGCTGAAACAGCTGCGTCGTGATGCTCTCACAGACACGCGTTTGCTTTGTATGTGCTTCTAAAGTGTATCCTGACTTAAAAATCCAAAGGGAAAGTGTGGGATAAACACCAAAAGATCACTTTAAATGGTTTTGTTTTTTTTTTTCCCTGTGGGGAATTCAATTGCAAAGATCATCAGAGACTGATGAAGAGACACAGAAAAGCCACAGCGGATGAGGCACTAACCCCATTGTTTACTCACATTCAAGAGTGACTAGCTCTCTGCATGCCCTTTGCCAATCCAGGTTGCTTTGAAATTCCTTCCAAGGAAGCACCCCCTGCCTGGTACCACTCTGCAAAAAAGTTCTACTGAGGGTTTTAAGCAGTGAGAAAAAGAAGGCTGTGAACGGGAACCCCAACATGACAGCCAGCTAGCCCGCTGTGGCCGCCCATGGTCCTGCTGCTGAAGCTCAGACAGAGAGGACGAGCCCTTCTGAAGATGCTCCTGTCTGCCCTGCTTGAGCTGCTCCTGCCAGGGCCAGCATCCCTGGGAAACTGTCCTGTAAAATGAGCAGCTCCTTTTCGACAGCAGCCTCCCAGCGGCTCCCCACCTCCGTGGCTGCCATTGGACATGACAGAGCAGCCGGCCCAGCCTGGCTCGCCTTTCGCTGCTGAAAACCTATTGGGACCTATTTTCCAAGCTGGAAAGCACAGGTGGGCAGAAGCCACGTGGGCAGCCCTGGGTGGCACGCCTGCCCTCCTACCTGCACGGTCTCCTCCAGCTTTGGGTTGATGGGGTGAGTGATTTGAGGGTCGGATGCCCTTCCCAAGCGTTATCAGTTTCCCCTCTTCTTCCTGAATAGCCCGTGCACCTTCACCCATCCTGAAACCCTGCCTGGAAACAGAACAAAACAGAACCCTGCGGCCGGCCCATCCCCCAGGAGCCAGAGGGCCAGATCTGGCCCGGAGCCAGGCTCTGAAGAAACGGCGGAGGGCAGAGAGAGGCGGCGGTGGGGCAGGGAGCCTCGTGTTACACATTCAAAACCTAATTTTGGATCAGAGTCATACTTGTAGCCAAGCCCGAAAGATCATCGAGGCCCCCAAATGAACCCACAGCTCTGAGGCGGGTCCTGGACGAGTCCTCAGCTCTCGTGCCCACTTGCTGCTGTCCTTAGTTCGAGAGGCTAAGTCAGGCTTGTTTGGATTTTCACTTTAAATGAAAAACTTTTTTGATGTTTTTTAATTTAATGGTTTTTTTTAAAGCAACATCAGTTGTCTCCTTGCCTCTTTCTAGCTGAGGGCAGTGCGCATTTCCCACCCCCATCTCGCTGTGCATGTTCGACTCAGCTGACATGCTCACTGGAAGCCAGGCTCCTTCGTGCTCCTTCCCCCGCTGAGTGAGGCCTAGGACACAACCTCTTTCTTCGTGACACCGGCACAGACAATAGGCCATCAGGGCAAGGGCAGCCTCAGGTGACAGAAGGAAGGTGCTTACCTTCCTATGAACAGTAAAAACGACCCTCTCTGGACACGGAGGAGAGAGGATACAGCTGGCCTCCGGGAGCGACAAGAGAGACAAGGGCTGCGCTCTCTCGTCTTCCAAGGGTGTGGGCACTTCCTCTGGAGGATTTGCTGCTGCCAAGAGCAGGCTGTTGCCTCCCTGGAACTCGGGGTATCAGGATGCTTGTTTGCAGAGCTGGCCGGCCAGCAGCCGTGGCAGCTGGTTGTAATTATGCATTGCAGCTTCAGAGGAAGTTGCTGGCTGCGGGAACAGGAGCGTGTGTTGGGCCTGGCTGCACACTGGCTGCTGGGCTTAAGGGAACAATAGGGATAGAAGCCGGTGGCAGCAAGGGAAGGGAAGGAGTAGGACGAGGGTGAAGACAGGCAGAAAGAAATGGCGCAAGCTGTTCCCACTGCTGCCGGGGCTGAACCTGGAGAGACCCGTGTCTGCGCTCCGGGGAGCCCTGCTCTTATCCCCAGACTTGCGACCAAAGTCTGTGCCCTTCTGGAAGCAGCCCCCAGACTTTTTTTTTTTTGAAAGCTGTACCTGCTGAGCACTGGATTTCGAGAAGTGGGCCTGGCTGACATATCAAATAGCACTCCTCAGCCTGTTTAAACTAAATTGACTGCATCTTTGTAGCAGCTGGCCACAGGGAAAAACAAAAGAATTCATGATGAAGAAGGCAAATCTCTCCCGGCTAGAAAGTACGGCAGCCACAGCAGCAGTTAAAACATTTCAGTACCAGGCTAAATGCTGTGCCCAGATATGGACATCAGGCGGGAAAGAAAAAAGGACAACTTTACAGAAGTGAAATGTGGGTTAATGAACAAGTTGGTTTTTTCTTTTTTCCCTCCTGGATGGAGAAAAACTCGTTAGTGTCTCGTTCTTTATACTTTCCAAGATTTCTTCAGTGTTTCCTAATTAGAACGTAGCTGGGAAATGAACATAGGGGACGGGGTGGGACACAGGGGTGGAGGACTGCCTTCCTGCCGCTGTGTCTGGAGCCCAGCCTCACATCAGCAAGAACCTCCCGTCACACATACAGACACTCCCACCCATGTCTCTCTGCGCTTCCTTCCTCTGGTCCGTCGGGAGGTTGCCTACAGCATCCACACGGCTTGGGAGTCCCCCGCAAAGTACTCAGAATCCGGTTTTTGCCAGCTCAGGGAACAATTTCAAGGCCCACATCAGACCAGCGGACAGGCCTGAGATTCCTGTGGCCTCTTGATGACCCCTCTCCACTCGTACAGCTCCTGATTTAAGTCGCTTTAAAAGGGCAGGTGCCTTACCTGGTAACGGGCACCCTTGATGTATAAAAGTGACAGCCCCACGCAATGACACATGATGGGCTTGGGCTGGTCAACGAGGAGTCCATTTCATTACCTTTCCCCCTTGTCCATTGCCTTGCACACGATGGCTGGAAATGCTATCAACCAGAAGGTGTGAATGCAGAGAAGTGCCAGCCTGTGCGTGGGCATTGCGGTCTTGTTCCCACGTGAGCAATGGAAATGCATGATGACACTATGCTCTTTGGGCCTGATGACTAGAATCTCCTTATTGCCTGGGTGGAGGTATTATGGTGACGGGTGGAAAGAATTTTTCTAGTAGAATCCAAGTAGGCAATATTTTTTCTTCCTTTTCCTTCTCTTTCTTCCACATGAGGTTATACATTTTCTAAACACACACACACACACACACACACACACACAGTTAATTCCTAGAGCCATGCCGGTCAATTCAGTAGCCGCTAGCCATTGACGGCAATTTAAATTAATTAAAATTAAATAGAAAATTCAGTTCTTCAGTCATTCTAGGAATATTTCAAGTGCTCTGCAGCCACATGGGGCTGGGAGTTACTGTATTGGACAGCACGGAGTTACAAAACATTTCCATCATTGCAGAAAGTTCTATCAGACAGCCTGTCCTGGAGCATCTATTTTCTCGTGTATCTTAGGATTCCTGTTCCTTTCACAGTCCTCTACCAATAATTTTTACAGGGGCTTCCCTGGTGGCGCAGTGGTTGGGAGTCCGCCTGCCGTTGCGGGGAACGCGGTTCGTGTCCGGGTCCGGGAAGATCCCACATGCCGCGGAGCGGCTAGGCCCGTGAGCCATGGCCGCTGAGCCTGCGCCTCCGGAGCCTGTGCTCCGCGGCGGGGGAGGCCGCGGCGGTGGAAGGCTCGCGTACCGCCAAAAATAATAATAATAATAATTTTTACAAAGGTGAAACTGTTTTTTTTTTCTTTAACGACAACTTAAATCAAAACTAATGAGCTCCCTTTAGGTTCCTGAGGGAAAGTTCCCCAGCTACTGTGCTAATAGAACCTTGTCAAATAGTTGAACAGCATGTGACATTGTAGACATTGAAAGGACCTCAAGTCAGCAGGATTAGTCTCAGGCAGTCCTGACCCTTACATATTCCTGTAGATAATTTTCCTAGACAGTCCTAATCCCAGCTAGAAGAAGCTACTAGGAGGCTAAGCTGTGAGTCAAGAAAGATACCAGGGCATCTCCATAAAAATTTGCACAATAAATAGAGAGTATAGCTCCTTTAGAACTACAAGGTAGACCACACGACAAGTTCCTGGCAGCCGGGCTTTGAAGTGGGCGGAGATGCACAGAGCAATGAAGCACTTTGATGCAGCTGGAAGCACCTTCAAAGCTTCCACGGGGAGAGATTATGGCAACTACCTGTAACTAGTTGTTCAGGTCCTTTGTGTGTGTGTTGGTGGGGGTAGGGACTGGACCACACAAAAAGTAAACAAATAAACCGAAAGCTACACTGGAAGCACTCTCCCCAAACTAACTGCAACCAAAGGAAACAAAGGATAAGCTATTTAATTGAACACTTTTGCTGGAAGGTTAAAAATTCCACCCAAACTTTTAATTTGTTTTATTTTCTGACTTAGAATAGAACCTTGTTGGCAACTGGTAGATCCTTTTAATATTTAAAAATCTGTCATTTCAGTTCTTGTTTTGCAAAATTTCCCAATCTGTTTTCTTCTCATCTTGCATAGGAATGATACACTTAGCATCTGATGAACAAGTCAGCATGAATATAGACTATCCTGAGTCTCCCCCAATTTAACTGAAGGTAAAAGTATCCAAGGTGCAGGCTCCATGACCATGTTATTATTCACAAATTCTCATGAACTTTTATTCTGCTCCATTGTGGTGAGGGTATGGGTGGGTGACAGCGCGTTCCTGGAAGCAGATAAACAGGATATCACCAAAGTCGCTTTCTTAGTCCAAGCTACTTTGTCACAAAGCAGCTGTGAGGATTATAGCCACAAACCTGGGCTACCAACTGGCCTGATTTTCCCATTTTTCAAGGAGTAAATGTGGACCTGGCTGTGATTGAAAGTGAAAGCTGAAACAGGGAGGGAGAGTAGGAAAGAGCCAAGGCTTGTCAGTCCAGTTTGGAAAGTTCTAGAAGGTAGGAGTTAGAAATGTATTCGAGCAAGAGATCCCAGACCTTTCTTTCTGACCCGCCGTGGGGAGTGTAAGTGGGACTGGGGAAAGGAGTCCTGTTGAAGCTTCTCTCTCCCGATCAGTGAGGCAGGGAGACAGTCTGACAGATACTGCCAGCCTGGGTACCAGCAAAACCTGGTCCCTTTTCAGCCTTCTCCCATGTCCTGGGCTGCAGACCCTGTCTGGGAGGGAAGCAGCACCAGGTGTAAGCAACACCTCTGATAGGGCGGTTGGCCACACATCCTCAGGCTACGACTCTGTTCTCTTCTTACACTAGAGGCATCCTCATTTAGCTGGGGCTAGGGCGGGGGGAGGGGGAGGGGTGAAGCTGGAAGCTGTCCTCCAGCCCGTTGCTGACTGAGGCAGCCCCACTGTTTCACCCAGAGAGCAAGAAATGGCACCTTAATCCTTGAGGAACAAATCCTCTGAAAGCGAAGACCCTCCATAATGAAGCTGGCTGTTTTCTTTTTCTTTAAGTCTTCATAAATCATGTGCGCCAGGGTTGGCATGAGTCATATGGCTCGGCAGCAAAGCTCCCGCTAAGCCACACAGCTGCACGGGACAAAAATACCTCGGTGAATAGAGCATGTTTGTCCTGCATGGTTTACGGTATAAATACGAAATCAGCAAAAGTGCAGGGGTTCCCCGGCCTCTTGAGTCTCATAACCCTTTGGCTGCCTCCTCTGTGCCTTCTGCTGCCCTGTGTCAACCCACTTCCCCACTTCCTTGCTTTTGTTAAGGAAGAGAAGGGTGTCATCGGGATCACTGTCATGTACTGATTGTCAGATTGGTCAGTGAGCAACACTTAGTCTAAGAGAGTTTTAGTCAATGTGGAACCTCCACCCGGTAAATGGACTCGGTCTTTTCATTCTAATGGAATAATGACAGACGTCCCCCTTGTGAAAGGACTTGCAGATGGATGGGATGACATGGGATGCAATGAAATTGTGTAACTCCAATGCTGAGCATGCCCTTGGTGCGTTTGGGGGCCCCTGTGGCGTCAGAGGTGCTGTCTCTCTGCTCTGGATAGCCGTGTCCTTTCAGAGGCTTGTCTGGCCAGGCTCAGTTCCAGCCCCTCCAGGCCTGGTCTGGGGTTGCTGGAGTGACCAAGTCAGGTGGGGTCCATTCTGCTCCAATCCAGGCCACTCCTGCAGGCTTCTCCTCCAAACCTTTTCCCCACTTCTCTGGAGGAGCACAGATTAGCTCTGAGGGTCCCATTCCCCTTAATCTCCTCTCTCTAATTTAGAGCTTCCAGAGTCTTGTTTTCGGGCAACCTATTTATATTCTTTTGGTTCATATTTAATAATTTTAAACTGTACCCACTTCTTCTCTGTCCTCCTTGGAGGGGTCCTTATGATTTCTGTGTTATTGCCTCATTGGATAATGAAGTTTCTGACACTAAAGTGTGCCACTGGAATGCATTTGCCTCATTAATGGAGGTTGTACTGAATGTAGGTCACTTAATATCTGTTAGGTGGCATATCTCATTTACCTTCAGATTAGGGTATCACTTAATATGTATTCAGGGCTTTGGTTTTAAGAGATGTATTTTTTTAATTGAACACATATTTTGAGTCCTGACATCTGACATGTTCGGCTTATATATAAAGAGTTTATATAATTTGCCTATCTAAATTCAGCGAAGTATAAAATACACTAATGAATGATAGTAAATCACTCCACACATATAAACCTCTGTTTATTTGTGGCTGAACTAGAAACAGCCTAAGACTTTTCTAACATTCCAAGTACTATTGCTTTTGGATTTGCTTCCCCCATATACAGGATAAATTCCAGCCTTTAGGACAAATTTCCAGCCACGTTTCTGCTTTGGGGCTTTAGATGTGGAAAAACAAGGAGAAAAGTAAGAGACAAGGTGTTTTCGGTGATCATCTTTTCTCTTTGAACTATCTGCTGACTTCCTCAGGGAAGCCATCACCTGAAGTGGTGAGAGAGAATGGATTTCAATGTCAAAGGGGACTGGATTTGAATCTATTAGCTTGTGACCTTGAACAAGTTGCTTAGGGTTAGGGTCCTTTCTAAGCCTCACTTTTCTCAGCTTTGAAAAGTGGGTATATATGATATATATTTGATATATATGATATATATATATATATGAGATATATATTTCCTGGGTTGGTTGTGAAAAGAAAATGCTTAGCCCAATCTCTATCTAAAAGGGTATTCAGGAAGTGCCAATTCTCTTCCTATTCTGATCTTAGCTTAGATATCAGTTTCAGGTAGGTCATGTTTAGAAGATAATAGGAGGAAGTATTTCTGTCCCGTCTCCATCACCGTGTAAGGTAATTAAGCTAAATCGTCAATTAGAATGTGCATCTACAAAGTTACATTCATCTCACATTGTGGACGCCAGAGCACCAAGCCACTGCCCTGAAGACTCTTTTCTCTACTTACCAGCCCTGGTCATGTGGAATCAGCCCTGTGGGGAAGTGGGCAACAAGAGTCCCAGCCAGGCTGCAGGCTGGAGGAGGACCAAGTGAGGTGTACACCTACCTGCCACTACCAGCTCCATTGGGGAGATATGTTTTGAAGGCCATGGAGAATTACCTGTCACCCACACATCCACCAAATTTCTACTTAAGTACTACTGTTAAAGTTTCATCCCTTTTGTTTAAGAGCTTGTCAGTGGCAAACACACAACTCAAGCTAGCTTTCTTAAGGCATGAGAACTTCTTGGCTTATGTAACTTGGAAGTTTAAGGAGGTGACGTTGACTTCAAGTCCATCGGGAGCACATGTCCACCCACTAAAGCAATCACTCTGGCTGTGACACACAAAATTTCATTTGTTGGACTTGGGTCACAAGCCTTCCCATGGAGCAAGGGGTAGAGACAGTCCTACCTAAACTACAGGGACAGAGAGTGAGTTGAGGGAGGCTTGCCAAAATAAAAAGATTGCTTTCTGGGCAGACAAATGCAATAGATGCTGACTACAAGCTACTGTAGAACAGACAATATTGTGGGAGTGTTAACACATGAATCCAGGTTGTCAGCTGTGTATCAGTCAGGGTCCAGTCAGGAGACAGAAACTGCCCTAGTTATTTTAATAGAGAGAATTTAATATAAGGAATGCATAACTAGGTACAACGTTAACAAGGTAACTAAAAGTATAAAAAGAGGATAGTAAGATACTACTAGGGTTGGGGGAAAAAGGGAAGAAGATGGAATTATCAAAATCTAGGAGCTTGGAGATACTGTATGGAGCTAAAACTCAGACCCCTGGGGTGATACTTGGCTGGCCCTGGTGACTAGGGATGCACAACGTCGCTGGTTCTGCAAATGCTGGGCAAACTAAACACGGGATTCACTCGCTGCTGTGGGAAAGAACTGCTTCTGCTGAGTGAAGAAGTCTGGCTGGGGGACTGCTCACAGACGTCGAGACAGTAGTGGGCACATGGGAAGGAGTTAGTCCCTTCTCCTCCTCCAGCTTTGCAGGCTCCCTCTAATAACCACAGTTCTCAGATTGGAGCTGCTGGCAAAGGAAAATCATGGTTTGCTGACTCCAGCTCCAGCCTTGGAAAGCCAAGTATACAAGGGTGGGTGTGGAGCTGAGGGACAATGATTGCCTAACCGAGAGGTCATCACACTTTAGTGTGCAGTGTTTGCTTCCTTAAAGATGAGCAGACAGTAAGTGTACTAAAGACACGTAAGTCTGAATGGCGTTGAATAACGCTTGGAGATGTGAATCATGATTCTCTCCTACTTCAAAGTTCCTTCTTCCTTGGGCAGAGCAGACCTGGTATCAGACGACTATACCAGGTGTGACCGTAAAATAAAGAGATGGCATCTCCAAGGAAAGCATTTCGTTAACTTGAGTTATTCTTTCAGGTATCCAGGCTACAAGTAGGCCAGGCTTTCCCTTTTCTCTCTAGGCTGTAGGTAGTCAACGTCTTGGTAATTACTGAGCCCACGTGGATCAAAGATCAGCTGAAACTTTCCCAATGACTAAGCATAAACAACCTTGCCAGAGGAAGGAGTCGGTGTGTTTATACAAAATGTTTGTCCTTTTCCGAAAGTAAGCGTCTTCTCTTGGTCAAAATTTCTCATTAACTCTTGTCACTTGAAATTAGCTCTTGAAGCCCTGAAGTTTCAGACAAATTGAATTTCTCTAGTTATTCTAACCATACTAGTATGACTCCTTTGGTCAAAGCAAGTTTTTTTTGTGTGTGTATGCGCTTAACAAGGCCAGGTAGAAAACACATATTCTGTGTAAGCAATAAATGTCAGAACATCAAGTACAATTTGGTGAACTTTAGTAGAACAGTTATTAAGCAATACAGCCCTTTTCTTTGCTCCAACAAGTTGTGAAGGCTCCACTTCTAAAAAGGAGAAAAGCCGGACAGCACTACAAAATCATGAATCCATTTTTGGTTTACTGTTAGCAAAAGGCTGTCATAAAAACTATATTTTATGCCTATTAATAAATGAGTCATAACTAACAATCATTCCCAATAAGAATACACTTTCAAGGAAAAAAAATTATGGAGAAAGAAATCTGTCGTCATAAGTGACTTTAAGCCTAATAAAAATTGTAAAAAATACTCTAATGTATTTCAACTAAGTGCTTTATAGTTTCCAAAACGCTTTCACATCTATCTTCCCATTCAATCGTCACAGGAACTATATGAGGTAGGTAAGATTTATCATTCAGTTTTACAGATTGAAAAAACAAAACAAAAAAAACAACTGAGGCTCAGAGAGGCTTAAGCAACTTGCTTAAGTGGTAAATTGTGGAGCTGGGTCACAAACCAGGTCTTCTGAATCCTGCATCAGCTGTTTTCTCATTGCTGCTTCTTTAACTAACTCTATGGTCAGATTTCCAAAATATGTATAAAAGGAGATGATCATAGCCTGCTATTTCCTACATATATAAAGTAGTAAGATCTATCCTATTAGATAGTACCACATCTACAGAATGTAACTTACTGGTAATTGGGAAGCAAGTTTTGGAATTTGAGAAGAACAATAATAGCTAACATTTACTGTTACTACTTGCCAAAAATCTCTTCCTTATGCAACGCCTGAAACTACCCAAGAGGTATATATTTCTTTTAGCGTCATTTTACAGATGAATAGACAGAGGCTCACATAACTTTCCAAAGTCACTTAACCAGTAAGTTACAGAACAAGGATCAGATGGAGGTTTGTCTGATCCAAAACCCATGCTGGCCCCTGCTCTTCTGCGCAGGCTCAGCTACGGGCCGGACCGCCCCAGTAATAAATGCTGATCCATCCTGTTCTCCCAGACCTGCCCAAATGCAGAGTATCTAAATAAAAAGGATGAAGCCACAGCCTAACAGGCTGCAAATATAGCTTCACCTGGGAAAGACGTGAACTTCAGCTTTGATTTGCTGAGTCATCTTGGTTAAGACCCTCCTTCACATTCTTTCTCTGTAAACAGGAAATGAAAATATCAGGCCTGTCTTAATGGCCGTTTGCCCCTGATTTATCTCCATCGGAGCTTGCTATCACAAGGACAGACCATTGACCAGAAAAGTGGGTCTTTCCCCCCGTACTTGGTTCAATACCCTAGAATGAGAAATGTCAGATATATTCCAGTTATTACCTAATTGGCAACAGTGCATAATATTTTTTATATTGTAGGCCTGAGGCAGACAACAAAATTCAATTCTGTCACAAGTAGTGGTATTTTTTGAAATATTCAGGCACAAGACAACATATTTCCCAACAAATAGTTTGGTTGTTGTTTTTTTTTCTCTCTCTCCACTTTTTCTTTTTTTTTTTTTTGCATATTTCTTTCTTTTTTTTAAATTAGTTATCTATTTTATACATATTAGTGTATATATGTCAATCCCAATCTCCCAGTTCATCTGCCGCCTCCCCTGCCTAGCTCGGTTGTTTTTGCTAGCTTTGTGTTGTCTTCAAAACATACCACAGGCATTAAGTCCATGTTATGGATTTAGAGCTTTCTTTTTTCTGCTTCAATTCTAACTTATTTTCAAATTATAAAATTTAAAAGCGCCTGAAACCACAAAACTTTTTTTTTTTTTTTTGGCACTCATAACTGAAAAAGAGCTGAATTTTTTTCCCTAAGATTTTTATAAGGGATTTGCTCTTAGGCTGATGCTTCTTAACTGAAGCTCTTTTTTCTGACCAACTTTTAATTTTCTGAAAGTTGGGGCTTATGATATGGATAAGGCACTAACAAGTCCTAATCTGGGATAATGAGCTGGATGGATAAATGAGTCCCTGACCACCACCAAAAGATCGTCATGGCCACAGTTTTTTTTCCCCCTCAATTAAGTGTAGATGTGATTACCTGAACATGCAGCAATATTCCCTTAGCAATTGTGCTAGACTAACGGTCTAAATTTATTTTATGTAATATTCTTTTCAATAACAATGTCTATTAAAGACATCTGGTAAAAGTCTGTAATGCTTATTTCATGGGTAGGCAGCATAAGAGTGTGTTTTAAGAATCCTGTTTTCAGTTTAATGTTATGGGCTGTTAAGGAGAAGGGTTATGGGTGTAACATTATTAGTTGGAATTTGGCTCAAATTGGAATTGGGCCCAAGAATTTACTTATCCACAATATTGTGAAGGGCTTTTTAAAATATTAAAAAGTTTAACTAAACAAGAATATTAGTATAATTTAATGTTTTACCTGCAGTTCTCAAGGCCATTCAAAACACTTTGTAATCACCAGATTTCAAACTCCGATGTTAGCCTGTCTCTCATACTGCAAGGCTTTTAAAAGTCAGAGGTTTATTACATCAGGTCAGTATTTTAGCCACAAGAAAAAAAGATGTATTTGCTGAATTGTTTGACTATAGATGAAAAAGGAAAAACTACCATATGCCATGGACGCTTTGTTAGGGTTTGAGGTGCCAGCTGAGCCACGGGGGTGGTGGTGGGACAGTGAGGCACAGGGGCCCCAGCCCAGGCCTGGCCTGGACTGAAGCCACCATATTCACACCACTGCCAAGTAGAAATGAATCACCCTGCCCATTGGCTAGGCTTAGCATCCCTGTAATTTCATTTTAAAACCTCAACGATCAAGATGAAAAGAAAGCAATAAAACATATCAAAGTCTTACTCGTGCAGTTTGAAGAGCCCCCCCCATCCTGCACGTCTGTGGCCTTGACACTTCTTTTGGCATCGCTGTTTAGCGACACAGGAGTAATTCACCACTGTCAGGGAACTTGGCTGTTTCATCACCTACACGAGAGGCCTGCATAACTCCATGGTGATTGCTGTCTAGATGAATTATGTGGCTCCTTCATGCATTTTTTGACTGAACAGTGATAACTCAGATAATGCGTTATCCCGTTCCTCTCTCGGAGAGGAACCTGTCCTTTTTCTTACAGAGCAGTGAAAGAAAGACCTCATCGAGGCATTTAAAGTGACACCACTATGCCAATCAAAACTTCTTACAGTCAGTAAGAAGCAATTGCTGGGCCAGATTAATATAGTAAAGGTAAATCTCAGTGACAACTCTTTCAGCTGTTTAGAGCTGGTGCTAATTGTTCATCAAGCTCTTAGAAAATAGTAGAGGAAGCAATGCCCAAAATGTAGCCGATAAAATTTATTTTATAATCTCATATTCATACGTGCCGGGGAATCCATGGGTTTTGCCATCTATCCCTTCATCTGTCCATCCATCCACCCATCCATCCTCCCTCCATTCATCATCCATTCACTCACCATTCATTCAACACATATTGTGGCACGCTCACTGGATGCCCTCGCTAGGCACTAGTGATTCAGCAGTAAGCCAAACAGATGGGCGTTGCTCTTCTAGGGTTTATTGTCTGTTGGGAAGACAGAAATTAAGTATTTACCAGTGTGATGAGTATTGGGAAGGACATATGCAGGATACTCTAGAAGCATGTCACAGGAGAACCTAACCTCGTCAGAGGAGACAGAAAGACTTCCTAAAAGAAATGATGAATAAGCTGAGACCTAAAGGATGCGAGACTGGGGAGGGAGCCCCTTTGGCAGAGGAACAGCAGGTGCAAAGTGCCTGAGAAATGCAGGGCAACCATGAGAAACTGGCAAAACTGCGATGTCCATAATGGGTGGGACATGAGTAGGGTGGAGGAAACTGGTTCCAGATGAGGCTTACTGATGTTCCATGTTGACCCATGAACAAAAAACTGAGGAAAAAAATCTTATGTCAACAAGATTTTATTAGAATATGATTTTAGAGGCATGGAGAATCTTAATATTTTATTCTGTATATCATATACACTGAGTGTACGTATGTATATAAAATATGTGTATCTATACTATATGGTGTCTGTGTATATATACATATAGGTACTGATACATATATTCTTTTTTTTTTTTTTTTTTGCGGTACGTGGGCCTCTCACTGTTGTGGCCTCTCCCGTTGTGGAGCACAGGCTCCGGACGCGCAGGCTCAGCGGCCATGGCTCACGGGCGCAACCGCTCCGCGGCATGTGGGATCCTCCCGGACCGGGGCACGAACCCGTGTCCCCTGCATCGGCAGGCGGACTCCCAACCACCGCGCCAGCAGGGAAGCCCTCAGATTTCTTTTTATTCATCAGTATCTCTGACCTTCCTCACCCATCCTTTTTTTTTTAAATAGATCTTTATTGAAGTATAATTGCTTCACAATACTGTGTTAGTTTCTGTTGTACAACAAAGTGAATCAGCCATATGCACACGTATATCCCCATATCCCCTTCCTCTTGAGCCTCCCTCCCACCCTCCCTATCCCACCCCTCTAGGTGGTCACAAAGCACCGAGCTGATCTCCCTGTGCTATGCAGCTGCTTCCCACTAGTTAACTATTTCACATTCGGTAGTGTATATATGTCGATAGTAAGTAGCAATGAAACTGATAATGAGCAATACATTTGCCGGATATTACCTGATATTTTCAAAAGGCTTTGTACTTTAGCTGTGCAAGCACATCATTGCATTTAAACCTCACCACAACCGTAGGAGGTAGGCATGCCCCAAATTTCCAGTTTGACAAGTGAGGGAACTGAGGTCTAGAGAGATTAGCTGACTTGGTGAGTGGCCCCTTTATGTGGCAGTGAGGTACAAAATCCAGTGTTTTCCTCTCTCCTCTGCACCACCAAACTGGGCCACGTGAAGTGGGAACAAGGCAGGACTAAAGACTTGAATGATTTGAAAACTTTGTGAACAATTTTTCCTGATAGCTCATCTCATTTTAACCTCTAGGTGTGAGTACAAAGACAAATCCATTCTGATTTAACTCCCAAGTCTTAAACTCACTCTTGCTCCTGGCCTTCTAAGATTTTAGAGAAAAGCAACATCACAGCCTACACTGACCAAGAATTGACCACGTGAAAAGATACGTTCAGAACCTACTCTCTATACTCTCTATAACTTTGGGGTGCATTGCAGTGTTCAGTGATGAGACAAATTTGCCACAAATGCCTTGCCATCTAAAGCTTTCAAAGCTTATTTTCATTAATTTCTCATAACCCAGTAGCCCTCACAAATGGTATTGGCTGCATGGCAAACTTGCACTTGGCCATGTTCAGGGAGGCAAGGTGATCAGGAGCAAAGATCTTCTCACTCCTGATCCAGTTTTCTTCTCCACTCTCGAATGCTCTGTCTATACCCGAGAGGACTTTCAGTTGTGGCACTGCCTGAGGTTATGTTCAGATTGTCTCCGAGGTCCTGAATCTAAGCAGACCACCGAGCTCATCCTTGCGCAGAAACTATTTGCCATGGGCTCCTCTGTGCAGAAGGCGAATTTCCCAGGCTGGTTCTGTAGTCCCAGGGCTGGGTCATCACAAGAAAAGCTTTTCGGGCCTTGGAGATGATGTGAAACATCAGGTATTGGCGTCCAGCTTGTACACCAAACTCTAAATTTTCATCTGTATTATTTTTTTAATCATCACCCTTCTACCATTGCCTATGTTTTGAAATATGTTTATCCACAAAACAAACCACTTTTAAAACACTTAGGTCTCGTGGTCTTTTCTTGCATAAATGAATGCCCTACTAGGCTTTAACACTGCAATAGCACCTGGACCTCCAGCCTGACAGTCCAAGGACTGTCACGCATCTGCAGCACAGGCCCTGAGCTCCATGTAGTCCCTTGGCATTTAAAGAGTTTAGATTCACTGCTTGAATTACTCCAGAGAGACCCAGGAGACCCTTGACCTGTACTGATTTGTAGTTTAGCTGAGGCAAATTTGATTAAAATGAGCTGTAAGGTTGGAGAGTAGACACCCAGATACTTTGGCTACTGAAAGAAGCTGGTCAGCTGCTCGTGATCTGAGTCTGGGAGCAGTTTCACTGTTTTCTTTCCATTCTCAAGCACAATTATGGGAGATGTTATGTGCTAAAGTGGTATTTGCCGACTTGGGGATTTGCAAAGGTCTTGGGTATCCTTCTCAAACACCAGGAGTCTGCTCTAGCCATCTGTAACATTCTTTGAATGAAACTTTCAATATACGTATACATATATGTATAACATATGAAAAAGATTGCATATATGAAAGTAATGGTATTTACTTGGTATAATTAGAACAGTGGTTCCCAGCTAGAGTTGCTTTTTTCCCCTGGGGACTTTTGGCAATACTTAGAGATATTTTTGGTTGTTGCAACTGGCCAGAGGGAGTGTATGGGTTGGGGGGGAGGGGATGCTAATGCATCTACTGGGCAGAGGCCGGAGACACTGCTCATCCTCCTACAGTGCTTAGGGAAGCTCCCTATAACAAATAATTGTCCAGTACAAAATGTCAGTAGTGCCAAGGTTGAGAAACTCAGGATTAGAGTAATATTTTCTCTATTGTTCCAAAATTTTATGACATTTTTAAATACAGGCATAGCTCAGAGATATTGTGGGCTCAGTTCCAGAGCACCATGATAAAATGAGTATCACAATAAAGTGAGTGACACAAAATTTTTGGTTTCCCAGTGCATATAAAAGTTATGTTTACACTCTACTGTAACCTATTAAGTGTGCAATAGCATTATGTCTAAAAAACAATATTTATACCTTAATTAAAAATACTTTATTGCTAAAATATGCTAACCATCGTCTGAGCCTTCAGAGAGTCATAGTAGTAACGTCAAGGATTGTTGATCACAGATCACCATAACAAATATAATAATAATGAAAAAGTTTCAGATATGTCGAGAACTACCAAAATGTGATAAACCTGTATATACATGATTACATAATGTCATTATGTTTAGGTTTTCTTTTTTTTTCCTTTGGTAAGTTTTGTCATCCCAACACCAAATGATTATCATTCTTACTTTCCGGAGAATTTCTTTTATGATTTAAGTTATGTCCTCCCCTTTCATTAAGGGCTGACCAATGAAAAGCCAGATGTGAACCCTCTGCATTTTTGGTAAATCTACTGTTGGAGACAGAGTTCACAGTGGCACTCAAGTCACTTTATGTAAAGATGCTTTCAGAATACGTTTTTCTAACATCTCAGGGCCAGAAACACTTCATCTACCTGGGTGAACTGTTATATTTGTTGACTTTTGGGCAACACGTACAATGTGTTTGCCGCTTTGCCTTTGCTGCTAAGAAACTCGGTGCTAAGTTTTCTCTTCCCATCTTCCTCATCCCTTCACCCTCTTTACTTGTTGATTCTTCCTGTCTTCTTAGGTCTCGTTTACTTTTCTATCTGCACCGAACCTGGTCCTTTTCGAATTAGTTAATTACCTAACTAAAATGGTCCCCTCCTCTCTCCATGTTCTCCCTCCCACTAATTCTTTGTGTTCCCCCCTCCCACAGATTCTTTTTTTTTCCTCATGGTTTTTATTCCATATCTTATCTCTTTCATAATTTTAAATGTAGCTGATTTATTACCTCTTTCGATATGCTGCATTATCTCACGTCCCTGTTTTTTTTTTTTTTTTTTTTTTTTTTTTTTGTGATACGCGGGCCTCTCACTGTTGTGGCCTCTCCCATTGTGGAGCACAGGCTCCGGATGCACAGGCTCAGTGGCCATGGCTCACAGGCCTAGCTGCTCCGTGGTATGTGGGATCTTCCCGGACCGGGGCACGAACCTGTGTCCCCTGCATCGGCAGGCGGACTCTCAACCACTGCGCCACCAGGGAAGCCCTCATGTCCCTGTTTGATGTTTCTGCTGGCTCTCTTTTCACAGCAGATTGCTGCCTGTGTGTGATTTGTAATTTTTGTGTGTGAGTTTATCTTCAGTGGAGATTGTTGTTTGCTTTTTGTTGGAATCCCATGCATCTTTGTTGGTTAAGGAATGAGTATATACATATTCTTTTTGAAAGTTATTAGTAGTAATTTAAAAATATACACATGCTATATTTCATAATAAAATTTAATATAGTAAAGGTATGAAAAATTATTTGAAATGTTTTATTACATCATCATATATAAATAATAATGGAATGAACCTGGTGTCGTATAGTTGGGGATTATCAAATAAGAGTATGTAGAATGTTAAAATATGAAAGTTGAGTCTATGATGTTTTAGAAAGTCCTGGCCTGGAAGTAACATACATCACTGGTCTTCCTATTCCTGTGGCAACCATTCCAACGGCCACATTTATATACAAAGGGAACTGTAGTCTCTGGCTGAGCAGCTGCGTCTCTGCTTTGAGGGAAGTGTGAATTGCAGTGGTCAGCCCGCCATGTCTGCCACAGTGGGCCTGATCCCAATGTAAGGGCCGTTCTCCTTCCTTCTCTTGCTTGTCTCCTCATTATTGAGCCTTTAGTATGCTGCAGGGTCTCCTCATCCCAGCCCTCACTCCACACTCAGTACTTTTCTAAGGATGGCATCAGGGGTTGGGGGAGAGATCTGTGTGCCCACCCGAGTGCTAATAAAGTCAGTCCTTCCCTAACCATGGAGAAAGAGTGGTGACGAGCGATGCTCTGTCCAAGTAGAGCCGCAAGAAAGTTAACTCTGTGAAGGGAAGGACTCTGCTGCTCTTATTTGCCACTGTGTCATCAGTATCTGAAAAGTGGCTGGCACAGAGTAGGTGCCCATGGATTCTTGCTGAAAAAATATGAATGATTAAATAAATACCTGTTTCTCTATCCTCTTTCCCACGGGAATAAATAGAATATCTTTCTATCCCTTTCATCTTTCCTCCTATCATTGGTTATCCACTTACACCTCCTAAAACTTTGCCAAAATTTTCTATTCTCGCATTCATCATTCTATTCTACAGAATTCTCCTGTTTCTGCCCCATTCTACTCCTCTTGTCTCCTGTCCTCTGCAACAACCCTCAGTCAGTTTTTATGCTCATCAGCATCCAGACCCTCTTCCTTGCATTGGAACCACCTTTATTTCACATTAACAGTGATTACTAAAGTATAAATGAATATATTACAGAATAACCTGCAAATGTCCATTTGCATCCATTGACTTAGGTGGTGTCCCAAGGAGACTTCAGTGGAAAGAGTACTTGACCCCTCCCATGACCGGCTAATCTCTCTGCCTGACTGGATGGCGTGGGTTGAGCCACGCAACTTGGAGTGGTAACAATACTTCCAGTTTCCCCAAAGTGGCTGCTTCACACTCTGTACATTAGCTCCTGCTGCTGAGGGGCTCCTGAGGGGCTCCAGCGAGCTCCTCTTTGGGGCAGAATCCCCAGCCTCTGTCCTTTGTAACCAGCCTCATTGCTGGAGAGCAAGGTTTAGCTGTTTCTAAAAGGCTCCTCTCAAACATAGGCAGAACACTCTGTGACATAAATCACAGCGAGATCCTTTTTGACCCACCTCCTAGAGAAATGGAAATAAAAACAAAAATAAATAAATGGGACCTAATGAAACTTAAAAGCTTTTGCACAGCAAAGGAAATCATAAACAAGACGAAAAGACAACCCTCAGAATGGGAGAAAATATTTGCAAACAAAGAAACTGACAAAGGATTAATCACCAAAACATACAAGCAGCTCACGCAGCTCAATATCAAAAAAACAAACAACCCAGTGCAAAAATGGGCAGAAGACCTAAATTGACATTTCTCCAAAGAAGATATACAGATTGCCAACAAACACATGGAAGGATGCTCAACATCTCTAATCATCAGAGAAATGTAAATCAAAACTGCAGTGAGGTATCACCTCACACCGGTCAGAATGACCATCATCAAAAAATCTTCAAACAATAAATGCTGGAGAGGGTGTGGCAGAAAGGGAACCCTCTTACACTGTTGGTGGGAATGTAAATTGATACAGCCACTGTGGAGAACAATATGGAGGTTCCTTAAAAAACTAAATATAGAACTACCATATGACCCAGCAATCCCACTACTGGGCACATACCCTGAGAAAACCATAATTCAAAAAGAGTCATGTACCACAATGTTCACTGCAGCACTATTTACAATAGCCAGGACACGGAAGCAACCTAAGTGTCCATCGACAGATGAATGGATAAAGAAGATGTGGCACATATATACAATGGAATATTACTCAGCCATAAAAAGAAATGAAATTGAGTTATTTGTAGTGAGGTGGATGGACCTAGAGTCTGTCATACGGAGTGAAATAAATCAGAAAGAGAAAAACAAATACTGTATGCTAACACATATATATGGAATCTAAAAAAAAAAAAGGTTCTGAAGAACCTAGGGGCAGGACAGGAATAAAGACACAGTTATAGAGAATGGATGTGAGGACACAGGAGGGGGAAGGGTAAGCTGGGACAAAGTGAGAGAGTGGCATGGACATATATACACTACCAAACGTAAACTAGATAGCTAGTGGGAAGCAGCGCATAGCACAGGGGGATCATCTCAGTGCTTTGTGACCACCTAGAGAGATGCGACAGGGAGGGTAGGAGGGAGATGCAAGAGGGAGGGGATATGGGGATATATGTATATGTACAGCTGATTCACTTTGTTATACAGCAGAAACTAATGCAACATTGTGAAGCAATTATACTCCAATAAAGATGTTTTAAAAAATTTTAAAAAAAACGACACTAATAATTTTAATTGACTTAAAATGATGTCAGAACAGCACAGCTGCCAAGAAATACAGGGCCTCCAAATAGGCGCTACAGCAGGAAGAAGGCATTGAACAAAGCCAGGTGCCGAAGGCTCTGACTCCCCAAATTCAGTAGAGTGTTACCAAAGAAGAGATATTCTCATCAGAAAGCCCATGTGGCCCTATTAGAATGCAACTTCTACTCCAGCACACAGTATAGCAGAAACTTTAAGTTTCCAGAACAAATCCCTGGGGGCGGGGGCGGGCCATGAGGTGTTACTATTCACTGTATAAAAGTTCTTACCAAAAACAAACAAACAAACAAAAAGTTCTTACCATTGAACAGGCCATCAGCATATATAAAATTTGATTAAAGAATGGTTCGTATACAAAATAAAAGGCCCCTCTCATTCCTTAACACCACCCCCCTTCCCCACATCACAGCTTCACGAACTAAGGCTGTGGGGAGCGCTAGCTGACCTATGTTCTAACCTCCAGAGTATATTACATAGGACGCCAAATCCAGCTCCAACTACTTTAAGCAAAACAGGGAAATTTGGAAGAACACCGTGGAACCTCTTGATGGTCAGGGAAGAGGTCCTAGGAGAAACATGTAGCTGCAGGGTTCCTTTCTCTCTATTTCTGTTGGCGCATCTGCAACATGTCCTCCATGCCTCAGACTGGCAGCCACTGCTCCTTGGTCCACAAGGCAGAAGACATTCTGGAGAAAATTATCAGTTACTGTTCAGCCACCCAGAGCGCAGCTAGCCCAATCATCTGTCAGCCTCAACTCAAGATTTTAGGGAAGAGCCTCATTGGCTTAGCTTGGGTCAGGATGTCACACTTAGATGAGTTAAATCTGGTCAGGGGACAGTGTCAGAATAAAATGGCTGCTGCTACTGAAGCTATTTATTCATTTAACAAATATTTTGAGCATCTGCTATGTACAAAAGCATTGTGCTAGGCCATGAGAGGGCTAGGCAATGATAGAAGAGTAAAGGATAGATTTAGTCCTTACCCCTGCAAGAACTAATAGTCCAGTAGAGAAGAAAATAAACATATAATACATTATCAAATTCATGAGTTTCTGATTGAGTTAATACCATAATGATTATTGTGATAATAGCCATGAAAATGTTCTGCTCAGGTCTCCCTCTGCAGGGACCATAATTGACAAAAGATCCAGCTGCTGCTCCTCTGGGCCCAACACCATGCTCCTGTGGTGACCCTCACCTCCCTAATGTGCAGACACACCTTAACGCTACCCCAGTGAGTCATGCCTTTGTGGATATTTCCTCTCTTGAGTGCAGGCAGAACTTGTGGCTAGCTTGCAGGAAATAGAATATAGCAAAGGTGAAGGGATTTTGCAGATGTAATTCATTTCCCAAATCCATTGACTTTGACTTAATCAAGAGGGAGATTATCCTGGTTAGGCCTGATTTAATCAGGTGAGAACCCTTAAAAGAGGGCCTTGGATCCTCCTGGAGATAAGAGAGTTCTCTGGAGGGTCTGAAGAAGGAAGCTGCCTGGTTGTGAAAGGGCTCATGAGAGGCACGTGTGGCCTGGAACTTGGGGGCACCTCTAGGAGCTGAGAATGGCCCCTGGCTGACATTTTTAAGGCCAGCATGAAAATGAGTACCTCTGTCCTACAGCCGCAAGGAACCAAATTCTGCCAAAAACCACGTGAGCTTAGAAGAGGATCCTGAGCTCCGGAAAAGAACACAGCCCGGCCAACACCTTGATTGCTGCCTGGTGAATCACTGAGTAGAGGACCCAGCTAAGTGGTGCAAAGACTCCCTACCCACGGGGACTGTGAGATAATACATGTGTGCTGTTTTAAGCTACCAGTGTGTGGCAAGTTATTAGGCAGTGATAAAAGACTAATATATCTAAGAAGGACCAGCACTTTCCCTGCAGTGCTTCATTCTCAGGGGCCACAAGTGCCCTCCTCAGGAGCTGCCCCACCTCCTCTCTGCTTGCCAAACTCATAACTAGGGTTACTTCCCTAGCAGACCTGGCTACGGATGTGCTGTGCCTGACAAGGGAAGAAAGAGATTATTTACTAAAGGTGTTGCAAGAATTAGCCAGCATGTACCAGCAGAAGCCAGGGGAGTACCCCTGGAATTGAATTTTGATGGTGCTTGATCAATAGGGTCAAATGAAAGGCAGGATAAACAGGAATTTATTGCTTTAGAGACATTTTCTCAGGACACTGCTTTAAAACCTTAGCGAGGACCCTGGGGAACAGGGTGGTTTCTTAGAAGCCTGGAGAAATTGCTGGACAATGCCAAGCAAGGTGCAATGCCTGAGTTACCCTGGCAGGTGGTCGAGGAAGGAATAAGAAGACTGAGGGAAGTGGGCATGATGGAATGGATGGATATGTTATATATGTTGTGTTGGAGGGCCCAGAGGACTCACTGTTTATCAAGGCCAAACTAGCTTTTGTTGCCTGTGAATGTCCAACCCGTCAGCAATAGAGACCAATGCTGAGCTCCAATATGGAATATTCCTCGAGTAGAAGGCCATTTGGTGGCATGTCAGCTACATTGGGACCCCCCTATCCTAGAAGAACCTGGGCAGCTTCAACAACAAACATTTATTTCTCACAGTTCTGGAGGCTGGGAAGTGCAACATCTAGGTGCCAGGAGATTCAGGGTCTCGTGAGAGCCCACTTCTTAGTTTACAGAGGGTAGACTTCTTGCTGTATCCTCACATAATGGAGAGACGGAGTGAAAGAGGGAGAGAGACAGAGAGTGCTCTGGTCTCTTCCTCTTCTTATAAGGGTGAATCCCATCATGGGGTTCTACTCTCAAGACATCATCTAAACCTAATACTTCCCAAAGGTCCTACCTCCGAATTTCATCAGAATGGGGGTTAGGACTTTAACATATGAGTTTGGGAGGGACACAAACATTCAGTTCAGAGAATCTGACAACCATGAAAATGCACTTCTCAAATGATTAACCACAGGGAGTGTGACTGGTGGTCCCAGCTGCTGCCATTCTGGGCCCACCATTGGGCTTGCACCAGGGCCTAACCTGTGGGCTCCCAACCCATAACTGGGCATAGTGGCGGGTGCTGATGAAAGCCTGTTCCTTCAAGAGCTAGGATTCCCCCAACAGGTGACTTTGGTTGGAAGATTTCCCACAGTCCTGGCTAAAACTTTCTCTGAACTGTGCTGCGCTTCATGACCCTTCCTACCCATCCCTCCTTCCTTCACTCTCCCTTTCAGGGCTGTCAGACCTGTAGCTGGTGGCTCTCCTCACTTCCTCTCTCTCCCTCTCCCTTTATCCATCACAGGCAATTCTCCCAGTAAATCTCTTGTACGTTTAATCCCATCTAGGCATCTGCTTCTCAGCAGGTAAGAACTAAAATATTCCATAAAATATATAGGATGCTGAATGCTGTGATGGAAAATAATGTGGTGGTGCTGGGAGTGGGAAGGTGATTACTTTACATAGAGAAACTGGGAGAGGCACTGGGGAGACTGATCCCAGGCTCTAAGGAAGTGACCGCTGAGTTGGGACGTAAAGTAAGGGGAAGGCGAGAGCCAGGCAGAGAGCCAGCGGCATTGCATTCAGGAATGGGGAAGGTCAGGCAGGCTGGAGTGCAGTGGGTGAGGGAAAGTGGCAAGAAGAAGATGAAGAGGTTGACAGCGATCAGCTACTGCAGGGGTGGTTGATCGTCTGGATAGCACGGTCAACTAGAAACAAGGGAGAAGCAGTCCCACGTGTAAAAATAACACAGTGATTACAGAGTTTACACTTCTATATGACAACTCCTTCCAGTACTCATGTATTCATTCATCCATCCACTTGTTCATTCATGCTGAAGTTTTAATTCTCCAAAACAGAAAACTGCTTTCCCTTCATTCATATCAGGCCCATAGCACAAAAGCTTGTTTGTAGGAGATCATAAAGTTCTAGGGTTTGGACTTCAGCTTTTAGATCCAAAAATTGTCTTCTGTCGGCCTAGATGAGATCAGACTGTCAAGGATCCGCACACAAACTGAACTCAAGAGAGGCTGATGTCTACACCAAAATAATCCATGTAAGAGCCAGTGTGTTGATTAGTCAGAGTAGTACTCTTGCTTTATAGCAAAATCTATTCAGGGAGTTAAGATTTAATCCCAGGGTTGTTTTAATCAGCATCCATCTCCCAACAGATGAAACCCTCTCTCATTTCTCCTAACAGATACTTTTGTGTTTTCCATATAGATCATATTCCTACTTCAGTTAACACATTCTTTCTTCAGACAGAGCACAATGCAGTTGATTAGATTAAAGGCTTTCCTGGTTATAATCTCATAGCCACCTTCTTCCCCGAGCTTAACCTCCAGGTTATTGTGAAGGAATTTGGGGTGTTCTTATAACTTTCCAGCTGCACATTTCTTGGACTATAAATAATAGTAACTAGTAGTAGCAGATAATAATTATTATAGATGTTGTATAATGCTTGATTATGATGGGCTAAGCCCTTTACATAAGTTATTTCATTAAATGCTTAAAACTACTCTGTGAAGGGGACCCTGTTATGATACCAATCTTATAGGAAAAAAACTGAGGCTTAGAGGTTACCTGTCATTATGACTTCAAAGCCCATCCTTAGTTTCTTCCATTCTCTGTGATTTCTGTGCCCTTTTCTCTCCTTTCTCCCCTTTCCTCTTTTTCCTCTGTAATTTATTAAAAACCATCCATGCAATATATAAAAATATTTCCAAAAATACAGAAGTGAATAAAGTGAAAAGAACAGTGCCCATCTCGTCCATTTTCACTTCCTAACCCCAGGTCTGCCCCACCCTGGTTCTCAATGAAAGTAAATCACTCACAAAGTTTTCTTGAATGAATCCCACCCTAGTCTACACACACGCACACACACACTTTTTTTTATTTGTGTAGTTTTCCCCGCAAATATAAATGCTGTGTGTAACTGGGTATCTCAAACATTTTCCCACCTCACTACTTATTGATGCATTTTATTCTTTTACATTGATTCATCTAGACACCACTATTTTCCATTGATCTGCCTATTTGGACATCAGAATCAAAGTATTTTAGTTACTGTAGATAGAGTTTAATGCGACAGCATTATTCTTCCCCTTTATTTTTAGAATTTTCTTGACAATTTTCACATCTTTTCTTCCAAATTGATTTCAGACACATTTATTTTTTCAAGTTCAAAACAATAAGAGGATGGAAGAGGAAAACTTATTTACATTTTAAATGGGATTGTAGTGAGATTGTAGATGAATTTAGAAATAATTGACATCTTTATCCTATTTTGTCTTGCTATCTAAAACCAAAAAGTACACAATTTAGCCAGGAAAACATTTTTAAAAAGTAATAATCACAATAGGGTATAGTAGTGTTAGAGTGGCCTATGTACAGTGTGTTATGGACGTGTGGGAAAGGAGAGGAGGGGCACCTCGTCCAGCTTCAGGATTGACTTTGGGATTAAAATCCACATCCAAGGGAATTCCCTGGTGGTCCAGTGGTTAGGGCTCTGTGCTTCCACTGCTGGGGCCTGGGTTTGATCCCTGGCTGGGGCACTAAGATCCCCCAAGTTGCATGGCACAGCCAAAAATTAATAATAAAAAATAAAATAAAATCCATCTCTCAGCCATCAACTCCTCGGTTTTAGTTACACAAAATGTGTTTAATTTATCTTCCTCCTGTGTGTTGAAGAAAATTTTCAGGTATCTTTTAAAACTTCTTCCAGCTAAACATCAGACTTCTCATCTGTTTCTTTTCTCTTACAGACATCAAGCTCTTAAATTACAGTCCCCAGAATAGAGGCGTAGGCCCTTAGCCTGTGAGGATTTAAAATTTTCAGTTTTCAGAATTTGTGTGACGTTTCATTTGTGTGAAATTTTGTGTGGCCAGATTTTTTCTGGAGGCACAAATTTGAATCCTATAGGCTTCGGTGGAGGAATACATTCATTTATCCATCTATACATTCATTCAACAAATACTTAGTTGACGTTTGTGTAGGAATCATTCCTGAGTGAGTCTAGCTGATTTTCAATCATCTGCGTAGGAGACCAGCCTTACTGTCCTCTATGCTAAAGCACACGTGAGAAGGACTGGGTGAGGATTCTGGGTGAGGGGTACCATGACACTATCAAATATCTTGCTTGCGTGCTGTATTTCTTTTTTTTTTTCCTGTTCTATTGAGGTATAATTAGTGTACAATGCACTGCACATTTTTAATTGTATAATTTGATTAGCTTTTACATATGTATAAATCTATGAAATGTTCACAATCAGAATAATGAACGTATTCATCATTCCCGAAAGTTCCCTCATGCCCCTTGATACATATTCCCTCCCTCCTTATTCCCCCCACCCCAGTCCTCCATCCCATCCCTAGGAAGCCACTGATCTGCTTTCAATCACCATAGGTCAGTTTGCCTCTTCTAGAATTTTACACAGATGGAATCAAATGTATGCATTTTTTTGTCTGACTTTATAAATTCAGTATAATTATTTTGCGATTCATCCATATTATTGCGTGTATCAATATTTTGTTCTTTCTACTGCTGAATGATATTCCATTATATGGATATAGGACTTTTTGTGTATCTATTCATCTGTTGATGGACAAGTTGTTTGTTTCCAGGTTTTGGCTCTTACAGATAAAGCTGCTATAAGCATTCGCATACAAATCCTTCATTTCTATTGGGTAAATATCTAGGAGTGGAATGGGTTATTTTCTCACTCACATGCGCCAATGAGCATTTAGCTGATGACTAAGGGGCACACTCTGCCGTTCTCTGGGATTCTCTCCCTGTGCAGCTCTCTTCTTTCTGATACACTGACCATTGAACTTCAGCTATCTTGACGTCCTTGAAATCCCAGCCCCATCTCCTCAATTTAAGGGGATTGCCTGGCTCTGCCTGGGTTCCCCCTCCCTGTGCTGTGGCCTGAAAACATTATCCAGGCAGTACACTGGGCAATTGTAAAGATCATCTGTTCGTATGCCCTCTCTCAGTAATCACTCTCCTGGCTGCTTGTGGTCCAGTGTCTGAAAAAAAACATTGTTTCACATGTTTTGTCCCATGTTTTTAGTTATTTAAGGCGAGAAGGTAAATCTGGTCCTTGTTAATTCACCTTGGCTGGAAGCAGAAATCCCTTATGTATTCCTGTTAGAATACCCTAAGATTGCTTGCACCCTTTTTAGAAGTCAAGTCTTACTGAGCTTGCAGTCTATCACAACCTATAGGTTTTTCATTTTTAGCACTCAAATTCCTAAAAAGTAAGGTCTCCCCAATCTTGTACTTGTGCGATTGATTGATCGACCTAAAGTCAGCTCTCATATTTATTCTATTAGATTTCTTCATATTAATTTTGGTCCTTATGTCTCTTGGAATCCTGTTTCTAGCATCCATTCTACTCTCTATGTCATTTATGAAATGAATATTTATATTCATTAATTTTAAATTAATTATTAATTAATTTTACAATAAAATAAATAAAATTAATTAAGTTAAATTAATTAATTTTACAATAAAATAAATAAACGAACTAAACAAATAAAAACAGATACACAAAATAATTACTTCAGATAGTGGTACATGTTGTGAAAAACTGAATACTGTCACAGAGAACAACCAGGATACAGGGAACTGGCTGCTTTAGCTTAGGCTTTCAGGGAAGTTCTTTGTATAGGTTCGTGGTTGCAAACAATAGAAAACAGCTCTGCTTAACTTAAGCAGAAAAGACATTTTGGGGAAGAGTTTCAGGTAACTAATAGCATCGATACATAGACTGCAGAACCCAGCTTCAGTAGGACCCAAGGGAGGCAAGATACAACCAAGAAAAAATCACATGGTAGTCTGCACATCGGCTCAACACCAACCAGCCATGGCCACTGCTAAGAGCACCACCACTGGACTAAACCATCACTGTGATGAACACCACCAACTTTAGCTATTATTAGGATTCTACTGGACTCTCCATGGCACCAGAGCCACCAAGGAAACTGCAACTATCCCTGTCCCTATGCATCATCACGCTCTTCAACTTTGAAATGTAGGAACAGGAAATGATTGGCTGCATTTGAGCCATGTGCCCAGGTCTTAGCTTCCTCAAGGAAGGTAAAAGAAGACCCGACCCTTAAGAGTTTCCTGGTGGGAGCTAGAGATGTTCAGTTGTTGGGCAGATAATAGACAGTGTCTCCACAGCCTCTCTAAAAAGGTGACATTTGAAGTGATAGCTGAAGGATGGGAAAAGGCAGCCGTGTGAAGACCTGAAGAAAATGCATTCTAGACCAAGAAAACAGGAGGAGCAGAGATTAAAACAGGAATAAGGTTGGTGTTTCCAAGGCACATAACGTCCCTGGAGGGCTGGAACATAGTGGACAAGGGAAGGAGAGTCAACAGATGAGATCCAGGAGGTGTCAGAGGCCCGACAGATACAACCTTAAACACCACAGAAGGAGATTTGCATGGTATTTTTATTGCACAAGGAAATCATTGGAATATTGGAAGGTTATAGAAAGGGAAGTGATGTGACCCCTCCTGGTGGTGTTCACTTAAAATTTAGAAAGCATTTTTTTACATTAGATTGTAAAAATGTTACAGCAACATTGAAGAATTTCAGGAAAAAATAATTTAAAATTTCATTCTAGGGGAATTCCCTGGTGGTCCAGTGGTTAGGATTTGACACTTTCACTGCAGAGGCCCGGGTTCAATCCCTGGTCGGAGAACTGAGATCCCGCAAGTTGTGTGGCACAGCCAAAATAAAAAGAAAAATTTTATTCTGTTGATACTATTTTCATTGCTGCCTATTTTCTTCACATTTTGCCTCTATGTATACCTACTTTTATATCTCTGCCCATCGTACATTTACCTTTTTTTTTTTTTGGCTGTGTTGGGTCTTCGTTGCTGCGTGCGGGCATTCTCTAGCTGCGGTGAGCCGGGGCTACTCTTCATTGCAATGTGCGGGCTTCTCATTGTGGTGCCTTCTCTTGTTGCAGAGCACAGGCCCTAGGTGCGTGGGCTTTGCAGCACGCAGGCCCTAGAGCACACGGACTTCAGTGGTTGCGTCGCGCGGGCTCAGTAGGTGTGGTGCACGGGCTTAGTTGCTCTGCAGCATGTGGGATCTTCCCCGACCAGGGATCGAACCCGATATATATCACATCTTTATCCATTCATCTGTTAATGGACATTTAGGTTGTTTCCATGTCTTGGCTATTGTGAATAGTGCTGCAATGAACATAGGAGTGCATGTATCTTTTTGATTATAGTTTTGTCTGGATATATGCCCAGGAGTGGGATTGCTGGATCATATGGCAACTCTATTTTTAGTTATTTGCGGAAGCTCCATACTGTTTTCCATAGTGGCTGCATCAATTTACATTCCCACCAACAGTGTAGGGGGGCTACCTTTTCTCCACACCCTCTGAAGCATTTATTATTTGTAGACTTCTGAATGATGGCCATTCTGACTGGTATGAGGTGATGCCTCATTGTAGTTTTGATTTGCATTTCTCTAATAATTAGTGATGCTGAGCATCTTTTCATGTGCCTGTTGGCCATGTATGTCTTCTTTGGAGAAATGTCTGTTTAGGTCTTCTGCCCATTTTTCTGTTGGGTAGTTTGTTTTTTTGTTGTTGAGGTGTCTGGGCTGTTTGTATATTTTGGAAATTAAGCCCTTGTCGGTCACAAATATTTTCTCCCAGCCTCTAGGTTGTCTTTTCATTTTGTTTATGGTTTCCTTTGCTGTACAAAAGCTTGTAAGTTTGATAAGGTCCCATTTGTTTATTTTTGCTTTTATTTCTATTGCCTTGGGAGACTGACCTAAGAAAACATTGGTATGATTTATGTCAGAGAATGTTTTGCCTATGCCCTCTTCTAGGAGTCTTATGATGTCATGTCTTATATTTAAGTCTTTAAGGCATTTCGAGTTACTTTTGTGTATGGTGTGAGGGTGTGTTCTAACTTCATTGATTTACATGCAGCTGTCCAACTTTCCCAGCACCACTTGCTGAAGAGACTGTCTTTTCTCCACTGTATATTCTTGCCTCATACACTTCTACATTTGATTCTTTCCACTGAATATTGTATATTACACAGTGTTCGACACTAGGGATAATGCCATATTGCAAATGTGTCTTTACAAATTTTCTTTAGGGTGCCCATTAAAGAATGGGATTAGAGTCACAAGATACAACATTTTATTTAAAATGCAATGCATATTGCCATAGAGCTTTCTGAAAGAGTTGCCTTGACTTATAATGTTACCGAAGTCCATGAGTATATTAGTTTCACCAGTTATATAAGTGCTGATTCTGCAGAGGTAATATGACCCAGGTTGTTTCATTTTCATGCCTTTGACAACGGCCGCTTGCCCGTGCCCATGGAGGCTATAAGGAAGCAGTGGGTGGGGCAGTAGGAAGAAGTGAGAGGGGAGGCATTATTTCTCTGGCCCAGCCTCCATGTCTAGGATTGTGAAACCACAGCCTGACATACTGCTCTGCTCCTTCCTTGGGACTCCTGCGGAGCTCCACCAGTAGCATCTCCTTTGCTGTGGCTCCTGTCGACGGCTGCTTCCGGTCGGCTCCATGTCTCAGGGCCTGGGTCTTTGCGCCTTCCTCCGATCCATGAGTGCCCTTCCTCCTCCATCCTCTGCCTTGTTGGCTAAGTAGCCACTCCTCCCTTCTGTGCTTCCAGGATCAGTTTACCTACCGAAATGAAAATTCCCACCATCCCCACAGCCACTTACCCTTGCTGCAAAGAATGCTTCCCGGTGATCTCAGTTTTCTTACAGAGATTCAAAGCCATGCATACATCCAACAACTAATTATTCAGCAGTGTATTCGTCGAAATCCCAGCAGGAGACAGATGGCACAGTCGTACTGGGCAACTGAAAAGAGTTTAATAAAGGGATTATTTGCAAATATGGGCAGGGGTTAAGGAAGCCAACCAAGGCTGATGTAGCGCCCAGGGGCTAGCAACAAACAGGAGCTATTGCCACCTAAAAGGACAGGAAGAGAGTGGTTACAGAAACTCAGAGAGAGTAGCTTGATAGAGAGGGCTGCCTGGCAGAATCTAGGACCTTGGGAAGAGGGATGCAGGCAATCCCTCGTAACCCAACCAAGAGCACGTCAGGAGAATACATACCTAAGCTCACTTTCCTCCTGCCCGTGGTATCCTGCCCCAGCCTCCATTAGCTGAATCCAATCAGAGGCCATAGAACAAAAGATCCTCTTTATGGAGGCAGGAGTTGGAGACACAGTGGCAGCATTACTGCCCATGTGAGTAAGACTCCTGGGGATGAAGGGTATCCTGGGCATCCTATGATGACTGAAGTAGACAGGAATAAACACTATGATGGGATTGGTCCAGATGGTCTCAAGGCAAATACTGAGGCAGCCAGTGTTTAGAGGGGTTAGAAAGAAGGGTGAGGGTCTTTCCAGGAGTGGGCAAAGTTCTTGTGCCACCTCTTAACTCTTCCTAAGGATGAGGATATATCCAGGGAGAGCCAGTGTTTTCCTGAGTACAGGAGATCCAAGAGCTATTCTTAGACTCACAGCATGGAGGTGTAGGGGCATGGTCATATTGTCACCCACTCTTTAATTTGCTGTGTCCAGTTGCCCCATGTCCTTCCATGACCCATTGTCTCTTGATCAAGAATGTACATGCTACTTATTTCATAATTAGCAAGTATCAGCGCCTATCATGCTGCTGGGAATACAAAGATACATGTTGTGGTTCTTTCACTCAGGGAGATTTAGCCCATGGGCATGTAGTATTTAGAACAGAAAGTAACAAGCACAACCAGAGAAATACACAAAGGATACTATGGGAGCACAAAGGATGTCAGGGAGGTGATCACCTCTTCTGTTGGTGGGGTTTCTCTGCCGAGACCCCTATGTCCATCATTAAGCCAGACCTTCAGTTAGACAGTGATACCCAGAGATTCTGAGACTCTGTTGCTCTGCAAAGTGTGAACTTTCTTCCTGTGAATGTGTCTTTTAAATATGTTGTGTATTTCCTCTTCGGTGAATTATTATTTCTATTCATCATGTTTTTTTCTTATAAATTTAAATCCAGTTTTTTTGGTATTATAGATATTATTCTGTCATACTTGATGCAGATCTTTTTAACAGGCTGGTTTTTCTTCCTTTTAATATTAGTGATGTTATTCTGCATTGTATAGATATTTTAAAAGTCTGCTTATTTAAACCCATCGTTTGTCAGTCTCTTCTATTTACATGGTTTATGTTTCTTTAGAGCTGAGAATATTACCATTTCTCTACAGATCTACAAACATCTTAGTCTATTTTCTGCCAGACTTTCATATAATTTTGAATTACTTAGCACTTTTAATCTATTTGAGAATGATTTTGCATGTTCTTTAACATATGGGCATACATTAATTCTCCTCCCAAATATTATAATATTTTCTGTATTATCATCCAATTTACCGATAAAACTTTGGGAAAGTTCAGAGCCAAGGCTGCCACCCAAACCACTAGAAGCTTCCTTTTGGGCTTACACTAATGAATTAATCAATATTCTTGGCGAGTCCCCTATGGGTTACCCGTTTCAGTGTGTATATTTTGCATGGTCGCTGTCTCATTCCTGCCATAGATGGTAAGTTCCGTAAAAGCAGGGATCATCTAATCGTCCCATCACCTAACAGAGTACCTTACACTCTGTTTACTTGGCACCATAAACATTTGCTGAATGAATGAATAAATAAAAGAATGAATGAAATCCATCCACTGTTTTAATATTCATCTTCCTGTAAGTCCACAAGGAAAAAGTGAAGACCCTGAAATGCTACTTAAGCCACCTGGTTTATATTATTTCCTGGGTCCAGTAGTCTCGTAACCCTACCAGAAGAGAAAATTATGTTAGGTACCGTGCATCTCTGGTGGACGCACACTGACGCCCGATCATCACTGCCCTCTGGTCTAAGTGCTCACAAAACATCTGCTCAATAGTGTCTTCTAAAACCTTGTCAGAAACCATCAGTAAGCCTGTTAATTTCCAGAATCCATTCTCACCTTGCCCTCACCCCTTTTTGAAAACGAGAGTAGGGACCATATCTTACTTTGGCTTGGTTTCTTCTTTGCTGAGTAGTATTCTGAAAAATAAAAAGCAGTTGCTTAATAAACATTTAATGAATGAATGCACAAATGAGCAAATGAGAAAAAAAAAGAAAACTATTATCCACCTAAACCTTCTAGACAGCTTAAATGAATTTATCCAAATAAACAGGTAATGTTGGGGAATGCACGCCAATGGATCACCTCTGTTCTGTGCTCCTTCCGGGTGTGATGTAGAGGCAGCTGGAAAGTGCTCACTGCATTGGAAGGGATTCACAGAGAGGCAAACCAACGAGCTAATCCCTGCCATCAGGGCAAAGCACTTCCTGGTCAACGTGGCAATCCTCAAGTTTAGGTCATTTGAGCAAGATGTGACTCAGGCTGGGAAATGTTTATGGACGTGTGGCTTCAATTCCAATTTGCAGCTATTAGAGAGCCCTTTTATTTTATTCCTTTGTCAATAAAACAAGAAAGAAAGCAAATCTGTGTGTGTCACAGTTTCTTCTCTGGTCTCATCACTTGTGCAAGGGTCTAAGTCGGATCACTAGTTTTGGGGTGTGCAGCAGGAAGATGACAAAGAAAAGCAAGTGTATTCTAAGTCATCTGCTTTGAATGTTTAACTTAATTCTTTAATGTTATTGCGCACGAATGGTGTTTGGTACCATTGGTCGTAAAGCAGAATCAAGCTAACCTTACTGAAGGTCAGGCTGTAAGTCCTCCAATTTAGTGAAGCATTAATATTCAATTGGAATGAGTACCTTTTGTGTTGGAGACTCTGGCAAGCAATGCCCAGTCTAAGAAGAGGAATGAATCAAGGCTAAGGCTACATTTGGTAATGATGTGTTCTCACCAGGATCATCAGCCCCTCTGCTGGCCTGGAGACTGGTCAGCACAGGTGAAGAGAAGGAGCGTGCACTCAGAGTTAGCCTCACCCTACACGTGAGCAGCAGCAGGGCCCAAGGGAGAGCCCCCCTCACTCACTTGCTGCCCCCCACACCTCTCCGTAGGACTGTTACAGAAACAGGGGGCCCCACAGGCTATAGTTTGCTGACACCTGCCCTATATTCTCAGCTTCTTTGAAGAAGAATGTTTCTTGACCTTCCTCTGGCTGACACCTGGCTCTCCCTGTGGACATGTCTTCCCTTTAACCCTCTCAGGTGGTCTGGTAGTTATTTCCTCTTCATAAGATGGAGCCCGGGTGGAACAGGTGTTCTCCAGGTTCTACTGTGTTGCTTTGAGACCGTGCTCCCTCTCTCCTTCCTAAAAACACTCAGCTTTGAATCTCACTCATCAGATGTTCCCATCCACTAGTTTCAGCATCTTGCTGATCCCTAGGCCACTACCCTTCACTCCTTGAAGATTTTAGCAACTGACACGCTATCACTGTCTTCAAAATCAGTCTGATTATTACTCATGTAATTTCAATAACCAGATATTCTTTCAGTTTTTCAGTTTTTCATCTCCATTCTCCAATGGCCTCATTCTCTCTTCAATCTCTGGTACTCACTTCTATGGCTATACCTTGGACCATTTCATCTTAATACATTCAACACCCTTAAAATCCTAATTTCAGGCATCCTACTCTCTTACCACTGCCTATTATCTTTCGATCTCATACCCCAACATAGACAATTCTTCTGTACCAGGACTTTAACCCAATGCTCCTATCACCTTCTCACTGTTACACCCCCTTGCCATCCCCTCTCCTCCCCACCCAGTTTAAATTCCACAGTCTATCTTTCTAATCATCCCTTGGTATACAGACTCGACTCCGTTGCCCCTCTCTCCCTTGTACTGGCTTGACTAAACCGAAACCCTAGTTAAATTTCACCTCTGCCTGCTTCTACCCTCCCAGCATGGCCAGATAAACACCCAAACATGCTGAGTGATTTCACTTTAAATTCATGGTCACTAACCTCAGGTGGTCCTAGATATTGCCTGGAACTCATCCTGGTTCCATCACTTTGTCATGTTCCTAGGTGACCAGTTCATGTCTGCTGTCTCTTCAAACCTCCAACACCTCCTCCCCCATCTTTGCTCTCAGCTGATGGTGTTGCTTCCAATTTCACTGAGAAAACAGAAGCGATTCTCCCAATACCTACATTCAACCACTACCTCCCTGTGCCCATATACTCTACCTTTGGGTCCCATCCTCTCTGACCTACTCAAGGATGTTGCCTCAGCAAGTGTCCCCTTTCTCCTCCAGTATCATCGAGGGTTCCTTCTCTACTGGAGAAGTCTCATTATCGACAACCATGTTGTTATTTTCCCATTTGAAAAAAAAAAAAACCCTCTTGACTACTGCATCCCATTTATCTCTTTCCCTTGACAGCAGAACTTAAGGACTGTCTGTTCCCACTGTTTGCAGTTTCTCTTCTCCTATTCTCCCTGAAGCCCACGCTGATCAGGCTCTCTCCACCACCACTCCACCAAAACTTTTCAAGTCACCAATGACTCCACGTAGCTCAGCTCCAGTGGACAGTGCATGGTCCTCATCTAACGGCTCTATCAGCACCTTTTCTCTCTGTGTTTGCCTGGAGAGTCCACAGTACACTGTGCTTCTGAAGAATGGAATGAGGTTCTGGTTTGATGAAATTAAATGTGTGGGATATGAACAAACCAATCTACAAGAATATGTCGTATAGCTACTTACCCATCTGCCTTCTCTGAGTTAACGATGATTGATGACAGAGCAGTAGTAAGGAATGTTAATTGGCTTCATTTTAGCACACTTAGGTTTCTTGCCAGGGACTGTGGATTGATGGGGGGAAAGTCTGAAGGAACACTGTAATTTTTGTTTTTCAACTGAAACAGCTCGACCACTCTTCCATCTCTGTCAATATTTTGAATCACAGAGTAGTGTTAGACTTGGAATGCATCTTACAGAACAACTAACCAAACCTTTCATTTGTTAGAGAAAGTCCAGAAAGGCTGAATGACCTTCCTAAAGTCTCACAGCCAATTAGCAACCCATTTGAAATAGAACCTGAGCTTCTCACTCTGGTTCTAATATCCTCTCTACACTCTTGCTCCTGCTCTGCTCCCTTACAATTCTTTCAATGTCCACATTCTGCAGTGATACTTTCAATTCACTTTTCAAGGAATCCTTTTCTTCTCCTGGACTGTGCAGGGCCTGTAAGTCCAGCATCTTTTCCAACACACTTGTAGCTGATAGGTTTTCTAACAGTTCTTTCAATGCATGCATTCTTTTTTTAAATTTAAGTGTAATTAATTTACAATGTTGTGTTAGTTTCAAGTGTACAGCAAAGTGATTCAGTTATACACATATATACACATATATATTTTCCAGATTCTTTTCCATTATAGGTTATTTTTTTTTAATATTTTAATTTTATTGCAGTATAGTTGACTTACAATGTTGTGTTAGATTCAGGTGTACAGCAAAGTGATTCAGTTATACATATACATGTATTCATTCTTTGTTAGATTCTTTTCTCATATAGGTTATTACAAGATATTGAGTATAGCTCACTGTACTGTACAGTAGGTCCTTGTTGTTTATTTTATATACAGTAATGTGTAAGGGTTAGTCCCAAACTCCTAATTTCTCCCCCTCCCTTTCCCTTTTGGTAACCAGGAGTTTGTTTTCTATGACTGTGAGTCTATTTCTGTTTTGTAAATAAGTTCATTTGTACGGTGTTTTTTAGATTCCACAGATAAGTGATCTCATGCGCTACTTGTCTTTCTCTGTCTGACTTGCTTGACTTGCATGCATTCTTTACTGAGGCCTTCCATTCCCTTTTCAAGGAGTCCTGTTGTTCTCCTGGATGGTTTGAAATCTTTGGTTCCATCAAGGAACATACTTCACTTATCAGGGCTAAATCTGACAGTGGCTTTGATTTGTTGCTTTGGCCCCAAGTTGTAAGAGAGACACGCTTGGCAGGATCCCAGAGCACATTCCAGGGCCAAATACTTAAAGATGTTCTCCATTGTGCAACATTTGAAAACACTGTCCTAACCTAAAATTCTAGACTCGCTGCTTGTTCAGCCATCAGCCCAATGCGGTTGCGCCGCTCCTGTCCCATACCTCAGGGAGCCCTCTGGCCTCTGAACCTCGGTGCACTTTGTGACGGTCTCCTGAGCTCTGCCCAAGTTGTGCTGCAATTGAGTTGTTTATTTATATGCATAGCAAGGAAAATGGGAGGAAAACAAAGCCATCCCCCTCCCCAACCCACAAATGACAGACCTTTTAGGACAATAAGCAAGGACACCTTAGTGAGATAAACTGGTTCTAAGAAGAGAGTCAAACTTGCTGAAAGCTATTACTATACCTAAAGAAAGACTGCGTCAGCTTAAAGGTTGGAGGAGAGGGGTGGTCTCAATAGCAGCTGTCATGATAACTAACGCTTCACTTGGTATCAAAAACTATTCTGGACTCTTTATATGTATTATATTAGATGTATTACATATCATCCTCACAACTCTATAAAATAGGTATTGTTATAGATGAGAAACCCGAGGCACAGAGAGTTGAAGTAGCTGCCAGGGTCACCCAGCTAATACAACAGTAGTACACGATTTGAACCAGGTCCTGACTCCAGACTCTGCTCTTAACCACGGTGTACCTTGTTTGTCTGGAAGCCGCAAATAGGAGAGCTAGGGTCCACCCTTGGCAGAGCCAGTTGGGGACTTGAGGATAGACTGTTTGCCTCTATCCCTATGGGCAAAGCCATCCCTTTGGTGGAGAAGAGTTCCTCCGACTGTCTCAATTAAGGAGCCATTCCTAACAGCATCCATTTTTCTGAATCTCCATTTTAAAATCCACTTTAAGATTATAATGTGGTATTTCATGGAGATCAGCCTACAGAGAGAAAATGCAGATCTACACATGGCATTTGAGTTTTTTGCTCAGACTCTGTGGGTCTTGGTTAACGTGAGTCTGATAGCTTGTCTGAATGCACTCTCTGGATGCTGACAGATCAAATGCTGGGCTAAGAGCCAGGGGACCCGATGTAGTGAGTGCTGCCCTGGGGAGATCCAGGTGCTGATATCACCTGCGATCTACAGACATCTTGGCATCACAAACCTTTTCCTTTGAAGTTTCAACAGTCCTATCTTCCTTATTTGATTGGTGGCTTCTTGATGGAAACTACTGTGTCTTAGATGTCTAGGTATTCCCCCACTGGGTCTGTCATTGCCTCACCCGCATCCCTAAGAAATTTCAGAGTGCTTCAGCTGACATCCAGCTTCCAGAATTGCATGTCTGTGCTGAGAGCTTTCCCCCCAGAACAGCAGAAGGCACAGAGCAAACTGGAATTGCCTGGCATATAATCTACTTCCCTCCCAGTAGTTTTCAGCCAATGAGTCTTGGGACTAGGTGTATAAATACCCCAGCACTCTCCTCCCTCCGGCGGGGTACACTGAGGTTCTGTGTTGCACTGTTTCTCTGTGGGATTAAGTTCCAGTCACCCACACGGGTATCCATCTTAATAACATATCCTGTTGGCTGCTCCCTGGTCCCTGTCTCACTTCTCCACGGCTCTGGAGCATCCATGCCCTGGACACCTCTTCTCAGGGTCTGCTGTGGGGGGACCCCCAAATAAGACAAAGGACGAAGGCAAGTATTGGTGACAGAATGCCTACAGTGCCTGGCATCATAGTAAGATTGTTATAGGCATGATCTTATTTCATCTCTCCGCAGCCATAGGATATAGGGAGTTACTTCACTGATGATAATCTGAAGCACAGGATGATGTATAACTTGCTTACCTGCTCAGCTGGTAAGCTGGATGCTGAACACTCACTGTTCTCTTTGGCCTCACAGCCTTCCTGCTTCCATCCTACACTGTGGCCCAGGCCAGGGGTTCATATTCTGGATTAAAGACTCTAGAATATGTGGAATCAATTTGTTGATCTTTCTGGAATAACCTCTGATGATTTCCTACTACCTATTCCATGGATAGATCAGCAACGATAAAACATGTATCAACATAAGCAAGTGTTTTCAAAACAATTTTTCCTCCTCTGTCCTGTCTCCCTTCGTAGAGACTGAGGCCGTGCCAAAGTTAAGACAGGGAGCGGGTATGACTCATTAACAGCCTGCTCAGCAGATGTTTGTAAAACTCTCCGAAGACAACTGACAACACAGACAGAGAGGCGAGAGAAGACGGAAGCCGGCTAGGGTGTAAAGGCCAATGCCTGCATCTCTGTGCCTGGCTTCACTCCCGCAAACATGGTCTTAAGCTGTTGCATGGACGTAGCCTGAAGAACTCCACAGAGAAAGACAGATCTCTGAAGGTTTGGTGTCCTCTCATATTTGGCAAATAAGACCAGATTTTTTGTTGTTTTTTTTTAGCCTCAGAGGAAAGCTATAGTTTTTGTTTTTGTTTTTCTTTTACCCAAAGATCTCTCTATGGTCAGTCCATCAGTCTTTATTGAGCACACATAGAATATGAATTTAGCAACAAGTTCTTGTCCTCAGAAACATTAGGGTCTCTCAGCAGAATTGACCAACCTAATCCTTCTATGGAACTAGAAGTCTGCACTCTCCCCATTGTCATGCCTCACCTTCTCAGTGATAATTTAGTGAGTGTCTAGCTCCTGGACAGGCCTCAGTTCTGAAGGTAAGACAAGCGGGGTTGAACGGGGGCTCTCCATCCAGATCACCTGTGAAGACCCTCCCTCTCGAGATGACGAGATGGATCGTCTGTGAGCGAGTAATTGTCCTAGAGCCACTATTGATTAAACGCTGAGAAACGTGCTTAGATTGCATGTGCTGTCAGCTGGACCAGTGATGGCTCTGTGTCTTCCTGTAAATTCTTCTCTTCCAGCTGGGCTTTCTCTGTGGTTCTGTATTAAAATAGACGCTTCCTAATTAGATAGATCTCTGTCATGAGGATCCATCTGAGAACTTCGGTTGTATTTTCCTATGAGATATCTCTGCACAAATCAGCCCTGTGCTCTCCAGCTTTTCTAAATCATAACTCACTGAATAGCTCCTTGAGCAGGCAATAGCCACATAACTAGTAATTAGTGTCCTGTCAGCTGATATCAGCAGCATTAGTTTTTAGCTGCTGACATCAGCAAGTCATTCATATATTTAAAGCCATAGCGACTCATAATTGCGATGAATACATCTGAACTATCCAATTAATAAGACCTTTTTTTAAAAAAAGAAAGCAAACCATGTTTGGGTGAAAGTATATAAGACGAATTAAAATAAGAATTACAAGCCAAATTTCAGCACAAAAACCAGTCTATAAAGAGCCCACAGTCCTAGACAGTCTTCCCAGCTCTGGCACAGACATCTATCATAAATCCACGAACAAGTCTGCTCCTTTCTGATTAGAGGATGGAGTGGTTTGGTCAAGGTTATAGAGAACATCTGTTTTAATGACAGAAGTCAGTAGAACAGCAGTACTTTGAGCCTTTCCATTTTTTTATTCACTGATTTCTCATAAAAGAGTCAGTGATTTTTCTTTTCAAGTATGTTCTGATTAAAAATAAGGCCAAATAAATACTTGATTCTTATTCTGAAGAAAAAAAATACTATGTAAAGCTTGCATGTATTTAAAAATTCAAAAATTGAAATTTCAGAATAAGTGAACCCTATCTGAACAATACCTATATAGCTTTTCAGAGGAGTTACAAATTAACTTGACCAAAATACAGAATAGGAAAAATAGAATCATTTTAAAGAAATTAAATATGAAGAAAAATACCTCTTTTGTTGGAAAAGCTATTTTATGCTTAGGAAATAATTAGAGAAATAATAATTTTCTTTAAGAAATGTACTTTGTCTATTACTTACTTCTCCTAGCACCCCAAAAGACTATCAAAATGACATCTATTTTTAGATTTTGTTCTGAGGTTTTGCACCAGATTGATGATTGCTACACCTGCAAAGCCTTACCTATCAAATTGAGTTAAGCATGAACCAGATTGCAATTGCAACTCATCTTATCAACCTCAAGAAAACTCAAAATACAAGAGCGCAGATTTAATAAAGGAATACTAAACAGGTAACATTTTTCTTTCACCACAATTTGAGAAAATGTTTGTTCATCATATAGAAATGGCAAATAAGGGTGTTGGAAATTCAGAAGACAAACATGTCAGGAAGCATTTTGTGCACCATTTAAAATTATATTTAAATGGTTCCCCAGCTTTAAATTAAAGAAAGGAGAAATTATGTGCCTAAGCTTTCATAAATGTCATATACCAAATTCATAGAAATTAATAAATACAAATCGAGTACAATTTATCTTTTTTTTCATTAAATAAAACAGTAATTCACCAAATCCAAATGAGAGTTACAGACACTTCCACATTATTAAAGGGAGCAATGATACTATATTACCAGAAATGTTAGTAACACATTAGGTATGTTGCTTCAACTGAACAGGAATAAATGAGAAATAGCATGTATGTTTTATGATGTAGAGATAGTTTTTCTTCCTCGTTTAATCCACCCCTCTTTTCTCATAGTTTAACACTTCCCCTGGGGCAACAAATGGTATCAGGTCACGTCACAAACCAGTTCAGGGCGACGGAATGGCTATTAAACCAGGAGCAATAGATACTAAGGAATATTTATATACTTGGGCAAGATTGGGGAATAAAATGTTGAACCTTCACTAACTTTTCTCATTTGTTGACCTGCACAAGCATCTAATCCTGCTTACATTTTTGACAAGAGAGTCTGGACAAGGGGGCAATTTATAATGGTGACTTGTAATTCCCTGCAGTGGATTGTAACCCAGGGATCTCTATGTGCTCTGTGGTCTAGTGCCAGTTGGACTGGAGAAGGAGATGAAGTGCTGAAACAGGAAGGGGCAGAGATGAGGGTTATTTTCTTTATTAAAAAGTAGCTTTTTCAGCTCAGAAAATTTCTGTTTGTTATATGATTTAGAAAATACAGAAACAGATTAAAAAGTAAAAGTCACTGATCATCTAACCTTTAGAGATAAACACTGGTAAATTTTGGTGTGTTTCTTCCTGGTCGTTTAAAATACATATACGACAAAATTTGAAGTATATCTTTTATTTGTGGGCATATTTCATCTTATTAGGTATTCCTCAAAAATATGCTTTTGATTGGCAACATAGTATTTTCCTGTTTGTGCTGTCATCTATTGAGCCATCCCCTGTTGTTGGACAACTATGTTGTTTCCAGTTCGTTAATGCTCTAAGTAGTATTGTTAACTAAAACATCCTTGCTGTTCATTCTTGTGTGCATGGTTGATAATTTCCTTGGGATAATTCCCTATTGTCTTATTCCATATTACCAAATTACTTTTCAGAAAATGTGATACTGATTCACACAGGTAACGTCAGAAATTGAGGGTGAAATTTACTTGCAGCCTTGCCAGCACTCAATATTATAAATTGAAAAAAAATCAGTGAAAATTTAATTAAGTGAAAATGGGCATTTCTTTTTCATTTTAGCCTCCTTAACTTGTTTATGAGGCTCCTGAAGCCCAGAGAGGGAGAAGAACTTGTCTGGGTTCACACAGCAAGTAAGGGCAGAGCTGGGCCTAGAACCCAGGTCTGCTGGCTCCCAAACCTTTTCTCACTGGGCCCTGCCACTTTCCTGTCATTCTTTTCTATTATAATTTACAGTTCTATGGTAGGTGACTTCTGAAGAACTATTTCAGTAGTTTTATTATGTTTATAAAAATACACATGAGCATTAAGGAATAGAGAACAACAGCAAAAAGCATCTACTCCCTAGATATAACCCGAGACAATCATTTAGAAATTTTTATTTAACATTTCTGATATATATATGGACATTATGTCCATATATACTGTATATATATATATATATACTGTGTATAATATTTTATAACCTTTTTCATTCAGCAGAATGTTTCAATATCTTTCCCTATTGTATAAATATAAAGCATCATTTAAAATATTTGCATAGTAATTCATTATGTACTAACATTTGTTTAACTAGTTTCCTATTCATGGGCATTTAGGTGATTTTGAAGAAACTGGATATTTTGATAATTTTTCTTGATTTTAAAATAAAATACCTTAAATTTTAAATGTTTTAGATAAAATATTTCAAACCTACATGCAGTGCAAATACTAATCTAATAAACACTTCTATGCCTAGCACTGAGTTTTAACAAATCCCAGCAATTTGTCATAGTTAGGTCAAATCTTTTTTTAAAAGAAATAAAACAACATACATGTCACTAAAGCCTCCTGTGTACCCCTTCCCAGTCATATTCGCTCCATTCCTTCCCTAAAGGGAAATTGTTGTGTAGCATTCCCATGAATGGTTTTATATGGATTGTATCTGTAAGTGCATAATATATCCATAAACAACAGATAGCATTGTATTTTTGTTTTTAAACTGTAAATAAATATTATTATTATACTCTATATATTCTCCAACTTACTTTTTTCAGCATTATTTTTTTTTAACTTTTATTCACATGGAAACATAGCTTTAGGTCATTCATTTTCACAGCTGCACAGTATTTCACTATATGACTGTATTTGACAATTCATACAGTCATTCCTCTATATTGAAGGGCATTTAGGTAATTTCTAATATTTTGCTACTACAAATTACACAGCTGTGAATATTCTACTCCTTGTGTAAGAGTTTATCTTGAGTAGAGAATACTTCCTAGAAATGGAATAACTGGATGGTAAAAAGTATAAGCATCTTAATTTTGCTATTTGAATTGTCCTCCAAAGTTGTTCTACCAATTTGTATCCCCAGCGTTAGCACACCAAAGTCCCTGTTAGAGTCAGGCTTTTTAGTCTTTCCAATCCAATAGGTATGAAGTGGTATCTCATTTTTATTTTTACTTCCCTGATTATTAGTAAGTCTGACCATCTTAGCATGCTTATTGACCATTCAGTTTCCTTCTATAAATTGTCTATTTATATCTTTTGTTCATTTGGCTATTGGATTGTATGTCTTACTAATCCTTTGTGAGTTCAACACATAGCAAAATGTCTTCTAGTCTGTAGCTTATCTTTTTTTTTTTTTTTTTTTGTGGTATGAGGGCCTCTCACTGTTGTGGTCTCTCCCGTTGCGGAGCACAGGCTCCGGACGTACAGGTTCAGCGGCCATGGCTCACGGGCCCAGCCGCTCCACAGCATGTGGGATCTTCCCGGACCGGGGCACGAACCCGTGTCCCCTGCATCGGCAGGCAGACTCTCAACCACTGCGCCACCAGGGAAGCCCTGTAGCTTATCTTTTTACATGTTTGGGGGTTTGGTTATTATTGTCATGTGGTTGATCTTGCTCTTGATGCTGAATTTTAAGATTATGATGTCATCACATTTATCACTATTTCTTTATGGTTTGGGATATCATATTTTATCTAATAAATTCTTCCCTACACTGATTTGTTATGATTAAAATTATATTTTCTTTTAAAAATTTTGTTTTTCACATTTGATTCTGTAATCCATCTGAACTTTTTGGTGTGGTGTGAGGTAGGGCTCATTTCTTTTCCATACAGTTTGTTTTAGCACTACTTACTAATATTGATATTGATTTGTGATGTGACCTCTGTCTTACCCCAAGTTTTCCATAGTCCAGTTTCTATGTTTTCATGTTTTGTGTCATTGATTTGTTTCTCCTTGCTCTAAAGTCACACTGTCTTAAATATTCCCATCTGATATTAAGTCAGAATTATACCCATTTTTTCTGTTTCAAAAAATATTGGCTAATTTTTGCCCTTTACCAAATGAATTTTAGGATTAGTTTGTCAAGTTCTGTGAAAAACTCCAGTGTGGTTTTCACTGGAGTTGTATTTACCTTGTAGTTTAATTTAGAGTCAGTCGACTTCTTCTTAATCTATTAAGTCTTCTTATCCATGATCATAGCATTTCACTCCATTTTTTCAAGTCTTCTTGCGTGTTCATCGATAAATTTTTTGAAAAAATTTTCAAAAAGTCTTATACACTTTTATTAGACTTATTCTTAAGTAGTTATAGTTTTTATTACTCTTATAAATTCTTTCATTTATTATGTTTTCAGATTAATTATTACTTGTTTATAGAAATGCCGTAGAGCTGTACTTTGATCTTACTAACGTAAGCCAAATTCTCCTATTAGTTGTAACCAATTGTCTGAGCACGTTTTTTTGTATTTCTTTGAGAGACAATCATATAGTTTACCTATAAAGATAATTTTGTCTCTTTCTTTCCAGTTCTTGTTCCTCTAATCATTATTTTCATCTTATTGTTGAAGAGTGGGGTAGTATTAGGTATCCGTGTTTTTCTCCTTACTTTAAAGTTCTAAGATTGCACAGTTAAGAAAATGGCTTCTATTGCTTTTTCTATTTGATGTCTATCATCAGGTTTACGGAGACTTTCATTCAGCACATTTTTATTCAGAGCTTACTCTGTGCCAGGAACTTTTCTAAGTGATGGGGACAGAGTGGTGAATATGACAAAGTCCTTCATGGAGCTTACAAGATAGAGAGGGAAACACACACACGCACGCACGCGCACACACACACACACACACACACATTCAGGAATTGATACATGCTATGTAGAAAAATAAAGAGTTATAGGGGAATGGTTATTTTAGATAGGGTATTCAGAGAAGGCCTCTCTGAGAAATTAACACGTGAGCAGAGAACTGAATAAGTGAGTTGGGCTGTGTGTTGCAGGCTCTGAGGTGGAATTCAGCACCCGGAGTGTGTATTAGGAAGGGAGGGGAAGGAGAGAAGAGTGGGCAGAGGGAGAAGCGGAGCTGCAGTGCAGGTCCAGTAACAGGCTTGCCCATTTCAATAGGGGGCTCTAAGCTACCATGACCCCATCCAAGGGGTAGAATAAGTAGGGGCAAGGGAACTTCGCCTTTACAACCTTGCAAGGATCAGATGTTAGATGCCGCTATCCCAGGAAGTAGTATGACCATGAACAGGGTGGCTTTCTTCAGCTAAGGTGGAAGAGGCCATCCACTGCAGGCTGTCCACTGAGATTCTAGAAGCTGAGGTAGCGAAACCCTCTGAAGGGAATCTGGCTGAGCATCAGAAGCCATGTGATTATCTGGAAGAAAGGCAGTCCATGCAGTGGGCAATGAAAGAAATGCCCGAGTTAAGCAGGAGCCTAGTATGTCTAAGAAGCAGATGAAGAGCAGTGTAACCAGAAGGAGACAAACAGGGAGAATAGCAGTGGGAGATGAGTCACTGAGGTAGCATCATCAGGCCACGTAGCTGATGGCAAGAAGACTGGAATTTACCCTGAGTACCAACAGGAGGCTTTGAGAAGTCATAAGAAGGGACACAAGTTGAACGGGATTACATTTTAAGAAGTTCTCTCTGGCTGCTGTTGGCAGAAGTGACTACAGGGAATAAGAGTGGAAGCTGAGAGACAGTTACAATCAATTGTGTAAGAGATTATGCTGGCTTTCACTGTGTTGATAGCTGTGAAGATAGTAAGAACTGCTTGGATTAAGGATTTATTTGAAGATGAAACCAGCAAGGTGTAATGAGAGGCTGGATGTATGGTAGATGGAAGGAGAACAGTCAAGGATGACCCTACATATCTGGCCTGAGCAACAGTAAATGAAGTGCCTTTACAGAGTTAAGAAGTCCCTGGAGAGGAAAAGGTTGTGCGTTGGTAAAAGAAAAGGAAACCAAGAGTTCTGCTTTGGACAAGTTAGGTTTGAGATACTTATGTTACAATGAATGTCAACCGGGGAGCTGGAGCTGGATATGCCTTTGGGCATATCAGTGAACACATGGTATTTAAAGTCACAGGAATGAATTAGATTATCAGGATGGCAAGTGTAAAGACAGGAGGGAAAACAAAGAGGATGGAGGGCTGAACTCCAGGGAACTTTAAAATGTACGTACCAGAAAGATACGATGTCACCAGTGAATAAGAATGAGAATGGATGACCACTGACCCAGGAGGAAAATCAGGACCATAGGGTCATTGCAGCCAAGGGAGGAGAGTATTGCAAGAAGGAGGGAGAGATCCTTTGTGTCAAAAGCTGCTGAGAGACCAAAATAATAATTTTCCATTAAACTTGGTGGTGAAAATGGTGATAGTTATAGACTGATTTCGTTGGGTTGAGGAGAAAATATTAGGTGATAGAGTGGAAACAGTGAATCTAGAAATAAGATGAAGGGAATTCCCTTCTATTTATAATTTACTAAGATTTTTAAAATCTTAAATGTTTAATTTCATCCCCAACATTTTTTTGCACCTGTTGGGAATGACTTTGCTTTTTCAATCTGACAATGCTGATTGCGTTCATATATTTTATGATGTTGAAACATCCTTGCATTATGGGGAAATTCCATTTAATTATGATGTATCATATATATGTAAAATTCAATTTTTGTTCTTATTTTACGTAGGATTTTCCTATGTTTATACGTGAGATACAGTTGTTTTTATGATTATCTTTTCTTATGCTCTCCCTTTCTAGATGTAATTGCAAACTTATACTAGCTTCATAAAATGACTTGGGTAACTTTTCCACTCCTTCAGTTTTTCAAAATATTTCTATAATATTAGGATTATCTATTTTAATTCCTATCAGACTGTCTGGGTCCAAGGTCTTTGGAGGTTAGGAGGTTAGGGAGGGTAGAGAGAATATTTTACTTGCAGATGGTTGCAGGTTTACTGTTGCTGGGGGTTTTTTTCTTCTTGAGTCCATTTTAAGACTGTCATTTCTTTCCTATTTGCTCTCAGATCATTTCTCTGTCTTCCTGCTGCAAACCACATGACTGAGATTTCCTACGCAATTAGCTAGTTTTGGTCAATAGTGAGCACTAACAGAGGACTACCGGGCAGAGGAAGAGGGAAGCCCAGGCGTTTTTCCCATTCTCTCTCCGCCTCCGGCAGTGTCTGTCTCTCCTGGGGTTCCAGCTCCCACTTTTTCCCCATGGTCCAGCTCCCTCGCAGCCCCCTGTCACTAATCCAGCTCCCACTGGTGACTCTGGGTCTTACCCCCCAGGAATACCAACTGCCCCACTTGTCCCTCCAGCCTTAGCGGTAGTAATAACTTCCTGATGGGACTAATTTCAGTGTTGGCTCACCACCTGCTGTTTCACTTTGAAGTTTTCCTTTTGAAGCGAATCTCCTGTAATATATCCCTTTTATTGGCCTACCTGGAGAGGCTCTGTTTTCATGACTGAATACTGACTGATCCAGGTAGTTTATATTTTTCTGAAAAATCATCTGTTTCATTTGAGTTTTCTACTTTATTGGCATACATATGAAAAGTGATTGGCATATTATTTAATTAGGATGTTTAGAATCTCTACCATATACATAGTTATGTCCTCTTTTTCATTCCCAATACTGTTTGTCTCTTCTCTCTCTCTCTTATGTCAGTCTTGCTAAAGATCTGAAAAATACATCCAGTTTACCAGAGCTAAAAAAAGGAAGGGGCTGCTATCTACGTATACTGGCTTCCTGTACAAAAGTTATCACTGGAAAGATAAGAAAGAAGACAATACTTGTTGTCTGTGGGAGGGAAATTGGATGGCAAAGTAAAAGAAATGGAAAGTAAGGTTTTAATTACATACTAGTTCATACATTTAAAATTTTGAACAATATGAATGATTCTTCTAATTTAAAATAGCAAAAGAGGGCTTCCCTGGTGGAGCAGTGGTTAAGAATCTGCCTGCCAGTGCAGGGGACACGGGTTCGAGCCCTGGTCCAGGAAGATCCCACATGCCGCGGAACAACTAAGCCCGTGGGCCACAACTACTGAGCCTGTGCTCTAGAGCCCATGAGCTACAACTACTGAAGCCCGGGCGCCTAGAGCCCGTGCTCTGCAACAAGAGAAGCCACCGCAATGAGAAGACTGTGCTCCGCAACAAGAGAATCCACCGCAATGAGAAGCCCACGTGCCGCAACTAGAGAAAAGCCCTCACACAGCGATGAAGACCCAACGCAGCCAAAAATCAATAAATAAAAAAAATAGCAAAAGAGCAGATTTTGGATTTGCCTGCCTTTCTCTTATTTCTGTTTTCTATTGATATTTTATAACTTCTGCTTTATTATTATTATTTCCTACCTTTTTACTCTATCCAGGTTTACTCTGTTCCTGTAGCTCACTTATTTTCAGTTTTCATACCTTTTTAATAAAGGAATTTTAAGGCTACAATTCATCTTTAAAATACCATTTTAGCCTATCTCAGTTTTTGACAGGTGGTAATTTCATAGTTTTTATTTCTAAATATTTTATTATTTCCATTGTGATTTCCTACTTAATCATTGAATTACTTAAGTGTATCTTTAATATTTCAAACACATGTACCTTTTAGGTTTCCTTTTTACTGTTGGTCTCTAATTTAAGTGTACCATGACAAGGGATTGTGGTTTATATGGACACTTTACTTTGAAATTTGTAACCTCATTTGGATGGTCTGTTTTTTACAAGTTCCACTAGTACTTGAAATTAAAAGCTTTATTCTATTAGTTGGATATAATATGTGTTTGTTTATGCACATATATTAACTCAAACTTGATAACTTTATTTTTCAAATTTCTATTTTCTTGTAATCTTGTTCTGGTTGATCAATTCATTTTTAATATAAGTGTGTTCAAATTACCCACTATATTTTGCAAAATTGTCTTTATAATTGTCAGTTTTTACTTAACTAATATCAAGACCATGTTGTTAGCTGCACAGAAGTTCATGATAATTATGTATTCTTGGTGGATCGATACTTATATTATGTAGTGTCCTATTTTTATCTTTATTAATGCTTATATTCTAATTTTTCTGATATTATTAAGTCTCTACCATCTGTTGTGTATATGTGTGTGTGTGTGTTTGTGTGTGTCTTTGCCTGGTGTATCTTGTTTCATTCTTTGTTTTCAAATTTTCAGGATCTTTTTAAGCCATATATCTTGAAAGAAGCAAAGAGCTTAACTTTTAAAAAATAGAACTTTTAAAAGAGATAAAATTGTCTCTATTTTCAAGTAACAGGATTGTATACCTAGAAAATTTAGAGGATTCTACCACCATCAACCATAAAAACCCTCTGAGAACTCATAAGTGAGTTCAGCAGGTTCACAGGACATAAGATCAACAAGCTAAAATCAACTGCATTTTTATATGCTAACAGCAAACCAGTGGAAACAAAAATTTTTTTAAATGCAAACCATTTACAGTTGCTCCAAAGAATATTAAATATTCCAGTATAAATCTAACAAAAATGTATGGAATCTGTATGATGAAAATTACCAGATGCTGATGAAAGAAGTCAAAGGTGATCTAAATAAATGAAGAAACATTACTGTGTTCATGGATTGGAAGACTCAACATAATAAAGATGTCAATTTTCCAAATTGATAAATAAATTTAATGCAATTCCTATGAAAGTATCTATAAGATTTTTTTGTAGACATAGTTAAGATTATTCTAAAATTTATGTGAAATGGCAAAGGAACTAGAATAGCTAAAACAATTTTGAAAAAGAATAAAGTAGGCAGAGTCAGTGTACCTGATTTCAAGACATATGTTACTACAGTAATCAAGACTATTGTGGCATATATAGAGGAACAGACACACAGATCAGTGGAGCAGAATAGAGAACCCAGAAAGGGACCCACACAAATATGCTCAACTTATTTTTGACAAAGGTGCAAAAACAATTCAGCAAAGGAAGGATAGCCTTTCCAACAAATGGGCTGAACCAACTGGATATCCATGAGCAAACAAAACAAAACAAACAAAAGAGCAAAACCCACCTAAACCTAACACTGTATACAAAAATTAACTAAATTGGCTCAAGGTGAATGATAGACTTAAGTGTAAAATGCGAAACTATAAATGTTTAGAAAAAACAGAAGAGAAAATCTTTGTGACGTACAGTTAGGCAGAGTTCTTAAATTTGATACCAAAAGCACAAATCCCTAAGGGAAAAGCTAATAATTTGGACTTCATTAAAAGTAAAAACTGTATTTCTGGGAAAGACTCTCTTAAAAGGCTGAAAAGAAAAATTACAACTCGGGAGAAAATATTTGCAAAACACATACTGGCCAAATGATTTGTGTCTAGAAAACATGAAGAATTCTTAAAGCACAATAGTAAGTAAACAATCAAGTTAGAAAAATGGGCCAAAGACATGAACCAACACTCAGAGAGAACGTACAGAGATGGCAAGTAAGCCCGTTAAATGATGTTCAACTTCATCAGCCCTTAAGGAAATGTAAATTAAAACCACAATTGAGTTATCACTAACACCTATCTGTATGGCTAAAATTAAAAATGGTGACTACACCAAATGCTGACAAGAATGCAGAAAAACTGGTTCACTCATACAATGCTGGTAGGAATGTTAAATGGTATAGCCACTCTGGAAAATCGTTTGGTAGTTTCTTTTAAAAGTAAACGTGTACTTACCATATGACTCAGCAGCTGTAGTCCTGAGCATTTACCACAGAGAAATGAAAACTTATGTTCATGCAGAAACTTGTACATGACTGTTCATAGCAGCTTGATTCATAATAGCCCAAACCTGGAATCTATCCAGTTTTCTTTCGATGGGTGAATGGATAAGCAAACTGGTATATCCATGCCAAAGAAAGTACTCAGCAATAGAAGGAATAAAATATCAATAGACGCAACAACTTGGATGAAACTCAGGGGAATAATGATGAGTGAAAAAAAAGGTTACATACTGAGTGATTGCATTTACATAACACTCTTGAAATAACAAAATTATAGAGATAGAGAAAAGATTAGTGGTTGCCAGGGGTTAGGGATGGGTGGGTAGCAGTAGGGAGCCTTGTGGTGATGGTCCAGTTTTCTCTCTTGATTGTGGTGGTAGTTCCAGGAAGCTCTCTCTGTGCAGGCTGTTTGTTCAGGAATCTTTTGCACTTTGCCATCCAAAAGGAAAGATAATGACAACCTGAAAACTTTCTGAGAATGTTGTTACAATTGAAAAGTAGTTTCCACAGAAGATGCAGAAATTTGTTTTCTTGGAATTAATCATGACATGGAATCTACAGTATTGATCAAGGAGAATTACAGTTTAATTTCATATTCATACAGTATATGGACAATAAAAATTATTCCTTCTGATTCAATATGTGAAATGTTGGATCTCATCTGGATACATTAAAAAGTCATTCAACTTTTAAGAAGGATGTAGACATGTGGCCTTTTATCAACTAGAAGATTTCCTATAATGTTGATTGGAAAATCATTCTGATAGCTATCCTTCTAAAATTTTAGGAGGTAAAAGATTTAAGATTGCTAAATGTTTTCCCTTTGACTTACTCTGGACTACCATTAGGAAAACATGTAGTTCTGAAATAATTGTTCTCCCATTAAAGAAGGAGTTGGAAAGGACTTCTTACTTCAAGTCCTTTCCTGAAATATAAGTTTTTATAAATATCCATCTGTTTGGGTTATAATTTCCCTTATCATAATGGGTATGTAAACACACATCTCGGTTTTTAAATATGGGTTTTTAAAATAAATAATGCAGGATACACCTCTTGAATGTTCTCAATATATCATCGATTAAAATGATACTAATCTATAGGAGGCAGATGCAAAACTTGGATAACAGAATTTTTTTGCTAATTAAAAAAATATAATACATTAGTAAATTCTTTTAACAATTAAATTTCATTTCATAATTGTTTATTGTGATTAGTGATATATTTGAACATATCTTTACTACTGTCTTTGTTTTCTTTCTCTTTTTATAATTTTTCTTCTTGTTTTCTGCTGAATTGGTAAATGCCTTTATTCCATTAAATATTCTTCTGCTTATTTTGAAACTATAAATTACATTTCTATCCTTGCTGTTTTTACCCCTATATTTTTAACTATGTAACAATAAATTTCCATTAAAAGTTTTAAGTTATTCTTTACCACCATTCTCCTAAACACACTGAGGGTCTTGGCAAGATTTAGCCACTTACAGAACAACTCCTGAAATTATTATTATATATTTTTAGTTTTTCCTCTTTTTCTAAGTAAAACAGTTAATTATTACAGTCAGTGGTTAACTAAGATATTCCACTTATTTTGTCAATTTCTTTGCTTATTATTATTTCTTTCATCCAATATCTTCCCAGCCCACCTAGTTCAAATCCTCATTCTTACTAGCTGGGAGGCATTAATATTTCTGTACCTCAGTTTCCTCACTTTAAAATGAGGTTAAAAATTTATCTACCTCATATTATTATTGTGAGGATTAAAAATAGCTGATGCATGTAAAGCGTTAGATATTGTTATAATTATTATTATTAGGCTCTTTTCTTTAAATTCAAGTTAATCCTTTAATGGATCTACGAGGGGTAAACTTCCCATGGGTGAAATATCTTTATTTTGTCTCTCTTTTGAATGCTAGTTTAGTTTTGGCATGAGAATCTAGCTAGATGGGAAATTATTTTCCTTCAGCAGTCTGGATAATTATTTCATCTATCAATGCTGTTGAGAAGTGGGCTGCCAGCCCAGCTGCTCTTCTTCTGTAGGCAACCTGTCTTTTTTCTCTGGTAGCTTTTAGGATTGTTCTATTTGCCCTTGATGTTTTTACAGTTTTCCTACAATATGGATTTATTTTTATTTATGCTGTGAACTTTCAGCCTGAGGACATGTCTTCAATCCTGGAAATTTTGAAGTCTCATCTTTTCAAATGTTGTTCCTGTCTTTCTCTTTCATCTATTTTCCCCTGGAACTCCTAAATATTTGTTTGGGAGCTTTTCCATCTATTATTCATGACTCTTTAACTTCTCTTAAGTAGTTTTTGTCTCCAGGTGCTGCATTCTGTGTGAATTTCTCCGCACTTTTTACCAACTCTCTCTTTGGCTGATTTCAATCTAGACTTTATCCCATCTACTGAGATTTTTAATTTCAAAGAGTGCCTTTTTCCAAAATTCCTAATCAGTTCTTTTTCATATCTCCTTGTTCTTGAGGATGTTCATTATTGTTGGTGGTAGTTTCTGTAAATAAACTTCTGTAAATAAGCCATGCAGTGAGGTAAGGAAAATTCAGGACCTTGACCAGCTAAATCTTCAGGAGGGTGAATGCTTTAAATTCATTCTATTTTATTTAGCTATAATTTTCACGAACCAAGTGCCTATTTTATTTAAAAATTACTCTACTGCAATGACAAGGATTCTTAAAATGTCTTATTTTCTACTTAGCTACCTATTTCATCAAGCTCAGGGAATCAAAAATGTGTCAGCAACAAAAATACTCACACTGCACACACGTTCCCAGGAAAATCAAACTGAAGGGTAACAGGCATGCAAGAATACAGTACCCGCCCCCCCCCCGCCTTTTTTAACTGATCCCTTATTTCTTCTCAGGCAGTGCAATGGGCCCAGGTTAATTTGCCTGGCTCACTGAGGACAGTAATTAGAAACCCAATGGATTCAGAACATTACTGGCTTAGGCACCATTTTGACAACCTGTCTCCGAACTCCCTTTGGAAAGCCCCGCAAACTCATTCTTCTATGCAAAGGCGTCCAACTTTTCAGTGAATCAGAAGGAATGTTAGGAAACATTCTCCTTGCCAAGACAATACTAGCAGCAAAGCGTTTACTCACTGGCCCCTTTCAGTCTGCAAAATACAGCCAGGTGTCCTGGATGCGCTTTACTGTTTCCCAAGGGTAAAATGGTTTTAAGCTAGGACACTTTATTAATTCTGTTTCTTCAGGGGTTCAGCCTGAAAGTGTCCCTTTTATCTCAAAGCACTCTAAAGCCTTCAAAAAGTTATGTGCTGGATGATAACTCCTCATGTGAAGATCAGCCTCCTCTGAAGTGCTGGTCTGGACTGAATCTCATGTCTAATATTGATTCTAACTAAATATGCTGTGGGGTCGGTTAGAGTCACTGAACAATGGGCAAGGAAAGCTTTAGTTTTCAACTTTTTGTACATGGCATTAGCTATGTTAGCATTTGTGCTTTCAAATAAGTTTTTAACGTCTGATTTTTTTCAAGGAAATGAATGTAACTATTGCATATCTTTATACTTAAAACAAAAAGGATGTATATTATTATTTTAACTCTTATTACTATCCTGTTGTATGGCTGTAGCAGTGTTTGCAACATGAAATGCAAGAGCCCCTGTGCTTATCGTTTCCTTTATAAGTCCTTATATTCTCATATTCAGTTCCAAGTACCAAGTAGGGTAGATTTCTTGCTCATGAGTTTTATTTATGGGTGATTGTAGAATTTTAGATTTGGAAGATGATGTAGACACTAACGTTCTGATATAGATAGATAGGGTAACAAAGCACCAGTAAAGTCAAGATCAAACAGTTAACTAGTATCAGGTCTAGGATTAGAACTTATGGTTCCTAACTCCCGGTCTAAGGTCCATGAAGGCAGAAGGGCCTATAAATAAATACAAATATTTGGTCCATTCAAAAACCACCTGAGATATCCCTTATACTTCATAGTGAGTCTATTAGTAGTATACAAATTGTTACTTCTGACATGTTACAAACAAAATCAACAATCTCCTGGACCCATTATGAGGTACTTAAGAACTTTTTTTGAGGGCTTTGAAAGGCAAAGGAAGATAGCCAAAGGAGCTCTCTGCAAATGGGCAGCTTTCCCAGATAGCCCCAGAAGGAGAAAAGAACGAACAAATTAGTGAATCAGAGTTCTTTTAATAGTTCTTTTATGATGTCTAATTGTGAGTGTAAGACCCTATGACTTCATCACAAAGTCTAGCACTCTGGTTGAAAATCTTGACTAAATCTGCACTCTTTCAAGACACTAAAATTCTGTCAAACTCTTGTCCCTTCAATGAAGAGACATCTACAAAACTCTGAGGTCATCATTCGTGCAAAACCATACTCAGAATCACAGAGATCACCATTACAGGTAGTATATTTCCAAATAGTTAGTGTGTATCAAGCAATCTTTTTTTGTTTGGGCTGTATTGGCTCTTTGTTGCTGCGCATGGGCTTTCTCTAGCTGCAGTGAGTGGGGGCTACTCTTTGTTGCAGTGGGTGGGCTTCTCATTGCGGTGGCTTCTCTTGGTGCAGAGCACGGGCTCGAGGCGTGCGGGCTTCAGTAGTTGCAGCACGCGGGCTCAGTAGTTGCAGCACACGGGCTTAGTTGCTCCGCGGCATGTGGGATCTTCCTGGACCAGGGCTCAAACTCGTGTCCCTTGCATTAACAGGTAGATTCTTAACCACTGCGCCACCAGGGAAGTCCCCAAGCGATCTTATTTAATCCATCTAGTAAACTGGTGTGGTAGATCTCATAATCGATATTGCCTCCATTGTATAAACAAAGAAACTGAGATTTAGACAAGTTATATGACTGGCCAGAGGTCACGTAGCCAGTAACAGCAGGGCTGGGATTTGTACCCATGTGTCTCTGACTGCAGAGTTTAGCTCCAAATCACTATAAGCTCCATTTTGTTACAGGTGGAAATGAGGGTTTATGAAAGAAGGTATTTCTGTACCCCCTGTGCCTAGAACTGTGCCTGACACCTAATGGTACTTAGTAAATATTGGCCAGATACACAAAAGGATAAACTCACGAGGGTAAAAAGGACTGCCAGCATCTTCAAGTGGGTTTGTAAAGCTCTACCAAATTTACAAGGTATGCTTGACCCAAGAAAGGTTTTCAAACAAGTCTTTGCTGTTACTTTGTTAGTCTCTCCCAAATTGCTTCAAAGCTGTCACAGTGTAAACTGCAAGGGTCCAAAGCTTTCTACTGTCTATTTACTCTCAGCACGCTGTGCTGTTTAGTTGTAAACTGGTGAAGATACTATGTGGCAGGAAATATTTTTATCCCTGGAAAATAAATTTAGGGAATACGCCTTTTTTCAATCCTTGCTGTTCTCCAGTGTCTCTTAATGAATTTGCAAGAAGTATATTCTGAATGGTTAAGCATGGCCTCTTGAGTTGGCCTGGGCTGGAAGCCAGGCTCCATCCCTTATCAGCTGTGTGACATTGGTAGAGTTACCTCTGCCTCAGCTTCCTCATTCAGAAAATGCTAGAGTTGTGGGGAAAAAATGAGTTAATTTATATCAGAAGCGTGGCCTAGTGCCCGATATATAGTACGCGATCTATAAATGTTAGCTATTACTACATCAAAAGTATCTTGTTTCCTTCAGTGTATGGAAGGAAACCTCATTCATTCATCAACAAACAGGTATTGAGTGCCCCCCAGGTGCCAGCCTCTGCTCCACGTGCAGAAGATAGAGAAACAAAGTAATTGTCTGCTTTCACGGGCCTCACATCCCAGAAGGGGACACGGAAGATAAATAAAATAAGATGTACTGTGTGCCTGGTGGCAACACATGACTCAAAAAAGGATAAGATGGTGGAGGAGGATTATTTCACACAGGTTGGCTAGGAAGGTCTCTGAGGGACACACCTGAAGGGAGTTAGCAAGACCCTATGGATACCTGGGAATAGAGCATTTCAAGAGAGGGAATTTCTGGCTTATTACAGCAAAGAAGAAAAAGGGAAAAGGCAAGGAGGCCAGAAAGCAGAGTGAAGAAGGAGTGGCAGAAGACAGAGCCAGGGAGGTAGAAGCAGCAGCCAGACCCTGCAGGAGCTTGCAGGCCATGGTGCGGACTTTGGATTTCACCCCAAATGAGAATATTTGACTGACATATTTGAAAAGGAACAGTCAGGCTGCTGTGTGGATACTTGTCTGTAAAGGGGCAGGGGCAGAAGCAGGAAGACCAGTTAGGACACTATTGCACTTGTCCAGGTGAGGGAAGACAGAGGTTTAGCCCATGATGGTAACAGGAGGAAAATAAGTAGTGGTCAGATTCTGGATATATTTTAAATGTGGCGCTGACATGGTTTGCTTTGGGCTGAATCTTAGGTTTGAGAGGGGGACAGTCAAGGATGACCCCAAGGTTTTTATTACCAAGGCACTGGTAGATTGATTTTGCCATTTCTTCTGTTACTGGGACACTGGAAAGGAAGACTATATTAGGAGTCTCCAGAGAAACAGAACCAATAGCACGTGTGTATATATATGTGTATATATATATATAATAAATCTCTCTCTCTCTCTCTCTCTCTCTCTCTCTCTCTATATATATATATATATATAGAGAGAGAGAGAGAGAGAGAGAGAGAGAGATTTATTATTAGGAGCTGGTCCATGTGATTATGGAGGCTGACAGTTCCCAAGATCTGCAAGGTGAGTTGGCAAGCTGCAGGTCCAGGAGAGCGGATGGTGCAGTTCCAGTCCCAAGGCCAGCAGGCTCACGACCTAGGAAAAGCCAATGTGTTTCAGTTCCAGTGTGAAGGCAGGAGAAATCCAGTGTCCCAGTTTGAAGGCAGTCAGGCAAGAATTCTCTATTATTTGCAGTAGGGTCAGCCTTGTTGTTCTGCTCAGGCCTTCAACTGATTGAACAAGGCCCACCCACATTAGGGAGGGCAATCTGCTTTACTATTGATTTAAATGTTAATCTCATCCAAAAACACTCTCACAGAAACACCCAGAATAATGTTTGACCAAATATCCAGGTACCCTGTGGCCCTATCAAGTTGACACATAAAATTTACTACTATGGAGCAGAAGCAGATTTGGAGAGGAAATAAGAGTTTTGCTTTGGACATGTTAAGTTGGAGATATTATTAGACCTCAAAGGAGAGATGTACTCAAGCAACTGGGTGCATAGACCAGTGTCCTTGAAATGGAGTGCTTTTCTTTTCCCTTGTGCATCCCATATGCAATCCTGATATGAAATTCCTTGTATTAACATCGACTTTAATTGATCTCACTGCCCTAGTTATTAAGATTAAATGCTAATTTACCAACACTGATTTAGCTATATCAGAAAACGTATTTCTTAAGACATCATGGTTTCTCATTTTTCTGAACCCCTTCACCTTTGCTGTTTCATCTTTCTGGATGCCCTTTCCTCATCTGTCCATCTGGAAAATATTTTTTAAAGATTCATGAGATGATATCACCTATTCCTTGAATCTTTTCCTAAATCATTTAGGCAAACTTCAGACTACAGACACTCCCATTCTTCCTTCTCTTCAGATTCTCCTTCCTTTCCTTTCTCTATTGTTCTTTCTTTCTAGAAAATAGAAAGTTTTCATTTTCTCTCTTTATTATATAAGCATACAATTAAAGCAATAAAGAAAAGAATAAATGATAGTAGAAAGCAGCTAAAATCCCAAAATAATGATGAATAACTAGCTTTCTAGAGTTTGCTAGATTTATATACACAAAATTACATAATTTTATAAAATAAGAGCATTTTTATAAACTGCTTTTGAAAATCAATTATATGTCATAAAGATTTTTAAATGTCAATCAATATAGCTGAATATGACTCATTTTTAACAGTTGCTTATTTGCGTGTATGGATATAATATAGTTTTCCCATCCCCCAATAGTGGTTTTCACTTTCTTTTTGCTATGATAAGTAATGCGATAATTCATGTGTGCAATAATATATGAATCCTTTAAATTATTGCATATAATTCATTGTTTGGATATTATATAATTTATTTAGCCAGTCCCTAATTGATGTATATTTCAATTATAACACACACACACACACACACACACACACACACACAGTTGAAAGAATGGAAGGAAGGAAGGAAGGAAAGAAGGAAGGGAGGGAGGAAAATTAAAATTATTGGCTTATATAATTGAAACTTATATAATTATATAATTGAAACTTCTAGGGCATCTTGGCCGTAGGCCCACCTGGATTCAGGACAGAAATGGTGTCACGAGGACTCTCCATTTCTTGGCTCTGTTTTCCTCTGAGTTGGCTTTATTTTCAAATAGGCTTTGTCTTTGCTATATCAAAGCTGGCCCCAGGCAGCTCCAGGCATTTACCGTCCTTAACTTCCATGATTCCTGGAGGAGAAAAATGTTCCTTTTCTGGCATTTCCAGCAAAATTCCCAGAGAGAGCTTTAATTGGACCAGTCCGAGTCACACGTCCATCTTTGCATCAATCACTGTGGTCAAGAGGAAGGTGATCTGGGTGACCACCATGCCCCTGCAACCAGGGAACGTTCAGTCTCCCCGCCCCACTGCTAAGTTCATGGGCTGAGAATGTAGGTAGGAGGGTTTGAAATGCTATAAAGGTGTTCTGTTACCAGATGACATGTGCATGGTAATTGAGAAGCCAAAAGCAACAATACTTAAGGAGATTAACATAGTTTAAAAAAAACACCAGTGCTTGTGTCAAAAAAACCCCAAAGTTTTTAATGACTACAGATCTGTATAATTTCCATGGCTGGAACTTCATTTTAACCAACAGATGCCGTATTGCTTCTACTTTAAGGTTGGGTGACACTGACCCTTGCCAATCAGCCTTTTCTTCTTGTCTTTTTGCAACATCTGTCAGTTACTAATCTACCGATGATGAGCAGAACTGGGTCAATAAACTTCCCCTGTCTGAGCAGCCATCGCTTCATCCTTGTGCCTCGTCTGTTCCTTATGGCACCTGAGGTATTACAGGCTTTTTCCTTTTCCCATGCTGAAGATTTTCTTTAACAGAGAATTGGCAGGAGGGGATGCAGAAGAAATGAAAAGCGTGGCAGCCAAAGCTGAGACCTTTGTTTTAAATCTCACAGGCGCTAACTAATACACTGATCCTAAAATGGTCACATTTCCCATTCGATGATTTTCTGGCTTCCCCAGAAGCCAAAGTATAACCAGAGGCATGACTGGACCAAGGTATGTGGATGCCTGGATAGGTTAATCATTTGGTGGACCTTGAAATCACTTTGTTTGGCATTTACTCAAAGAAGAAAGTGGGGGTAGCAGAAGAAGTTCCATCCTTAGTAGCTGTTCCCCCTCCGTAGTCCCAAATTTGTATACCCCACTCAGTAAGACAAAACCCTTGTGGTACCAGGACATACCCTTCTTAGCAGGCAGATCTTAGGGTGACGCGTGACTCTAGGGTCTCGCAAACCCCACCCCACCACTACACCAGGCAGACGATGCTAGCATGCCTTCCAAACATGCACACTGCTCCCCCAATGTATTTCTAGACAGTATGGTTTTCTCCACCTCAGCGCACACTTAGTTGGGTCATCCTTATACCTGCCCAGCTCAGAGAAAAGAAGAGAAATTTGAGGAAGCGGACATTAACAAGTGGATCACTAAATTTTGGAGCCAAAGTTAACCAATTCGGAGCCAGTGTGAACCAGAATTTGGTGACATCAAGAAGAGTGAAATGATAATATGTGTGTGATGGAGGACGAAGATTGGGTTGGGGAGAGAAGGAGAGTTTGCCCGCAAAACAAAAAACTATTTTCAAACACTTTGTAGCTGTGGAACCCTTTCTTCAAAGGCAATCTTAACTCCAATTTGAGTTGAGTTGAAGAGCAGCTAAGAACCAACCAACTCCTCTCCCCACCATGCCCAGCCCCTGAGGCCCCTCCCAGGGAATTCTTAGGGCTCAAAGTGGCTTAAAAACTGCTGACCTAGACTGTCTACTAGAGTGACAGAGAAGAATGCACTTTGCTCAAAGACAAACTGATGTTGCTTAGGCTTTGTTCCAGTGTTAAAAAGGGAGTGTTCAGCTGAGGAACAGGCAATATTAAACCATTAAGCAGATAGCTTTGGGCGATTTTTCATCAGACAATGAAAGTGATGCTTTGTATACTTAAACTGTTGTATCTTATTATTTTTTACCTTTTGAATGGCATGTGCAGAACGGTAAACCTTCCCTTAATATTGGCTGTCATTCTAACTAAGCTTAGGTTAATTTTTTCTTTCCAATCCCCTTCTCACAGGTTTTGTCTTAACTGTGACAAACCCATTCCTATGACTCCTTCAAACTCTGGTCAATCAAGAGCTGACTACAATTATGTTAGCCTGTTGTATGATTTATCTTTCCTTCTCTCCACTAGATTATTAAGCTCCCCTGGGGAGGAAAACGTTTCTGTTCAAGTATGCATACCTTGCACCTAATATAGGACTTGTCAATAGTCAATAAATATTTGCTGGATGGGTGACAACAGCAGCAACAGAAGGGCTCCAAGACACCACCACCACCACCACCAAAACACAAAGCTGAATTCAGACAGGTGCATAAGACAGAGGCTTTGGCGATGATTTGGATACAAGTTATGTAAACTCTTTAAGCCTTCATTTTCTCATCTGTAAAATGGGGATAATAAGATGGTGGAGGGGCTTCCCTGGTGGCGCAGTGGTTGAGAATCTGCCTGCCAATGCAGGGGACACGGGTTCAAGCCCTGGTCTGGGAGGATCCCACATGCCGCGGAGCAACTAGGCCCGCGAGCCACAACTACTGAGCCTGCGCGTCTGGAGTTTATGCTCTGCAACAAGAGAGGCCGCAATAGTGAGAGGCCCGCGCACAACGATGAAGAGTGGCCCCCGCCTGCCGCAACTGGAGAAAGCCCTTGCACAGAAACGAAGACCCAACACAGCCAAAAATAAATAAGTAAATTTAAATTATTAAAAAAAAAAAAGATGGTGGAGTTACATCTTTCTCAGGCGTGTAGTTGTAATCACCTTAAAACCCTTACACCATCCATGAAGTGAAATAAATATACATGGTGTATTACATTCCTCCACTGATTCTGAGCAACTTCCCTCCCTCCCTTTTTCATTTCTGAGCACAGAAGAAAGAGATGGAATATACATATACACACAAAACTGAGAGCATGTAGTTGAACTCATGTTAGAGTACATTTGGGCCAATTCTAGTTTACATACCTCCTAGGGTTGTTGGGATTATTACATTGGTTAACACAGGAAAAGCCTTGCCTAATATCTGACCATGGCCATGGGTGTACAATAAACATGAGCCATTCCCCTTGCTGACAGACAGCTGATGCTCTGAGAGAATCTGTAAGAGGCTGGCTCTACTCCATTTGCCTTTCTTCCACCCCTGCACCTCTCTAAGCCAATTTATAGATTACCCCAAACCCCTGAGAAACAGCATTTTGAAAAAACAAGCCACACCTGACTATGATTTTCTTCTACTGCATTCAAATAGTTTCTACAGTAGTGCAGTTTTCCTCTCCTCGGGACTACTGTTGAGGACTGGTCACAACTCCCTTTCCCATTTTGTAATTTTGGTAAACTGAACCATTCACTCTTTCATTTACTCATGCTCTCTAACGCAGTTACCGAGCTCTGTCACGGCCAGGCCCTGTGTTAGGTCCAAAGACTAATAGAACACAAGCAAGAGACAGACAAGTAGATAGACAATTATAATATAATGTGATAGTATAAGTGCCAAGACAGAGAACTGCACATCATTTTCAGAGCACCAAGAAGGTGACTAACCCAGAGTTGGGGCTGAGGCAAGCCTGGCCAAAGACAGCCTCCTGGAAGAATTTCTCCTTAGCTGAAACCCTCCTAAGCATTGCAGCAAGAGCCTTCTGTTAAAGTGAGATCTGGGTAAAAGTCGGTGATCTTAATTTCATAGAAATGTAGACCCTTAAAATTAGAAGGAAACTTAGGGACCTTCTTCTAATGTCGTGTTTCTTCAATAGTGTGTGTGCTCTGGGGGTCAGAGAGCCTGGATTCAAGTTCAGACTCTGCCACTGTTCATCTCTGGTTTGGGGAAAGTTCCTTAAGCTTTCTGTGCCTCAGTTTCTTCACCAGTGAAGTGGGGGCCTAATAACAGAACCTGCAATAGAGCAAGTTTTCAGTGACTGTTGACCATTAAAATTATATCCTAGGCCATTGCTGATCACCAGTAAATGTTTACTACAAAAAAGTACAATTTTTCAGTTCTTTGATTATTTGTTAAATAATTTTTTTTGAAGTTAACAATCTGGCTGCTGATAGGCCTCAATAAATAAGAGATTTTATAAATATTTTCCCCAAATTTCAGAGGTCTTCAACGTCTTACATGGAAGCCAGACCTTGTTCAAGGCAGATGCCTTGTTATCTCAAACTACTTAGCACTGGGAATAGAGGCACATGTGAAATAGAACGAAAGGCTTTTAAAAAATTTGTCTGCCATGGACTTTAGATAACTTTCTCCTAATAACCATAAAACTATTATATACATATTAAGATACATGAACAAGAAAATAAACCCCATTAATTCACATTCCTCTCAAATTTATGACCTGGTCTAGAGCTAAGTAAACCCTTTTGTAATTAAAAAGTGAAAATTAATCACATAAACAAGTCTTTTTTTTTTTTTTTTTGGCTGAGTTGGGTCTTTGTTGCTGGGCGCGGGCGGGCTTTCTGTAGTTGTGGAGAGCAGGGGCTACTCTTCGTTGTGGTGTGTGGGCTTCTCATTGCGGTGGCTTCTCTTGTTGCGGAGCACGGGCTCTAGGCGCACAGGCTTCAGTAGTTGCAGCACGCGGGCTCAGTAGTTGTGGCATATGGGTTTAGTTGCTCTGCGGCATGTGGGATCTTCCCGGACCAGGGATTGAACCCGTGTCCCTTGCATTGGCAGATGAATTCTTAACCACTGCGCCACCAGGGAAGTCTGTGTAAATAGGGTCTTGTTAGGAATATTTAAATACTTAAGGAAACAAAATTTTGAAACACCCCTTGTCCATGGGGATGTCACCTACATACAATTGGTTTACTAGGTAGAAGGAGCTCATTAAAGTAGCTCCAAGAGGCCAGTAATTGTTAGACTAGACAGAGTGCATGCCTCAAAAGTTATAAAACTCTAAATCTTTAAAGATATTACATAGTTAAGATTTTCAGTTAAATAACTACTGACCTTTCTCCCTAATAAGGAGGTTTTATTATACAGAGATAGACATTAACATGACACTCAAAGTACTAATGCTGAAAAAGTCTAGTCAAATTCCCCCTTCTGGGATTTTTGCCTTTGTGTTGCTGCTTCCCTACTGCTTAAAGGTCAGAATTCAACACATCCAGTTAAGGTTAGGGAAGGGTCTTGAACCTGGGTGCTAGTGATTCTGGAAAAGCAGATGGTAAGGCGAGTGTGGTCTCTGTCACAGACTACCTGCCCAGGCAATTGTGAACTTAAGTAGATTTACAACTGCCTTCGATATTTAGTCTCTCCTACACAGAGCTTTCTAGAGTGTGTTTCATTCTGTGGGAGATAACAGGACTTTGGCACCGCTAGGCTAAACAAAGTTAAACATGCTTTGTTGAAAGATTTCTTGCGGCCTTCACCATGGTAATGAATCTTTGAGAGAGAGATGCCGTACAGATCATCTCCTAAACTTACTTGACTCAGAAACCTTTCTGGTGAAACATCTTACAGGACCAGGTTCTTCAGAACACGCTCTAGAAAACAGTGTTATTAATACATCTGCTGCATTGCCAAAGTAAAAAGTGTAATCAACTTGAATCCTTTCAATGGTAGCCTGGTCCCAAGGATATAGTCTAGGCTTCTGGATGGCCTTGCACGGTCTGGCTCTTGCTTTTCTCCCAGCCTTGGACTCATTTCTAATCACACTCTCTCACACTCATGCTCCTGTGAGAGGAAACGAGTGTGGATTTGCTGAAACAATAGGTCTCAGAGCCTTGCTCCACTCTTTCCTAGCTCCCCACTTCATACCCCCGACCAACCTTAGCTTGGCTCATGTCTACCCAGTTTTGAGCATGAGTTCTGGAGAAGCCTGCTTAGACCTCCAAGCATGCATTTGAGGCTTCTTTTACGTGTTCCCATACCCACTTCATATTAGTCCCTGCATCTACTGCCCTGAGTCTAGTTGGCCATCATTGAGGTTGGGACTGTGTTCTTCTTTTTTTTCTCTTTATTGAAGTATAGTTGATTTACAATATTGTGTTAGTTTCATGTGTAGAGCAAAGTGATTCAGTTATACATATATATGTATATATCTATATTCTTGTTTTCAATTCTTTTCATTATAGTTTATTACAAGGTATTGAATGTAGTCCCTGTGCTATATACAATAGGTCCTTGTGTTTGCCTATTTTATATGTGGTTACTGTGCATCTGCTAATCTCATACTCCCAATTTATCCTTCCCCTCTCCTGCCCCTTTGGTAACGATAAGTTTGCTTTCTACAATAAGTTTGTTTTCTGTCTGTGAGTCTGTCTTTGTATTGTAAATAAGTTCATTTGTACTATTTTTTAGATTCCACAGAAAAGTGATATACTATGATATTTGTCTTTCTCTGTCTGACTTACCGCACTCAGTGTGATCATCTCCAGGTTCATAGGGACTGTGTTCTATACACTGTCATGCTGCATCCCCAGTGCCTACCACAGTGCCTGGCACACAGCAGACCATAACTATATTTGTGGAATTACTGAAGTGATAGCTCTCGTCAGATGGTTGAGGGCACACCCCACTGCTGCTAGTAATTCAGGACTGCCTGGGCCCACTCTGTGGGCACATACAAAGGTTTGCTTACCCGTAGGTGGGCAACAGGGGATTCCTATTCTCCCTTGGTCACCAGGTATTCTTTAGGGGACAATTAGGAAGCCAGTGCTATTGATCCACATTAATAGGGCTGCAGAAGTGGCACATACACTGGAGTTTCTACACAGAGACCTCCTTCTTGACTCTGAGACACTGAGCCCTATCAGATGGACATGGGAGAATGATGCAGAGTTGACCTAAAGAACAGGGAATCTGGTTCAACTTCTTAGAACTGCCAGCTTTGGCTTAGAGGCAGAGCCTCAGGACAACCTGGCACGGGTACTTCTTCATCCAGCCCTTCTTCTCTTTGGCATCCAGGGAGATATCATCAAAGTCTCGGGATACAACCACGTCATTTCTTTCTCGTCACTGCTACGGCATCTCAGATTTCTTCACCATTCTAGAGCAATAGCACTCATGATGTGTCCAATAGCTCCCATCCGGCAGTTTGGCTTTGTAGCAGGCTCACATAAAAGATAAAGAGGGTCATGATACCAGGGTGCTTGGTAGGGAGAAGGGACTAAAATCGCTTCCCCAGAACATGGACTTCTCTATGACTTTCAAGGAGTACTTTACGATGGTGACCAGCAAAGCTGGCAACCTTAGAAGAAGATATCATGAGAATCTAGAAGTAGCCAGTATAAAAGCCTTTGCTTCTTCTAAAGTCACTGGAGTAGATGAACATCTCTAATTCAGGGTAACTTGCCTATATTGCTCAAGACTTCAGTCTTGTTCACTTCCTGCTTTTTTCTTCTAATCGTCCTGCACAGTTAGGATGGGGTTTCCGACCTCAAGTGTGTCACAGTGGAAGACTTACTTCACAGGTCAATTTCCTCAAAGACTCGCCCCCATTCGCCATCACACAGCTTCACAGTCCTTCTTTTCTCCGCATTTCGGTCTTGGAGCTCATGGCTGCCACTCCCACTATCTTGACGAGATACAAGATTGATGCCTTGTGTGTGTGTGTGTATGTACATATACCCATGAACAGTCAGCCAGCCTTTTTGTGTGTGTTGTAGTCCACTCATGCACTAAACTCGGGCAGCAAACTATACTGGGGCTGTGCAAGAGTAGCTCCACTTGTCTTCGGGGAGCTCTGGGGTAAAGCCACAAAACGTGATCCTCCACCTGCTCGTGCCTCAAAGGGAAGGATGCAAATTCTTGTGTATTTTTGGCTTCCTTTCATCATAGGAGAGGTAAACAGCTCAATGGGAATGCACGTTGCTGCTATCGTTGGAATATTTTTTTCAGAATGACAAACTCTCAGTGAAAAGTTAAACTCTGAGGCATAGGAAAAAAGCTAGAATTAGAACCCAAGTCTCCAGACTGAAGACTCAATGCTCAAGACCCTCAAACTTGTTGCCTCTGTAAATCAAACTGCAGTCTTGTATGGGTGATATAGGTGCCACGGGGGAGGAGGGATAAGAATTAGACTCTAGTGCAGAGAGAGGAGAGTGAATGCAGAGTCATAGCTTCCTCTCTGCAGTGAAACCATATGTTTCCTGAATTAATACAGATATTATTTAGTGAACATGTGCAATAGACAAAGGCCACTTCGTGATGTCTTTTTCTTATGATTTCTTATAATTTTCTCTATGTTTTTAGAATCAGAACTGACTTTTTGCTATAGAACTCAGTTTAATTTCCTAACAGACTTGAAGGAGGGGCAGTTAGTTATGATCCACAAAGTTGTATGGTAACTAACTAGCCCTCTGAAAAAGTATGGCAACTTCAGTGAAAGATACTCTTTCACATTGGTTTCACTGCTTGGAGGTAACCTCACACCATGCCAATCAAGATTTTGCTGCCCATTTTACCAGATAATTCAATGGATATTAAAGATATAGATCACCATATAGACCTGATTAATTGAAGAAAAATATAGCTTCTTATTGCTGACACTATGAGGTTAGAAATAGCATCCTATGCTAATCTGCAATGCCAAGAAATGAAGATGGTTTAAATCAGATCTCATGACTAATGCATGAGATCTGAAGTTCTTTTATTCCTGGCTATTTTAGAAAACTGAGGTGTATTTTTACCCAAAAAACTAATTCTATACGATTTATTGAGATAATACAAAATGCCTTATTATTAACAGCTCACAATCAAGATTTTTGTCCTACTAATGATCACAGAAACAGTTTGTCCATTTTAATTTTTTCAAAATTACGTATTTGCAATGGGTTAAGTCCAGATTCAAGGATATTATATTTGATCCTTAGTTGTTGTTAGTGGGGTTTTTTTTTTTTTGGATACTCAATATCTGGGGAGATGACAGAAAGTTTAGATTACTTTCTGTGGTTGTTCTTCCATTTTAATTGTACTTATTGTGAATTCACTTAAACAGAAAGAAATATATCTAGCAATAAAGTATGCCTGTCATATTTGCTTGTTTTTGTTATGACAAACTGTGAAATACTGTGTTTTTCCTATAGTTCTAATCCATGAAATCTGCAATCTTTCCACTTGATTTACGAAGGACCCTTAATTACTGCTGTCATTAGCACCTAGTGTTCAAAACAGTCTGTTAAAATGTACTGTTCGTCTCACCTCCAAGTCCCTGCTTGCTTTGTTTTAATTTTTTTCCAAGGGTAAGTAAAACAATAATTGCCCTAATAGCAACAATCATTATGTACAGCCAATTAAATAATATTCCAAGTTTTTTGTTGCCTATTTCTTTTTGTTCATAATTTGGCATTTGTGTGTTAAGACTGGCCTAGAGTTTGAACAAGTGTCCACAAGCAGGGTTACTACTAGCGAGGACTTATTACCTGGGTTTTAAAAACAAGCCACTCATTTGTCTTCTTTCCATATGGATAGGGGTAACAGACAACTGCTGCGAAGCTTCAATGTTTCTGCCTGGTCATGCACAGTTCTGCAATATAATGTATAAACGTATAACAACAACTTTGGATCACTTGATACCTCCTTTGGAATAAGGAAATTAAATCCAGCCAGGCGCGTCCCCACGGTCGTCCGCGCGCACACACATACACACATATACACAGTCGCGCGCGCGCGCGCACACACACACACACGCGCGCGCGCGCGCGTCAAAAGTTGATTCATTCCCGAGATCCCCCAGAATCTTTCTTTTTCTCTTTTCTGGCAGCGCCGGCTTCCCAGTCCGGGTGGCAGTGAGGTTGGGGGCGTGGGAGGGGCGGGGAGGACGAGCAGAGGGAGGCGGGAGCCGGGTGCCGATGCGCGCCGCACCCGCTCCTGCCGGCGGAGAGTCCGCGCCGGGTTTTGCGCCGTGTCCCCGGGCTTGTCTCACGGCCTCCAGCCGCCGCCGCTGCCGTGTTTACTGAGCTCGCGCGTCCTGATATCACTCCGCTGGCATGGAGGAGGAGGAGGAGGTGGAGGAGCGAGAGGAGGAGGAGGCGGCGGCGGCGGCGGCGAGCAGTTGATCATTGTGATGGTGGCAGGAGCAGCGGCGGCAGCGGCAGCCCAGCCGAGCGTTAGGGGCTGCTCTCCGCGCGGCGTTTTGCAAAGGACTTCACCGATCTACTTTTGCAGTCGCCTCGGACTGTCCATGTGTTTACTTCCCCCAGCCCGAGGATTCGATATCTAGGTTCCTGTGAAATGCAACTGAGCAGCCAAAGTACTTTGAGAACACGGGGCGGCATAAACACCAAAACTTTTTTTGTGGAAGGAAAATGCAATAAGCAAGCTTGCCGTTTTCCGATGCGGTGTGGAGTGAGTGTGTGTCGCGCGTGTCCGCACTGGAGGCATATGCTTGTGTGTGTACATGGGGTGTGTTTTTCGGTACGTAGGGAGAAAATGCTTGCCAACCACCGGAAATCTCCTGGAATTTATTAGAAAATAATGGATTATAAAAAGAAGGCAGGCGAAGAACGGATCTTCTCTTGAGTTGCAACCCGATTTGCTGCTGGCTCAGTTTGTTGTGATTCTTTTTGTTGATAGGTGTCTGATGGTATTCTGATAACACCCCCCTTTTTTCCCCTCGAGCTTTACAGTTTAAAAAAAGGAAACAAAAAAAAAACCTCCCCAAAATCTCTCCCCCTTTTTTTCGCCCGGTCGGGATCGCTGTTTCCATCCATGTGCTTGCGTCTCCCCCGCGTTCCACTTAAACTATTTTAATCCTTGGACCCAAGGAGGAGGCTGATAGGGGGTGGATAAAAAAAGTTCTTCCAAAATAGTGTGCCCGGGGAGCAGGATGGGGGATTTCGCAGCCCCCGCTGCTGCCGCGAATGGCAGTAGTATTTGCATCAACAGTAGCCTGAACAGCAGCCTCGGCGGGGCCGGGATCGGTGTGAATAATACTCCCAATAGTACTCCCGCTGCTCCGACTAGCAATCACCCGGCTGCCGGCTGCGGCGGCGGCGGCGGCGGCGGCTCCGGGGGCCCCGGCGGCGGCTCGGCGGCCGTCCCCAAGCACAGCACGGTGGTGGAGCGGCTCCGCCAGCGCATCGAGGGCTGCCGGCGGCACCACGTCAACTGCGAGAACAGGTACCAGCAGGCTCAGGTGGCGCAGCTGGAGCTGGAGCGCCGGGACACCGTGAGCCTCTACCAGCGGACCCTGGAGCAGAGGGCCAAGAAATCGGGCGCCGGCACGGGCAAGCAACAGCACCAGAGCAAACCCCAGCAAGATGCGGAGGCTGCCTCGGCGGAGCAGAGGAACCACACGCTGATCATGGTGAGGGCGCGCTGGCAGCGGGCACGGGGCGCGCGCGTGGGGGGGGGGGCGTGGAGCTTCTTACACGGGGGGCACGGGGATCTGATTTGCACGGCGGGCGAAGTGGGCTGAAGCCGAAGGGTTAACGTCAACTTTTGTGAGGTAAAAGCTGCCGTCGCCGCTACCTGTTCATCTGTCAGGGTTGTCAGATTTGGGGAAGAGGGGGCGAGAGGGGGAGAAGCCAGTCACGACTGCGAGGGGCGGAGGGAGCCTGGAGGAGCGTCGGAGTGAGGCCCTGGAAAAGTTTTACCCCCCTCTCCCTTTCTTAGATACCGATTTGAAAGAGTGAACCCAGAGTTGAAACCTCGCTCCTCCTCTTCACCGCTCCCCACCCCACCCCTCGCCTGGCCGCCTGGGCTCCCCAGACCGGTCCCCCTTCGCCCACCCCTCTCAGCACGTCCGCCGAGTGCAGGGAGAAATGGATGCTGTCGCAGATTCTGGGCGGGCACCAGGCCCTCGAACCTGGGGGGAGGAGGAGGGGGAGGAAGGGAGATGCTCTCGCCTCCTCTCCCCAGCTCACCCTCTTTGGGCTGAGAAAGTCTGAGAGTTTTGTGAATGAACTTTGAGGTGGGTGAGAAGCAAGCGAAGGTGGCTGCGCGCGCGCGTCCACGAGAGCGCGCGCGGATGCGGGCGCGAATGCGCTCCCTCGCAGCTCGAGACCCCGGGCCGGCCCGGCAGGTGGAGCGGCTCCGAGGGTCGCGGCACTCGCCGGGGCTGGAGGGGAGAGCGACGCCCTGGGCTTGCGCGGAGAGTCCCCGCCACGCAACTTCGCCGGGCATTCTCTCCCCTCCTCCTCTTAAACTTGCTTGCACAGAGCTTTCTCCGCTGCTCTCCCGCCCCGCTCCCCGCCAACTTTCCGGGCCAGTCTGATAAGCCCGGAGGAGTGGAAGGTAGCGGGGAGGTGAAAGAGGCTTAAATGGCTGGGTGGGTGGGTTGGAGGTAGGAGGAGCAGCCAATGGCTTAACTTCTCCGGGAGGAAGGGGCAGTTCCCACCCCCTAACCCTGAGGGTAGAATCCTTTCTCCTATCTCCACTCTCCGGTTCTTTTGCTTTCCTTTCGTGGGGGGGAGCCGGAAGCTTGAGAAAGGTGTCTGCAGCCCCCTCCACCGCCGCACGGCCCGGATTTGGGCTGCGCGCGTGTGCGCAGTGGGGCGGGCGGTGGGAATCCGGGAGCGTAGCGGGGCCGCGCGCCTTCTCGCGTTTCCCCTGCAGACCGCACCTCGATCGGCGGCGCGGGAGGCCCTCTCGTTGTGCGGCTTATAACACGCGCACGTCCCCGGTCTGGGGGTCGTCGGCGTCGGAGGTGGTGCGGGTGCGGGCGCGGGCTTTCGCTGGGCGTTCCGTGACAAAGAGCCGGCTTGGGGGAGGGGAAGAGGAGAGGCCGCCGCGCTCACTCCCCACCCTCCCCACTTCCCCCCACCCCGCACGTGAAGAGGAACAATTTGTTTATCTTGGGCTTCAAGAATCCTTCCCTCCTCCCTGCTCTCCGAGGCCGCCCAGCCCCTCCTCCCTCCCCTCCCTCCTCGGCGCGATCCTGCCCAGTCCCGCCGGCAGCACCTTCCCTCCTCCCCTTCCTCGCCCCCCTCCGTACTCCTTTTCCTCCTCCCACCTTCCTCGAGCCCGCCTTCCCCCTCCCTTCTGGAACGCGGCCGTGGGGGAGGGAGCGGGACGCGCTTTGTCCGCCTCGCGGCCCGGCTCGCCCCGGAGGCCGCCCGGCAGGGAGGGGCGCTGCGCCCCGAGGCCCTGCCCCTCCCCCGCGGCCGCCCCCGCCCCGCGGGCCCGCACTCCCCCCCCACCCCGCCCCCCGCCTCCGAGCTAGCCCGGAGCGCGAAGAAGAGGCGGACTCGGTGGGGAGGGAGAACGACGGTCATAGAGTCAGGGAGGGAGGTTCTCGCTTTACAAACAGGAAGCCGAAAGCCACTGACACACTGTAGCTTTTCTGATTGTACCCGGAGGCGGGGTCGGACCTGCATCTTGACTGTATCTCGCATGCCCTGCTGGTACCTATTTCTCTCCGGGTCCGCGCCGTCTCCCATTCCCCGCCCCCCCCTTCGCGGTCTGCCACCGATGGGGAGACTCACTTCGTGAACCTGAGACAAGTAGTATTTGAAAGGCGCTGAGAATATCTTCGTTGCCTGCTCCACGCCCTCTTTTCCTGTGTTTGTACGCCCCACACGCTCGGATTGCGTAGGAATGGGCTTTTCGGGAGGCTCCAAAAATCTCAGTCCCACGGCCTCTCTCCCGACCTTTGGGGATGGAGGACTGTTGTGGCGTTACCTCGCCAGCTGACCAGCGCTGGAACAAAAAGCCGGTGCCCGGTCGCTTTTGATCGCGGGCGAGAGCAGTAGAGTTTGCGGCCGGAAAGTTTTAGCGTTTGGGTTGTGTTCTCTCGAGGGTGCCATGTCGGCCCTGGGAGGGTAGTGGGGGCACTCCGGGTGCGCGCGCCTGGGTTATGATACAACCGCAGGTGGGAGCAAACCCAGGGTCCTGAAGTTACCTGGAAGGAGGTAGCAAGCCCAAGCCAGAACTTACTTTTGAAAATGCAAAAAGATAGTGCTTACTTGAGTGGATGAGACCGAAGCAGTAAATTTCATGGTGAATCCCAGTTCAGCAAGTTAACAGACTTGAAAAATGATTGCCTGACAATTACATTTTTCTATCAATTTTGTGAGAATAATTTAGCGTATCGATTATACCGATGTACAGGAGTATGTTCTACCTTTAACTGTATTTCATATATGCATCTCCCATTGATATAAGTGATCCAAGTATGTGTGATGAGTGTAATGAAATTAAACAGCCTTAAACCTTAAGCAAAGAGTTGCATGTGAATTCTAGGTACCACAAAAAAGAAAGGAAAAAAGTTAACGTTCTCCTCTACAAGTTATTTTTCCTTTAAAAATAGTTTAAAATTGTACATTGGCCCCTGAAATGAAAGAGTATTTTCACTTAGCCTGTGTGTGAGATAAAATCTTGAGAACAGGTTGCAGAAAACCACGTTAATCTTCCATTTTTGAATTCGCTGTTGGATTTTAGTTGGGCTCTGGGAGGGGGGCGGGGCACAGAGCAATTATAATTAGTTCTCAGATTGAGCTATTTGGAAACCCCTAAAGGAAAGCCATAATCAACCAGAGGCAAATAATAATGATGGTGATGATAAAAATAAAGATGAATAGGATTCTTTTCTGTTTTATTGCTATTGTTTACCTTCTGAGGGCCAGTATGTCCAAAGTGCTAAATATTGATTAGTTCTCTTTCTGCTTGGCTTGGATTAAGAAGGCAGTCTAAACAAGGCTTTACCTCTTTTGATTTGTTTTCTTATACATTTACAAGCATAGGCATGGAAAGCAAACAAGCAAACCCGAAGCAGGGTGGGTGAGGTGAAATAGAAATCTTCCTTTGGCTTTAGGCTGCTGGGAGGGGCCTCAGTTTTGTGTGGGTCCGTAATAGCCCTGTTAGAGAGTGGATAGCCCAGGCCTGGGTTGGAAGCTACATTACTTCAGGTGAAAGGTAGTTTCTGGACATGTAGTCAAATGACTCTCCCCGCACACACTTTCTTTATTCAGAAGGGTCTCCCCCTCCTCCCCTCCAGAAGAGTCGTTGGTGAGAACTATTGATTTCACCTATTAGAGAATCTCGTTGAAAAGGTGTCTTCTCCTAAAATAGTTTTAATTTGTGGTAGCAGAATGAGACATTGTTCATTTTCTGTACTTAAACCTGAAGTCCTGGTTAAAATTTTAAGATAACTTCCAACTGACAGGTTCATTCTCAAGCCAAAGACAGAGTGGCTTGACAAAGGTGTAATCATTCAGGCATACCAAAAAGCATGACAATGCAGTCTTCAGAATTTCAAAATGGTGGTAGTCTTACTTGACCTGGATAAATTCCGTGTTTTGATAACCTTTCTACCTCATAGCGCCATCATAACTTTCAGAGTGTGCTTAATTTATACACAGCTTAAAGACTGTATAAATCCATGTGATTCCTGCTCTGAAGAGTTTATCACATAAAATTCATTTGATAATAAGCATATTAAACGCTGAGTATTAGAGAAAACTGCAACCTATCCAAAATGTTCCCATCTACTCCTGGAAGAGATCCAGGAAATGTCAGCATACTAGTCCAGGGCTAAAACTCCGTATAAATGAATCCGGTTTCCCATTTCCTATCCTGTTGAAGGTAAATTACTGGCTTTGTATCTAGGTTTTTTGGCAAGCTTGTAATGTGAAACCATTTCTAAATCTTTCCTATGAGCCTTTTCTTTGACTTATCCTGTTCTGCTTTCCTGGGTGATAGGATTGATAGTGTCCCTTGAAAAACCTTCCATAGCCCACACAGGGTGTGCCTTAAGTTTGTGAAAAACTTTTTGAAATTTCATCTCCCTGTGCTTAACAAGTGTTTGTCTTTTAATTCTCAAGAAGCATTGAACAAAAAAAGCGCTACAATACATGTTTAATTGTGTTATGTATGTACTTTAGTTGTGGTACATTTTATTTAGTAATGGGCAGCCAACGATCAGAAAAGTACAGGCAGAGTTAGTTAATCATTCATCATGATCTACAAAATGCTCTTCAGGCTGAGTTCCTTTCCCAGGGAATGCTGAGTTTTCAGGCAGATCGCATGTTTGATACTTTCTATCCAGTTGCATTAGAATCATAAGGGCAAGCTTTAGAATCTTTGGAGGTTTTCTGCCACTTGATATGAGGAAAATGAACAGTCCCCAGACAAGGTGTACTGACATTTCTGTAAGAAGGATGAGGATTTTAAACCTTAAAATGGAGTTACATAGAGTTATTTTCTAAATACCTCTCTGAGACCAATATAGCCAACTGTTGTTAAAAAGGTTTCCTGACAAGGTTTTTCCATTTGGTTGAGATAAGAGGGAATCTCTCCCTCTTTCTCATCCGTGCTGCTACTATAGGAGGAATCTAGTATGATAAGCCATTCTGCACACTACGTAGTAGTTCTTGGATATGTCTGAAGTACTTAGGGTTTATTTAGTGTCGCTTACAGAGTTTTACTTGCAATCAGTGCTCCATGTGTATTAATTAGCACTTCTGTACTACATTCTTGAGCTTAAGATGGCTAAATTCCGTCATCTCTTTCCACATTACCCATCATAGAGAACTGTGAAATAAATCAGACATCAAAGTCTCATAAAAAGGAACATAGTTAAAACTCAGTCCCAAGATTTTCATAATATCTGCCTTTTGATTCTCCCAAATAGCTTTGCATTTTTCACTCTATTATTCAGAGGCTGATTATTGAGTTTTCAGATCCAGCTGTTTGCCTTGTTTTTCTTTCCGCCTCCTACTGCCAACCTTTTGGTCTCTTCACTGATCTTTAGCACTTTTACCAAAGAGTGGGAGGAAGCAATAAGAAGAGAAATTTAATTTTGGTGCTTCCTCCTCTATAACTAATGAAACAATTGGATAAGATACCAATTATTTTGGAATAATTATGGGTTTGATTCAGTATACCATTTATTCTTCATTAGTGAAAATCATAGAGAATAGACTGGATTTTTAAATGTCATTCATTCATTCAATGATTCTGGTACATAGTCCGTAGTGCTTCATGGAAGTGAAAAAGCTAAATCACACTCTTGCATCCAAGACTTTGACAGCGTAGTATGTTCTTTTTAGATTTTCAGTATTGTTTAAGCTAGGTTTAAGGGAATAACAGGTGTTTGTTTTTTAATCAGCATTAGACTTGATGTCAGTGACTTCTCAACAGTTTCTGGCTGAGTTATTCCCCTTTCCTGTGACATTTTCAGTAAAATAGTATGCTTACTTTCATGTTGTTTCAAACTAATTTGATGTTGCAAAAGAAGCTGATTTACAGATGTCTGCGCCAAAGTTATTGGATCCCCCAAATCAAATTTTCATTTAAAAAATACAGCATGCTTTTCAGACAGACACATTCAAAAATTCACTATTCATGTTTGTGAGATGGAAATGGAGCTTTTGGAAAATCAGCTATCACCAAAAACTTAGGAAAAAAAACCCCAACCTTTTCTTGTTGTTTAAATCTAACAAAGTTTAAAGAACTAAAGAATAAGACTGGATAAAATCACTCAGAAAATGGAGTTGAGGGTCTGCCGTATAATGAATACTTAAAGATCATAGGGTTCTATTCCGTGGATCAGAGAAGGCGCACACTTTGTTTTAAAAGTATACCTGGCTATTCCATCTGTTAAACAGTTGAGGGGCTTTTGAGCTGTGGATAAGCAACTCCATTTGGGAAAGAAACACGGTGTTCCCTTAGGGCCACCATACACACGTGCATAGAAAAAGCCATTACTACTATGGCTCAGTGCTTTTTTTTTTTTTTTATGGCAAGCTGTGCATTCTGTTCTTGGGGGAATTTAATAAAAATCTCAAAAGGCCTTCAGTACTTCCTCTGACATAAGGAAAGTGATTTCCTAAGAATAATTTAGACACCTCTTTTAATTATATTGGACCTTCCATTGGTTGGAATGACCTTTATGCTGAAGTAGAATCTTTTAAAGTAAGAATAACTAACATTTATCCACCTTAAGCAATGGCTTAACAACCATAGAAAACTTGAGCGAGCTATTTAAACAACCTCCAGAATTTCTAACTCCTGAAGTCTCCATTCTGTTGGGTAGAATCTGGTTTTGTAACGTTTCACGTTATGGACTCTCAGTCCTCAACACATTTCACTTGTGCTTATGTGTGCGAAGATGATTTTTAGGATACATTACTGTATCATTTCTTTCCTTCCCTCTCGCAAGATCTTTCTCAACCTCCAGAAAACCCATGGCAGGGCCGGGGCTTCTTTCCCTTCAAAAGAAAAGGCTGAAGTGCTGAGTCTATTTGTGCAGATTCAACCTGGGTCGTAACTGTGACTCAAAAGGATTGCACAGCTCTAAGACAAGCTCTACTAGTGCCCTTCATTCTCACAGTGGTGGGTTATTTTTCTTTCTTTGATTGTTTGTTAGATGCTGAAAGTAACTCAGTGATTGAGAGTGAATCTAAAGGGACTGGTACCCAGTAAAGGACTTTAGGAGCTCTAGTGGTAAGGTTAAGAGAGGCAAGAGGGGGTGAGGATTTTGGAGGCATCTCCTGGAATGGGTGGCAAAAGAGGTGATTGGTTTTGCTCATTTGGGGTAAACAGATAGTATCCTGGCGCCTTGGGAGTTTATGGCGATAACATGTGCTTTTAGTAGTCTACTCTGAACCTGCAGACCTTACTAAAACTCAAATATGTATTTTTCAGAGCTAATGGCATTGTTGTTTGTATTGCAATATCTGGAAAAAAAAATCATTTCCTAAAAGATTTCCATGCTCCTTTAAATGACTACTTCTGCCACTTAAATGGATTTACCATAGGATTCCTTTAAGTCAGAAATTCTCAATCGGTGGAGATTTTGCCCCCGCCCTGAACATTTGGCAACGTTGGGACACATTTTTCAGTTGTCACAACTGGAGGGGTGCTACTGCTGTCTAGTGGGTAGAAGCCAGGGGATGCTGTTAAACATCCTACAGTGCACCCACAACAAAGAGTCACCCTGTCCAAAATACCAATGTTGCTGCTTTTGAGAAACCCTGCCTTAAACGAGGAGCTCCCCTAGAATGTTGAAAGTACAGAGTGTGGCTTTCCTTACAGCTTTTCAAAAACACTCTTACTACTTAACCGGGTGGAGGGGGTGGGGATGCTGCTGGGAGGTAGAGAGTCCCCGGGAAGAAGTCAAAACGCCGGCCGCCCTGTTGCATCTCAGCTCTGGCCATGGGACAGTCTGGCTTTTCACTTCATGCTGGGAAGGTGAACAGTAGTCATTCTTTTTACCTCCCGGAGCGATTGTTCGGCTCAAATGAATTAATATATGTTAAGAGTCCCAAAGACTTGATGGTGCTACACGAAGGCTAGGCTTATTTTTATGAATTACTGTCCTATCACTCATTTGCTTGCCTCCCACCCAGGTGCAGACTTAGAGTGATTTGGGGCGTATTTCACTAAGGCATAAGCCAAGGTCTCATGGTGAGGGCTTGAGCAACTGCTACATATTGGACACTATTTCTAGGCATTGGGGATACAGTAGTGAACCAGGGTCCTTGCTCTGGTTGGACTGACAGCACAGCATCATTCATGTTTCAGATTAGCTGTATAAAATGGTCTTTATGGTTTTATGAGAACGTGTTAATGGAAGTCATTAATAACCCAACATTTAGGAAAATCCCAAGGATACTAAATGCTTTGTATCTTCTTGCAAGCTTTCTATAGCTTTCTTGCATTGCTTTCTAAAGCAACATTTATTTCACTGTCTTTCAAATAAAATCAGTTTGTGGAGGGGAGAGGGTTAGTTGGTGTGGTGGAGAATAAGATTAAAGGATGGTTGTTAAAAACGAGGCTGGTGATCATCTTTCTTTCCTTTTTCTGGACTAGGTAACACTTGTAGCACCATGATCACCGCTTGACATCAAGCTTTTAGAGGAAATTAGACAAAGAGAGGGAGCATTTAGAAAGAAACAAGCAGAAAGGTGCAGGGACTCGAAACCATGTCACATGAAGAACAGTTGGGAGACCTCGCGGTGTTTAGTCTGATTTCAGGGATGATATGATTGCTTTCTTAAAATATTTGAAGGGCTGTCATGTGAAAAAAGGATTAGCGTGCTCTTTATGGCCTCAAGGGGATAAAGTTAGAATCAGTGGTTGGCGGTTATTAGGAGTAAGGTTTGGTTTAATATATTAAAAAAACGATTATATGAAAATGGAAGCTGTTCACAGATGAAATGGGCTGTGTTGACGAGCGAAAATGCGCCAGCAAAAGTTGTTCAATTAGCTGAAATGTTGGAGAATAGATGACATCTTTTTTAAACTATAAAACTTTAAAACAATATAAAAATAAAATACCAGTGAAAAGAGGATAGGGCTTTTGTCTCTTTAATGCTCTTTATATCCTCATGATAGAAAAAGATCTAACTGGGAATTCCCTGGAGGTCCAGTGCCGGAGTTCGATCCCTGGTCAGGGAACTAAGTTCCCACAAGCCACGTGGCGCGGCCAGAAAATAAAAAAGCAACAACAACAAAAAAGACCTACCTGTACATGGGAGGAACTCCAAATATTTGTGGAATAAATTGCTCAATGAAAATGAGTAGATTAAGTGACTTGATTCCTCTTCCTCAGTGTCTCCCCTCTGCCCCCAGAAGTTATCACGGTTTAGAATATCTCTCTCCAGACCTTCTTCTTTTTGCTCACATATATACTATAAGTGTACATCACCACACACCACACGTTAGTTTTTTCCTACTTGAATGGAATCATATTATAAATGTGGTTCTGAGATTTACTTTTTCCACATAATATATTTTGGAGACCTGTCCAATTCAATCCACATAGATCTTCAACTCATTTTTTAAACTGTTATATAGCATTCCATAATAAAACGTTCCATAATTTATTGAATGATCCCATATTTCGAGAGACTCTGGTAGTTCCTCATTTTCTGCCAATTAAGCCTTACTTAATTGCAATGAACATCCTTATCCATATATCCTTGTATATGTGAGCATTTCTGTAGCACAGATTTGGACTTTTTTCCGTATATGTAATAGGTATAAACAGAAGAAGTTGGCCAAAAAAATCTCTTAATCTGATATTGTTTTAACATAGGCCTCGAATCTTATTACAACCTATTTTAGGGCAAATGATCATTGTGTCTCCTGAAAAATATGGCTTAAAAAAAAAAGTATCAACTCTAGCAACTGGTGTGTGTCTTTGCAGTCTGTGTGAACACTGTGAATTTTTAAAGGCTGTATATCTGGCCACACGTCTTACACCAATGACTTTCTTTTCATCTGGTCCCAATGACCAAGCGAGTAGGAGTCTAGTTAACAGCTCCTGTTCATGCTGTGAAAGTGGGAAACTCACTGTCTTGAACAAGTTTGTAGTTCTCTTTACCTTTCCTGAGCTTTGCGTTCCCCAGGCCTGCATGGCTTTAGTGTCAAATGTGTATCCATTGGTGATACAGTACCTGGGGTGGCAGTGGGTGCGCCTTTGAGTGGTCATAAAAATCCCAGGTCCGTGAGTTGCCACTTCCTACAGGTTCAGTTACCCTGACTAATCCAGTCATCTGTGTAACATGGTAATAACAACCTGCTGACCTGGCCAGCTGTAGAAAATGCATCCAAATGGACTTGCCTCCACAGTTGCCTTACAGCGTTTGTTTCCACGGTGAGTCCTATCAGTTTTCATTACACACAGGTGCTGAAGTGGTCTCGAGACCGCCCTCCTTCAGGCTTCTTGGTCATTTTGATTTACCTCTGGCCTGGAAGCAGCCCTACCGCGAGATACTAAGAACTAGAGTCTATATTTTTACGGAGCCGGAGGAGTTTGGCTCTAGGATCTACGCTCTTTACATTTTTTTTTTGTCTTTACGCTCTACAACATTATTCTGGCTTCACCTGACTGAAGGGTTTTCTCTTGAAAAGGTTGAGTGAGCAGCTGCCTTCTCTAACTAACCATGACCTCCCAAGGAGCAGTCCTCACCTATTTGAACTTCCTTTAGGTTTTAAGATCGGTTTGAACAGGAGCCCGCGTGAAGATCCGTGGTAGTGCTGCCTCGGCTGGCCCTGCTGTTTTCTAACGAGGATCCCCCCCTTTGCTGTCTCTCGGCCTCACATACCTCTGGCCTCATGTGTCCCTCTTTCCTCGTCTCCTTTACCACCGTCTCATGTTTTACCTTCGTCAAGTGACAGGAGGACCTGGAAACTTGTACGAAAGGTAGGTGGCAGTGATGTGAACAACAGAAGTAAACCGAGGGTGGAGATGTGGGTGATTGGTGTCAACTTCAGAGGTCATTCTCTCCCAAGTGATTCCAATAAACCAAGCGCTCTGCTTCGACTGATGACCTAGATACTGGGTAGCGGCAGCCATTTTCTGCCACTTAGCTGCACTGCATAGCATCTTAGTGGGAAAAACCCCTTTGGCCTGCTAAGCAAATGCAGCTGTGTGCCCAGTGCAGCCTTTAGGGGAGGGGGCTTCAGTTTAAAGACAGCTGGGTAGCTTCTGCTTCAGTAGCTTACATAGCAAGAGTTGGTTGGGCACATAAAATAAGAACCTTGCTCCTAATCTTGCAACTAGGCCAGCCAGTACGATCAACGAAGACGTTCCTCAAGTTGCTGCTCTGGTCACGCAATACAACTTCAACCTTTGACTCTTCTGCTGACAGCCAAGTTTAAACAGTGAGTTTAGTTTTTGCTAGTCTACTGTCCCTCTGAGGAGTGTCATCTGACTTTTTTTGTGCTTGCTTCTGATTTTTCCTGGATCTGTTTCTTTCATTTCTAGCACTAGAATGTCTTCTTTGAAGGATGACTTCCACATATGTATAAGGTGGACAGCTGCCTTGCATTTTGCCCTAGGTATAACATTTTACCTTTACATGATTGTAGACAGATAAATGCTTCTCTCTTTTGAATATTAGTTGTTTCATAGCTATCTGATTATAGTTATTAGATAAAAACTGCTTTCCAAAGGCTGGTGAGATTACAGCTATGCTGCAGTAAACTTCTAATTGCTAATTCCTTTGAAAAGCATTTTTTTATTTCTCTTTGAAAGAGTCCAGAGATGATTGGGAATAGGTAATAAATGCTTAGAATCAAGTCTTATCTCATTATTTATGGAGTTTTTAAAAAACATATCTTACAAAAAGGAAGTGTTTCAGACCTGTTGTTCTGAAGAGAGTTCAATAACTATGGACATAAATTCATTCAGAGGTATATCTGGAGGTTAACGTTAGCATTTATGCAAAGAAATCGGACAGTTTGTCAGAGCTGGACAAAACTTTCTGGATACTAAGTAAAAGAAATAAAACTGCTTTAACGGTTGGTTCTTGAGTTTTGGCTGCAGAATGGCTAAGTGAGTTCCCAGCGGGGGTAAAACATACATCCCTTAGGCCCACTCCCATCCGCTATTCTGGGCTCCTTTCTTCCCCAGTTCTAATCCACTGTGGCATTTCAGTCCATCCTTCCTCCCGGCCTCCTTGACAAGAAATGTGGCTGCGGCAGTGGCTGCCTTTGCAGAGTAGGCAGGTGGTGTTTATCTTTAATCACCTCAGGTATTTCCTCACAGTGGTGTGTGCAGATCAGCACCTCCCTGGTTGTAACATTCTCTTACTGTTCACATCCTGCAGTAGCCCTTTCCTGCGAGATCCTCTGGTGTTGGGTAAACAGAGGTGGTTTATATAAAGAAGCAGCTTTCTCAGTTTAGAAGTTGTTGCAGCTAAAACGGTTGAAAATGTCTTTTGCAGTTTAACTGGGAATTCCTAAATGGTTTGCAGCTGTTATTGGATTTTTAAAAACATGTTCAAAACACGTTCGTTTTCTTCCATGAAGCACGGAAACAATGACTTGAGATTTGGATTTCATGCTGCTCACTTCTCGGAACCTATTGAAGGACTGTTTGAAAAAGCTGTTTGTCATAACATTGGATAACCATATCAAAAAAAAAAAATTGGGGGGGAGGTTGTATATGTTAGAGTGGAATAGGTCTGGAGCCCGCGATGAACTTGGACCATGTCATGGTAACTTGCAGGGTAGCAAAGTAGGATAAACTGGTACTTTGGGGATCTGGGAAATCTGGCATCCCGGCTATTGAAATTCAAATGGACTGTTGCTTTTTTTTTTTTTTTTTCTTCAGTGTTTGATCCTGGTCTTAGATCGAAAGGACTGATATGAATCATTCAAGGGCTTTTTCTTAACCTGAAGTTTGTGGTCTGAGATTCCAGATGGAACACTTGGAAATATGTAACAATAGTTTCAAGGAAGGGAGCTTAATGAGAGTGTGTGCCTGGGAGAATCGTGTCTTTGTTCCCTCTGCTGAGGTGCAGGTTGTCTGTGTTACTGGTTTGGTAGGCTCCGTGTTTATCTGTGGGCTGGAATGTCAGAGGACTGCCAGCCTAAGAATTTTGCTTTCCTCTCTACCCTAAAGTGATGGTGTTGGAGTTTCTCGTATTGGCTCATGGGGGCGGGGACAACCATATATGGAAGAGGGAAGGGGGATTGGCCGGCTTTGGTATTCTCATCCTTTCTTCCTAATGCCATTTTCATTACTCTATTAACAGAGAGTAGATATGCTGAGTAATTATTTATGTCTGTCTTTTCCTTCACAGTGTAATGCACACTTCACTTGTTTTCTTAAACTTTTTGTAATCTGTGTGTTCATGATACACTGAAGAGCAATAAATTTGAGAGGAGAGATAATTAGCTTTGACAGACTTACAGAACTGAGACTGTAAAAGGAGGAAGCAAGAGGGTTGCTTAAGCAAAGGATTCCATTACTGGGTTTGAGGGAAATTATCCAGATAAATGCTTCAGTGTTAAAATTCACAACCATCTGGGTGGCCCGGGTTATAAGAGGAAGTGGATTATTGTGTGATTTTTAAGAATTTAAATATTTTTCATAGTTTATAAAATACTTTTTTATTCCCAACATAAAATTTTTTAACATCTTTATTGGAGTACAGTTGCTTTACAATGGTGTGTTAGTTTCTGCTGTGTAACAAAGTGAATCAGCTATACATATACCTATATTCTCATATCTCTTCCCTCTTGCGTCTCCCTCCCACCCTCCGTATCCCACTCCTCTAGGTGGACACAAAGCACTGAGCTGATCTCCCTGTGCCACGCAGCTGCTTCCCACTAGCTATCTGTTTTACATATGGTAGTATATATAAGTCCATGCCACTCTCTCACTTCGTCCCAGCTTACCCTTCCCCCTCCCCATGTCCTCAAGTCCATTCTCTAAATCTACGTCTTTATTCCTGTCCTGCCCCTAGGTTCTTCAGAACCATTTTTTTTTTTTTTAGATTCCGTATATATGTTTTAGCATACGGCATTTGTTTTTCTCTTTCTGATTTACTTCACTCTGTATGACAGACTCTAGGTCCATCCACCTCACTGCAAGTAACTCAATTTCGTTTCTTTTTACGGCTGAGTAATATTCCATTGTATATATATGCCACATCTTTTTTATCCATTCATCTGTCGATGGACACTTAGGTTGCTTCCATGTCCTGGCTGTTGTCAATAGAGCTGCAATGAACATTGTGGTACATGACTCTGGTATTCTCAGGGTACATGCCCAGTAGTGGGATTGCTGGGTCATATGGTAATTCTATTTTCAGTCTTTTAAGGAACCTCCATACTGTTCTCCATAGTGGCTGTATCAATTTACATTCCCACGAACAGTGCAAGAGCGTTCCCTTTTCTCCACACCCTCTCCAGCATTTATTGTTTGTAGATTTTTTCATGATGGCCATTCTGACCGGTGTGAGGTGATATCTCATTGTAGTTTTGATTTGCATTTCTCTAATGATTAGTGATCCCAGCATAGCATTTTTTTTAACCACTTTTAAATTGAAGTATAGTTAATTTACAATGTTGTGTTAGTTTCAGTGATTCAGTTATATATATGCATATAATAATATATGTATTCTTTTTCATTGGTTGGATTAAATTATTCCAACTATCGTACATTATTTTCTCTTTTCTGGATTAAAAAGAAAATGTGTGGAACGGAGTGTGAGAGGTTGACTATGTCAAAAAGGGAAGGGGGCGGGGTAAAATTCGCAACATCTAAGTAAGATAAATGAGCAAATGAGGCTCCCGTGTAGCCATTATTCCTACAGAGCTTCCTCCCTGGGCCAAATCATGCCCTCCACAGTGGAGGTTATGATGATATGGAAAAAAGGGATCTATCTAGAACGTTCTGAGATATACTGGTGTAATGCTCATAGGAGCGGAGAGAAGGCTTTGTAGGGGAGTTTCACTGAGAAAGAAAATGTTGAGACAGTTCACGGTCCAGTCTATGGGATGAGTTCCGTTAGGTGACTGTCAGCTCTCAGCTGCAGGATCTCTAAGCATTGACCCGGAACTAGCTTGAAGGTGGGCTAGGAGGGGGTGGGGAGAGTGGAAAGGTGTGCATTTCCCTGCGCAGGGAATCTTCACTGGGGATCAGTGTGAAGAGCTCCTTTAAAATGTGCAGCTTTTCTCCTCTCCACACCCAGGAGCTGCTTCTGCTTCCCCCACCGCTCCATTCCTCTATCTTTTGTTCCATGAATAAATATTATGTGGTTTGGTGCTCATTACTCTTTGATATGAAAAAAGGCAATTCATTAGGTTGAAGGAGGAGGGGGAGGGAGACACCATTTTTCACCCGGTGCATCAAGCGCGGTTACACTGATTTGAATTCCCAGAAAAGTAATAAAACAGTGAAAATAATGATAAAACAGCTCCTGGGCTGACAGCTGTACAGCACGCGGGAACCCCGCTCACAGGCCCCCGTGCTGCAGCAGAACAATATTGCGGAGCATATGGTGCCTTGCAAGCCAGTTGTTGAACTCGGTGGCTCGCTTTTGTCTGGGTGACTCTCCCAGCACCGGGCCTGTGGTGGCTCTTCAGAAACTTCTAGTCTCCTTGGCAGGAGGGCTCTTGGCTCCAGGCCAGCCGTGCTGTACGGTGGCTGACTCTGGCCACGAGGAAAAGCTCAGGCTTGGGGAGCGTTCACGCCTCCTTCCTTTGGTCACTAATCAGATCATTTGTTCCGCAAGGAGAAACTGGGATCTTTTTTCTCCATGGCAGCCCAGTGGCTCCATTACCAAAGGAAAATTTTCTGCAGGAATGCCAGTGAATTATTAGGGATGCATTACTTCACCGGGGGCTCACTTCTTCTCCCGAGTAACCATTGTTTTGTTTTGTGTTTAGTGCTTTTCAGATGCACTTTGCACATTCCCTCTTCATTCTAAAGGCTAGAATAGCTAAAGCCAGCAAGTATGTTAGGGCTAGTGTGTGTTGCTGCTCCCAGGGAGCGCGTGTGCCCGTCTATCTAGTTTTTAAAAGACGTTGCTAAAATAGGCCCTTTGCTTAGCATGGGTCTTTTTTTTAAATGTGTGAAGCTGGCATGTGTGTGCGCATAAAAAGACTAATTAACTTCACTTTCCTCAGAGGGGTCTCCTTGGCCGCCCCGCAAATGTGCCCCACGTCGGCCGGAGTCGTGCCATCATCCTTGAAGCCTTTATGATGCCAGCCTCTACGGAGTCAGGGTCACTCATTCTGGTTCCTCTCTTCTTGACTCCAAAGCGCAAGGGGAGACCCAGAAGGGCCGCACGGTCCTGGGAGAGTGGTTCCTGCAAACATAGCAGAAGGCGAGTCTCAGAGAGAATCACACTCCATGAGGAAGGGCGGTAGCCTGTGCTATTGTGCTGCCTGCCTGAGAATATTTTTATTTCAGGAGCTGAAAGGAGAAAACGGGGGGTGGGGTGGGGGGATACGACGATGGAGGAGCACCAAATGTCACCATATTCTTGATCTCTATGGATTTTTTTTTTTTTTTTTTTTTGCACAACACCCATAAAGCTTGTATTCTGAAGCTGGAATGAGTGAATTTCTTTTTCTCGTGAACAAATGTCATTCCAAGGCCGAATCTACTGGGAAAAAAATATACATATGTATGTGTATGTATATTTATTTATTTCTGTGATGTTCTACTAATGACTAATCAGAGATTACATCTGAATGCTCTTCTGGGGGAACTGATATTTTTTCAGGCCTTTAGTTTTACACTTGTGTTCACTGGCCTTGAAAAAAATGTTTCTAAACGGAGGAAAATCAATCTGCCAGAAATCTGGTATAAGTGGAGAGGCACTTGCCGTCGCATTCGGGGCCTGGGAGAGTGGATGCCTGTGCCCTGGATGTGTGCAGAGCATCCCGAGGAATGAGTAGGTGCTGTTTGCTGCTTACTTGCTGGGTTGGTTGTAGGAGCTCCTTGATGGTGTGAACATTCTGTCAACCTTCCCTTAATGGTGTGTTTTCACAAGTCATAGTCAAGGGAGAGGTATTTCGGCTTTTACCTTCCTGAGTTTCCTGAGTTAGGGGAGCAGTCTTAACCTTGTCTCCCTTTAAGATATGGAAGCAAGAAGAGAATGACTAAAAAAGACCTACACTTGACTCTCCCTCTTCCTCGTTCTGGGCACCTGTAGAGCTACCCACAGCTACTCTGGAGGTTTTGCTACAACTATCACGGCCTCCCTCAAGGGGCAGCTGGTAGAGAAGTTGGAAGGGACGAATAGGGGAAAAAGAAAGAGCTAGAAAGGAAAGCAGGAGACAAGAGGAAGAAGGTGAGGGTAAGAAATGATAAGACATTTTGGGGTGTTAAGAATAGGTGAATGGGCTTCCCTGGTGGCGCAGTGGTTGAGAGTCCGCCTGCCGATGCAGGGGACGCGGGTTCGTGCCCCGGTCCGGGAGGATCCCACATGCCGCGGAGCAGCTGGGCCCGTGAGCCGTGGCCGCTGAGCCTGCGTGTCCGGAGCCTGTGCTCCGCAACGGGAGAGGCCACAGCAGTGAGAGGCCCACGTACCGAAAAAAAAAAAAAGAATAGGTGAACATTTGGCTAGACGAAGTATCCTTGTTTCCATTGAATTAAATTTGTAAATATCTTTTTGGCCATTTTACATTTGCACAATAATATTGGATATTCTAATTACACAGTGCACTTATGGGATAAGTAGAGCTACAGTGAGACTCAGCTCACTTACTAGGTCACCAAATGAGTGGGTGGCAAAGCAAAAGTAGAAACAGGCTATTGACCTTCTACATTTGGTACAGCTTTTCCGGTTGGATGAAGAACGGTGAATCTGAAAATCCAGCTGTGTTGTTTTATACTTAGGAAATAAAAATCTTCAGGGGTTATGGGGAGAGTTCAATTAAAAAAAAAACGTGCCCCCCCAACGTGATTTGTATTATAATTATTTAATACCTAAAGGACTCTTATAATTGAATTTTAGGGTGCTTCATTTACATTCCAGCTGGCGAGAGTTAGAAATACTGTCGCTTTGTGGTCCTCTAATTGTTGTCCCAAACATTCACAAAATGCCCTGTGATTCAATTATAAGTATCTTCTGGGGACTGTGTAATTATATACTACCTAGTTACCATTATAAAGCACCAGGGGACAGTAAGCCAATCAGGTAGCGTTAGTGGCTGGTGGTTCATAACCCTGTAATTGATAGTACAAAGAGCTTTGGGTAAAACTACAAATTTTATAAGAGAGAATGATCTAGCTTTAGGGGCAGGAAAGGGTTGCATACTCATTTTTAAGTTATACCAATATGACTTTTGAAGTAAATGCTTGCGGATGATATTAAATAATCGACAAATTTGTTTAGCGTAAATGAAATATGAAGTCTAAAGATGTGGACCAGAAACGCTATAGCAGTGAAAGAAAGGGGAGGGTACTGGTGCGTACATAAAGCTATGTCTTTGTAAAACGAAAATTAAACAAAGAACAATACAAGAAAATATGCCACATATGGGAAAGAATTACTGGATATGAGTATCAAGTAATCTTTGAATTAAAGAACGGAGAATGAATATTTTCAAGGATGTTCGTGCAAAATAAGAAGTCTTTAGCCTGCTCCTCTCAGGGCACCACGGAGGCATCTACTTGCAGACGTCGCCTCTCTTCCAGAGCTCTTTAAAGTGGTCGCCAGCTCTCGACAGCAATTGCTTCTGAGTAGTGTTCAAACAACCCTGACATGAGTCCCCTGGTATGTCATTATCGAGTCTCATATTTAACCTTTTTCTAATAGCCTCCCCAAAGTCCAGAGTTTTCAGTTAGTGCCAGAGGAAGTTAGAAAGGGTGTTTTTCCTCCCCTTGACTACACAGTTGTGAGGAACATCGTTAACTGGAAGTCACCTTTGTTTTTCCTTTTTTTTTTTTTTTTTTTTGGTCCTATGAGGGGACCAGGTGGATGCGAAAGGAAAGTGACGCGTTGAGATAGGCCAGACTTTGCGGCGAGTGTCAATACATGAATAAGAACGTCTCTTTTTCTTAGTTTTACTGAGTCTCTTGCTTGATTAACTCTATTCTTCTGGGAGAGAAGGACCAGGGAACACAGGCATTCGTAGAGAATACGGCTCTCCTCCTTTTCCCTTTCCTAAGCTTGTTATTAGTGACGCATGCGTGATGCTAAGAGGTCAGGGACAAGCTGCAGAGTGTGGACAAGCCCGAGACCAGGGGCGATGGTTACATTGGCGTAGAACCCACCTTGGCCGCTCCTTACGGTAGGTGAACAAAAACCCTTTTGCCCAAGTGCTGAACAGTCTCATGACCACTGTGCCTTTAGAAGGATGGTCCTTTGTTTTTTTTTTTAGAGTAGATTTTTGTTTGTTTGTTGTTGTGTTTGGCCGCCCCGCACAGCATGCGGGATCTTAGTTCCCTGACCAGGGATCGAACCGGTGCCCCCTGCAGTGGAAGCACGGAGTCTTAACCAGTGGACCGCCACGGAAGTCCTAACCTTTCTTATTAAGAGAAGCATATGGAAGTGGTGACATCTCTGATGTCATAGAAATCGGAGAGAGCATTCATGTATTCAGGAGACTGGGGGACACCCAGAGGTCTCGTTCTTGAGAGGAGGCTGGAGGCAGATGACCCAAAGAACCTTCTCCTTTGCTGCTTCTCAGCCTCTGGCCTGGTGCTGGGAGCAGTGGGCGACTGCAGATGTTCTTGCCGCACTGTCACCACCAGTGGAGGTGGAGGAGAGGGGCTCTGGGAAGAGAGCTAGATAGAAAGGGGGGAAAAGAGGTAAAGAAGGTACAGGGATCGCCAGGAGACGTTTGGACGTGGACCCTTCATTGCTTTTTGAAATAGTGAGAGGAAATGTTTCTGCACGTGTCTTGGAGATACATGGGAAGCCTCGTGGAAATCCCATTCTGACTTTCCTTCGTGGCTTGTTCCCTACTGACACATCTTTTTGGTTCTGCACAAATTCCCAGGCACCTTCTGCCTCTGCACTGGGTCCTTCTTGCAGATTGTGGTTCTGCAGGGGGGGAAGCGAGGCCACCTCTTGAGAGGGTCTCCTCCCTCTAACCCCTTACCCAGGGAGTCCCATCCTTCCCTTGACGAGGGCTCTGCCCCGTGCTGTCTGGGTGGTGGGTGCTGGGCGCAAGTGAACACGCCAGCCTTTGGTCTCAGCGGCGGAGGTCTGCTGCTGTCAGGGTTTTCCTTGTTTTTCTCCTGACCTGCACTGTAGGGTTCCCAGGTTCAAACCCCACCAAGCCGGTAACTTCCTCTGGGTGGCTGTATAATCTCTCTTCTAGGTATAATACAGACAGAATTTCTGATTATCAAATATAACAAATGCTCCCACTACCCTCTGTCTCTGGCTCCCATCCTCATGGTTGGGGTACAGTTTGTTCTAGCTCAAAGAACATTACATGGAGAGCAGGGAAATCAGGTCTAGTTCAGGCTTTTCCCCAACAAACTATATAACCTTGAGCAAATCACTCAGTCTCCTAGGACCACAAAACTCATGGTTTGATTCCATTGATTTGTAAGGACACTTTACAGTAGGAAGGAAATATTTCTGAAATCCAAGTGTTTCGTAACTTTGTGTAGCCATGCTGGTACTACCTGAAAGCCTAGGAGTATCTGCGTCCTTCTTTCAGGCTACCTAGAGGTTCCCACCAGGTAGAAACAGAAACAAAAGAGATCTCAACGTTCACTGAACTGACTGAAGGGTTTTGTCTAACAGATGGTATTCGGCAAGTCAGCAGGATGTGAAGAATTGTTTCCTAATTCTGCTGGTCCTTTCTATTTAGAACTCTGGGCCCCTCCTTCCCTCTCATGCTCTCCTAGCATCATATATATGAGTGGTTCTTGTCCTGTACAGCTTTTATGGGTGAGTGGCCAACACTGTGTGACGACCTTCTTTAAAGCAGAGATTGAGCCTGTTGTATAGGAGGAACTCCAAAGCTATTTCTTTTTTTTTTTTTTTTTTTTTTTTTTTGCGGTACGCAGGCCTCTCCCTGTTGTGGCCTCTCCCGTTGTGGAGCACAGGCTCCGGACGCGCAGGCTCAGCGGCCATGGCTCACGGGCCCAGCCGCTCCGCGGCATGTGGGATCCTCCCGGACCAGGGCACGAACCCGTGTCCCCTGCATCGGCAGGCGGACTCAACCACTGCGCCACCAGGGAAGCCCCCAAAGCTATTTCTTGAATGGACCTGAACTGTAATATTGGCTGAGATATTTCATCACGTCCTTATTAATTATGGCATAAGACCTAAACTTCAGGGCTGGAGTCTTAAAATGTGGCTGGAAAACCCAACTTTTTTTTCTAGTTAGTTGAAGCCATTTTTCTCTCATCTTTCAATCAGCACGTATCCACCTGCCATCTAATAGCGAAACCAATGTGTCCTTTTTTGTACCATTTCTTAATGATTTGTAAATTTACAAATTATTATCCTTCCTTTACTAAGGCCAAATAATATCCCGGGGATCTTAATCAGTTTTTGAAAGTCATTGTACAAACTTCAGTTTACAGGCCTTTGTAGCACGTATGTGTAGGTGACCCTCAGGGTGATTCTTTTAGACTCTTAATTTCTTACTAGTAGACTATCTCAAACAATGTAACACTGTATTACAGCATTTTAGCTGAGTTTACTTTAGAAATATGCATTTGGGCAGATAAAATTATGAGGATGAGCAGTGGGCCAATTTATACAACTCAAACTATGCAAACAAGGAAGATACATTCTGTAAATGTAGATATTGTTTCTTCAGTTCTTAAGATGTTTACTTTGTAGTAGGTTTACCAGCACATTTTCTAAGTAAAGAATTTCATAAATTAGAGCGCTTGGATCATCTCAACAAAGCAAGAAAAATAACAAAAAGCTTTTTAGGTGGAATACACTATCTAGCAGATTCTTGGGTACAAAGCCATTTTTCTGTCCTCTGCATCTTCTCCTTTGGGCAAGCAAGCATATTTTCTCTCTGGTTCTGTCTGAGTAGTTGTTTTTTTTTTCTTTGTTTTTTTTGCGGTATGCGGGCCTCTCACTGTCATGGCCTCTCCCGTTGCGGAGCACAGGCACCGGACACGCAGGCTCAGCGGCCATGGCTCACGGGCCCAGCCACTCCGCGGCATGTGGGATCTTCCCGGACCGGGGCACGAACCCGTGTCCCCTGCATTGGCAGGCGGACTCTCAACCACTGCGCCACCAGGGAAGCCCTGTCTGAGTAGTTTTGACAAGCATATGAAAAAAACCAGGAGAAAGCCCCAGAATTAAGTCACATTCAGATTGTTTTGCTAACAACTCATATTGTTTTATAATTCCAAGGTGAAAGATAAAAGTCACTCTAATCAAATTAAAAGGGCAAGAAATGAACTTGGTTGAGTCTAATGTTTGTTTTAGGCTTGGGATTTACACGGGTGATTCTATTGCTGTGATACACTGATAAACGTCTTATCCCATGCCACAATTAAGCAACAAAACAAAACAAAACAAAAATCCCTAAAACAAACCAAAAACCTTAACCTTCTTGGTTTTAAGTTTGCAGACAGGTTTTTTCCTAAGTTAATTTTTTCTCACCTATTTCTTGTGTCTGTGCTTCAGCTAACACTGGCTTAGATTTATTACTGGTGACCTTTCCATCACTGCATATTCATTAGAATAGTAACAAATATTAGGGTGTGTTGATTGTAAATGACCACGTATGCTTTGGCTCTTTTAGTTGCTATACTGATTGGCCATCAGCCTGAAAACTGCTCTTGTTTCCATTTTCTTTTTTATTTGTTTCAGCTCTCTGGCAGACAGAGTCTCAGCCTGTCCTTCCAGAGGGCCGGGGGCAGTTATTAAGAAAGAAGGATAAAAAAAAAATAATTGTCTCACTTGGAGAAAGAAGGCATGCATAAGAATTGTGTGTGTATGTGTGTTTGTGTGTGTTTAGAAATTTGGTTGGATTTTTGTTTTACCTCAGAATGGAACAGCTCATGCTTCTGAGCTGTTCATTTATATAACAACTACGTAGCTTCCAGAATTTGCCATGACCTGGAAGGGGGCCTCCATGATCCTATTGATGGAAAGAGTAATAATAGTAGCAGCTCGCATTTCCTGAATGCCAGACACTGTTTTAAATGCTTTACATGTTATCATCTCTCTAATTTTCACAACCATCCTGTGAGGCTGTTGTAATTGTTATTTCCATTTAAAAGATGAGGCTGCTGAGTCCCAGGTTTTGACTACTTCCCAAGGTTAATGAGTGGTAGGACAGGGATTCAAACCCAGACAATATTCCTCCAGCGTATGTGTGACTAACAACGGTGTCTAACTACTTCTCATTGTTGGTCCTAGGAGGAGAACGATGGGTTTAGGACTTTGGAAGACTATTTACTTGTACTGTGGAACATGGTTGAAGGGAAATCTTGAAGGTCCACACCCAGATGCTACTCTTCACCATTTATTCCCTGACGGCTTTTTCCACTCAGCCTGACCTTAAGGGCAGGGTGCCGGTTCTGGGTTGCTAGGGGTCAGCTCTGGGCTGCCTGGCTCCTGTGTGTGGCCTGATAGCCATGGCTGTTCTCAAAATGTACCGTCTACTTTTATCAATTTGTTCCTCTACCAGATTGCCAAAGTCAAAACCTTATTTGGGCTTCAGCACAAATCTAGAGGACTAGCATAGCTGCCTTTGGAGCAGTGCCTGATGAGAGCCTGTGTGTGCACATTACTATTATTATTATTGAAGTATAGTTGCACAAACTATTAGGTATAAAATGCCCCCTTTTTTTCTTTTTTTTGGGGGGGGGTACGCAGGCCTCTCACTGTTGTGGCCTCTCCCGTTGCAGAGCACAGGCTCTGGACGCGCAGGCTCAGCGGCCATGGCTTACGGTCCCAGCCGCTCTGCGGCATGTGGGATCTTCCCGGACCGGGGCACGAACCCGCGTCCCCTGCATCGGCAGGCGGACTCCCAACCACTGCGCCACCAGGGAAGCCCGAAAATGCCCCTTTTTTGACAGCACACGGAAAGAAGGTTTTCCAAGAGCGCCAGGTCCTCAAGGTTAGGGTCAGCCTCTGCTCCACAGACCCAGTTGCTGAGGTGCACAGATGCTTCCTAACAGGAACAACTAGTGGTCAGAGCTTGAACCTCCAGAAAGGCAGGGATTTTTGTCTCTTTTATTCCCTGCTGTCTTCTGGGCCCAGAATAGTGCTTTGGACGGAGTAGGTGCTCCATATATACCTTAATTAATTGCAGAGCCAAGCATGGCTGTCCCTTGGTATAAGGTTTCCTCTCTGAGTTCCATACTTCCCTCTCCATCTTTCCCTTTTTAGAAACCACCAGAGTTCTCTCACCCATGAATTTATCTAAATCCTTCTTTATGAATATTTTTGGCTTCTGTACCTCCTGAGGTGATGAGCGTTCTGTTTTTATGGAGAAGAGATCTTGCCTCTTACATGTTCTAATGCAGCTTCCATAATCAAAGGTGGGAGGAGAAGTTTGGAGCAAACCAGAGAGGAATATGGACAGATGAGGGGGCGAAAGAGAGGGCACAGGGAAAGGGGAGAAGAGGAGCTGTCTCTCTTGTCACTTAAGTCTTGATGTGCTGATGACACTGTCTGCGAAGCACTGGATGAAGGCATGATTCTGTAATTTAGTGAAGTGACTTTATTTGGTGAGAGCAGTGGCTCAAAGGGTTGATGACACAATAGATTCTTTTGACTTTTCATTCAGGGTCAGCTGTTGATACACACATATAATTTTGAAAACTAAGTGAAATATATATGGAGGCTTGGCTTGCATTCTGCTGAACAGTATCCTTAATAGTAAATCTCTGTGCCTTGAATGAAGTTACTTAATATCTGGGCCTCAATTTCCCCACCTGTAAAGCCGGGATAACAGTAGTTCCATCCTCATAGTGCTGGTGTGAAGACTGAGAGGTAGAATTCATGTAGAATTTTCAGTAAAGTTCGAGATACACAATAAACATTCTATAAATGTCAGCTGTTATTATTAGCACATCACCAAGATGCCCACTTCTGTGCCTCGTGATGGCAGGCTCAGAGAGTAGCCAACACGTTTTCTCTAAAAAAAAAAAAAAATAGAGCATGACTCTAGGTGTGTGGTAGGTGTTGTAAGGAGGAATTAAGCTTTTGCAGGCTCTCTTGTGCTTCTTGTGTGGAAAGTATTCAGCATGTGTAGACCCCATTGCAGTGATTTTCAACATGAGTCCAAATTCCTTCAACACTTTCTGTCAGTGTCCTTCATTTTGGACTTGCCATACACTGTCTTTCATTATTTATCCCTGACCATTCACAGGGCACCTTTAATGAGCCAGATGCTGGGCTAAGCACTGAAGTGATAACTGAACTACCGCCCGTGCCCTGGAGGAGCTTGAAGAGTATTTGGGCGAATGAAGGATGGAGGTGTGAAACACAGGGCATCAGCACAGAATTGCGAGTTGCTTAGTGTTGTTGAGACGGAAGTTTCAGGGTAGAAAATGGTGGGAGAGGAGGCTGGTAAGATAGGCAGGTATTAGGAGGCAGAGGGCCTTAAATGCCATGCTCAAGGGCTTAAATCCGATGATACAGGTGAAGAGAAACCATTCAAGGGTTGTAAACAAGGGAGTGACGTGGCCAGCCAACTTGAGATAAAGCATTCTGTCCACCACGTGAAGGGTGGGTTTGAGACAAGGATTGGAGGCAGGGAGGTCAGTTAGGAGATTTTTGAATACTCCAGCCGGAGATGTTGAAGAGCTTGAAGTAGGAGAGTGTTAGGCAGAGATGGAGGCATGAAACCATTTTCAAAAAAGATCGAGAGGGCTTCCCTGGTGGCACAGTGGTTGAGAGTCCACCTGCCGATGCAGGGAACACGGGTTCGTGCCCTGGTCCGGGAAGATCCCACATGCCACGGAGCGGCTGGGCCCATGAGCCATGGCCGCTGAGCCTGCGCGTCCGGAGCCTGTGCTCCACAACAGGAGAGGCCACAGCAGTGAGAGGCCCACGTACCGCAAAAAAAAAAAAAAAAAAGATCGAGGAAGTAATTCATTGAGTAGACAGGAATTATCGATAGCAATAGAGATGACTTCTAGGTTTCTGGCTTGGCTAATGGCATCGTCACCCAGTATACGAAATGCCTTAGGTTTTGGAGAGAAGATGATCAGTTCATCTTTGGACTTGCAGAGTTTAAAGAGATTATGGTCCATCCTGAAGGGATGTCCAGCAGTCATTTGGATATACAGGCCTTAGAATTTAGCCCAGAGTTCTGAGTTGTAGGCAGAGTCATTGAAGATGGCTAAAACTCCAGAGTGGATGAAATTGGCGAAGGGTGTATAATGTGAAAAAAGAGAAGGAGGTCAGGAACCTTGGAAAACAGCATTCAGTGTATTTTTAGAGGAGGAGAGCCTCCAAAAGAGATAAAGAAGGAATAGTCCAGTTGGTGAGGACTCCCAGGAGAGTGGTATATCGAAAACTAAGGAGAGCGTAGTATCACATGCAGCAGGATAAGGACCAAGCAGTGCCCTGGGATTTGGCAACTGGAAGCTCCTGGCTTTTTGTCAGAGTCATTACAGTGGGATGGTGTGTGTAGAGGCGGTGAATGAAAAGTGTGGAAGAGGAGAGGCTGGCTGGACAGGAAAAGACAGCATGCGTGGGAAGGTAGGGAGATGGCTACGAGGTCTCGCATTAAAGAGAGGGGCCCCTTTAAGTAGTTGGTAAGTCTATTGGAGATTAGGGTTTCTTAACTATTTGTAATTTTGTAGTAGTTGTTTTGACAATGCATATTATGGTCTAATTATTATTATTTTTAAAAGGGTACATTAAATTGAATTATGGTGTTGCCTCTTTAAAACTTATACATTCTCCTCTTCATAGGAGTGATATGATCAGTTGGTTTGCCTTGTGTATGAGTAAGTGCATATGTATAATATAATTTGGATTCTTGTGAAGGACAAATAAGAGGAAATAAAGCCACGTGATTACCGATACATATTTCGTGGTGAATTCTTTATTGTTTCTAAAAATACACATTTAATGGCTTTTATTTTGTAAAAAAAAATGTTCTTTTTATTATGTATCAGTTTATATATATTAATATTCTGTTCTGATATGAGTTGGAGTGTCTTTTAATAGAATCTATACGAATTGAACGTCAAAACTTCAGGATATTGAAAAATTAAGCTAAAGTTGGGCTTAATTAAAAAAACCAAAGTCGTTGTCCAGTTTCTTTAATTAAAGAACATTAGAGAATGATTAGTTTCTATGAATCATTTCTTTTGGAAGAATTTGCTTCTTCTGCCTTATAGACTCTTGACTGTTTGCATTGGATGTAGGGCATTTGTAGACTGGGTATCAGCCTGATGAGACTTGGCTTTTGTGGGATTTTCGGACGCCGGACAAAAGTTACTCTGTTCATGACCCTAATCATGGAATTCCAGGTTGCTCAAGGCTCTGCCGCCTGCATCATGGGCTTTTCTGTAGTAAGGACAAGGTGTAATCTATATGCTCTAGGAGCTTACCAGCTAGATGACTATGAAGAAGGGTCAGCTCAAGACTAATTAGAGTTGGAAATAGGCCTGGTAGCCTTGATAGTCTAAACATTAAATCCACCTTCCTGGTTGCTCTCCTTTTTAAACAAGTGCCTGGGCTTCTGTTTTGTGATAGCTGTTGGCTTCTGTTCTTTCATCTGGATTTTATTGTGTTTCTCAGGGATAACTTGTGCAGGGTCCCCAGGGCTTTTGAGAGAGCACTTCCTAATGGTTATTATTTGTCTCCAGATTAAGAGAGACTTGGAAACGTCTGAGTGTTTTTCCTTCCTAGAGACTTTCCCACCAGACCTGGTCAGTGCAGTTGAAGGGGGCTGCATCATGCATCAGGGACAGAGTGCTGCCCTCGGCACCTGCGAGGAGCTGTAAAAATAAATCTTTATGGGCTTGGTCTTGGGTACATTTAGGGGCTAATCAAGAAGGTAGGATCTTGAGCATTGTTTCAGAGTAGCAGTCGTTTTTTTAGCTCTCTGTTCAATATGCTGACGTATCAATACATGGCAGTGTGCACAGTGGTGGATGAAGATTAGATGTACAGGAAGCCTCATAGAAACTTTGGAGAGAAGAGACAGAAAGTGTGATGGTTAAAAACCTCAGAGAAAGGGTTAAAGTGTGGTCTGTTGGAAGGAAAAGCATTTTGACTGCTCAAGTTAGAAGTTTGAGAAGAGAGAGAAAATGAATAGTTAATTATTGGTAAATGTTCAGAAATGTTGGAGGAAAATCGGACAGGGTTTTTCCTAAAAACTGGAGTAAACCTTAGGGATTTGCATCTCAAACCTTATTCACTTTGGGGTTTGCAGTGAAAAGTGACACAACGAATGTTTGTCTTGAGGCTGAATAAAAAAGACCTCACATTGCTGTATCCCAAAAACCTTACAAAGACTTCCCCCTCCCGTCCATTTCTCCCTTTTTTTATTTATAAGTGAGTTCTCTCCCCATCTTCATTTCATTATTCAGAGGGTCTATGCAGTGCCTGGCTCCACAAAAAGAAATCAGCCATCCTTTAACAATGTTGCTCCACGAAATTAAATTTAAATTTTTTTACTCTGTAAATGCTTCATCTCACTCAGATCTAAATTATGAGGCCTAATACTGGCTGTCAAACATGAATCTGATGTGGTGGACTGTGCTGTGCTTTTTTGTCCATGGCCAGAGAGGGGAGGCCTCCGAACCCATCAGACTTAGGAACTAGGAAACAGAAGACTGAATGAAAGTTAGATAAGAGAGAGAGAATATATGAAAGTATGTGCAAGGATGAGATAGGAAGAAAAGTATTTCAGGAAAGCTCAGACCTTATCAGTGGGATCAAAACTCTAAGCACTTGAAGTACTTTGTAGATATTTACTTAGTAGTTAAATATTGCTGTGCTTTAAGAAATGATGATGCTTTCAGTTTTACAAATGGTTTTCCTAAATGGATTCAAGGTTGATTATTCCTGTCACCAAAGTGTTTTTCTTTAGATAAATCTTTAGCTTCAGTACCTTTTTAAAAAATAAATTTATTTATTTTTGGCTGCGTTGGGTCTTCGTTGCTGCACGTGGGCTTTCTCTAGTTGCAGCGAGAGGGGGCTACTCTTCGTTGCAGTGCACGGGCTTCTCATTGTGGTGGCTTCTCTTGTTGTGCAGCATGGGCTCTAGGCGCACAGGCTTCAGTAGTTGTGGCTCGCAGGCTCAGTAGTTGTGGCGCATGGGCTTAATTGCTCCACGGCCTGTGGGATCTTCCCGGACCAGGGCTTGAAACCGTGTCTCCTGCATTGGCAGGTGGATTCTTAACCACTGCACCACTAGGGAAGTCCCAGCCTCAGCACCTTTTAAGTACAGATACCTCTAGTATATTTTCTAAATTTTGTTTTGTTTTATAAAACTTGTCTAGATGCCACTTTGAGGAAACAAAGTCAATTCATTACATAAAGTCTATCTGGAAAACTCTACTTTTTGCTTTGCCGTATTGAGTCTCTATCAACATAAGTAAAGCAGTGGCTAATACATAAAAATAGAGGCTTTCCCTTCACCTCCAGAGTCTACATAGCCTGTCACCACTTTTTCCTTTTAGAAGTGGTAAACTAGTCATGATCAGCAGCTGAAGAATATTTCTGATTGATCTCAGAAGAATATTGGAACTTACCACTAGAATCAAGGGAAAGACGTGTTATGTCGTAAAGTGGCGGAGCCAGGTTTCTAAGGCTTTAAAGGTCGGATTATTTATGTAAACATAAGGAGTCTTTAACATTTTAAATTGTACCTGGGCTCTGGTAAGTCCCACTGAGACATTAATACTTGAGCCTATTTGACACAACTAGAGACAGACAACTTTCTTAGCTTCGGAGACCACCGTGCAAAATAAAACAAACAAAAGCTTTAAGAAGCCAAGAAATTGGGTCTGAGATCATCACAGTTTATGCACCCAAGTGAAAATGACTTTGCCTTTTGACGTTTCTATCTACAGCATATCCAGTGGCAGAATTTTCCGTAAAATAGCTCTTCTGCCAGCTTAGAAAAATGCAAGCTATTTTAAAAGCTTAGAGACTTCCCAGGTGGTGCAGTGGTTAAGAATCCGCCTGCCAATGCAGGGGACGTGGGTTCGAGCCCTGGTCCGGGAAGATCCCACATGCCGCGGAGCAACTAAACCCGTGTGCCACAACTACTGAGCCTGCATTCTAGAGCCCGCGAGCCACAACTACTGAGCCCACGTGCCACAACTACTGAAGCCTGTGCCCTGCAACAAGAGAAGCCACTGCAATGAGAAGCCCATCCACCGCAACCAGGAGTAGCCCCCTCTCACCACAACTAGAGCAAGCCCGTGTGCTGCAACAAAGACCCAGTGCAGCCAAAATTAATAAATTAATTAATTTTAAAAAAGAAAAATAAGCTTAAAAAAAAGCTTAACGTTAAGTCTGTCCCTTAGTCTAGATTCAGAGTTTTTAGCCTGAAAGATTTGCTTTGATATTGGAAGTATACATTTTCCCTGAAACCACCCTGTTTTAAAAAAATAATAAAGATCACCACGATATAACCCATTACTAAGGATGCTGTTGAGTTGCAAACTGGATGTTACTGTGATTCTTTAGGTCTGGGAACAAGAGGTGAAGGACACCCTCTCCCTACGTGTTGGTTGGTAATTTCAAAATAAAAAGAGTAAAAGGAAGAGTTAATAACATAATCCATATGTTTCTCCATGAGGGGAAAAAAAAAAGATTAAGGAGAAACTATTAGATCTTAGCTGTGACCAGTCTTTATATGGGAAAAGATTAATTCGAGTGGACTAACTATATCTAAAATTAGAACTGTGGGAAAAGGATTATATGCAACAAAATGCAAAAGATTAATGTGGAAGCATGAGGCCTAAGGATTAGATACATTTAAAATATTAATCTACATTAGACATTCACACAGTTCCATGTTATCAATAAGGAAATAGAGAAACAAGAATATCAGTTTAGTCAAAGGTTTCATTAATTACTCTTTGGTTAATAACTAGTTTTATAAGACATCATCTAGCTTGAAATGTGCTGCTTTTTGTATAACGTATCGGTAGTAACCTGTAATTTCCGCCTGCTGCTTACTCATCAGGAGAGGCACTTAGATTCACAGGGTAGGCGTCACACTTTGGTTAGCTTTTAACCTTAGGAGACAAACTGGATTGTCATTGGAAGTCTTTTTCTCCAGTCCACAGTAATTATTAATTTGCTTCTCTGGTAGAGCTAATAGCAGTGGACTAAATGGTGAGGTTTAGAGATGTTTGACCACAGAAGGGTGCCTGTCTTGAAATGCATAAATACTGTGTGTCCCAGAGTCCGTTTAGGGGAAAGTATTGAGGAAGTCTGTAATGGCCATGCCCTAAATGAACTGCCAGTTCATACCCAGGTGTGGATTGTGAGGTGTGAGGAAGGTGAGAAAAGGGTGTCCATTGAATTAGTTGAATTAAATTGATTTCTATAGATGATAAGACTTTAATGGCTGAAGGTAGGTCTTTTCATGTCGTCTGAAATGAGTAGACAAATGTTTACAATTTCATTTCAGGCATATCTGTTAAAAATCGTTCATTTTACAGTAACATCTTTCCCAATGGTTTTAGAATGGGTTATGTAGTGAAAAACTGAGTAGGTTTTCCTATCACATGAGCTTGGAGCTGAGGACAAGACCTTGAGTTCGACCTTCTCAGGGTGAATTCTGAAAGCCCTCTCATACCACCCTGAACTTTTGCCTTGAATTCTGTGGGAAATGCTGTCATATAGACTTCGACTTCAGAATGTCTATGGAAGCTGCCTTGAACAGAAGCTGCTTCTAGCTGCCATTCCTCTAGCGAACAAGCCGACGCTCATTTCCAAATCCCTTGTCAAAAAATAATTTGGTTGGCTTGGATGACTGCATTTAGAACGTAGGCCCCTGTGCCCCTCCCCTGTGCCGTCAGAGGCTTTGGCGGGAGGGATAGAATCGAATCCACCTGGATCAGTTGATCAGAAGCGGCTCTTGTGTATGTTATTTTTGCAGTTGGAGTGAGTGTTCTGCTCTCTTCCGCTGCTACAGCTTGTTCAGTTCCAGGGGGCTGCGATATAAACATTGACCAGAGGAACAAATTAGGGCTGTCCAAAATATTTTCAACATTATGTACGTCTGTCTTGTTCGGAACTCATATTTTTTCACACTGGAGTATAGAAGCCCTACAAAGATAGTGAAGGTTAAGGCTATGGTTCTACTACCAGATCCTTACACGAAAATATATTTTGTATATCTATATCTATATATATATAATTATTTTTCTTACTAACTAATAATACTTGTATGGTACTTACTACATACCAGACACTGTGCTAAGATTTTACACTTACTAGTTCATTTAATCTTCAAAGCAACCAATGAAGTATGGGTATTTACATGTGAAGAAGCTGAGGCACAAAGAGGCTAAGAGACTTGACCAAGGTCAGGCAACTGGTAAGGGTAGAGCTGTGGTTTGAACTCAGGCAGGCTGCTTCTAGAGTCCGTGCTCATGACTATTATTTTTTAAAAGACTGAACACAGTTTTTTTTCTTCTTTTTTTTTTTCCCCACAGGAAAAACCCATATTTATTTTGCCTTATGGGTTGTAGATGGTGTCAGACAGAAAATCTTTTGTGGCAAATGTCTAGCTATAGACTCTGAAGAAATGCCTGCTGTGGATGTCATGATTCTTATTTTAGATCATTATAAAAAAATGAATTTAGTGTGTTCGTTTAGGGTTTGACTTCTTTTGTATATTTGCATATACATATATATTTGTGTGTTTATCTCAGAGAAGCCTTAAAAACATGTACACACAAAATGCTCAGAGAGTTACCAGATCAAATGATCCCTTTAATCTGAACTGTGGACCTCTCCCATTGTCTGACATACTTAGAGAACATGTTTTGCTCCTTGGATAATCTCAGGCTTTTGTAATTTTATTAAGAATATAGCTGTTATTTAGAAACTTTTAATTTGTATTTTAATGAAACCTGAGAAGGTGGCATCAGATTAGATCAATTTCTCTGTTCTCTACTTATTATTTTAACGTGTTTCATGAATTAAAAAAAAACTTTATATCTTTCAAAGGATTTCTGATTTGCAGTACCTTGCTTTGTCACTGATGGATCATTTGAAATTTTCTTAAGGAAATGAGTACTCTATAAATCATACTTTTAAAATTTTATGTTTAGCATATGATTAAAAACATAAAGTTGCATTCAAATTTAACTTTATTTTTTGAGATTGGATTTTTATGTGGTCAGCAGCCCTAAAAGTGTAATTATAGAGGTTCCCTTTATTGGAAACACCTTTTAAAAGTCTTATTTGAGAGACAATAACGAGTGTTTAAGAAAACATGAGGGAAATATTTGGATCAGTATAATTAGGAGCCCCAAACATTTACCTTGGGATTATAGTAAAAAAGGATATAAGATAATGGCCTTCCCTATAATTAGGATTTTATTTGTGTTAGGACCCTAAAAATCACCACAAATCACACTAAAGATAAAAGAGGAGACAACAACAAGGTCCTATTGTATAGCACAGGGAACTATATTCAATATCCTGTAATAAACCATAATGGAAAAAATATGAAAAAGAACATACGTATGTATGACTGAAGCACTTTGCTGAATCACTGGCATTGTAAATCTGTAAACCAACTATAAGTTAAAAAAAAAAAAAAAAGAGAGAAGTAAGCCTGCATTTTGAGAATGAAAAGTAGAACTATTTTGTTCTGCTGAGGAAGAGGAAAGACAGTCCCAGCAGGCACTAGGCCTATTTTGTGAGTAGAGAGATTCCAGCACGAGTTGACGTGCCTCGGTTGTTAGCGATTGCAGTCTGAGCACTGACACTGCAGAGGTGGCCTCAGGAGCTGGGTTCTGTATCTGTGGGTGAAGTGCCCCATGCTTTTTAAAAGTCTCATCTACCAGGGTAGATGTAAATCCAAAGTGCTAATCCTTTGTCATCAATAACAATCCCATGACACTGCTTTACAAGATAAGTGTTACTGATTCAATTTGGTTGTCTGTGTTGAGCTTCCTGAAAATCTGCTGCACTTTCAGTTGACTAAAGCATGATTCCCTTCCTGCCCTGTAGGGTATTAATCAGCTCTCATGGTGGATCTGGAAGTGGCCTAGCCGTGGTGGATGGAAGGGAATAACAACTTTGGAAGCAGGGGTTTGGCGCCCGCGGTGAGAGTGGCAGTTTCTCAGTGACTTTCTGAAGGAATTGAATCCTTCAAGGCATCCAAAAGGCAGCTGGCTCCACGTGACTTGTGTTTTGTTTCTTTGTCAGCCTCCCCGTCCTTGTACTGAAGTAGAATAGACACCCTCTTGACTTCCAAGCCCGGCAATAGCCTTGAACACGCCAGTGCAATGTTCTGTGTGTAAGTGTCTTCCCTAGAACACTTACGGGCCAGCGATGGGTAAGGAGCTCCCTGAATCTTAAAGTACAAAAGGGCCCATTCTCTGGGGACCCTGGATATAGGATGGAGTTGTTTGGAACACATGAAAAAAAGTAAACATTAAGAATATAGGAATACAGTATGACTTGATTAAGTTGAACCCGGATGTTCAGAACGTGTGGTAATTGTAATATGGCTTTTTACCATATATAAAAGGGTATCAGTAAACAAGTTAACTGAGTAAATAAAACAAAAATTGGGGAGGATATTTAACCCATTAAATAAAACAAACTGCTTTTATTTAGAATCATCTGTTTTTTTAAACAGGGGAAGCAGTAATTACAAATAAAATCACCAAAGTGAGGATCTTAAAGGACATGTATTTAGCACATATTCGTAGTCTATATAACATTGTATCTATTTTGAAGTAATTCCTAACTTTTTATTAGTCCATACCACTTTAACATCTGTTAGTGTGAATTAATACATTTTTTCTATATTTAAATTGATATCTGCGTTTCTAGTGACTTTGTGATTTTGGTGGGAAGCCTTCTATATTAAAACCTAAATTTAAAAAGGGTGATTTTTACATTATAGGAAAGAGTCTTAATTTCTCAAAGTCTCTGCCTTAGTATTCATTTAATGGCAAGACTTTTGCATATAAATGTTTGGTTATTTGCATTCAGTTTTTCATTTCAGTTGCATAAATTAAGTGCACTTACATTGTGCTCTTCATGCATAGTTTCTGATTCCAAATCAAGGAATGTATACTATGTGTCTGGGGTCATCAAGAAACGAATTTAGGAAACTGTTCTTAAATCTCCCTCTTGCTTCTGAATATCCCCGTAGTCCTAGGTTCTGCCTGAAGAGACCGATTGCTTCCCAGATTTATCCTGGTGTTGGTCTTTTGTGCTCATTGATTTGTGTTATTATGGATGTAAACATTTTTTGTATTAATGTTCATGTCCAAGTAAAAATTATGAGATCGTTTATAGGTTTGCATACTTTACCTCTGAATTGTTCTTGAGGGCATTTCTTTTCTGGCCATAGTTTTATTTGAAAAGTGAAAATTTAGACTGAAAGTACTTGTGTTAATTAAGAGTGAACCCTTGAGTTTCAGGAAGAGGAAGAACTTGCGCTTTAAGACTTAAAAATAAAATGTATTGTTGTGGGCCATGAATAACTCAAAACTAGTGCTAACTCATGTGGAAATCTTTGTGGAATAAAATCTTTGGATAGAAATGTAATGAACTGAAAACAAATTATTTTACATGTCTATATAGGACAAATGTTTAACAAAATTCAGCAGCTCAATTAGTACATTGCAGTGAAATGAGGCTTCATGAGTCTTGTCCTGTGGAATGTTACAGAATGTTAGGATACAAGTTGGGGTTTCTTAATTTAAACAGGGCAACTTGTTTATGAGTTGTATGAAGTAACAGTATATTATCCCTGTTAAAAATCTAGTGTAAAAGATTGAGACAGTTGAACATTTTAACACTAACTGAATATTTGATTATATTAAGGAATTATTATTGAGTACTTTTTAGACTTGTTAAGGGTATTATGAAAAAAGAGGCAATAACATTTAAAGGTACATTCTGAAATATTTACAGATATGATACGATGACTGGGATTTGCTTTAATATATATGGAAGGGAAACTAGGTGTCATAGTCTGTTTGAGCTGCTATAACAAATTATCACAGACTAGGTGGCTTATAAACAGTAGGAACTTACTGCTCAAAGTTTTGGAACCTGGAAGTTTGAAACCGGGGTCCCAGCATGGTCTGGTAAGGGTCCTCTTCTGGGTTGCAGACTTCTTATACCCTCACGTGGCAGAAAGGGCTAGGGATTCTCTCTGGACCCTCTTTGATAAGGCACTGATCCCATTCATGAGGGCTTCACCACACGACGTAAGCATCTCCCAAAGGTCCCACCAACTAATACCATCACTTCTCGGGGTTAGGATTTCAAAATATGAATTTTGAGGGGGGAAACAAACATTCAGACCAGAGCACTGGGTGTGAGGAGTAGATGAAACAGGAGAGGCCAAGGGTTGAAGCTGGACAGTGGGGGTTCATTACATTATTCTGTGTTTGTATGTTTGAAATTTTTGATCATAAAAAATTTAAAAAATGGAAAAAGCCACACACATACATAGAACTTATACAGTAGAAATACACTGATACTTTGTCAAAGGTAACTAAGGAGGGTTTCGAGGGAAAGGGGTGCCTAAAAATGTCAGCAGTTTGATTATGTTGCAATTCTATACAACTACATATATACAACTACCGATACATGATTTTAAAACCCAATAATACTGTAGTTTTATTTGAATTAAGATAAGGCTTAGAAAAGAAAAGAACATTTGCAGTTTTGGCAACAGTCTTTAATTCAGCAAACATTGTTTTAAAGCCCCACTGTACCAGGTACTGTAGAGATTGCTGGAAATTCAAAGAAGAACATGGATACGGGCCTTGTACTAATGTAGTTGGTAAGAATTTTACATGTCATTCCCCAGTATAACGTGATAAGGGCTCTAATAGACTTATAAAAAAACTATTATAGGAACACAAAGGTTAGAATGATTTAAATCTACTTTTGTAGGTCAAGGAGAGTAGGTAAGGAGCATGTCAGGCAAGACTGTGCAGGGAGCTGGCCTCTGATCTGGGCCTTAAGGGGGATGAGTAGGGTTTTTCTAGGCAGAGAAGATGGAAAAGCTTTTGCAGGCATCGAAAGCAGCACAATCGATAGCACGGAGCGGTGAGAATGAATTCAGCCAATGGTAATAGGCTCGGTGAACATGAAGCGCCAGGTGAAGTGGGGTGAGTGCAGTGGAGGAGAAGGCAGATACCAGAACATGAAAGTCAGATCCAGAATGTGAGTTCTCCCCACAGCCTGAAGAGTAGCATCCCTTAGACCTGTTAGCCTGAACTTCCAGGTCCAGTTTCAAGCTATACCTATGACTTTGGATAGGATTTGTCACCCGAGTTTGATCAAGGGGTTCTAGCTGCGGTGTCACTTTACTCGGGGAGACAGACTGGCATCTGTGTACAGATGAAGTTGGCTAACAGACAGCCAACAAGACTCTCCACTGCTCTGCCAAACAGGTTGCTCTCATGCGTTCGTGGGAGTTCCGGTTGCGTTCCTACTTTATGCTGAAACATACTGGTGGGGTTTGAAGCCCAAGTCGTAGATGTACCGTTTCCTGGAGTAGATCCTAGAGGCTCCGATTCTCTCAGACCAGAGGAGGGATGTCTGACCAGCCTCCTTGAAGAATTATTCTCCTGCTGCTAGACCTTAGGGTCCACAGCAAGAAGCTAAAATGGCTTCTGAGCAGAGGTGGATTTTTACCATGAAGTGAATGAAACTTCAGTGTCAGGTCCCCTCCCTTGCCCAGCCCTTCACAGAGTTCTGGGAGAAATTTTCATACAGGCATGCTTTATTTTATATTAGTAATTTCACTATTAAAGAGTTAAATATTGCAAGCCTCAGGCCCCACAAAACCTGAAACTGCTTTTTGCTCCTGAGCATTTTTTTCGAAGCTTCTCTGCTTTACTTTTCCTTTCTGAAAAGAACAGATCACAGTATCTTCCCCCTCACAAATCAGTCAGAGATTACTAAGCAATTGTATGTAACATGGAACCAGAAGCTATTTTCTGAGCAAGTGAAATGTGATAATTAATTTGGTACTGATGGGAGAAGGGAAGGGTCTCCTCCTTGTAGGCTCCCTGGGTAGGTGCTACTGGTCCAGCAAAGAATCTTTGCTGAGTTTGGCCCTGCCCAGGGCAGACTACATGCCGTGCCTTGTGTCCACTGTCCTGCACTGATCTCTGTGTTCTCACTTTTCTCCTCTCTGACCTACAGCTGCCCCATGGCTTTCATAGCCCAGCTGTGTAGAGCCAGATGCAAAGCCAGTTCTGATATCGCTGGCAATGAGGACATGAAAAAGGTGCACGAGGCTACTATCTCTAGATGGACCCGCGATGTTTCCATGACCAGAGATGTTTCTGTGCTATATTGAACAGACTAACCTTCATTTTTACATTGCTCCTTTTAATGTATTTGCATTATAGTCTTAGAAACCATCAAGTCAACATAGTACCTTTAAAAATATGGAGCATGACTCGGAGAAAAGGCCATTTCCTGGGCTGGGGTAGGGAAAGTACAACATGGACCTGGAAAATCTTGTTGAGTCAGAAAGAAGTGGGGAGTGGTCAGAGAATCAAAAGGTTCGAACAGCCTGCTTGATGGGCTCCCACTGGTCAAATTGGGAGAAAAATGAATGTCAAAATAAATACGGCAATGGGTTATAACTAATTGAGTAAAATAAGAATCCTTAAGTCCATACTGATACAGGAATTGAGTAAATAGAGTGGGGAGAGAGAGAGTAAAACCCTTACTTAGAAGGCCAACCACTAAATATAAAAGGAAGGATGGAGTTGCAAAATGGCCCACAGTATGGTAAGACTGGTAGGTGAAAGTTTGGTGAGGAACAGGATATTTACATAGTCTCAGAGTATCTCCCCACAAATTTCTTGTTAATTACAAAGATAAATAGAGTAACTTTATAGTAGAGAAACCTAGGGGATATCACTTTAACCAAATGATCCAAGTTAACATTGACAATATAGAGACAAACCAACATCTCCTGCTTCTTGGTATGATGCGCTGAGGATACACTGTGTTATTCTAAAAAAGAATTACCTGAATCTAATCATGGGGAACCATCAGACATACCCGTTCCGTTCTGTAAAGGAATGGGCCTGTAATCTTCAAAAACGTCAAGATCAAGAAGACAGAGGACTACTGAGGAGGTCAAGGGCAGGGACCACAGGAATGGACAGGTTGGAAAGGGCAGAACAAATACTTCTACTCTTTGGGTTGGTGGTGGCAGCTACCGGCTTGCTCACGAACAGGTTTCTGAACCAGTTTTCAGACTTCGCTCTTCAGATGAGGTGGTGTGGGAGGGAAGGTCCTTTAAATGAGGATTGCAAAAGGCATCAGAGAAGGCTCTTACAAGTTGGATCTCCTCCCACAGTTGGGGGTAACAGATAGGAAATTCTTTGCTGATGGTGACTTGAGTTTACAGGCTCTACTCTGTCAATACCTTTATATTTATCTGGTTCTTGTTATCTAAATGATGTTTTTCAAATTCCACCATAAGGAGGAGGGGACAAAGCTAGGATGACTAAGTGAAATCCACAAACGATTATATAAAAATGTTTCATCCTTTCAGCCACTGTGAAGCTGGGGAGATCCTGGCCGGGAGAAGGACTCAGATCTCATTGACCTCCGAGCCCTAAGACCCTCCCCCAAAGTCCCTCTATAAAATGGCTAACCACCCCACTAACCTCTCCCCACCCCCCGAAAAAAAAGTTTCATCCAAGTGTTTTAAGTTGGCTGATTTGATTGGAATGTTCTGGTCATGGGTTGGCTGTTTTGACTAGAGATTTAGTCAACACCCCAGTGTTTGCTGGCATCTGTATCTGTGGTGTCCTATGGAAAATTACACAAGCTATTGAATTTTTCCATTAGGAGGCTCAGCCTCAGTTTCCTCCCAGACCATCTTTTTCTGGCCTCCAGTGAGGACTGCTAATGAACAGCAATGTAGCCAAAGGATGCTCAAGGGAAGTTAAGAAGGCCTGTGTCGCAGAGACCTTTGGCTAGTCAGATTTTTCATGTTTGTTGTATAATTTTCATAATGCCATGTTTAATACATAGTGTAGGTTATGTTAGTTCATAACTATAATGTTTTGACAACTGGTTAAATGTTTTATGGCTGTGGTTTTTAGGATTTAGCCTAAATAAAACATTTCAGGCTCATTCTGACAGGTGTACAATACTAATTTAACAATTAATTTTTTATACTTAAACATCACATTACTTTCGTCCTTTTGTGGATTGGTATTTGTTCCATCATTTGAAATTGCTTAGTTTGTCTTAATGGGAGTATTTTTTGTTAACCAGGAAGCTAGGTACCGCTTCCTATAACTTTTTTTTGGAGTTAATGAGTAGTTGATGGGCATGATTTTATTTCTATGAAAATGACTGAAGTTAAAGAAGGGTGGCGCAGTCTTACCAAGAGTTGAGCGCCTGCATCTGGGGATCACCTTTCTCTGCCCTTTTGTCCATTTTTTGCTCTTCGTAGTTTGCTTTTCAAGTCCATGTGACTTTTGACTTTGTCTTTCAGTTTAATGACTCTTTCCTGTAAGTGCTTTTCTTCACAAGGTTTTTCCACAAAAGTGTTTGCTGGTCGAAGTTCGCTTTTTAATACTGTAAGAATGAGACTTTTCTTAAAGACACTGTTGTACCCACCACTGAGAATGTGCAGTACTGAATTCAAAAATCAGACAGTCACACATTCATTTTTATTATTGGAGTGTGAAGGAGAGGGGTTGAAGAGTACCGGAAAAAACGACTGTAGGAGAAGGATCCAGACTGAAGGCCTTTGCTTCTTCCTCCTTTCCACCCTTGTGAGCTGTTCATTGTTGCCGTGACTGCCACGTACTGTAAGGGGATCGTGATACCTGTGTAAGGGTTGCAGTGGTAGTAATGAAATGCCTTTAGCATAGGCCGAAATTGGGAATTTTTACTAATTTCCTTACTCAGATTTTTAAACATCTTAAGATGGTATCCAACGAACTCGACCTGTTTCTGTATCCCTCTCGCTGGCTGGTGCCTTCTTCCGCTGCAAAGGGACAGTTCACACACAGTCAGCTACGTTTATACCAGTCACAGCCTCCCCTTTCTCCCACCCACAACCCCCTTCCCACTTAAGGTTTCTTTTAGTTTTTGCAAAGCAGCCATGTGAGAGGAATAAAATAATTTTGAAGAGCATTATATGGTGGGAATTTTGACAATGAGTGGAAGATGGTAATTACTCTCTTCCATTAGACTCAGTGGCTTTGGACAGATAAGCTGTATTGAAACGTGTGACCAGGGCATGGGATCATGGATTGTCTTTCACTGTTGTCATGGCAACAGTGATGCAGGTGGCCTATAACTGCCGGGCTGTCAGATCTTATACATCAAACTGGTGCTAAGTGAAAATATGTTAGAGGCATTGGGGAAAAAATTGCCAGCAGTGTTTATAGGATCAGCTGGAGAAAAGTGAGCCGAGTTGAAGATTTCCGTTAAAAGCTCTAGGTGTTTCTGAAGAAATCAGAGTTTTTACTTTTTATTAATAAGAGGAAAGTGGACTATCAAAAGAAAAAATTTGTTTTCTGGATGTTGCACTGCTGTCTGCATGCACGTAATTAACACAATGCCTTTCTTCTTCCCCCTTGAGCTAATGTGATAATGTAGTGGCTTCAGAAGAGGAGAAGGAGACACCGTGTGGTCTAGAAGCTTTGCTGGGGGGCTGGGAAACCAGTTGTGCACACTGCAAGAGGTTTGCGTCCTTCTTTTTCCGGAGAGCTTCACTGAAATTTTGTTAGTAAGAAGTCAGTATTGTGGAATTCTTATACAGCGCTTTAAGTATTCCGTAGAGTGTAGTGTTAGACTCAGCCGTGCATATTGGACTAAATCTGTTTGAATGTAGGAGGGTACATTCAAATGTGGGGAGATTCCTCTTTGTCAAGCACTGTTACCACACCTATTTTTTCCTCTTTTATTTTTTCTTCTTCTCTCTTCATCTCTTCTGTTCTCAGTGCTTTCTGTCTTTCCTTAAACATTTATAAATGCTTTGAACTGAAACTCTCAAATGCTAAGCAACAATGAATATAACTTGTGTGTGTGTGTGTGTGTGTGTGTGTGTGTAAGTGTGTGGTGCCTTGTCTCAAGAAGTTGAAACTAGCTTTGTAGTTCTCATTTAATAACGCTATCTTGGCAAACAGGAAGAAGAAAATCATGTATGTTTCCATTTCCATGTTATATTGGCGGAAAAAGAGGTTCTGTGGAGTTTAAAAAGAAGTATTCCTGGGTGGTTCAGTCTGTTCATTGGTGAGTCAGGATAACAGACGAGGCAGTCGATCATTCCTGATGGGCCCCTGAGTTAGACAGTGTGGCCTCAGCTTCTGATATTTTATTTGAAATATCCTCTCTGCTATATTCTTCAGTGTTGAAAGCTAAGTTAACAAGAGTAGGTAAAATTACCTTTGTATGCCATTGGCATGTAACTGACCAGTCAGAGTCCTAGGGATTCAGTTTAATCCACACACATGTATTGGACATGCACTTAATAGTAGGTATTTTGCTTGTACTTGGCTTCAGAAGGAAGTAGCTCTAACATTTGTTGAGGGCCTACTATGTGAAAAGTAATTAAATTTTTTAATTCTCACAGTATTCTTAAAAAGTTGATATATCATTATCATTTTGCAGAAAATAGCCTTGGCAAAATCAAGATTGAAATGTCTGACTCCAGACTCCATGTATTTTTTCCTTATCATGTGGTTTCAGGAGATGTGCTTTGCCTTCAAGGAGCTCACAGTTTCACTGGAGATGCAGGGAAACATTTAGTAATTACAATACGGATTGTTAAGTGCTATAACAGACATACGTACTGAGGAGTACAAAGCAGGGGGCGTCTGACTCCCAAGAGGAGTTCATGCTGTAGCTGGTTATTACAGGAAGAGTAAATCATTTGAAGGTAGATGAAGAGAAAAGGGAATTCCAGGCTAAGAGGACATCATGGGTAAAGACACAAAAGAATGAGACCATGACATATTCTGGAATGGCAAGTGTGTGTGTGTGTGTGTGTGTGTGTGTGTGTGTGTGTGTGTGTGTGTGTGTGTGTGTGTGTGTGTACACTCGTGTGTTGAGTTAGTTGGTTGACGGATGGGTGCGGGGGAAAGGTGTATAAAGTGATTCTCTAGAGTTAGCATAGTATATATACGTGTGTGTGTGTGTGTGTGTGTGTGTGTGTGTGTGTGTGTGTGTGTGTGTGTCTTGGGGTCCAAAGATTGTGGTTGCTGTTTTAAGTCTTTACAAGCTAGAGGTTGTTGACTTGCATGATAGTTCCCTCTAGATTCTGTTTAATTTCTATTTTTCCCTCTGTGCCTTCTCTTTTTTCAGAATATTTTTTGCTTACCCCACTTTTTTCCCCATCATTCTGGTTGAGGGCTCTCTTGTTTCCCTAAAGAAACCTAAATAGAAGGAGCTAGTAGGCAGAAGAGGTAAACAGTCTGGTCAGCCATCAGTCCAGAGAAATAATTTAAATAATTATGATGAGGAAGATTTGTACATCCAAAGGACTCGGTGGTGATGGTTCTTCAGGTTTAAGCCCCAAGTAGCTGATGGAAAACTAGACTCAGATTTAGTCTCTGTACTAACTGCTGGCCAATATATTTTCATCATGTAGTTTATATACATAATGGAGCTTTTAGTCCTCCATTCAATAATGGTCATAAATTCTCTGCTTTTTGTGTTCTTGTTTTCATAAAGGCACTGCTCCTTTTAAACCTAACTCCTTGATTAATAGATTTTATTCTGAAATTAATCTCATGATTTTGTTAAGCCTTGTCTGTTTTATTTGTTTTTATATTTTTTCATTTGTTAAATTAAAAAAATTTTTTATATGCGTGGCTTGCAGGGTCTTAGTTCCCCAACTAGAGATTGAACCCGCTCCCTCGGCAGTGAAAGCACGGAGTCCTAACCACTAGACCACCAGGGGATTCCCAAAGCCTTGTTGTCTATTTTAGATCAAAAGAGAAAAATAATGAATTTTTCTCAAGTTATGATTGTCAGTGATTTCCAAGCAGTCCAGGCAATTATGGTACCAATGATTAAGAAAAAGGTGAACATTAAAGCCATAAAAAGTGATGGAATTTGAGTGTTGGTGTACATCAGTCTCCATGCCACACTAAACTAGTTTGTTAATATAAGATTTCAGATCCTGCTACTTTTAGAGGTATTTGGAAATACCGATTTTTTGGTTTTGTTTTGTTCAAAGAAACCAGAGTCTAAGGTCCCAGTCACATGAGGAAGATTCTTCTTGACTTTTACAGCTCACTCGTCTGTGGGGCATGCACACGAATATATACTTCTGTTGGATTGGTATGCCCAAGACTCGTGCATATGGCAGTGTGACAGTGTGTTATGTAAGGATATTTACTCCCGGTGCTATAAATCCATTGACCAGAGCTGAGGCTTATGATACTCAGGAACACTTGGAAGGAAAAGAATATTCTTGTGATACCCAGGGCTGAAGAGAAGGATTAGTCAGTCCACCCTTGCCTCCAAGCAGGGAATGTCTAATCAAAGAGGGAGATTTTTGGAAACAGCAGGAAATGGAAAATTAATTTAAGCTTCCTCTCCTAGCGTCTTTTCACGTGTCTCTAGAGTGGTTCTTTTTTTTTTTTTTTCCCCTAAGAAAAGTGAGTTTTTACAAAGAAATATACTGAACTATTGATGCCAAATGATTTGTTCATTTTAGAATGACTGTCCCTAGTGGTATAGCATAATGCAGAGTGATGGGGCTAGTAAGGAATCTTAAAAGTGGGGGGCTTCCCTGGTGGTGCAGTGGTTGAGAGTCCGCCTGCCGATGCAGGGGACGCGGGTTTGTGCCCCGGTCCGGGAAGATCCCACATGCCGCGGAGCGGCTGGGCCCATGAGCCATGGCCACTGAGCCTGCGCGTCCGGAGCCTGTGCTCCGCAACGGGGGAGGCCACAACAGTGAGAGGCCCACGTACCGCAACAACAACAACAAAAAAAAGTGGGATTAGGAGCATTGAGGTGGAAAAACCATGCTAGCTCATTTAAAATTTTTATTGAATTTGGAATCATATTCAGTTATAATTTCTTCAAGGACAGAAATGTTTCCCTAGTTATTCCTTTGGGTGTTTGCACATCAGGATCTCAGGATTTCAGCATCAGTGGGCCAGTATCTCCATCACTCGACTGGTATGTCGTGGATATATTGACCAGACTGTGGAAGAGGGTGTCATTGTTTTTCCTCCGTGTTCCTCACAAACAGCTTCTTAGAGTTACATGCTCACTTATTAATTTGTCAATTAAGCTATTTAAACAGGCAACTGTTTGTTATACTTTATCAATAGTAGGCTTCGTAAACAAGAAAAACAGATGTGCTCTAACTTGAAGATGCCCTGTTTTGTGAGACAGAGGCTGGGCTGACCTCTTGGGTCTTTTCATGTTTCATTCCTGTTATTCATTGCACAAAGTACTAAGAGGTTCTGTAGGGATCCTTGACACGAAACTGCACCTAAGTTAGCTCTGAAAAAGTAGAACAGGAGATGTAGACTTGATGAGAATTTGAAGTGGAGTGTCAGGCTAAGACCACGATAATCTAGTTTCACATGAAACCTCTGGATCCACCACTGGTTAAATCTAGTGTCATGATTATTTTGATCACTATTTTAAAGGGCTTTTTCTCTAGTTATGAATAAAATGCTTTATCCGAAAATATGAAGTACCCAAAAAAGGACTTTATTTTACACAACATCTTTTTTTTTTTTCTTTCTTTTTAGCCGCATGGCTTGCGATATCTTAGTTCCCTGACCAGGGTTTGACCAGGGTTCCCTGGCAGTGAAAGCACGAGTCCTAACCACTGGACCACCTGGGAATTCCACGCAACATCTTTTTTTGTGATAGGACACAAGGCCTAAGGAAGTTCCATGCTGGTGGTGGTGGCTTTGAAGAGAGTGGAAAGCTTTCTGTGGTCAGCCAAGTCAAGGAGCTTCAGGACAAGGATCCTGGGATACACTCCTGCTAAGCAGAGGATCCCAGTAAAAATAATAGCATTATCTGTTACTCCTTACAGAAGCACTCTGGACTCTCTACACCCATTCAGGAAGTTTAGAGAGAGAAGCTGAGAGGGCGTTGAATTAATATCTCAGATGAAGGACAGTGCCGCTATTAGACTATTAAAATATACACATGACATATATATGTAATTTAAAATCCCTTTGGCTGGTAAAAAAATGTTTTATAATGATGCCTCAATTCCTTTTTTAAAAAGTTTATTTTATTGAAGTATAGTTGATTTACAGCGTTGTATTAGTTTCTGGTGTACAGCAAAGTGATTCATTTATACACACACATACATATATATTCTATTGCATATTCTTTTCCATTGTGGTTTATTACAGGATATTGAATATAGTCCCCTGTGCTATACAGTAGGACCTTGTTATCTATCCATTCTATATATAATAGTTTGCATCTGCTAATCTCAAACTCCCAATCCCCCACTCCCCTTCATAGTGATGCCTTAATTCTTTTATTTAAGATGTGGTATTACTGGGTTTTAGTACCAGATGAGCACCTCTGCTCGAGAACAGAGGTTACTGATATGATGTGTACAACAGTACATACTGTACTGGGAGAAAAATAGTGGAGAAATATTATTGTTTGAGTCATTTCCTGACCAGTGGGATGGGTTGCTCTATAAACCAAAATTTGGTCTCTGCCGTGATGAAGCTGACAGTGTTGCTTTGGTGTCAGTGTGCTAGTAGCCAACAAGACTGAAGATGAGGCGGAATTTTTACCTTACTAGCCATTCCTGGGGCTAGCTGGTAAGGCTGGACCGTCTTGCAGAGCCCAGGAAAGTGGTATCATGAGGACAGGTAAATGGTCAACACAGATGTCATCTCGTTCCAAGTTACATCAGTCCTGCTGTGCCTCATATTTGTTATAGAATGATTCACACAGAAGAACCATTTTGATTTTTCATATCTTTTTAAAACAATATTTTTAGCATGTCTTTATGCTTTATATAAAGCTGTATCTCCAATAGGCTGGCTTAATTTTTTAGGAAACCAGTTTCAGATGAAAGGCTTCCTAATGCACAAAAGAACCTCATCTGTCCCTCAGAACCAAAACAAACACACGCATAAACAACAACAATACAGGAGTTTCAATTAAGATTTTCAGAGCACGAATACCCATTTAAATGTACCTAATTCTCTGCTAGCAACCACTTTAAATTATTGTTCTTTTTAAAGGAAAATCCAATATAGTTGAAAGCCTGTGCTTTTATAAATATAAGATTCTTCCTTGCATTATCTGAGAGAAAGAGAAAAGCATGTCTGGCTTTTTCGAATTTAACATATTCTAGCTAATCAGAAAATCTTTATTAATTACATTTATGAGCTCTATAGCACTGAAAGAGGGTCTTTGAAATTTTTTTGGTTACAAAAAACATGATGAAAAGAGTTAAACTGTATATTATCTTGTAATTTTGGAAAAAGCACATTATTGGGTCATATCAGTCCAATGGCTTTTAGTAGAACAAGCACCGGTCCCTAAGACCTTCCTCACCATCTGAGAGGATGAGGGAATTTCCTACTGTTAAAACAAAGCCAGCAACATGGGGGTGCGAGGAGACACTTGGCCACGGAAGAATAAGTTTGGGTGTGAGCTGCATTTCCTGTTTTGCAAAGAGTCAGTTTTTCTGGATTTTCGGCATTTCGACTTCTTTTCTCTCTTCATGGCCATACTCTGGCTTTCATTCCCATAACTGTGTAACGGGCCATTTTCATTCCGGACACAGAATGAGGCGTTGGTGGGATGGCAAAGCAGCAAAGACAGCAATTGGGTGGATCATAGGAAGGGAGCCAGTAGGTACACCTTGGCTCCACAACTGACTAGCTTTGTGTTTTGGGCAGGTGTTATGGACTCAGTTATGTCCCCCCGCAAATTCATAGGTTGAAGCCCTAACCCCCCAATGTGATTGTATTTGGAGATAGTGCCTTTAGGGAGATAAGTAAAGTTAAATGAGGTTAAAGGGTGGGGCCCCTAATTCAGTATGAATGGTGTCCTTGTAAGAAGAGTGAGACACCAGGAGTGACTGTATACGGTGAAAAGACCACGTGAGGACACAGTGAGAGGGCAGCTGCCTGCAAGCCAAGGAGAGAGGCCTTTGGAGAAACCAAACCTGCCAGCACCTTGATCTTGGACCTCCAGCCTCCAGAGCTAGGAGAAAATAAATTTCTGTCGCTTAAGCTACTCAGTCTGGTATTTTGTTATGACAGCAATAGACACTAATACAGGAGAGTTACAAAATCTCTAGGCTTCAATTTCCCCATCTAAATTTAAGGTGGAGTCAGACATCATTCTCATGTTACAGGGTTTTGGTATGAGAATAAATGATACAGTGCATCATGGGTGCCACGTCATATATGGAGGGAGGGATGCCCACAAGCACAGGCTAGCGTTCATTTCCTAATGGCCCAGGCTTTTTGCTGAGCACTAAGCACTACAACAAAACAACACAAAGCATTACACATGTGAGTCTGGAGTTTCCCACCGCATTTTGCCTGGCTGATGTCTTAGGGAAGACCCAGACTTAGGGCACAGATGATGCTTCTCGGTTCCAACACCTGTTATGTATCTCCTTCAAAAGTTAGTTGAGTTCTCCCTGTACGTTTGGGTGTTGTTTTATTTACTTTAAAGACAGTAAAAGGGAAATGTAGTAAATGTCAAACAAATGCTCAGCCAACCCAGCACATGGAGTTGCATCTATTAATTCAGGCTGTTTTATATACTAGAATCACGTATATCTGCAAAATAATGATAGAAGCTTGAGTTTACCCACTATTGTTTGGCCAAGGAACTGAAGGTGTTTTCAATCCTTAACCTCATTTCACTTCTAACTTATACTGATCCAGGAGATATCGGATATGGTTCTCCCCATCAGAGAGTAAGACAAATGAAGGCACATAGCTTTTCTTCCTCACAGGCATAAGAGGTGGAGCTGGTTAGGGACTGGATGGAGAGTCTCCTGGCTTCCTGTGCTGTGATCCACTGGGTTGTTCCTAAATTTCTCTATGAACTGCATCTGTTCAAATATGAGTGGACAAGTCTGTCTTTTCCTTTTTCACAGTAAATAGCAGAGTTTAGGCTCTGTACCTCCAGGGCTTCTAATACGATGCTCTTTACTAAGCTGGCAGTCAATAAATCAGACTCAAATAGTATTGAGCACTAGCTGTGTAACTCCTCCTGTGGGATAAAGGTGTCCTGTGAGACATGGGTGCTGTCCTCGCGTTGCTGATTATCTAGTTGAGGAGATGAGAGCTCTGCCCGGCTCTAGGACAGTTGGGCTTATCATACACGTGCGTTATGTGTAATGCACATTTCTTTAAGACAAATTCAGTTCCCCCCAACTATTCTATCTATTGATAAATAAGAGAAGTATTGGGGCTTCCCTGGTGGCGCAGTGGTTGAGAGTCCGCCTGCCGATGCAGGGGACACGGGTTCATGCCCCGGTCTGGGAGGATCCCACATGCCGCAGAGCGGCTGAGCCCGTGAGCCATGGCCGCTGAGCCTGCGCGTCCGGAGCCTGTGCTCCGCAATGGGAGAGGCCACAGCAGCGAGAGGCCCGCATTACGCAAAAAAAAAAAAAAAAAAAAAAAAAAAAGAAGTATTTCCTCTGGAGGAGAAGTATTCTAGTAGTTAGGCTGGGACGCTGTGCCGAAACTGATGAAGATGGTGTTCCAGTTACCTCTTGCTGCTGGCAAACCACACCAACACTTGGTGGCTTAAAACAACCCCCATTTAATTATATCTGTGATTTTGTTGATCATGAATTCGAGCAGGGATCAGCCAGGTGACCCTTCTGTTCCCTGTAGTGTATCACAGGTCACTCAGTGATCTGGTCTGGAGGGTCCCATATGGCTTCACTCACCTGCCTGGCACCTTGGCAAGGGTTCCAGGAAGGCTGATCTCCTCTGGGTCCCTCTGCCTCTCCATATAGACGCTGGGCCTCTCCATGAGGTTTCTCCACTAGGGTAATCAGATTTCTCACAGGGAGCCTCAGGGTTCCAAGGGACCAAGGCCAAAGCTGATAGTCGTAGGAAATGCTAGGCTTTGAAAGAATGTCACTTTATTGGTCAAACTGGTTACAGGCAGTTCATATTCAATGGGAGGGAAATAGACTCACCTGTCAGTGGAAGAAGGATCAGAGAATTTGTGGCCATCTTGAATCCACCGCAGATGGCATACACCTCTTTGGTTTGCTGGGGTTTTGTTTGTTTTTTTTTTTTCTGTGGTACGCGGGCCTCTCACTGTCGTGGCCTCTCCCGTTGTGGAGCACAGGCTCCGGACACGCAGGCTCAGCGGCCATGGCTCACGGGCCCAGCCGCTCCGCGGCATGTGAGATCCTCCCGGACCGGGGCTCGAACTCTTGTCCCCTGAATCGGCAGGCGGACTCCCAACCACTGCGCCACCAGGGAAGCCCTGCTGGGGTTTTTAAAAATCTTCTTCTTTTTTTCTGAATACACCCAAGATTTCACTTCTAGTGCATTTCAGTTTTCTTTTGCCTGAATTTGAAGCACCTTGGGAATGTCTTGCCCTGTTTTTACCTTTGGTTCTATCTTCATGTAAGGAATGATAAAGCTTGAGGATTCTTTTTGTAAGTGTATAAAATGTGGTCTCTGGGCTTCCCTGGTGGCACAGTGGTTGAGAGTCCGCCTGCCGATGCAGGGGACGTGGGTTCGTGCCCCGGTCCGGGAAGATCCCACATGCCACGGAGCGGCTGGGCCCGTGAGCCATGGCCGCTGAGCCTGCGCGTCCGGAGCCTGTGCTCCGCAATGGGAGACGCCACAACAGTGAGAGGCCCGCGTACCGCAAAAAAAACCCCAAAAACCCTGTGGTCTCTAGCATGGCAGAACTAACAGTGCAGTGGAGAAGGACTGTCATGGATGTGGGTAAATTTAGAACACAAAACTTAATACATTTAGGAAAGATATCATCAGTGTGAGTGAAGTGCTGAGTCAGCCGGGAAATCAGGGAGGAATTCAAAGGGGAGCCGGCATTTGAGCTGAGCCTTGAGAAGGACAGTGGTCTCTACAGATGGGAGGGGGTGGAGGGGGGATGGCATCCGGGAGGAGGGAGAGTGAGCGCGCAGAGCAGATGGTGTGACCCGCAAACAGTGGCTGGGAGCCTGGGCTGCCGTCGTCCAGAGGGCAGAGGTGGGGCTGGCGTGGGGTGGTGAGGCCAAGCAGATGGGTGGGGAACATGCAGACTGGGCTCTGAGCGCAGAGCGGTTCTGAATGTGATGGCCACGCGGGGATTTGTGGCAGGGGCGTGCCCTGATCCGATCTCTGATTCTGAGTGCCATTTCTCACAGCAGGTTTGGGATGGATTGGATGAACTGCAGACAGGTGGCCAAGAAGCCAGTCAGAGGGCAGTCGTCCAGGAGCGGTCACTGGGCATTTGAATGGAAGAGAAAGGTTTTGAGATTGGTGTGTGGTGGGGTTGGGGTGGTGGAACACCTTTTTTTTTCTGAATGCCTCACTGTGTCCAGACACTCTGCTTATATCCCTTATCTAATTTCTTTCTCTCAAAAATCCATTTTTCAGATGAGGTCACTGAAGCTTAGAAACATTTCAGAACCTCCTTGACATTCGAGAGCTAGAAATGAGGAGGGCTGAGCTTCAAAGCCAACCATCTCTGACTCTCCACAACACCTCATTGCCTCGCCCTGCTGAAAATAACGGGCGATAACAATTTATCGATTCTATCAATAAAGAAAAGTAAGATAAGAAAGTAAAGGACACAGTTCATGTCAGTTTACCTGATACTGTCTCTCTTTTTTGTGCCTAAGTGAGTCTGAGTCTAGTAACTGTTTTTATTGTATATTAGAATCTTGTACACAAAGAAAGTATTGTGCCACAGACAGAGCTGGGAAGGAAAAGTAAAAATGAGTCAGAGAGTAAGGGAAACAATGTAGCAGTTCATTTGGGAACTAACTCTGTATAGACCTGCCCCCCCCCAATAAGTCACCTTGCTCATTTTAAGAGCAAAAGGGACAACAATCTATGTCTCTAAAGTTCTATTTCTGCCTAAACCCTGAAGGCCAGGGGTGAATGGCCTGACACGGCCCAGTAACCACAGAGGCTTTGTGCCCGAGTGCTCAGGACTCAGGGCTGCAAGCAGAATCTCACCTAAAAATGCAATTCTTGATGCACATCAAAATGAGATATTGAAAATCAAGACATCTGGAGTAATGGTACGGTATCCACTTGGTTTCACATTCACAGGTTTTCAGAACCCTGATGAGTCCGGGTGGTGATATATAAAGGGTGAGGGGAGAAGAGGGATATTTCTTCTCCTTTTTGTTGCTGAGACTCCATGGCTGGATCAGAGCCTGCATGTAGTAGGTGCTCAGTGAATATTCACTGAATTCACTGATTGCTTAAATGCCAGGTGCCAGGTTCTGCTTGGTGCTTGACATCCCATGTTTCATTTGATCTTCACAAAACAATGAAACCTGGTCGTTCTTTAAACAAATGAAGAGACTGATGCCTAGAGAAGTTACCTGCCCAAGGACAAGCACCTTGCATGTAATAGGGCTGGAATTCGAACCTGGACTTATATAGCCCTTCAACCTTTGCCCATTTGAGTGTACTCTATTACATTCTTTACCAGAATATTGTTTGGGTATCAGTCAACACACTTCACGCATGCAAAATAGAAGTTAGCCCAGTTTGAAAATGTGAGAACTCTAATTCACTGGACCAGGCACATAGTAGGTGCTCAATGAATGTTGACTAAATGAATCACTAGTGCTTCTTTCTCTTTAGTCTACTACTTTGTCATTAACTATTGTGGAGAAAAATATGGAAGACTTGAAGGTTTTTAGCTTTCAAAAAGTTATTTTTGGGCTTCCCTGGTGGCACAGTGGTTGAGAGTCCGCCTGCCAATGCAGGGGAAGCGGGTTCGTGCCCCGGTCCGGGAAGATTCCACATGCTGCGGAGCGGCTGGGCCCGTGAGCCATGGCCGCTGAGCCTGCACGTCCGGAGCCTGTGCTCCGCAACGGGAGACGCCACAACAGTGAGAGGCCCGCGTACCGCAAAAAACAAAAACAAAACAAAAAAAGTTATTTTTAAGACTAGTTTCTTAACACGGGGGGTTTGAGAAAATGCCAAACCAGTCAGAGATAGCTGGTCAATGCCTCCTATCCTGTGCTGGTTTGGAAACATTTGGTAGGAACACAACATTGGGACTACTGTAGTAATTTCTCCCATCTTGCTAAGAGTGATCACCTCCCTCTTGTCACCAGGAAGGGAAGAAACAGTGAGCTGGGAGATGCAGTTGTGAAGTTTCTGGTTTTTCAGGAATGGTCAGATGAGTGGCCGAACTTCACCTTCTTTCCCATCATTCCCTTAACTCTTTGATGTTGTTCGTAGGATTAACCCATTTCTTCTTTCTGGCCAGCCTCCATCCTCTCTTTCCCCGGGGTACATTCCTTCTTGCAATATCCTGTTTCTAAAAGAGCTTCTCCTTTAATATTTTTAATCCGACAGCCTTTTCTTTTAATCCCATTTCAAACTCCTATCTTTTGTGGAAAAATAAACAGATATCCCCAGCCCTCCCCTTCTTTGGATTTACCTGGGTTGTACTGGCTGAACCACTGAAGAAACGAGGCCCACATGACTGGCTTGAAACGAACAAAACCTAGTATCCGCCTTTTCCCTCATCTGAGCTGCTCCTGTACATTTGAGGGTCTGAGAAAAGGTGGGGAAAGGCGTCGGAGAGAGGGGAGGAGGGGAGAGATATTTACCTGCAGGGGAGATACCATGATCACGAGAGGAGAGGGACCTTGATATCAAGACCTAAAAAAAATTATTTTGGAAATGGGACCTGCCTTGAGATAGATCCATTTTTGTGCTCTTGACCTGAATTTAAATCTAAGTCCATGAGTGTTTTGCATGGAAGTGGAGGTGTGGGACATGCTATATTTGGTAGTTTTTTGGCAGATAGGGTTTCCTGTTTCACTGTGTTTTAAAATAAAGCTGCCTGTGCAGATGAATTCTCTAGGGTGTTAAGTTGTAGGTCGCACACTCTTGGTGGGCAAATCCTGTGACGTGGTTGCTTAACAGTTCCAATCTGGTGAAGGTGAGTAATGGTTCATTTGTCGGGTATCTCAGTGTAAAATTTCCAGATAAACACAATCTACCCCAGTGAGTGCTAAAACTTAAAACAAGCAAACAAACAGAACAAAAAACCCAACCACACACTGCTAGAAAGCGTTCTTAAAATATTTTACATTTCCTTCTCTCTGCCAGTAGAGAATACCGGACAGAATTCGAGTCTCTCTTGCTATCTCAGTCATCATTATGAGGGTAAATACTGCACCTCCGTTGTGTGATGGTGTCATTAGGGTCTGTTCATACGTGTGGGACTCACTGTCCCTAAACGTGCAGTGTCCCCAGACTGCTGTGTGCTCTTTGTTCTTTTAAAGTTTGTCTCCTCTTTTGCACGTGTTACCCCTTGTACCGCTACCACTGCATCGGCCCCTGGGAGCCCCTCTCCACCGCACCTCACCTCATATTTTACATCTAACTTGCCGTGCCCGGGGCATGAGATGGCAGATTATTGGAGGGTGGAGTTAAAGCGAGAACAAATAGGCTGTGAATGCAGACCAGACGCCCCCATGAAAGTTCTCTCTTTAAGTCCTACTCTGTGCACTTTCTTATTTATTTATTTATTTATGGCTATGTTGGGTCTTCGTTTCTGTGCGAGGGCTTTCTCTAGTTGCGGCGAGCGGGGGCCATTCTTCATCGCGGTGCGCAGGGCCTCTCACCATCGCGGCCTCTCTTGTTGCGGAGCACAAGCTCCAGACACACAGGCTCAGTAGTTGTGGCTCACAGGCCTAGTTGCTCCGCGGCATGTGGGATCTTCCCGGACCGGGGCTCGAACCCGTGTCCCCTGCATTGGCAGGCAGATTCTCAACCACTGCGCCACCAGGGAAGCCCTGTGCACTTTCTGATACTTGGCATCTCTGTAGTGTGTCTGAGGTTCCAGCCTGTATTCTGGTTAGTTAAGGTTTCAAGACAAGTGAGCTGTCATCCTGTGACTCATCGTGTACTGTTTTAAGCAACGACCCAGCCTCCGAGAATAAAAGGATGTCTAATCATCTCCAGTTTCCTGCCACGGTTGACGTCACTGTCATCGTCATTACCTTCAAGTTCATCACGTTATTAAGTACCTGAAGTAGATAAGTTGCCAGACAAAACATGTTACGTAGATACAGTCCTTGGTGTCTTGGCGTCTGTCTTCTTTAAATAGATAACACAAAAATGGATCTAATTCGGACCAAGGTATTGATTGCCCTGCAGTAATAGATGGCTTTAACCAGCCATCTGAAAGCACAAGTGAGGCATCCCAATTGCTGAGAACCTGCTGCCTGTAGCAGACGCCCACTGTGTGAACTGGGTGCTGAGACCACAAGCAGAAATGTTACACACACACACAGAGAAATGTGTGTGAACATGATGGGGGCCCAGAGGAGCTGCATGTAACCTACTCAGGAGGTGGAGAAGTCAAAGAAAGATGAAGCCTGGGCAAAGTCATCGTTATTAGCTGGGTGAAGTGGGGGAGGGGCTGCTCTCAGGAGAGCCTGAGCTAGAAGGAGGGACAGGAAGAACCCTGGAGGGGCAGTGCTGAGTGCAGTTTGTGCATCAGGGAGTGACTGCAGTGACGGTGGACAGGAGCACAGGTTCTGCATGTGACGACGAGGGGCCTGGCGAGCAGGCAGAGGAGAAGGGCACTGGAGTTACGGATTAGGTCCTTCCTGTGGGCGTGTGTGGGGGGCACTGGAGTTACGGATTAGGTCCTTCCTGTGGGCATGTGTTGGGGGCACTGGAGTTACGGATTAGGTCCTTCCTGTGGGCGTGTGTGGGGGGCACTGGAGTTACGGATTAGGTCCTTCCTGTGGGTGTGTGTTGGGGGCACTGGAGTTATGAGCAGGAGGGGTTTGGGCTTGAACTAGGGTCGTGGCCTCATCTCTAGATTCTGGGAGCTGGATTTGAGAAATGTGTGTGAAATAAAATTCAAAAAGTTTGCTGATGGTCATAAAAAGAAACGAAATTGAGTTACTTGTAGTGAGGTGGATGGACCTAGAGTCTGTCATACAGAGTGAAGTAAGTCAGAAAGAGAAAAATAAATACCGTATGCTAACACATATATATGGAATCTAAGGAAAAAAAAAAGGTTCTGAAGAACCTAGGGGCAGGACAGGAATAAAGATGCAGATGTAGAGAATGGACTTGAGGATATGGGGAGGGGGAAGGGTAAGCTGTGACAAAGTGAGCGAGTGGCATGGACATATATACACTACCAAACGTAAAATAGATAGCTAGTGGGAAGCAGCCGCGTAGCACAGGGAGATCAGCTCGGTGCTTTGTGTCCACCTAGAGGGGTGGGGTAGGGAGGGTGGGAGGGAGACGCAAGAGGGAAGAGATATGGGGATATATGTATATGTATAGCTGATTCACTTTGTTATAAAGCAGAAACTAACACCGCACTGTAAAGCAATTATACTCCAATAAAGTGTTAAAAAAAAGCGTGCTGATGGATGTAGGCGGTGAGGAGAGGGGCGCAGTAAAGCATGAGCCCTGGTCCCGAGTGCAGGTGCTGTCACAAATGGAAGGGTCACGCTGGCGAGGAAGATAATGGATTCAGCTTTGTGAAGATGGCTAGGGAAGCACTGGTGGTCCAGGCTGAGTTCTCAGTATGACCTTGGAGAATCTGGGGTTGGAGGGTCCCACGGATTTGCTCTTTGAAAGTTGGAGACAGCAGCTGGCATTGCTGGGAATAGATAAGGTGGGAACAAAGGTTCTTCTCATTCAGCCAAAGTTAAACCTGACAAAAGAGGGAAATGTATGTTGCACCCTGATGGCAGGGGACTCTGTGACACTTTGAGGAAGGTGGGGCTCCTAGCTGAGCCCCACCCCCAAGCCCAGGCCCAGCTCTGGGGATGGTGGGTGGCAGCAGCCCAGCCTGTGGCAAGGCAGCCCCTCTGCAGACGCGGGCTCAGATCCGCCCTGCTGATTGGCCTGGGTCTTGTTCTGGGCCATCAGTGGCAGGCTTCCATCCATACCTCCAAGAGACTGCCACTCACCGGGGGTAGGGCCAGAGAAGAGGAACTTGTTTTTCTACAAAGTGACTTCTGGCTTTGAGACAAAAGAAAAAGAACAGTTTATTGCACACTTCATAACTCAGAAGCTATGGATCAGCTGAGAAACAGAGAGGCACAGACGGACAGAGGAAAGAGGGAGGAAGGGAGGGGGAAGATACCCGAATAGTTTGTTCAGCTTGAAACACAGCGGAAAGGAAGAGAAAGTTACTCTTGTGCTGGTCCTTAATTAGGAAATTCACACTCTGGCCCCTAGGTCTCTCAGGGACCACGCTCTCCATCTTTTGAAGTGCTTTCTCTCTCATCAGAGATGGGTCAGGGTGATGACTGAAAAGGAGCAACAAAGGAGCAAACCGGTTGAGGTTTAAAGTTTTCTTAATTAGAAGAGCCGAGAGGAGACGAGTGAGGGCAATCCGAGTCTCCCCCAGTGTGGCTGCCACGGTCAGCACGTGGGGGGGGGGCTCCTGGTTAGCTTTATATGACTTGTGGGGTTTTTTTGTTGGGCACTGCACAGATTCCCTTCTCTGTTATTCAGTTGGGAGCATGTAGCCTGAGGATGGCGATTCGCTAGAGCCTGGCCAGCTCATCTTTGCACAGCCCAAGATGAGGTATACAATTACTTCGGCAGCTCACCAGGCCTTTCAGCCCCTCGCTGTACACACAGCAGGAGGACAGGTTCATCCTCTCGCGCCTCGCCCCCCTCCCCCTCCCCCTCCCCAATTCCTCCTTACCTGGATGAAATCCTGGTGTACACGGACCTAGCCTGCAAATAGAACGGCCGGCGCCTGTTACGTCATCAGGCCCGGCGAACCTCATTGGCAGAGAAGTTAAGAGTCTTATTTTAGACCCAGAGACTGGGCCCCCTGGATCCAGCTAGAACAGGTCTCTTCCAGCCTCAGCTGCCGGCCCTCCTCCCGCGCTTGCTGGGGCTTCAGAGGATGGACTGTTAAGAGGGAGCTTGCTGCTAAAGGCAGGGTGAGCAGGACAAGCTCAGTGCTCTTCAGCTGGGAAAAGGAAGATGCTGGCAACGCAGAGATCGCTTACCACCCAGCTAGCCGGTATCCTGCCCTCCGCACTGGTACATGCCGCCTTCCTAGTGGCTGCTAACCGCTGTGCATCGGGCAGGAGCCGGTTATAAAAGACTCGGGCTGTTCCTCAGCCTCTCATCCTTTCCCCTTTGCTTCCCGTAGTCAGGGTTTAAAACCCGTGTTTTGTATCCCAAGTAGACCAAGTGTATTCCAAAGGATGTCTCAAGCTAGGCTAATACATTTCAACTATGATGCTTTCTCTGCAAGCGGGAGGTTTAAACCTTCTGGGATAAAAGCCTTAATGCAGCGAACAGTGGTATAGATTTGATCCAGGAAGGCAGAGTAAATAAAATATTCGAAAAGACTAGCCTTCACTTTCGTGGTTAGGACCTACTGAACAACCAGAAAGGACGTTTTTTTAGAAATTGAAAATCTGGACACATCATCTGGCAAAGCCTCCCCCCCCCCCGATTTAATTATAAAAATTCACATCTGGTTATGCCTTTAAGGAATTTTTTTTAATCAATTTTTTTTGGACAAAGTATTAACATACCTACCACAAACCTGTAAGATGACAGCAGGCTACAAATAGAATTTTTAGATATTTCAGCTCAGGGTTGCCTGGGAAGATTCACGTTCCCTACACTTTAGGGTCCAATTACAGATGCATAACCCCCCTGTGTGGAAATCTGAGTGCAAAAAGAGCAGTGAGAACTGAATTAAGATCTTGCTGTCTTCACGTTTGGCGACTGTGCCTGCCTTGATTTCACAATAATACATTGCAGTCGTCCCTCCTACTTCCCCTGCTTGTCTCTGGTCTGCTGTCACGCTCAGCAGCTAAAATTCTAGTGATGGTTAATATCACCATCATTATTATCAACTTGGGGCTCTTAAGGGTCAGACATCCCTCCTTCTGGCGGCCACAGTGTAGACCAGGCTCATAACAAAACCGGGGTGTGGCGGGGTGGCCTGGGGTCCCCCTGGAGCGGTTCTGTGGGCCTCTCCTGAATACCCCTGCAGCTCCCACAAAGCAGCGCCTGGCAGCCAACGTCCGGCCCGGGTTTCCTGTTCCGTGGTCGTCGCCTGGGCCGGGCCCCTGACGGCACACATTGAAACGCAAATGACGGCAGTAATTGGCTGAGAGAGAAACCAGGACGAGAGAGCGAGCAGTGCGGCGGGGAGTTAAGTGGCTAAGTGACAATTACCGCACTGCAGCCTCCGGGATCACGAGCTGCCGGCCGTTTGTTCTCGGTTTTAAAGGAGCAATAACACATTAATTGGAGGAGGGAGTCCCGGTTAACGTTGCCTCACCCGGTTTCTCCTCTGATTCTGCTTTGAGGAGGGGGAGTATAGGTGGCCTGGAGAAGGGTGACTGTGCTGACTGCCTCCACCCCCCCGCCCCCCGACCTCCAGTCGGATTAGAATTTTGGAAATTTTTGCCCTGGATTCGGGTAAACCGGTAGTTGGTTTAGTGTGAAGATTTTGTTAAAAGCTCCCTTACGGGAGGGACAGGTTTAACTCTCGGTCACAAGATTCTGGTGTCTACATCAGGGAAAAGCGGGGCCTTAAAATCAGTCCAAGTTGCTTTCTTTCCCTCCAAGAAGTCCATTAACGCTCTGATTTGTTTGTTTGTTTTGTTTACGTTTTACTGCAAAAGTGATCAATTAGCTAGATATAGCAATGAACAACAAAGAAGGTCCCTGCCCTTTGGGGAGCTTATGGTCTGGTTTGAAGAGAAGGATAAGACATAAATAAAACTATGGTCTGTTGGGACTTCCCTGGTGGTCCAGTGGTTAAGACTCTGTGCTCCCAATGCGTGGTTTGTGGGTTCGATCCCTTGTTGGGGAACTAAGATCCCACATGCTGTGTGGTGCAGCCAAAAAGGAAAAAACCCACCAAAAACCATGATGTGTTGTTTTACTTGGAGTGGAGATCCATAATAAGGAGAAGTCTGGGGTCCTGCAGAAGGAGTGGGGAAAGAGGAAGTTGCAAACTAGTGTAGGCTGGGCTAGGCCTGCCCTGCTTTCTTTGAAAGGCCATTTCAACCCTGTTCTGGTCATAAACAACCATTAAGATGATTAGCTTGGACTAGAGGTAAGCAGACTAAACAAACGCAGGAACTAGTCACTTTGGGTGGGTTGATTTCCTTCAGCCTAGCCTAGGTTTTACCAGCCATTCCCTTCTGGTTGAAAGCTTCTTTTGCCTTGTGCAGAGAACTGGTTATTTCAGGAACAGGCACTTGTCTGCTTTGGGACGTGTTTCTACCTGGAGGCCCAAACCTACAAAAATCAGCAAAATGATTACAGGAAAACGTAGACCCTTCCTAGTGGCAGGTAGAAGCACAGTCCTTCTCTTGCCTAGTCTTGGGAGGCCTCGAGAAAAGCTTGCCTCTCAGCTGAGGCCAGATTTGTTGCAGGCCCTGAGTGCAGACTAGGAAGATACAGCTGGTTTTTTGCTATGCCCACTTCTTCGTGAACTCACCAGGCAGAGGTAGACCTACTGGCTTGTGTAATTAGAAAAGGCTTTCTGTTCAATTTCTGAAGAAAGCCTGGATGAGAATTTGTGGAATCACATTAGTAGTAGCTAATGAATAAGACCGTCCAAGAAGATGAATAGATTGCTCCTTTAAATAAACTTTCCTACACAGGATCTTAGCGTTGTGGTAAGAATTAGACTATCTAGATTTGCCTTCTGACTCAGCCACCTACTAGCCATCTGACCTTGAGAAACTGTTTAATCTCTCAGTTTCTCGACTGTCAAATGAGGATAGCATTAACCCATTTCAGGATTGTTCCGAAAAGTAGATGAGTTACTGTAGCATTTAGTAAGGCTGCATGTGAGCACTTACAACAGTGCCTGGAACATAGTAAGTGCTAATTAAATGTTAGCTGCTGTTGTTACTGCTGTGTTGTTGTTATTATTCATGTTCTGTCCCTCATATCTTCGGTATGAATCACGAGAGTAATAACATTCTAACATTCCGTGAACACCATGGGGGGGCCTGGGCAGCCCAAGAATCATTCCCTCTTGGGTTCATTTTACTTTTTCATTGTTAGGTGTGCCACACTGGAAAATTAGCTTCACAGAAAGGATTCCGTAGACTGTTTGTCTAAAGGTTAAAAACAACAATAGCACCACAAAAACAAGCAGCAAATTACTTGGATACAAACTTTGTTCATCAGTCTTGGAACAAAATGGTGTCAGCAAATATAGAAGGTCAGTGTTATTCTTGGGAGAAACTGTCCATTATGTTGTCGAAAATTGCATTGGATATGGAAAAATATGTTTTTTAATACCTTGAATCATGTGATTCACGTACAGCAAACTTCACTCGTTTCGGTGCACTGTTCTGTGAATTTTGACAAATGCACAGCGTCACATAACCACCACGATTAAGACACAGAACAATTCCATTGCTATACCTCCAAAGAAAATATCTTCATGCTACCCTTTTGTAGTCAAACCCTCACCCCCCAACCTTTAATCCCTAGCAACCACTGATCTGTTCTCTACTCCTAGTTTTGCCTTTTCCAGAATGTCATGTGAAGGTAATCATAGAGTATGTAGCCTTTTGAGTCTTTCTTCACTTAGCATAATGCATTTGAGATTCATTCGTGCTGTTGTGGGTATCAGCGAAAAGCTTATTTTTAACTCACAAATCATTGAATTGCATTTTAGAGCTGGATGCAAGCTTAAAGATCAGCGCCAAACCCTCTTATTTCCCAGGTGAAGTAACAGACCCCTAGGGTGAAGTGACTTGCCCAAGGTCATGAAGCTAATTAAAGAAAGAGCATGAATTTGGAATTTCCTACAATTAGTCCAGGCAGCATCTGCTAAATCATGCTGGGATTAAGAAAAATGGGTAGCTGATGTCAGGGGGGAGATCCATTCTTCTTCTTATTTTTGGTCAAGATCTGATCAAGCAAAGTAAGCCTTATTTATGATAATTTTGGAAGAAGTAGATTTCGAAGGGTTGTAATTTCTTTAGAAAGTATATGGATTAGTCTCTTAGTAACACATTTCTTTCTGTGGCACATCAGTGTGTTAATTATGATTTGGTAATAGAGCTTAGCCTGAAGGCCTATTATTTATGTGATGTTTACAGCATGTTCTAATTTATAGGAGTATCCTGAATATTGCTGTCTTCCTCTCAGTTGACCTTTTAATACCAATATGTTTCTAGGTGGCTTTTTCTGGAGCATGCAGCTAGCGGATCCAAGTTGGAATTAAGAGCTATCAGTTCCTTAATTCATTTGTTAAACAATTACTTGTGGAAATTCTACTACATAGAAGAACTGAACCACGGGAGATATAATTAAGACACTGTTTTTTAAGAAGCTTACATTTGAATCGGTACTAAGAACTGGGTACACGAGAAACTCTAATTCAAATTAGTTCTTTTGAATACGCTCAAAATCTTGCTAAGCACTATGAAGAAGTAAAGGTGATAATGCAAACTCCCTTTCCTCAAGAAGCTTACAAGTACCAAAGAGAGATACAAATAGAGTGCTATTGGAAATGTGGTTTCTTGGTTGGGAACCAGTTGCGATGTGTTTTAGTGATGCATAAAGCCCCCCAGAATTTTGTGCCAGGGACGGACAGGTCAGGTCTGTGCTATAGGAGATTTATCTGGTAGCAGCTCATGGGATGGATGGAGAGCCAGAGACTGGAAGCTGGGAAGCAAGCTTGCTGGGAAATGCATCGGTCTGAACAGAAGTGAGGAAAGCCAACCCACTGGGGCAGTGGGATTGGAAAGGAAAAGGTGTTTTGGAGGTCGAAGAACTGGTTGAAAGAAGGAGCATTCAAAAAAGATTATGAGATTGTGCCCTGGGTGACTGGAGGGGCCGTCCTGATGTGATGGACAAATTAGGGTGTCTGGGAGAAGGGGGTGGGTGGTAAGTGGATGGTGGAGAATAGTAAGGCAGGGAAGGGAAAAGGCTTTCTCCCTTTGTTCCTAGGTCAATTTTGTGCCAACAAAATTTTGTGGGAATGATTTTGCATATGGGGCAACCTGTTAATAAGTATTTATGATTGACTGTTACTCATTTCTAGAAGACTAAATATTTCCCATTTTCCTTAACATAATTCCTTAAGAATTGTAGTTTTTGTCCTCAAGAGTTGATGGCATAGTTAGTTATGATCAGACAATGATTTTTGACCCCTTTTCCTACTGATGGCATGATTCATTGCTTAAAAACAGGCAGTGTGAGTAGTGAAGAAGACAGTTTTTACATAGGTGGAATACAGACTGTAAATTATCACTCTGAAAAGGGCACCCCTTAGTTAGGCATTAAAGGAACACATGTTAAGACAACTTTAGGATGAAGTTGCATGCCTAGAAGACTGAAAAAGTAAATAGAAGTTTTAAACCCAGTGTTGATCAAAATGTGGGAAACCATCTTTGCTTACACTTTGTTGATATTTCTGTAAATGAATACGATATATGCAGAGAAAAATCTTGCTTTAAGTAAAAAAGAGCTAAAATGTGACTTTTCATAGCCTTCTAGAAAACCCCAAATACTTGTAAAGCGTGGAGTTTCTTGTGGCAGCATTATTTACAACCGTGAAGAACTAAAAACAGTACAAATCTCCAAATAACAGAATGTCAAGGCAAATGTTGCTTAATAGGATATTTTATTTGGCTTAGAATGGGATGCTATGACAGGCATGAGTACCTAAAATAATATTCAGTGACGAGATGTACAAGATAGATGGACCCTCTGCTGAGTAGCAGAGAGCATGCTTGCTAAAGGAATCTAGTCACACAAAAAAATGGAAGTTTGTAATACAGGGAAGGGCTTGGTAGAAGAGTCCGTTTTGTGTTTTCATTTTTTTCCTGAGTCAAATGGGGGCATAGTCAAAAAACAGGAAGAAAATTTCTAGTGAAGTAGTTTACTGTTCATTACTTTGTCTCCTCCCCCCTTCTTTTCTCTCTCTCTCTCCTCCTTCCCCTTTTTAAGTGGTTCAAGTTCCATTTATATTTACTATATATTCTCCAGACAGAGTAGTAGGACAAATTAACCCTATCAGTGAGAGTCTGAAAGCTGGTACTTCAGCTATGATTCTGTCATACCTGAATGACCTGGAGCTAGTCACATAATTTTTGATATTTTAAATTTCCTGATCTTCTCTGTCTCACACTGATGTAGAAGACCATTGAAATAAAACAGGTAAAATCACTTGAAGCATCTTGACAATTAAATAGTATATTGTTTAACTCTATTGTGAGACAAAAGAAGATAAAAGAAATGGATACTAGAGATGAACTGGTGAGAGTTTTGAGTCTGAAAATGTATGTTTACCAAAGTGGAATTAAAGAAAGAAAAGTTGCAGTGGATACTGAGGGGAAGGTCTTAGGGCCACACTTATGAGGCAGAGCCCACATGGGGACATTAGAACCCTCTGTGAACATCAGCTAGTCCCAACTTAGAGCGACTTTGGGCACCTCCATGAAGCTTTTAATGTTTTATGTATGTATAGAAAGATGCTCTTATATTGGAAAATAAACATTCATGGCTGGCCTTTAAGAGCTGTTACTTAGATTCAGAAAAGACATGCTGAATCCCAAAAGAGGAAGCATCCTGGTGAAATGGAAAGTTTATATGAGTTTAGTTAGGGCCAGAATTTCCTTTAGTAAAGTAAATTTAGACCAGTAGTAGTTAAAGGAGAAAGCATAAATATTGACAAAAATATTAGAGGCCTAAGAAGCTGCCTGTAGGACAAATGGACACAGGTGTAAAATAATTTTAAATGATGGTTTTCAGTACCCCTGGAGCTAGAGTTTCTGGGAAAATGTGACTCTAAATGAAGGTAGCTCTACCCAACAGGTAGGGTTTTGCGTGTTCCTAAACAACTTGGGTGCCTCATTGTTCATTTTGAAACTGTACTGTAAATTAAAACTACAAGGTACATGTTGGCTAAGCATGCTCTTGGGTGAGAGATAAGAAAAGAAATTGGAAGTATTTTCAGAATTCCCAGTTCCATACAGTGTGTCGCCTGCTTTGACCAAGTAGCTCTAAAAACACGACTTTTCTAAGTAGCTTGTGTCTGGGCACAGAGAGTGGGAGTCATTAAGAAGTGGGAGGGACCAGGGCAGAGACCCATCTTCTGTTTTCCTTTTCCAGAGAGAGCCAAATAGCGCTGAGTAGGGAGCCCTTTTGGCTTATGATTGGGGAGTACAAGTGGCTCAGGTAACCAGGGGCGGGGAATGAAGTAATGGTTCTGAGTTTTAGGACGGCACCCTTGGGCCCAGGCTCTGTCCCCTGTGAAACTGATGCAAACTAGGGGTGTCCTTTGAAGTTACTGGATGCTCTGCTGGGACCAGCCCTGTGATCTGCAAAGCAAGATGAATAACTGGTCCCAAATGTTTAACTACTACCCATTACCTGTTTGTTAAGAGCTTGGGAAGAAATAAGCAAAGACAAGAACAGGTTAGACAGCAGCTAGTTAGATCTTTCAGCTTCTCTCTACTATGGCTGGAATGTAAACAAATCCTCGATTTTGTGAACTTGTTCACATCCTGCTAACAGCTTGGTTGTGGTTCTGGGAGCAGATCCTCAGATGCAGAAAGCTTTAGAGAGGACTTAAAAAGGGAGCATTTGCAAATTATCACTCAGCAACTGCGGCCCCAGAAACTGTAGCAATCACACAACACCAAACTGTGTGAACTGTCCTTTTAAAAATAATATTTTCTAAGGTTACTATTGGACTAGGTGGTTAATTGTAGGGGGAAAAATCTTAGCATTTTAAATATTAGACCTTTGTATTTTCCCCATTTTTGATAAAACCTTGAATCTCATGTGTTCAAGGCATGATTTAGTCCACAAAGTAGATTAAAGGATTCTCTCTCTCTGGAAAAATAAGACTTGTTTATGGGGTCCAAAAATTGTTGCTAAAAAAGTTCCTCTTTTTTCTTCTTTATGAGTCTTTTTCATTTTGGAGGTCAGGAAATAAATGCTGGTTTGAGGTCATAGTAACTTGAAGTGAAAAGCAGAATATTAGGAATAAAGTGATGGGAAATGAGGTGATGGGGGAAATCTGAGACATAAACACTCAGATACAGGAAGCTGGAGGATTTAGGAAGAAATAAACTTCAAAATGGCTGATCTACCAGTAACAGTGTGTAGTGAGATCAACAATATTTCAGTTGTCTTTGAGGAGTCTGATCTTTAGAACAAGAGAGTGCCAACTTTACGCACTTTACTGGCGTATACACGCATATCACGTTGCTCATATGACAGCAAATCATCAAAAATAGTTGAGAAAAGTTTTGTAAACAAGTACAACATTGAAATGATTGTAACAAGACAAATAAACAGAGCTTTAAAGTTGTGTATGCCGCTAACGGATAAATATCTGAGTGATCATTGATCCTTAGCTTGTCCAGTCATTTATATTTTCGCTAAGAGTTTGGAAAAGTTTCTCTTAAGTGCATATTACAGGATAATGGTAGTCATTCATTCATTCATTCATTCATCCATTCTTACTGATTGCTGAGTGTTGGCGACATATCTGCAGAAATGAGGAGATGGGTTTGGCCATTCTCTGCTGGCAACAGAGTTAATAGTGAATTGCACCTGGTATTCCTAGGGCTGAGGTCCACTGTCAGCAGGTTGGTTTTTTAAAAAACCTAGAGTCTTTCTTTTGCCAGTTGACTCCTCTGAAGGCTGCAGGAGCCCGTGTGTGGGAGAGAAATTGGGTCTGGAGGGGACCAAATGCCTGTTAACAGCTTGGGACAGACGGGGACTGGCTAGATGATTTTAAAACAAAAGCAAACCCCCAAATCCTGCCATGAACAATACATCATTTGGCTTAGTTAAAACAGGGAAGACTTAGGGGAACCTTCTGGTAAAACTAAAGAATAACTGGAGTTTCCAGAGAGGTGGATGGCGACCTAGTGGCATAACTTTTCCAGATGGATCTGCATATGAGAAAAAGAACACGATTCAGGGAAGTCTTAGTGTCAGGCCTGAGGAACCCAGATGACCTTTATGTGCAAACAAGGAGCATATTCGTCTGGATTTCTTCTTTTTCTTCTGACTATTAGGATTCCATATGCAGCACACAGATATTCTAAATCTGGCCCAGGGCAGGAAGCATGAAGGTATATTGAAATGGGATGGGGTGGGAGTGTCCATTGATTCAGACATGATTTGCTGAGTATCAGCTGTATGGATAAATGTAGGAGGTATTTTCTTCCCATACCTAAGGAGAACGGGCAATATGGGGAAGAATAAGAGAAATCCTTTACTGCTTCTAAAAAGGCAAGGCTTTTTTCTGAAGGTGAGCTGTGAGGCAGGGGAAAGAGCTGAGACCTGAGGGTTTTTTTCAGTTTTTTACTCACTACCCAGATTGTTTGGGAAAATCACTTGGCCATCCTGAGCCTTAGTTTCCTTTTCCGTAAGATGGGACTAATCATTTCTACCCTTCTCCCTGCTAGATTTGTTGTGAATACGAAATGAAACTGATCATAGAAAGAATGCAGAGTAGACCATTAAGCGCTATACGCACATGTCAGAGGACTGTTATTAAAAAAGTAATAATAACAACATACCCCTTTTACTGGAGTTGTTGGCTGGCCTCACCTGTTTTCGGAGATTTCCTGCTGGATGGAGCCTCAGGAGCACAGCTGACTTGTAAACAGAACCTTTTCTGGTTCCTTTTGATTTTAGGGCTGTTGGTACGAGCTGAGTCCCAGTGGGGCCCAAGAGTCTCACTCTGGTCTCCAACTTCAGGGTATATTTGTAGCAGTTTTGAGAAGTTCCCAGTTCAGTTTCTTTTGAAAAACTCCCTAAGTGGTTTTAGTTCTGATCTGGGGAAAGCCCGGTGGGTGCTTCAGTGACTGCCTCATTTGAACCTTCACCTCCCGACGTCCGTCGCTGAGATGGACTTGGCTTGTGACATTAGATGTCACGTGCAGAGGACTCCGATGGTCTTCCATTGATGCAGGCTTTTGGCCATGGTAACGGCACTGACTGTGGGCAGAGCCCTATGTGAGGCCCAAGAGGCTACAGGTAAGGAGGGAGGCCGTGAGATACCAATGGAAAGAAACCCTTCCTCACATTCTCTTGCGGCCGTTCCATCCTGCAGGCCTAACTCTCCTCTCAGAGTGAGCATCGCTGCTTTACCATGGAGTGTGTTGTGTCTCTGTATAGCTTGTTTTAAATTAGACCAGGCCTGCAAAATGAAAGGGAAGAAAGGGAAGAATTTCACTTTGAGAACATATGGAGATGACCAAACTCATCCCACTTGGGCCCCCCGGGCAGAATAAACTTGCACTGCTAGTGGTGAACAGCAGTACGCCATAAAACATTCTTTTCTTGAATGCTTTTGACTGGGAAGGAGGCGCAAGGGGAAAACACAGCAGGAATTCTTTCTCTTCAGCTGCTTCCTACTCTGTTGCTTACATTCACTCAACAGATCTTATTGGGCTGCTACTGTGTGTGAGAGAGAGAGAGATAGAGCCTGTGTTTTATGGACGAGACTGATTAGCTTGGGCCCGGTTTTTGTTGTCATTGGTGGGGCCGTGGATCCTATTTTATGTTTACTGCCCCTTCACATTTCTTAAAAGGAGTCTTCAAAGCAGAAAGTCCTATTCTGAAGACAGGTTTCTGGGCAGTAAAGTTGACAGGGTTTAACATCGGGAAAGTAAACCTCATAGAAAAAGAAAGCAGGATAAACAACTCCAGCTCCATTCCGCAAAGGCCTTTGATGGGAAAAGGGGCCTGTTTATGAAGATCTAGGGGCAGGTCTGCACCGTTCACATCCTCAGTGGTGTAGGGCGTGAAGTCTGTTTCTTACCTTCCCCGTAGATGACCCCCGGCGTCTGTGGGAGCGGCTGAATATTAAAGCTGTTCATAAGATCATGCCAGTGAGACTTGAGTGTTTACTAACAGGATTTCTCAAATTGAGTCCCTGTTCACTTGTTTTCACCTCCCCATCTACTTCTCCCCGGCTCACCCAGTCTCAGAGCCCCTGTCTTCTTCAGCCAACCAGTGCCTGCATATTTAGTGCAATTAGCATTTACATATTGAACTTGAACTTGACTTACTGTCACCAAGGCAATAGCTGAAAGGTTTTATTTCAGTAAACACTCACTGTTGGTAAATAATGGGAGTGTTGTCTCGCGTGGTCCCCAGGCATACTGTTTTTCTTCTCAGTGATGAGACAGTGAGTCAGGGAAGATTGTGCTGCTGGGACTTCAGGAGTGGGTTGTAGATGTGTGTTTACACTTGTGCTCATGTACAAATGTGAATGTGTATTTTGGTTTTCTTGATGTGCTTAATGTTATGACAGGGACATCTTTTATGCCCACACCTCCTCATAAACCGATTGCTAGGGGAAAAAGATATCTAGGCAGAGGAAGCCTCAAATATTTTTAGAAGATAAAAATCGTATTGCTATAACTACAGAGAGTAAAACAAAAAATAAAGAAGAGGTCGAGAATGTAAAGCGGTCCAGGTATTGTAACACATTCCTTTACAGTAAGGCATGGGAGAGAAATGCACCCATCTAGCCGTTCATGTATTTTGCGTTTAATGATGTATAAATATTTGGCTGTGCTTAAGCATTAAAACTCTTAATTCCTTTTCCTCTGGAGTAGACCGTTCCATTCAGAATCCTTTTTTACATACAAACAAACAGAAAGATTATGTGGGGTTTTGCCTTATGTGGACTAGATCAACAGCTTAAAAGCGGGGGTGGGGTTGAGGGGAATCAGCGTCTTCAGCTAAAGTAGCCATCACATCTTGCTTCTCTCATCATTTTCTGCACCAGCCCTGCAGCCTTCTGCATCGGGGAAACATAAATCAAAGGTCAAAACTGAACAATGGAAAATTTCTTGTGTTTTCTTAACTCGATGTTGAGAGCTTACCATCTACAATTTTAGGTTTTAGGTTTTTAGCAGCGCTCTGCAGACTGCCTCTGGTGAAAGACCGGTTTCTTCTCCTTCCATTTCCAATCCATGGTGGACCGATACATTGAGAAAACCCAGTAAAAATGAATTGCTAGAAAAACGATCACCTGCTTGGAATGTTCCTTCAGTTACAGATCTCTGTGACAGCTGCTATTTCGCACTCGCAAAGCTGGAACTTATCTTGGGCGTGTGGAACGTTATCGGTTTGGCAATGAGTACCGGGTCCATAGACCATGCTTTGAATAACACTGTCTTCGGGCACGTTCTGACCCACGACCAGAGCGTCTGTCTGTGATGGTTAAAGGAGGAAAAGAGCTAAAGAAGAGGTATTTCAGCTGTGTGTCATTTCTGCACGTACTTCTGTGCTAGCTCATTCTAGCTCCTTCGTTAGTCTTTGCCGTCCATTCTTTATATTGTGTACCTTGGGGTTAATTACACGTCTTAACTTCCTGCTTCCTGCAGATTAACTTTTACTTCAAAAATCTACATGATTACATGCACTTCTTTTTCCCCGAATTAACTACCACACACTCTGGTATTCTTTGTGTAAGGCAGTAGCGTATTTTTTTTTTTCTTAAATACTTTTGAAATAAATCCAAACAACCTTCTTGCATCTTGTAAACATGTATTTCGGAGTGAATTACACCTTCTGTGATTCCAAACATTTTACAGGTCAGTCTGAGACTTTTACATAACAATTAAAAAATGAATATTCTGCTAACTTCATGTCTTTGGCTTTGAATGCGTATAAACAGGGCGGCAAATAAGAAAGTCCTGGGATTAGTAATGCAGAGTCAGTATTTGGTTGCGGGACATCTGGGAAATGTCAGTTACTCTTACATATGGCTTAACCTTGACTAAACATTTTTTAGGATTTAGAGGAAACTTTCTTTTGGAGATGGGAGTTGTTTACTCTTTAGTTTCCCAGTGAAAGGAGTAAAAATACAGATATGTAGAACTACCATTTGCTTCTTACATGAACTGCATTCACTCATGAATTCAAATTCCCCCAGTTTGTTCTATTTTAAAAACCCATCCTGGGAGTTCTCTGGCGGTCCAGTGGTTAGGACTCCGCCCTCTCATTGCCGAGGGCCCTGGTTCAATCCCTGGTCGGGGAACTAAGATCCCACAAGCCCTGTGGTGCTGCCAAAAAAAGCCCATTTTGCTGGAGAGGCTGCCCTCCTTTCTGCAAAGTGAGGCAGGGCTTTCCTGGCCAGTGGTGAGCCCTAGAAAAGAGAGGGCCCTGAGCTCCTGGTCCCGATTTTGCCCAGTTCTCTTAGTGACCCCAGAAGGGGATTTAGAAGACAGAGCTCCCATGTCTGGATAAGCAGAGCCCTTGGGGTTTTTCACGTGCCCTCGTGGACATGGTTTGGTAACGGCACCCACCCAGACTTTTCTCTCTCTCTCCTGCCTGTCTTTCTTCTAGTGACAATGGTCTTCAGGACCTAGGGGCTGGGATCCCCCCTCTGTTTCTTTTCCTTTCCAGTCTTCAGGATGGGCTCTGGTGAACCTGTGCCGAGTTGGGAGCTTCCCTACCCTTGAGCCCAGCACGAAGCGGTTCCTGTCTTTGGGCAGTGGGTGCTGGAGGCAAGGCTGAATGTATTTGACTCTATAGCTGCCTTTTCATTTTTATGCCCTTCTAGTCTGTTCTTGCCCTACTCCCTTCTTCCTTGAATCTTTCACTTTCCATCTTCAAATTTTTCTTCTAAATGGCTCATCAAGTCCAGGCAGGCTTCAGGAGCAGAGTGTGGGATTCTTCTAAAAGTAAAGTTCTAAGTGGCCACCCCATCCCCATGGCAGAGCTGGTGTCCCATTAACAGCCCCAAGCTCTTGTAGGTTTTCTCAGAGCACTGTGTGCAAGGCACAGAAATGTAATAAAAATGGTAATGATTAAAAGAGTTCTCATTTTCTCTAGGGTCCTTCTGCCATTTCTAAACTAAACTAGGGGTCCCGAGGCTCGCAGTAGCAGTTTGATCAAGCTGCAAATGATTGGTGTGGGAGTGGGTGATATTTTATGAAACCCATCATCCTAGTTCTGTTCCTTGGCGCTGCAGTGGACACTGTGGTGCCTTCGTGTCCTTAGCCTACATTCTTTATCCCTGTTGTTTTCAGGCCTCTTGGAAAGAGTGAGAGGGAAGGAGGGACAGCCCTCACTTCTAGGAAAGAAGACTGTTGATTGCAACTGATTCATTTCTAGAAGTATTTGGGGACAGAAGGAGCTGACTTGTTTTTAACTCTGCTTTGCTCAGAAGGAGATAGTGCCTCCCTTGATAAACACTACTAGTCCTCTGTGCAAAGATTTGATATGCATCATCCCTCGTAAATACCATGGCAACCATAAGATAGCTATTTACCATCAACCCCACTTTGAGGATGAGTAAACCGAGGCTCGGAGTGTTTTAATGACCTGCCTAATGTCTCAGGGCTTTGTGAGATTTGGAATTTGAATTCAAATCCCTTTGACTTCAAAACCCAGGAGCGTATTGGGAAGGGGTGTTACGATGCCTAAAAGCATTGGCCTCCACAGTGGAGAGACGCTTCAGGGCTGCCTTTGACATGGGGCCGCCAGATCTTGCTAGGTGTGGAGGGAACAGCCTCTAATGCTGTTCTAATACCTTTCGGGGAAGTACCGACTGGGCAGGTTCCTATAAATTAGGAACATTGGTGTTATAAAACTACATTGATAAGATTTCTGCTCTAGACGTGGAGAGATGAACAGAAGACTCTTTGGGATGTTTCAAATGAAAGTACTTGAAGAAGTTACTGAGGAAGAGTTGTGGTCTCTGTGTCTGCCTGTGAGCGGGAGCCATGCCCCAGTCAGGGAGTAGCAACTTGTGTGTGACAGCTCACCTTCAGGAAGAACAAACTGCAGTGGATGGTTGGAAGGGACAGAAAAGATGCAGGCAGGTTTCAGGTCAAGATGACCCCGTGCAGAGGCCATGAGTGAGGCCAAATGCTAGCTCAGAATAAAGGGCAAAGGAAAAGAGTTTTTGAAACAGCCTCAACAAAGTCGGAGGAACCAAAGGGCAACGAGAGAAGTGGGGTAGAGGTGAAGGCAGGACTGCCGGGGGCCTGGAGCCTGAGACCTTGAAGAGGCAGAGAAGAAAACTGCAAAGTCAAGACAAAGTGACTGGAGACTTTTCTGAATCTGAGCACAGAAATCTCATGTGTCCCATTTTCATGTGTACCCTTCATCCTAAGATCTCCACCAGTCAAGGAGTCTAGTTTGCTTTATTATTTCTGTTGTTTGCTTTATAAATGCAATAGGCCTATATTTTCATTTTAAAGATACAAAGTTTAAATGTTAAATATCCTTATTTTTCGATTGCGCATAAAGATCTAAAACAGAATCCTCAGTCATAATATCTCATTTAATCCTCACAGACCTTGAGTTGGGGGATAGAGAAGGAATATTCCTAGGAAGAATGAATAATAAATAGCTTTTATATTGTGTTTAAACTATTTAAAGTATACATGTGTTATATATTCTTCCTAACATCCTGGGAGGAAAATTGGCCGGTAAATTTATTCACTGACAAACATTTAGCTTTTGATGTTAAGAGCACAAGAGGCTGGGACTTCCCTGCTAGTCCAGTGGTTAAGACTCTGTGCTCCCAGTGCAGGGGACCTGGGTTCGATCCCTGGTTGAGGAACTGAGATCCCACATGCTGCACGGCACAGCCAAAAAACAAAAAGAGCCCAAGAGACTTGCGTTTTAACTTGGTTTTTTTTTTTTCCCCAAGAATTTATATTTTAGTTTTTTCTTAATTCTTCAGTAAAGTTAGTTTTGGAAAATCCCAGCTATGTCTTGGCCAGAGTATAGGAAAGACTCCCTCTAGTGAAGTGGCTAGGAGCCTTGATACTGGAAGGGGACATACCTGGGTCTGGTTCCTGCCACTGTCACCTGCTAGCCGTGTGACCTTGGGCAAATCACTTAACCTCTCCAAGTCTCAGTTTTCTCATCTGTACAGTGGCAATAATACCAACCTCCGAGAGATGTTATGAGCATTAAGTGAAGTGCTAGATCTCAAGCACTGAACAGATGCTGAGCCTATGGTCGGCACTCAACATGGGAAAAAATGATTGTTATTGTCATTGCTATTAGTTTTCTCCCCCTAGAGGTCATTGTGGTGGCAGCTGAGGATTCTGCCTGAGGTGTTTTCCAAGAACCAGGGAGAGCTGGCAGATAGAAGGAAAACAGAGAGAAGCTGGGGCCAGCTGGGGAAGAATAGTGACCCTGTCCTTCATCGTAATCATCCTTCTTTTTCTGATTTCTTTGCTCCCTTCTTTGAACCAGGCCTCCCATTTGGCTTCGGTGATCCTGGTTCCTACCTAACCCTTAAAGTTTCTCACCAATTTCTTAGATTTCTCCAAAGTACCAATGTGAGTTGTTGGCAAAAAGCAGTATACGAGTGACTTTGAAGACTAGTTTTTCCAGCTTCAGAAGCTATGAGTTTTGATTGATGGCCACTCATACGCACCCTCTACCCCACAATGGCAGGCCGGGGATCCCCATACCTCTGCTTCTCTTGTATTCCTGTGGGTTCCCAGCAGAGCACCTCATACCCAGTAGGTGTTCAGTGCCCGGTGGAAAGACAGATCCAAAGGGCCAAGGAACTCATCTATCCTTTCAGTACCAGAGTCTCTCTGATGGAAGTTTGTGAGATTAAGCTGAAAAGGTAGATATAAATGGGTACAGAAAACCGGACAGTCACAGATCTGTTGATTTCTGGTCCTTCCATCACTTTCACTGGGGCCTGTTGTTATCCTCTGCCCCCACTCCCCCCCCCAACCCGGCAAACACACACACACACACACACACACACACACACACACACACACTTTCTGTTACCCAGGTGGAGAGGTGACTTAAATTTAGAGGCGTTTTCCCCTGGAATCCCTGTGGTGGAGATGAACACACCAGACCCCCTGTTTCTTTTGTCATTTTCCATGTGAACCCAGAAGAGTTGCCAGAGGAGTGACAGTTTCAGTCAGCATCTCCTCTTCTGTGCCCCTTTATGTTTTTCTGATGGAGAGGTACTTACGTCTAGAGAAGGAGGGATCGTTGGCAGCTGTGGTGACCTCTAAATGGTTTCTTCTCTGTTAATACTGTCGAGGGAGCGGGTAGAACGGAAGCTGGAAGCGTCTGTGCGACACGCCGCTGCTGAGGTGTTCATGGTTGCTGTTTGGATCACAACGGGCGGTGTGTTCCGACCCCATGTCCACCGCCTGGCCTCATATCTCAGACACACACACATTCTTCAAATATTACATTCTGGGACATTCTTGCCCCCCACCCCGGCCTGCCCAAGGGACTTGCAGATAATGAATGAGAGCTTTCTTAACTAATGATATTCTTCACCATCTGTCCAGCTGGTCACTGAGACCATAAGGCAGATGCTCTTTTTTTTTTTTTTTAATCCCAGTCCTTGTAAAATTATAAATGTAACAATTTCTATCATTGAATCTGAAAGAGGATGTCTGCTGATCCATTTTCATTGCGGTTTTCTTTTTTAATTATGATTACTGTGAGGCTGTGAGTCTAAGAAATGATGTGATTTTTTTAAAAAGTCCTGGCCTAGTGTGTACGTGTTGAGCTTTATTGCCTGCCACTTCGGATTTCTCAGTGTTCAAAAAGTGGGCATCCTCACCCCTCTGTTGTTAACATTTAAAGCTCATGGGGGCAATGGGAATGTGGGAGGGGGTCTCACCTCTGTGTAAAAGCTGTAAAATGAGAAAGCCCAGCAAGTATTGGTTCCCACCTGGTTTCCTGGAGGCGCAGGAATGTATGTCCAGGAAAAGGCTGGCTGGCAGAGCCAACTGGGTGGGGCAAGTTCAGAGCAGCCTGCAGCCTGTGTGGATGGTGTTTCTGAGGGAGGGAGGGGATGTGTGTGTGTGTGTGTGTGTGTGCCCGCGCACATGTGTGTCCTCTGCGGCAGCTCCTGCAGACAGCTGTTGAGAAACCGCCGGTTGTATTTGTCCTCCCCAACAATGACAATGCATGGTACGAACCCCCAGGAACTGAGACAAAGGAGGCTACAGAAAACGAGACTTAAGCAAGTGATCCCAGGAGCTGGAGTTGGGGGCCGAACAATGCCGCCCTCATGTTTCCGCGGCACACTCTTGTCTGTTGTGGGAAGTTTGGCGGTTCTCACAAGGACCCTGGGCTGGCAAGGAGACTGGGCTGCCAGACCCTGCTGTGAGGTTATTGGCATGAAGGAGGTTCCCCCATGGAAAGGGAAGGGGGCATTTCTACTTCCCAGCGATTTGAAACGATGACCACCTTGACCAGATGCAAGGGGAAAACTCATTTGTGTACCAACGAGGCTCAGTCAAGTGCAGAAACAGATAACAATGAGTCAAAGCCTGACTGCCTTCGGTAGGTGCCCTCCTCTCTCAAGGGCTCATTTACAGGCATTTGCCCCCTTTGTGTTGAGGCTTTAAAAGTTGTTCATCATCTCAGAGGTGCCATTTTTATTTCAGGGATTTATTTTTCAAGATTCGAATTTAGGCTTTGCTAAGCAAAGGCCAATTTCATTTTGGTTCCCGGGTGTCTACTGAGAGCTGCTGTGCCATTTGTTTGCTTTTTGGGGGGATGCTGCGTTCTCTTTTGTTGCTTTTGCCTTCCCCCCCCTCCAGAGTGTGTCCTACTTTATTCTGATTATCTTCATCAGTGCACTGAAAAAGTAAGCTCCCTTTCAAAAGGGAGAAATGTTTTCATCATGGAAAAATAAGATTATAACAGATTAAAATAAGATGCTCTGTGGGCCTCCAAGTCAAAGCACTTACTTAGGTTAAAACATCTAGAGGGGTCCTTTCCCAGGCATTGATTTTAACATGAATTTATGCAGCTCATTCAGCAAATACTTCTGAAGCCTTTGCTTAGTGCCAAATACTGAAGTGGGTCTCAGAAATGCAACAGTGAACTGGACAGACGTCACAGAACTTAAGAGCCTATCTTGTCTTTAGTTTACTATTAAAAAACCCCCAAAAAACTAGCAGCTCTATTTGCAATAGCCAAGACATGGAAGCAACCTAAATGTCTATCGACAGATAAAGGGTTAAAGATGATGTGGTATATATACACAATGGAATACTACTTAGCCATAAAGAAGAATGAAATAATGCCACTTGCGGCAACATGGATGGACCTAGAGATTATCATACTAAGTTAATTAAGTCAGACAGAGAAAGACAAATGCCATATGATATTATTTATATGTGGAATCTAAAAAAAAAATGATACAAGTGAACTTATTTACAAAACAGAAAAAAACCCAACCCTAGTGTGATCTTTCTCTATAGAATGATTTAACTATATATTCTACTCTGTAGGCCCTCTGCTACAAAAGTCATCCCTCCTCCTCTTTTCCTAGCATCATACCTCTAAACTTAGCAGCTGAATTTTGCTGCTTGGTCCTCTCTCCTCTACTGAAGAAAGAGGCAGCCACGCTATAGTGGAACCTTGTGAAAAGAAGAAGACTCCACACTTCGCCTTCTACAGGATAATAACGTTCTGAAGTTGCAGCATTCAAGGGGAAATTTTTTTCCATAGGTCAAGTCCAAGCTGATAAAATCACATATTGATTATCCGAATATTCAAGGAACCTACAAAGCCTGAACTTTCTTAAAGTTACCCATCTTTGGGCATTTCCATTGTTCTTTTTCACATTTTTCAGATCATAAATCAGGAGTGTAAGAAGTTCTGAAAGTCTGATCTGTCAAATTGTGAATTTTGTGAGCCCTTCAATGTTTGGGTGTAGGGGGAAGGTAGAGAGGGGGATAGAAACTGAACAAGATGAGGGTTAGAGGTTATAATTATATTAAAAGTTAACGTTTAAGGAGTGCTTACCATGTACTATGGAGTGGCCTAAGAACTTTTGAATAGTAATAAGGATACAAAAACCACACATACTTTTTGAGTGCCAACTATGTGTCTGGCCATAGTTTTAGCCTTTTATAGATATTTACACATTTAATCCTCAAAACAGCACTATGAGATAGGTGGTATTATTTGTTATTGTTTTAAAAATGAGATAAAGGTTTTAGAAGGGTAAAGTCATGCGTTTTAAGGTCCAGTGTGTAAGTGATAGGGTCAGGATTCAGCGCCACATTTTTCTCACTTGAAAGCTGACAGCGTAAGCTCTCGGTTGAGCTCTCTTTACTGAACATGCTTGTTTTCATTCTCTTACAAATTTAAGAACTGGCCCAATTAGTCTGAAAAGTGCCTAGGCAGAGACCCTTGGTTAAGCACGCAGATACACCCCAGATTTTTGAACAGTCCTTTGTGAGTTGACTTCAAGTTCTTGGCCATGACCTACTTTTCCCTCTAAGAAAAGTACTCTTGATATGCCTTTCAAACATCTATCGAACACATGCTACGTACAAAGCCTGCGTGTGCTCAGGTTCATGGACATACATTCAGCGATCTGCAAAGAATGACAGAGAACGCAAAGACTGACAGAACCATTGTGACAATTGTAAAACCTGACGCCCAAACTTTCTGACACTCTTCCCATTGAGAGGTGAGGTCTGCATCTGACTTCTTGGACCAATACAATACATGGAAGTGATGCTTTGTGATTTCCAAGATGTCCAAGTCTAGGCCAGAAAATGCCATGGTAGCTTTCACCCAGTTTTCCCAAGACCTCTGCTCTAGATGCCAGCGCAACATAAGTCCGACCACCCTGACACTGCCACGCTGGAGAGGCCGCTGGTAGATGCTGTGCTTGACAGCTCCAGTGGAACTCCCAGCTAACGGCTGCTGTCAGTTGCCTGCCGTGTGGATGGACCACGTTGGGTAGCCAGCCTGTCGGAGCCATCTGACGATGCAATGAGCCCTTCCCAAATTCCTGACTCACTGAAACAAAATGGTGGTTCTAAGCCACTGAGATTCAGGAATGGCTATTATAACTACAGGAATCAGCTCCGCCTACAAAATTTAAGAATGAATCAAGTTTTAATACCAAATATTGTGTGGTTTAATGATTTTTTACTGATTTTCTTGGAAAGGATCGTAGCTTATGATCTGAATATATTGCAGTGATAACAGTGGTCACTTAATTTGGAGATGGCATAAATTCCAAACGTAGTGGTTTCTGTAGTCATTTAAAAATTACCAGTATTTACTCTAGTTATTGTATGATCTTTATTCCTCAGTTTATCCTTCCTTTTCTGTTCACTAAAAGCAGATAAAATCAGGATAAGATTGACATTTACGTATTACCCGAAGTATACATTTTAAATACAAGGAAAAATTCAGTGTTGTATTACATTTATTATCACGAATAGAATAGCTGCGTGGTCTTGGTAGCTGAGTATGTTTTTTGTAGAATAGTAGAGACAATACAGAAAACTGTGCTGTTTTAGGAATTTAATACTTTCAACCACACCCCTCCCCACTCCAATGACTTTTATATTCCGGGGCATTATAATTTAATAACATAGAGAAATGGTTAGCAAGTTTTGTAGTAAATGCCACTTATGCTTTCTCCCTCCCCTGACGAGATTTGCAAACTCTTGGCCATTTCGATAACTGGACTCAAGTCATGTACCTGAGCAGTAGAGGGAATTGAACCCTTTCTGAGAGCCTTGGGTCTCCTTTCCTCTGTTCCTTTTCTTTTTTCTTCTCCTTTTTCTTATTCTCTTCTCTCTCTCTCAATCTCTCCCATGCACACACACTTCCTGTGATCCACTGGGGTTGTAATATTTCATGATTTCCTCCTTTACTATCCTGAGTCCCTCTCCCTGCTTCCAAACTAGTGAAAGTATTCCAGAAAGCCTTGAGATTGGAGAAGAAGCATGCCAAATGCCTCTCAGGGTCACTCAGGTATTCATTGGTGCACATCGTTGTTGTAGCGGCTCGTGGAAGGGATACTGGTCCTATAACCCATTTACATAAAAGACTGAGAGTCTTTGAGATTAAAAATAGCCTGTGTGGGATAAAACCCCTTTCCGTGTCTGAATAATTGATTGATAAAAAGAGTTGTGGTTCATCTCTCAACACTGATCTAAAGCTATTAGGTTCAAAGTGATACTAATCAAAAATTGGATGTGATCTCCAAAAAAGGAAGCGGCAGCTAGGAGGATGGGAGACTCTGAGGCAGTTCTGGCCCTGCTGGCCAAATGCTGGGCCATTCCAGACCGGGTCAGGCTGTAGCTTTCTACAGCAGCTCCTATACAAGCCTCCGGTGTCACATATAATCCCTGCCTCTGGTGACCTTAGTGGGAATACAGCTGGGATTCACTTAACACCATTTATTATTTTGGAATTATTCAGCGTTGAATCCCCAAACTTCATGTTAGTCATTTCCAGCAATGTGATTTTTCCCCCCTGCTCCTGTTCTCATGGATATACTTGTATCCTGAACTCAAGTGGAACTCCTTCCTCTCAGATTAATTCCAGGGCACATCTATCCACATACATGTCACATTGGGCCAGCCACCGATCTATGTGGTCTGAGAGGTGTATATTTGAGAGAGAACTCTGTAAGTGTAAGGATGATACTTCCTAAAACCTCTGTTTTGGATAGGAAGCAGAGAGGTGCAGACTTTATTCAGGGAACCAGCACATGTCAGGAGCTGGCCTTTCTTGCATGTCTTCTGTGTTAGCACTTTCATAGTTCATTTACTCCTCACAGCAGCTTCAAAGGTAGCAAGCCCACTTCCCTTGTTAGAAAATCCAGCCTCAGAGCAGTTACAGTTCTGCCCAATAACAAAGCTGTGATTCAGACTCAGGTCTGTTTGCTGCTCAAATCTGTGCCCTTTCAGGATTCTGATTCTAACACACCCGTCTTGAAGAGCAAAGGTCTAATCGGGGATGCTTCGTACATCTGATTTACGTATCTTCACCCATCTTTTTTGGACTGCCTGGTGCATGAGACACATGGGTGTGTCCTGGAAAATTGCTGGTAAATCAGTCATTGCTAACAGTGTGTGCTAACTAAGAGGCCTGACTTTTAAGCTCTCACAACGAGGAAGATCTTGAGTAAATCCTTCTGTGAAGTGAGGATGCCATTCACTGATCGAGCAGCTTCTCCATGCCAGGAGCTGAGCTGTGGCACGCTTCCACAGGGAGCGTCTGTCTGGTGGAGGTGCCAGGAATATGGTGCCAGGGGACTGGGCAGAGGAGGGCCCGTCTTATGATGAGAATAATGTCACAGGGATCCAGTTGATCTATAGTTTTGGATTTTCACATGTTAGATTACTTTTTAAAGAGGGAGCGAAACTTACAACGCCTCTGTGGGCTACCAGAGACTATTAAGGCAGGGCTCTGCCAAAGGTTTCAAAGATCTTAATATGGATGAGTCAAGGCCCACACTCTCACAGCAAACTCTGTTAGCTTTGCAAGGCTTATGACTTGTGAAGGTCAGCAGAGACTGTCTGGACTGAGTTTAATCCAGAAGGTCTCAAAGATGGTAAAACCATTGATTCTGAAAAGTTACAGCTCTGTGGGTGAAAGGCTGCTTCTGATTTCCGGAGGCAGAAGGAATCAGCTGCATTTTATATGAGAAATAGCACCATCAGTAGAGCCAACTGATATGAGCAGTTATTATATTTATTTTCCTTCTGCTTCAATAAAATAAATACTAGCAATGTGTATCAGAAAAAAAAAACTTAAAAAGAGAGATGGGATTCTACTTTAATGGGATTTTACAAAGGTAAGTCAAAGCAAACCATAACTCCAACCACAACTGAGAATTTAATGTCAGTTCATACTTTCACTTCCATATACGTACCCATCACAAAGTGGCTTTTGGATCTTGCTGTAAATCCTCTGTAGAAAAACACGTTTTTCCTTCTACTTCCTTATGAAGTCTTGGCATTTGATGGTGGAGATGCCTTCGTGGATAGGAGTTCTGCCCTGTAAGTGACTTTACATGTCAACAAAAGATAAAAACAACCTCAAGTCAGAGGGAATGGTGAAAAAAAATTTCAGTTTAAGGAGATGGGAAGTTTGGAGTGATTGGAACCTTTCAGCAATTTGAAAAGAGCCTTGAGAAAACCTTCTGGTAATTAGAAGACAGCTTTAAAGAATAAGATCAAGAGTCACACTGTAATAATTAGGGCATAGCTGTTCTGTTGGTTTTGGGTAAGGTGAGGAGGGATGAAGGTCATGAGAGAAAGGAAGTGATGGTTTTTGTGATAGGGAGACCTGAAGGAAGTTGTGTGGGTCTCATTGGATAGTCTGAGCTGATCAGTACAAGATACTGTGAAATACAGTAAGTCCCTTACATATGAACCTTCAAGTTGCGAACTTTCAGAGATGCGAACGTGCCCCTGTATGCCAGCTGTTGTACTGTACTACTGTACTTTTCAAGGTACTGTACTGTAAGAGTAAAAATGTTTTCTTTATTTTTTGTATTTTTTAATGTATTATTTGTGTGAAAAGTATTATAAACCTATTACAGTACAGTACTATATAGCCGATTGTGTTAGTTGGGTACCTAGGCTAACTTTGTTGGACTTAACGAACAAATTGGACTTACAAACACGCTCTCGGAACGGAACTCGTTCGTATGTAGGGGACTTACTGTATTGGCTTCCAAAAAAGACAGCAGAGTCAGAAGGGCTCCAGTTATGGATCTGCCAGGAACCAGAGGGCCCAAGTTCGATGGCTACCCTCCACCTCTGCCTGAGGAGTCAGCTGGACAAACTAATGCTTGAAGTGTGAAATGGCAAAAAGCCACCTCTAGCCCAACCGTCAACAACAGAAACACGTACAGTTCAGTAAAAGCCTATGATAGAGCACTTAGATGGTACCAATTTGGTAAACTTTGGGTAAGACTGTGCTCCCCCTTTTGTCTTATGTAATGTCTTCCTCATCAAAACACAAAAGGCTTATAATGTGTTTCTTCCATTTCCTCTGGCATGAGTGTTAAAACAGAATGCTAAGATATCTCGCTTAGTGAAACAATTAGATATTTCCCCACTCAATTTGGTCACCCCATAGGTACTTTACTGGTTGCATTTTTTCCCTGAAATACCTCCTTAAAGATCAGATCCTTTGAGGAATCAAATCAAAGTGGATTGTTTGTAATTTAGAAAGCAGAGACCCATTTATGTGATTAAATATGGATTATAATACAGTTGGTGAAATAAGAAGTTTGTTTCTGATTTCTTTAATAAGAAATGGAGTCTTCCCAGCAGCTCTAAGGAGGGAGGAGAGGGGAGCACAAGGTCTGCCTTGATGCTGTGTGACACACATTCTTTTTTTCTTAAAAAAATTTTTTTCTAATTGAAGTATAGTTGATTTACAATGTCGTATTAGTTTCTGGTGTACAGCAAAGTGATTCAGTTATACATACATATATATATATTCTTTTTCTTTATAGGTTATTACAAGATATTGAATATAGTCCCTTGTGCTATACAGGAGGACCTTGTTGTTTATCTGTTTTATATATAGTAGTTTGTATCTGCTAATCCCAAACTCCTAATTTGTCTCTCCCTGACCTTTCCCCCATTGGTAACCATAAGTTTGTTTCCTATGTCTGTGCGTTTGTTTTGTAAATAAGTTCATTTGTGTCATATTCTAGATTCCGCATGTGAGGGATATCATATGATATTTGTCTTTCTCTTTCTGACTTACTTCACTTAGTATCATAATCTCTAGGTCCATTATGTTGCTGCAAATTGTGTTTTTTCATTCTTTTTATGGATGAGTAGTATTGCATTGTATATATACCACATGTTCTTTATTTATCTGTCGATGGACACTTAGGTTGCTTCCATGTCTTGGCTATTGTGAATAGTGCTGCTATGAACATAGGGGTGCAGGTATCTTTTTGAATTATAGCTTTGTCTGGATATATGCCCAAGACTAGGATTGCTGGATCATATGGTAACTGTATTTTTAGTTTTTCAAGGAACCTCCATACTGTTCTCCATAGTGGCTGCACCAATTTACATTCCCACCAACAATGTAGGAGGGTTCCCCTTTCTCCACACCCTCTCCAGCATTTACTGTTTGTGGATTTTTAACAATGGTCATTCTGACTGGTCATGACACACATTCTTAAGCGAGCTCTCTTTTCAACATGCCCAATGTGTGTTATTCTACCATTACCCACGCATAGCATCTGTTTGTACATTAAATATTTTAGAGAGTACTGAACAGCATATAGTGCTACTGTGTGTTTAGCAAAATCGTAGGCTAAGAGAAAGAGAACTGGAAATCCCTTTCCAAACCAAGTAAGAAGTAAAGAGGATGTTTCAATTTGTAGTAGTCTGTATGGTCAATTATTATCAGTTATAGTATCTCAGCCATGTGGCAGAAGATTCTGACCTCATGATGTTTACAAATGTAAAGATCATGTATGCTTCAAACAAGCTTAAATAATAACTGTAAGGGCCCCGGAGTAGAGTATAAAAGGGAATATGGACCCCTGTGGAAAACAGATCAGGAGACTCTCTTATTGTGGACACTGGCAGGTTTTGACCTTCTAGGTAGGATGGCATGACTTCAATCTTCTGTCTTCCTTGATTTCTCCCTGGGAAGAACACATCTTCTGTGTCCTTTTCTGAATATTGGCCACTCACCACAGTCCTTTCCAACTCTTGAGATTCATCCCTGCTCCCACCCCCTTTTCTAAGCTTTGAGTCCCCACCTGGCTGCCTCTTTGCTACATAGCCCAGTGATATTTTTTTTTTTTAAAAAGGAGGAGAAGAAGAAAGGAAGAAGGAGAAGAAGAAAAAAAAAGAAGAAAATAGGTGGCTTTAGAATCCAGCTAACCTGAATTTGGGTTGTTTTTCTTAATAGCCCTGTGATCTTAGGCAGGTTCCTGAATGGCTCTGTGCCTCTTGTTTCCTCATCTAGAATGATAATAATAACCTACTTCTTGTTGTGAGGATCCGATTAAAGAATGTACATAAAATGCATATAGCACAGTGTCTGGCACATAGCAAATATTTAATGAATGGTAGTCACTACAGTCCTGTTAAAAATATTAAGATGAACGTTGTAGAGACTCACTTGTAAACCATAGAAACATTTCATTTTCTGGAACTCAGTTATTCAGCAACCTCCTCTACTGCTCAGAATAAAAGCAAGTAAATATTGTACAGTTAAGGAAGTAAGCAGAAAAGCCTCTAAATAGCCAAAATAGACCTCAAAAATCTATGTCCAAGTACCACGCATTCCCCTCATGGTGCTTTCCCAGTTTTGAATGCAGTTCTTGACTCCTTTGATCCTATGTATTTGTATTTTACACATGATTTTTAACTACCGTGAAAACTGATTTCTAAGTCTGTAGCAGATTAGATGCAAATTGGAAAGGAGCAAATTGGAAGGGAGAAGGACCAATATAGAGGCAGATGCATGGTGGGCAGAAATAACTCGATAACAAATAAAAGAAAAACCCAATGAAAGCAGACAGAAAACCCTTAAGAGCACAGAAATTCAGAGCCATTTAGTGGATGACACTGGTCCGTAAACCCTAGCCTATGTCAAACTCACCTTGTTAAAACACAGATCGCTTGGCCCCAAGACGGTCTAAGTCAGAAAGATATTATATTCAAAATAATTAATTTTAAAAAGTACTTTTCGTGGATAAAGAGGGAACTTTCATCTCTCCAGAAGAGCTGGCCATCCACAGTGATGCACTGCCTGAGAATCCTGGGTGGCCACGCCTGCAGGGGATTGTTACAATGTTGGGGGTAGGAGGTATCTGTTCCCGCTTCACAGCGCTATTTATGATATTTTTAGAGGTATTTGTGTTTGTGTGATTGCTGTGTTTCCTCATCCTTTTCTTAGTGACTTTCTAGACAAAAAGACTTCACAGATGTTTTTTCTGCCACACCAACTGTTTGATTCAACTTAGCTCTCATAAATAGTTGAGTGTGTTTCAGTAACAATGTCAAAACACTGGGCTCTGTGGCAGTTGCAATATACAGGCACCATATTGTCATTCTCTTCTTAGTTCCTTTTGCCAGTTAGTGGCAATTTCTGCCAACACCAAATAAAGTCTAAGTAAGAAGTCTTGGACTAAGGTGACCATTTGTGAAAGAGGCAGCCACTTTCCTCCTGAGGCCCGTTTCCATTCTGAACCTCGGATTTTTAAAATTTTTCATTAAGTAGGAGGAACAGAGATCTATATGAGCAAAAATTATTATTGGCCATGGTTGCATTTCAGTAACTGGGTATAAACTTAGTCTTGTTACTTTCCTTGGATTGATATATTGGAACGCTTGCATCGTCGTGTACGTTGATCATTCTTCCGATTACAGATATCGTTCGGAATTTTCTAATACCAGACCTTCTAAGAGCAGCATTTTGTTTCTTGCTAATATTAGAGGTGCCTGAGTGCTGTCTTCCTTCTCTGTCAGAGGCAGTGTGTTTTTTAACTAGAGAGAGAAAGCAGTCTTCCGTGTCATGGTTAGGGGATTACTTTCATTAGGCAGATCTCTCTCTATGATAAATCTCCTCGGTGCATTGAACTGTTTAACTTACTTAGGGATGGTGTTTTCTTTTGAGTCCAGTTCTGGGAAAAAGTGATGGCTGTTCCCAGGGTGTTCACTGAGAAATGAAATATGGCTCTAGAGTTTGGTGCTGATGGCTGAGGGAGTAGGGGAGAAAGGGGGAGATGAGTAGAGCTTTGAAAAATCCATCTCTGCATGTGAGTGCCACGTAGAAATCCACATCAGATGTGCATGCCTCATTGTCACTACTGATGATACAAAATCTGAGCCATCATATTTCTTGATGGTAACTTGGAATAAAAAACAAAAATCTCTGGGACCACAGTTGCTTATTCTCCCTGCTTGTTTAGCTGAGTGGATTATTCTCTGCTGATGTCATTGAATTTCAGCTAGAACCTGGACCCTCTGGCTGAAATCCAGTGGCATGTGTAGTTAGATTTCTATTTATATGTGATCACACAGATCGTTGCATTAATACTGTAATTAGGAATAGGTCAAACCCTTTGCTTCTGTTATGAACAGTACAAAATATTCAGTACCTGTATTTAAATAGATTCTAGATATTTAAGAACATCAGAATATCATTTATAACAGTGATAGTCAGGCAATGGCTATTTAAAAGTGTTTTATAACATTAATGTAGGATCTGACACTCTCTGTAGGGGAAATCCATAAAATGAGACTTTAATTTTCCTTTTAATTTAGTATCTGGCTTTGAAATGGCTTTCTGTGCATTTACTGTGACTGGCCATGTTAGCACTGATCTAATGCACTGTCCAAAGAAATCTTTATAATGTTTTCTAGGATCTGTGTTATTAAGCTGTATCAGAGGCAGGGTCTGAGGGTTAAGTTAGCGCATCTTGGTTCACAGTTTTTACTTTGATTTCAAGCTTGTGCTAATCATGTCTGTGACTTCTAATAGCTTCCCTTTCCCTTTTCTTTGAAGCCCTTGCAAATCCCAGCTAGACTCTTCCAGATTTCATTAATATAAATAAAAATTGATATTGCTTCATAGATCACATCATATATCAAAAATTAAGGCTCTTTTGAGTTCTAAATATAGTAACTATTTTGTCAGAGAAAAGCATTTTTACCTATGTTTTAAACGCCTCTTACCTTTCTATTTGAAAAAGATGTATATTTGACTTTGCCATTGCAATGCCATAGAAACCCTGACAGTTTCTGCAAAACTAACAAATCCTTTTATTTTTTTCCTATCTCTTAAGCTGATCTTTAACTCTTACAGACATATTTAAAATCACCAAGGTCTGTTTTTTACCCCAGCCTTCTTTATAAAGTTGACTCCCTTCAGCGAGGAATATACAAACACAAATTTATAAAATTTGACCTGTATCAGACTGTCTTCTGGTTCAGACGCAGTATTCCCTGTATTGATTATTCACCCCATTTCTTTATGTGTTTATTCTATAATAAGGGTTTACTTTATTTCCTTAATAACCAGATCATGAGAATGTAAGAGCATTTCTTTTCTCCTTTGACCTGCATCCCCGTCAGCAAATGCTCCTAAAGCACATTCCTTCGGAACTATGCATGATCAGATTTTAAAGACTTTTCCATCCATAAGTATGCTGTAGAGTAGGGGAAAGTGATTTCCTTCAGGGAAAGGAACAACTTCCTGCCACCCATCATTCCCTCCGGAAGTGTTTACTGCACTCCTAACTTTATTCCCTTGACTGTGCTTATCAGCTACCTACTGTGTTCCCGTGAATGTGCTAGGGATACTACAGCGAATAAGAAAGTTGTTTTTCTTCACTTCCAAGCTTAAAGTCACCCTAAAAGCTTTTGATAAAATAACTATTTCTTTGTAGTATCCAACTCCATTTAGACAAATTTTACAAATGAAAGTAAACCTCAAGTAGAAATAATGGCAGTTGTTCTAGAAAGCACTGAACCCTGTTTCTGCTCTCCATTTAGAATTTCTAGGCCATAAGTGAAATCACAGTGAGAAAAACAATCTTCACCCAAATTGTAGTGTTGTTCAGCATTCACAGTAGAACAGATGATATAACCAGCGTTTTACATACAAGATGCAGCCTTCTCAGGAGAAAACACATCCCCAGACTCTTCTTTCATTTCTCTCATACCTGTTCTCATTTGCTTTTTCTTCTGTTTCTCTTTTCTAACTGTGCTTGGATTTTTTTTACTGGGTCAATAGCAAAGGTCCATATTTAAACCCAAAGGATTAATTCAGAGGAACAAGTAATTTCTATGAAAACGTTCATTGTCATGTTTTTTTAAACAACAACAAAATTGTAAAAACAAATGAAACGCTCAGTAATAGGGGAATAGCGAAACTAAAATAATGGGAATTTCAGAAAGCTATAACATACTGATTGGGTACTTTGTTGAAACATGGAAACATGAAATAACATAACAGAGACAGGCAGACTACAAATACTGTGAACATACATAGTATCAATAATGCCATATATATGTTTGTAAATATGTATATGTATAATATATATAAGGTTATATATATGAAAGAGGTTATATATATATAACCTTTCATATATATATGAAAGGTTATATATATGATGTAATGAAAGAATTACATCAAATGTTGGCTTCTTTTTCTCACCAATGTAACTTAAATCCGTAATTAAAAAAAATACTCTAAACTTGAAGGACTATCACCAAAAACAAATGAAATGTTTAAGGGAAAACAAAATTCTATTTTACTTTTTAAAAGAATCACACTTTTTTCCCCTTCCTGTTCCATTGTATGATGATATTTAATTTTAAAAGAGTATGGTCCTGATTTCTCAGGTGAATAAAATAAAGCTTCTCCAGAAATCCACACTCTGGTTTTGAAGAAACACTTTTTTTTTAAAGAAAAAAATTAGAGTAATTCTACCTTTGATTGGAGGTTAGGCTTCCATCAACCTCAAGCATCTGGAACCGGGAAGTGAGTTTCAAAGAAAACCAAAATAAACATTACAAACAAAAAACTCAGAGAGAGGTAGCAGGGGGAAACCTTTTACAATTAACCCTGGAGAGGGTACGGAGCCACCCTGCGATCCTCAGCAAACCAACCATGTGGAAAATAAGAAAGCAGTCTAGAAGCAGCGTGAAAGCAAGAAGTGCAGAGAGCTGTTGGTGGGAATGTAAATTGACACAGCCACTATGGAGAACAGTACGGAGGTTCCTTAAAAAACTAAAAATAGAATTACCATATCACCCAGCAATCCCACTACTGGGCATATACCCAGAGAAAACCATAATTCAAAAAGAGTCATGTACCACAATGTTCATTGCAGCTCTATTTACAATAGCCAGGTCATGGAAGCAACCTAAATGCCCATCGACAGACAAATGGATGAAGAAGATGTGGTACATATATACAATGGAATATTACTCAGCCATAAAAAGGAACGAAATTGGGTCATTTGTTGAGATGTGGATGGATCTAGAGACTGTCATACAGAGTGAAGTAAGTCAGAAAGAGAAAAACAAATATTGTATATTAACGCATATATGTGGAACCTAGAAAAATGGTACAGATGAACTGGTTTGCAGGGCAGAAATTGAGACACAGATGTAGAGAACAAACGTATGGACACCAAGGGGGGAAAGCCGCAGGGGGGTGGGGTGGTGGTGGGATGAATTGGGAAATTGGGATTGATATGTATACACTGATGTGTATAAAATGGATGACTAATAATAACCTGCTGTATAAAAAAATAAATAAAATAAAATTCAAAAAAAAAAAAACAACCCACAAAAAAAAAAAAGAAGAAGAAGTGCAGAGAGGAGGATAAAAAGAAATATAAAAGGCAGACTTGGAGACCTGGAAGGCATGGCAGTTTGGGGTCATCTGTCGTGAGGTCATGTAATGCAGGGGCAAAGAGCTCTACTGGGTTTAACACCCCCCCCAGAAGTAATTGAATAGCAGCCTGTTATTACTAATAATATTCATAATGATGATCCTGTAATAAATCATCAAGAAAATGGTTTCTGTTTAAGAATATATGAATATAAATATGTCATGTTTTAGAAAGATTTCCATCAAAATAGCTTTTTACTTCAATGACTAAACTTTGTTCTCTGGATAATTCAACTATGTGGAATGCCATATTTTTCTTAAAGCCAGATAAAGTGTTATCTTAGCCATCACCTTAGAACATTCTTTCGCTGACCAAGAGGCTGTTCCTTAGACTTTTTGGGGTTGTTTTTGGCTGTGCCGTGCGGCTTGCGGAATCTTAGTTCCCTGACCAGGGATTGAACCTGGGCCCTCGGCAGTGAGAGCGTGGAGTCCTAACCACTGGACCGCCAGGGAATTCCCTAGACTTCTTGTTTTAATGCCAATACATTGATTTTTCCTCTTTCTATAATTTCAGAAAAAAATACCTTCTGGCAAATACTCCCTGGAGTCTGGATCAATCTTTTGGGGCAAATTTTGTTTTGGATTCCTAGGATATAGTTTTTATTAATTGTGGTTTCTTTTCTAAAGAGAAGAACTTTTAAACTTTTATTAACAAGTAAACTGTTACCGTCTCATTCTCTGACGTTCAAACATTAAACAGCTCCTGCATGGCCTGAAGGTGAGAAGGGCTCTGAAGTTGAAAAGGCAAGTCAGTGTGGTATTTTAGGCATTTTGCTGCATTCTAACTCAGTGCTTAAGAGTCCTAGATTTCGAGTTAGATCACTTGGGTTTAAGTCCTGGCTCTGTTACTTACTACCCTTATGATGCTGGGCAAGCTTCTAACTTCTCTAATCCTCAGTTTCTACGTCCAAAAAATGGGTCTTATGTAATAGGGCTACTGGGAAAATCCATTTAAAGCGCTTAGCTTAGTGCCTGCACACAGTCAGCACTCGATAATTAGAAGCTCTTAATATTACTCCCTGATTTGTTTTTACAGCCGGAACATGATAGAATCTTTTCTTAATGACCCAAGGAGACTTTGAAAAGGAAACCAACATTAGCTGAAGGTGTACTGTGTGTTCCAGGCTTTTTAGAACTTATGTCAGGACACCCTTAGAGAGTCCTTGGGACATGCAGGTATAGAGAAGTGATTCCTGATTATGAACACCGCTTAGTTTGCTGAAGTGAAGGCACCATGTGGCATTGGAGGCTGTGGACACCTGGAGTAGGTGCCCCCGTGACTTCTGGAAGGTTCAGTATTAAGCTCTACATAGCGTCTGGTGCCCCCTTTCCTCTCTATCAGCGTCTCCTTACTTCTAATGCCACGTGGCCTTGTTGCTGCAACTGATTCTCATTCTTTTCCTTTTTTTCCTCCTTTATGCCTTTCTTTCTCCCCTGTTATCTCTCCTGTTACCAGCTCTCCATTTGTAGGCTCTTCAATAAAAAGGTTGGTCTCTGATAGACACTGAAAGCCAGTCGATGTATTTCTTTCCTTTTTTACACCGACTGGCCCTTCTAGGTGACAGTGTAAGTCCTCGAGTTAGGGTCTGTCCCCGGTACTTAGCGCACTGCCTGGGCCAGGGTGGGTGTTCAGTAGCAACATGATGAAAGAACCCATGACATGTAATTTTGGAACTTTGTTTACATGTCACAGAGTGCTCAGAGGTTATATTTTTTACCTCCAAAGAGGTTGTGGGGTATGTGTGTCTAAGTTCCTTTTGAACCTGAGGTTTTCCCAGAGTTCTAAAGGCTCTAGAAAGCTGGATGCAAGATAAGCAAAATATAGGTGTGGTTATGATTTACATGTCGTCATTCAGACAGCTGATTGTGACAGCAACCCAAGAACCTTTAAAAAAAAAGAACCAACAAACAAATGGATAAACAAAAAACAATAAGAAAACCATCCCCAGGGAGCTGTCTAAACAAGAGGCAAAAATCCTCACGCCTCTGGGGTCTTTCATGTCAGTATTGGTGGTTTATCAAAAATATACTAAGCTTGCCTAGAGCAAGCTGATTAATACCGTCCTGTCATACCCACAGAATTGCAACAAATGGCAAAGTAGAGTTTTTGATGATCTGAGTTGTGAATGTGTCACCCCTGTTACTTCAAATCACTTAATTTTAACAATAAATGAGATATTTGGGGTAGGGGCAGAGTATCGATAAGAATAACAAATTCTTGAGTGAGAAGGGACTTGAGAGCCCATGTGGTCTGACCTAAATAATACAGGAATTCCTTCCATAGAATCCCTGACAGATGGTCACCCACTTGTGTTTTGAATACTTTTTAGTGTCAGGAAATGTGTTATTTCAAGAGGCAGCGTATTTCATTGTTGGACAGTTTTGAAAGTTAGAAAATAATATTTTCATATATCAAGCCAACATTTCTATCCTTCTAACTTCCATCCACGGATCCTAGACTATTTATTAGCTATTCTACAATTGTATTTTAGCATAGGGTGACCAAAAAGCTGTCAAATGTTTGTCGAACACCTAAGTGGAGATTTCTTAGTGGTTGGTGCTGCCGAAGGTTCCAAGGTGGTCCCTGCCTGTGGGGAACTCAAGACAAACACACGCTAAATTAACTGACAAGTGATCAGAGAACTGAAGCTTTCCCTTTACTCTCCTGGGTATGTGGGAGTCTTAAGGAAGTTAAGACTAGGAAGTAAGCCTTGAAATACGACTACGATGTTCCCAGGCAGCAAAGGTGTGAAAACAAGAGGCGGGCATAGGGTTTTAGGCAAATAATGAAGAGACACAGAGAATAGTAATGGAAATTAAGTTAAATAAGAAGGATATGGAGGCATTTGAAAGCTCTGAAGAAGTCTTTAATTAATCAGTCACATCACGTCTTCCATGACTGTTTTTCAAATCATAAAAGTACAATAATCCATGCCTGTAATGAAAAGGTAAATAATACAGAAATGTCTTAATTAAAAAGTGAAAAAAAGGACTTATCTCTTTGCTCTCCTGCCCATTCCCTCAACCTAACCACAGTTTTCACCACTTGGTGTATATTCTAGGACTTGTAAAACTATGGCCCGTGAGCCAAAACGTCCCCACCCCACCTGTTTTCGGGTGGCCCACAGGCTAAGAATGATTTTTACATATTTAAATGGTTAAAAAGCATTCACAAGAAGGATATTTCATGAGATATGAAAATTGTATGAAATTCAACTGTGTCCACCAATAAAGTATTGAATTTTGTCAATAAGAAGTTTGTGGGAATTTTTCTCTCTCGTTATGTATCTACATAAAATCCTCAGTTTTGCCTTTTGGTCCGCCAAACCTAAACTGTTTACTAAGTGGCCCTTTGCTGGCCCTGGTCTATGCTTTCAAAAAAAATTTTATAGATATACACACACATGCATGTTTATGGTGTTCTATTTTGTTTATAAAAGTGGAAATGTAGGAGCCATTTACAGCAAATCTCTTTAGATCTGAAACAATTAAATAAATAAGAACCACTGTTGGTTGTGAGGGCAAAGGGCAGACAGTGTCTCGAAGCTACATGGCCCAGAGGAGAAACCCAAGGATCCAGGATCCGGGAGTGTGGTCCCTGCAGTGATACAGGTGTAAAGTGATGTGCTCCCAATCTGGGTTACCTGAATTCAGATGGGAATGGGAGCCAGATGTGAGATGTTCCAGAAGAATAGTCCAAGGGGTTAAGTCACTGAAGGAGACGAGGTGGGGAGCAGTCAGAGGTGCCCCCGCCTCCAGGTTAGTGCTGTGGAAGACGTGAAGAATGTTGTTGAAGGGGACTTTTTTTTTTTTTTGCGGTACGCGGGCCTCTCACTGTTGTGGCCTCTCCCGTTGCGGAGCACAGGCTCTGGACGCGCAGGCTCAGCGGCCATGGCTCACGGGCCCAGCCGCTCCGCGGCATGTGGGATCTTCCCGGACCGGGGCACGAACCCGTGTCCCCCGAAGGGGACTTTTTGGAGAGGCAAGCATCAGACTTGCTGACTTTGAAGCGGTCCATCCAACTCTAACCAGGAACACTGGTTGTTGGTGCCGACAGTTCATGTTACCGTCTGAAGAATGTGTAACCCCTCAAAACTGTGCGAGTGCATCTTGCACGATTGATTTGAAAAGATACAACTTTCACATTTTGAATGAGGGGAGTTCTCGGTGCCTGTTTATGGCTATTCGTATACAACTCGTAAGTGATGTCCATTAGGTTAATGCTGGATGTTTGGGTTCATGTTAAAACAGCGTCTGGGGCTTCCCTGGTGGCACAGTGGTTGAGAGTCCTACTTCCGATGCAGGGGACACGGATTCGTGCCCCGTTCCGGGAAGATCCCACATGCCGCGGAGCGGCTGGGCCCGTGAGCCATGGCCGCTGGGCCTGCGCATCCAGAGCCTGTGCTCCGCAACGGGAGAGGCCACAACAGTGAGAGGCCCGCGTACCGCAAAAAAAAAAAAAAAAAAAAAAAAAAAAAAAAAAAAAAAACAGCGTCCGGAAAGGAATCATGGGGACAGATGGATCACCATTTATTTCCCTATTATGGGGAAGTAGTTTTAAGTTTAAGAATATTTTGAGGGAAGGAGCCTCTCGTTATAAAAAGTATGTGAGATTTTTGAGGGACATTTGTGGATGCCATTTCTACCACCTTCACCCCACTGACCAGATTTCTGCACATAGGGTTGTGTGATTTGTGGCATAGTGGTAGGTAGAGCTTTACTGTGCACACACAATATGGGTTTGTGTTCCAGGTATGTTCTGTCGGTGTGAACTTCTGTGAAAAAGAATGAAAGTTTCCCTGTTGTGCTATAATTAGACCATGTAGCCGGATGCCCCAGAGCAGCTCCACCTTGTGGATTGTATCTTAGTGGTGAGTCCCTACAACTGCTTTTCAGAGTATCCTCACTTAATACTCATTTTGATGTTAAAATGCTAGACAGTTGGTAGTTGGAAGTGGGTACGTTTAGCCTTTCATTTGACATGTGTGTGAGCCATTTCTGGGGTTTTTTGTAGGTTTTACTCAAGCCTCCCACATACTAATTTTTTTCCTTAATAACCCATTTGGTGAAAGCACCTGATAAATGACATCACAAAATAAGAAACGTTAAGTAGAATGACATCTCAACTCTGAGACAGTAGCAGAAATTTAACACACAGGGATGAGGTATCCGTAAGTGTATGAGGGAGACCTCATTGTGATTCAGAGAATGGCCTGGTTCTAGCGGCCTAAAGGCTAGGCCCTGAGCTTGAAATCAGGAAGCCTGTTCTGATTTCAGCACCTCCACTGGCTCGCTTTGTGACCTTGGGTAAGCTGCAAGACTCCTCTGTTTGCCAGTTGGGAAATGAGAGTATCACAACTTAACATTCCAAGTGGGAAGTTGGGAATAAAAAGCAGAATATTTGCAAGCACTTTTGAGCATCCTTAAAGATGAGTGACGTTTGAATTTTCAGCATTGCTAGTGTTCTGTTCAATGTGTACTTATCTTGGTGAAGACTCATTAGATATTTTTTGCCAAAAATGAATCAAGCTGTACCTCCTGACCCATTACTTTTATAATCATCCTGGCACCTTTAATATGGTTTTAAACTTAGTGCCTATTTTGGGAGAAATCATGGATTCTGTTAGCGACATTGTTTCTTGTCCTTATTGTAAAAAAGAATCATAAGACTTGTGGATAGTTTTGTCATTAACATGGCATTTTTGCTGTGCTTTCAGAAAAGTATAACTTTAACTTTCATAATGACATGGATTTTCTCTTTTCAACGGGAGGGAATTTCTGGGATCTGACTAAGCACATAGAGTAAAAGAAATGTGGATTGATTAACATGCTATTATATAAACTATGGAAGTGGAGTTTCTAAATATCTCCATTGTACTAGCCCTTCACTGTCATATTTTTCCCTGCAGAGTACCATTCTGTGGATACTGGAAACTTCCGTGGAAGTTTAATCAGGATAATTTAATCAGGTGTCAAAGAGGATTGTTGATAAAAGTGATTTCACCTTAGTAGTGATTCTGAACGGGGTGTGGGCTCTTATGAAACTATGTTTTCTCTCCCTCACGTGTAGAATCACTGCCAGAGGGAGTCAGTTTATATTCAATACATGGGAGTTTTTGTACCCCCAGGGGTGAGGACCCCTGGCCCCTGAGGAGGTCCTGAGTTACAGGTGGTGAGGCTGGCCCAAGAGTCAGAGGCTAAAAGTGTCCTCATTCAGCTGTTAGTAGAGAGAAATGTATTCAGTGGAGCCCACACCAGTGGAGCAAATTGTGAGAACCTGGTAGGTGATACCGGATTGTATAGCTGCGCCCCGGGCAGTAGGTGTCACTGTAGTCAGTGGCTTTTACTGCTCAGAGTTGAAGGGGTTAATTGGGTCTGGTTTATTTGGGCAGATAGAGGTCCATCTGTGCCCTCCGGGCTGCTTGTCTTTGTCTCTAGGGCCCCAGTTGATACCAATGAAAGGCTCCAGTCCATGCTGAAAGGCACCCTTTTTCTCTAAGAAGGGAAGAAAGATACTCTCCCATCTATAGTTTAGAGTCTGAGACTAGGCTGTTTGATGTGATGGGGTGGGTTGAGTTGAGGTGGGTAAATAGGTGAGATAATCCTTCTAAAGTCTGGTGGGGGACCTGGGATGGAGGGGAAGGGAAAATTCTATTAAGAGAAATGAAAGAAGATGGAATAGCGGAATACATTTCCTTGTTGTTATTGGCCCTGGGCCCTGTTATATTCAGGCTGTGTGAGCTATCAGAACTTCTGTCGGCATCCTCCTCAGAAATTAAAAAATCTCTCTCTAGCAGAGATGTACTTCTCTTTTGCCACTTTCCACTCCAGAAAGTTAATTCTCAAACGCTAAAATGGAACTCAGGATTTAGAAACAGCTACTGTGTTGACTAATTAAAAAAAAAAATCCTATCCTGGGATTACACAGCCAACTGCTTTTTCAAGTACACCCACTTTTACTTTTCCTTTCCTAGTAGCACCCTGGTTTGAAAACAAAATAAAACGGAGTAAACCCACTGGACAGTTTCAGATTCCTCTTCTCTCTTATTTTTTTGCCTAGAGAACCCACCTCTCTCCCCACGCACCACCCAGGCAGCACGGTGTCGTCTGTCCTTTAAACAAAACAAACAAGAAATACATGAAGGCTTTCTGTATATGATTTATACCCAGATGCTCATTAAAAATAGCTCCTGTCCAGTCTCCGCTCTTCCTCCCCTAGCCTGCTGGTTAGTTGTAGTTAACACCCTGATTCAGCCCTGCTCTCAGCGATACAATACGCGAAGCTCAGACTGCCCCCCTCCCCGGCCCCGCCCCGCCCCGCTTCTGTCTCCCTCGGAGCGAGTGGCGCGTTTTAAGCCATCCGCACCCTCGCCAGAGGCAGGTGGCGTCGCTTCCTGCCTTCCCTGCTCGCTGTTGCTAAGTGAGAGGCACCAGATCACACATAAAGCTGAACCAATCGCATCCTGACCCCCATAGGCTGGTAAAAGCCGAAGAAAAGAGACTCCCACCGCGCGTTGTCTGTGGCCGGTGGGTCCTCCCCCCGCCTCTCCCCTCCCACCTTTTCTTTTCCAACAGGAAGGGGAGGCGGGGAGGGAGCCGGCAGGAGGAAGAGCGAAGAAAGAGGGTGGGGGAGGTGAAGTCTCGTACGCCTCGCTGTACTTGAGATAAATGCCATTTTTTCTTTGTGAAGAAAAGGAATGGGCGCTTCTCTTGAGCAGTCACAGGCGGGCACAAGTGCTGCTTTCTGCCCCCAAACTGCTCAAACTCTGAATAAGACGTCTGTCGACCTGCACATCTGCTTTGCTTCCTTCTCCTCTCTTTCTCTCTCTCTCTCTCTCTCCATAGCTACGAATCTTTTCATCCCCCCAATTTTGCAGATCTTGGCACCCTCTGTTGATTCTTCCTCTTCACCTCTCCATTTCCTTTCTGTCTCACAGTATTCTCCCAGTCCGGAAAGAACGTACAAATTAGCGGAGGATATTTTGTATCTTGTCCTGTGGAGGAAGTCATCAGGTTATCCTAGGGGACGAACAAGAGAGGAGGAATATTTATAAAGGCAATTAAAAAAAAATCCCCTGTTAAGAATGTCATTGTCTTTGGCAAGGTCTGTGCAAGCACAAAGTGAAATGAAAGGCAGTTCTTAACTGGATAAGTGCCAGTGTAGACAGCCAGTGGTATAGTTGCGATTATACAGAGAAAATGACCTTTCTCCTATAATGACCGGGATATTTTGGGCAGCATCAGACCCAAGTTACCTGGGTGATTACGGCTTTGTAGATCTGACCTTAGAACAAAACAGATTCCACTTAAGTTCTCCACGGAAAATGTTTGCTATCTTTGGCCATAAAAGTAGCAAAGGCATCCACTGCTTTTGCAACCAGGTGAAGTCCAATTACAGGGAGGTTTTCTTTGGTTCTGTGTCCAATAGTTTCCCAATAAATTTCTTCTGACCTTCTGGAGGTGGCTTATTATTTGGGCGTTCATGTGCCTTTGGAAAAAATAACCTGTGTTTGCTTCTCAGTCAAGAGAGTTGTGGTTTCCTGTAACCTATTCTTGGATTTGCTGTGTTTTGGTGGGATATCAAAAGGACACTACTCGTGGTTAAACTGTCCATTTCCCTCAAGAAATGTTCCTTTCATACTTGAAATACTATCGTACTCCTGGGTCAGAAGTCCAATCTACTTACTCAGTATCATACAGAAAAGTGATCATTATTCTCCCACTCCACCTGCTTTTTTCCAGCCTTTAGACTAATTTTTGTCATCCTTTCTTTTTTTTTTTTTTTGAACCAAAGCTAAAATGGTTTTATAAAGGGAAGCATGGGGGATCAGATTAACCAAAAGGGAATTACCAGTGAAAAACCTTCGCAGATGCTGAGTACCTGGAATGTTTTCCTTTTTAAGAATTTATCTTTCTCTTATTATCATGAGGTAAAAACCAGGCAATACAGTTCTCACATATACCATTTAAAGCTACAATTCCTAGATAATCTACAGACATCATTTCACTCACTTTCAGGCTCTTCCAGGTTAAATCAGAACTATTTGCAGGTAGCCCACTGCTCAGATCTGAGTGATACCTTCATCTTCTGCTGTGCCCATTTTTGGAAGGGAGACACAATGACAAAATAAAACTCCGAAAGTGGGCAAAGAAGCTAAAAGGAGGTGAGGGGACTGGCAAGCCGGTCCTGTAGAACTGCCTTGCCCCTCAGTCGGTCAGTGGGGTAGTACTGTTAGCAGTTATTCATTTACCACTCACCTATTTTATGTTCAGTCCTGTGCTGAAAGTTTTGAGCTAGAAACACAGTGCAAGCCAGGTCTGCCTTGGTACCTCCCTCTCTGGGTTGCAGCCCTCTCGGTTCTATCACCTTCATTGTTCGGACACAGGCGCCATGCTTCAGCCACGTCAACCTGCCAGGACCAGCTCTGCCTGCTGAAGGAAGAGAATGAGTTGACCATTCTCTTCCTTCAAACCCCTGCATCCTGCCTCCCTCTGCTGCCCTGAATTCCGTGACTCAGCTATTCAAGCACAAATCCCTCTAAGCCCCTCAGCACTCTCTACCCAAATTTGCACTTGTCTAACGAACTTCCTAGACATTAGTCTAGGATACCTTTGCCCTGGATACCTTTCTAGATATGTCCTCTGTTTTCTCTTCTCTGTGTCTTTGCTTAAACTGGGCCTTCCTTCCAGATGGCTTCTCTTCCTCCAGTCTCTCCCTGTGGCAATCTGGCCCCCCAAATCCCATCTCAGATTCGGTTTCCTCAGTGAACGTTTTCTCTCAGTCTCTCCCACTCAGACCGCGTCTTCCAGTCCTCTGAACACCACAGCCTCTTTCTTTAGAAGCTCTCTGCAATCTGCTTTGAGTTGTATTTGTTGTATCCCTGGTGGTGCTAAGGGCAGCTCAGAGGAGAGCATTCAACACTACAATATTCCCCATCAGCCTCCCTGCAAAGCCACTTCAAATAAATATATAATTACACACCGACTGCGCTTGCTGTGCAAACACAGCTTCAAGATAGTCTCCCAAGTGCCCTTTGCATCCCAATTGCTAACCCTAAATTCCTCCTTTATAGAAATTCTGAAACTGTATCCTCCCCACTTTATTTTAAGCTTCTCGGGGCCGCAGCTGTGTCTCCATATTTCCCGAAGCATGTAACGCAAGTTCCTGGCACCCGGAAGGCACTGGAAATACCCATTGAATGATCACATCATAAAGCCCAGGAGACCTTAAAGATTAGGTCTGTAACGCTCCAGGTTTTCAAATTATATGTGTAGAGAAGGATGGACTTTTATGTAAATATTTTAATCAGATCATGAGACAGCAAAGGTCCGTGAAATATTATCGTATTTATCCATCAAGAGAGGGTAAGTGATGATATAGTAACAAACAGCCCCCAAATCTTAGTGGTTTGAAGCAACAAAACTCTCATTCTTGCTCATGTTTATTGTGGGTCGGCCAGGGGGAAGGGGGACTCTGCTTATCATCAGCACTCAGGGACTCACGCTTGATGAAACTGGCCGCTATCTCACACCAGTGGCTGAGCTAAAGGAAAGAGAGCTCTTGGGAGGGTCTAACGTCAGCAATTTAATGTTCCAGCCCAGAAATGGTACCTGGCACTCTGCTCACACTTTATTCATCAGAGCTGGTCACATGATCCCATCTGACCACAGGAGGGCCAGGAAGTGCAGTTCTGCTGTGTGCCTGGAAGATAGCAAGTTAGAAATATTTGGAAAATAGCATAAAATAACTCCCACATTTTATTATTCACTCAGAGGCTTTTAGAGGAAGTTTCTATTTAATACTGAGCTTGGAAGTGTAGAGAATGTTCACATAATTCCTCTCCCTTTACATACCGTCTTCTTTCCCTCACCCACCAAGACAGATTGCTTTGCTTGGCTCTAGAAGACTTGGCCTCGGCAATTAAGGGATAAGTGGTTCTGTTTTCTCGAAGTATGAAGTGAAGAACTTGCCCATTGTTTATACCTCTTCAACTACTCTCACCAATACTTCAGAGGCTCTTATGATGGGTAAATTATGCTCTAGACACCTATCCAAGGACTGCCTTCCCAGGTTCACTTAGTGTTGTCACAGTCAGGATCGTAGAAAATCAGTATGAGTTTTTATAAATTTATTCCAAGAGATTAGAGAGTATACACATGTTACATACTGGCTGCATTATATTTCATAGTAAAAAAGTTGGAAACAGCCTAAATGTCCAACGATAGCAGATTAACTGTGTTAATTATGGTATATGTAGAAAATGGAGCATGTGTCGCCATTCAAATTATATTTTAGAGGAATATTTAATGAGATTGGAAAAATGTTCACAATATATTGATTGCTAAATTTTTTAAAAGCAGGCACTAGAACAGAACGAAGAGCCGATTCTGCTTTTTAAAAATGCATATAACTGGAAAGAAAAATACGAATATAAAAACTCATTATAACTGGAAAGAAAAATGTGAATATGACCAGGGCTCATCTTTCTGTGGTAATATTATGAGTGGTTTTTGTGCTTTTTCCCTTGCTTTTCTTAGGTAAGCAGGAATGACTTGTATAGCGTATAAAGAGGTAATGTAAATATCTCTGGCGTCTGTGCTAATTTCAAGTAGCATACCTGGTGTTCGTTCTTTTACATGAATAAGAGGCATGCAAATGACTCTCCTGCTTGGTGGAACAAAGCTGGTGCCGAGGCAGAGGTGTAGAAGCAGTGTTCCCGTGAATCAGGAGACAGCTCGATGTCAGTTCACACTTGTCCGGGCGTAGGCATGTTACCATTTCTTGCCCTTTCTTTTGCTGAGGCGCTGTATAGATCTTTCGTGGCATTTTGACTTGACATTTCACAGCTGTTGCAAATCCACTAAGCAGGGACATGCCACTGGCACTTTGAGGCCGCTGGTAGCACAGGGGTTTGTCAAGAGATGCTAAATTTGCTGAGATAGTGAAAAACTGGCATGTATTTATTCTGGGTTGATACAAACTCCTGTGAAATAGGGGCCCATTCTGGAAGAACTTGTAACACTCATTCATCCTGTGTTGTTCACCGAGCTCTAATGCTACAGCTGTCATCCACTCTCAATGAACGATTGTCATATTGTCAATCCACAATAATACGGGACAATTTTCATTCCCCATGTTGAAGTATCGTCATTGTAATATAATTCAGTTCATATTAACAATGCTTTGATGACAATTCCTTTCCACTCCACCCTTTTAGTCCTCCCTCCTTTTCTTAACCAGAAGGAAATGTATTTTGACAGTATCTCCAGTGTTAACAGTTTTCTGCTTTTAAAACATTTTGGGCCCATAGCCCTCATTGAAACTTCAGAGAACAACTTCAGAGAACACACCAATCTTTTTTTTTTTTCTTATAGAACTATCTTGGGATTAGGTAGTGCCTTACCCACAAGAGCTAAAAGTATTGGGTTGGCCAATATGTTCGTTCGGGTTTTTCTGTAACATCTTACAGAAAATGATGACCTTTTGGGCCAATCCAATATTTTTACCTGTTTGTCTTATTTATTCTTAAGACATCCCCCTGGAAAAAGAACATGTATTACGATTTATAAGGGAGCATAATTAGGACTCCGCCATCTTCACTTTAGGGTTTACAATCTGTTCATTTGAAAAGGCTGCTTATTTTTCCAAGTATTAACAGTGATGTCAGGAACTGCTTACGTGGTGGAATTAACTGCCCTAATGAATTTATAGTCACTGATTTTCCCTAGAGGGGAAATTGGTTCTACGTGTGAGTCTTCACCAATTTTCAAGGTACTTTCCTGTCACAATAGACTATTTTAAACTGATGGAGAGTGTTGTCTTTGTTAGAATTTTCCCAAGAGCTGAATCTAGGTGGGCACAGTTGATATGATTAAAATATATGGTGCATACTTGTGAAACTGTTCCAGCTACAATGCTGCAATTTTAAAAGAAAAAAAAATCATTGTGACTGTTGGATGTTTTCACTTTTCTCAGTTTTTAATTCTTCACTCATCCAAATACTTGCCCCAAAACATGTGGCAGCGTGTGGGGAGAGGGAGAGAGTTTGGGGAAGGGAAGGAAGTTGGATGTCAAAAACCACCAGAACTTTTTGTAAGGTCGTGAATCCCCCAGATGACTGCTTGGAAAATGTTACAGTATTGCCTTCTGGGGGGCCTCTTCCTCCGCATTCTTATAAGCTAAAAATCAGGGCTTTTGAAACAGCACATTTCTCAAAGGTAGGGAAACAAAATCGAAGCTGGGTGAGGAAAAGCATGCTGTTTGGGATCTGAGAGTGGAACAGAACTTGAGGTAAATGAGTCTAGAAATGTCTCCTATTCTGCCTCTATAAGTGAAGACTCGAGAAATAAAGGGAAGAAGGGTGAGAAGCAGAGGGGAAGGGGAAAATACATTGTAAAACATGCATGTCATGTTCAAATTGTCATATGTTTAGTGCTGTGGTGCATCTTGGGGCAGTTCTGATGAATTTGAAGACTTTATCTCTTTGGCCCCATAGGGGAGACCTTCTCTATGAGCCTCTCAGGTCTTTACCACGCAAGCAGAGACACTTCAGGGCTGTGAGGTGCACGACTGTTACTCAACAGCTTGGAACAGGAAGTGGAGATCCTGCCACTAACTGAAACTTCAAACTTCATGTAAAGTGTGTGCCCACTTGGAACGTTGCCAGGGCACCAGGACCCATCTCTCTCCTCCAGCAGGAAGTGCCGTGGGCCCCAGAGGAAGCCCCGCAGTCACTCTTGTGTGCAGCACTGCCTTGTTGCATGGTCCCGATGTGACAGGGTCAGACAAAGGAGACATCAGCCTTACTTCTGACTCTGCCCCTTTGAAAAGAGAGGACCAGGTCAGGATGAGGGTGCAGTGCGGATAGGGGTGTGCATGAGGCATGGTTTTGGTGACCCACATTTATAAGGCAATTCTTTGTGGTAGGGACAAGCTCTGCCAGCAGTCTTTAAAGCCACAAGTTAGAAACAATCAGCATAACTTTTGCATTCATTCATTCATTCACTCACTCACTCCCTAATGAAATGGTTAATAGTGCTGGGTCTGTAGTCAGACAGCTGGGTTTGACTCCCCAGCTCTGCCATTTCCCAGCTGTGTGATTTGGGTGCACTCCTTACGTTTTACTAGTAAAACGTGGATAATAATAGTTCCCACTTCCCCAGAGCTTTGTGAGGATTCGGTGAGTTAATATGTGCTCCGAACAGCACCTTACACTTAGTAAGACCTTAGTAGAGGTTAACTGTTCTATTCTATCTCACGAACGAGAGATGGCTACCCACCTAGTCCCACGAGGATCTCCTCCAGTTAGAGGTCTCTCGTGAAATACCCACCCTCTCTGGATGATGGAATTGCAACATTCCCTTTAAATCCTAGTTTGGTTTCTCTTTGCATCTCTCCTTGTCTGAATCATTAAAAAAAAAAAGTGTTCTCCCATCTTAAACAGTGCTGGAGGTGAGTTCACGCCTTTGATTGTTTGCTGGCGGGGAGGGCAGGGGGGATGGAATTAATTCTCTTTCCCCAGTTTTGAGTAGTTATGCTTCTGCCTCGCCCCCTCTTCTCTTCTATTTCTTCTATTCTCTTTCTTCCTGCCTTTCTTTGTCATCGTCCTACCTCTGCCCTACTCCACGGAGCCTGGGCTAGCGAGGGTGTAGTATCCAGCCGGTGGTGTATACCACGCTCATTCATAGTTGGGGCTTCAAGACTTTCTCCCAAAACAGTGTAATTTGCCTCTCTAAAATTAAGATAGCTCAATATGCATCTGTGTAGAAATGCTTGCATATTTTTGGACGTTAAATAACTCTTATCTAAAGAAAATAAAGTCTTATTTTAAATGTCAGGACTATAAAAGTTTAAAATATATTCACGGTGTGTCATACAACACAGTGATTCCACGCAAGTTTCATAGAATGCATTTCACAGACAAGCAGAATGGATCCAGCACTTGGCTGAACAGTAACTGTAGTTCTGTTCTCTCGGGAACTTGAGTTGAATTAAGCGTATTAGCTCAGATTGTCATAAAGTCTCCAGAATGGAAGGAGGGTAATATTTTATGTTTATGTAATAGTGGAAAAAGACTATTATTATGCATAATATATACATTTGAATCCTATTGAAATCAGTAACAGGTTCATTCCTGACGCTGATTCCCATACTTCGGCAAGATGAGGTCAGCATGAAAGACATAAAGATGGCAATTACTCTGTGTGTAATTTAACATTTGCATTTTTCACAAAATTAGGTTGTCCTTTTGTTAAGCACTTTACCCTGTGTATTGTTGATTTTTTTTTTTTTTTGAGGTGGTGTGCATTGGAGTTTCTAATTTCTGTTTAACATCATGTTAGATGTAATGTGGTACCCAAGGGTTAGAGGAAGGAGGGATGGACACATTAGTGGATGGCAGCTGTATTAACCTTGTATGGGAGAGAGAGGGTCGCATTAATTGTGCACATTCATCGTCTTCTGCCTAGAGATGAATTCCCTTTGTGAATTCTACATAGTGGTTGAGAACCACACGAGGAGCACCTTGCTCTTGGGAGTTCTGACAACTTTTGAGAGGCGTCTCCTAAGTTCAAGATATATTTCTTTGTCTCCTATCCAAATATCAGTTCATTCATTCAGATGATTGGAGACACCCTCAACACTGTGATGGAGCAGAAGTGAGAATGAGAAGGCATCCCTCTCTCCTCCCCTTTTCCTCTCCCTCTTTCCCGCTCTCCCTCGCGTCTCCCTTCCTCTCCCTCTCCCTCTGTTTTTCTCATATGAGACTCGATATTCATACTATATAAAGGGAAAGAGCCGGAAGTCAGGCAGCATCCCTCCCCTTTTCCTTTTCTACACTAAATGCTCAGGTCTCAAGTGCCTTGTGGTCTCACGCGTGTGTCCACCCGTGTCTCCCTGTGCTCCCTTTCCCACATCCTCTTGTTTAGCTTCTGTGAGTGTTTGAGTGTGTTTGTCCCCCTGCCCCAGCAGTGGCAGAGGAGTTTGCCTCTGCTCTCATGTGTGTCTTCTTTTTCTTTGCGGGGGGATGGTTGCTAGAGGTGATAGAAGAGTGTATTTGTTCTTAAAAGATAAAAGAGCAAAGTCTCAGAGGCATCTTCTGCCAGTGCATTAGCACCCCATATCAGAGTAGCTCTATGTTGTTTGGTGCGTGTGGCACAGGGACAGTCCACCAAAGGGGCCCTTTTGTCAAGCTCTTGCCTGACCTTGAGTTCAGGAAGCACTCCTGGGGAGTAGGAAATTCAGAACTGGAATGAGTGGGGGAGTCATACAAGTAAACCAGCAGTGACAGGGCAAGGGGCCAATGGGGGGAACAGGTGAGGGAAGCCTTATGGAAGAGGTGACGTCACCTGGATCTGTCACACGAGGAGACTCCAAGAATGGGGATGTTTCTGACCAAGCTGTGTTGGGCTCTCAGACCACTCGGGCTGAGTGGCCAAGCGAAGGCACCTGAAGCAGGGCCCCTTGGCTGGTGGGCTGCAGGAGTGAGTGGGCACACAGATTTCCCCCTCCTGTGTCCAGGTGACCCTACTGGGGAGCTGGTGTAGATGAATTCCTTTAATCCTGGTAACAACCCTGAGGGGTAGGTATTCTTATTATCCCCATTTTATGGACGGCAAAACTGAGATACAAGGAGTGCACTGTTTGCTCGAGGCCACACATCTAGTCAGTGGCGGAACTGGCATTATGGACTCAGACTGTACGGCTTAGAAGTCATTGCTCTAAATACAAACAGTGCTTCCTCAAGATACCATATGCAGTCATTGTGCTTCCCTTAGGAATTCTGGGAAGTAAGATGCAAGATCCTTGCCCTGAGAAGAGGCAAAAGACGCATTAAAAAATATCAGTGTTGTCTGGGGTAGGACATCCTACGACACTGGGGAGGATGTTTGGTGGTGGGGGGGAGGTGCGCTCTACCTGGATCACCCAGATGGAATGGGGAGGACAGCAAGGACGACACACCTGCACCTCTGTATGACCTGGGGGAGGGTCGGCTAAAATTAAAAAAAAAAAATCAGAAGCCTTGTGTAGGCTGTGTTGCCTTTGGTTTCTTTGTTTGTTTTCAACAGCTTAAAATTTTTTTTTTTGGTATGTTAGTTTCTGCTTTATAACAAAGTGAATCAGTTATACATATACATATGTTCCCATATCTCTTCCCTCTTGCGAGCTTTAAATTTTTTACTTCGAGTAATGAGAGGTGCACCTCTGCCAGCCAGCTGTGTGACCTTGGACGAGTCATTTTGTTCCCTGCCTTATCTGTAAAATGAAGGAGCTGGATCAAATTATCTTCAAGGTTGCTTCCAGCTCTGAAGTCTTCTGGTTCTGTGTTTTTTGTGTTTTTGTGTAGAGCACTCATGACACTGAAAACGTCTAGCGCTTCCGATTGCATCACTCTCTGATTTTCTTCTTCCCCCATGCAGAAATTCTGAAGCAGCCTGTGATCTTTATTAATCACACAGAGACTGTCCTCTTCTCAGACTCGAGTGGAATGGCTAAGGTGCCCTCTGCAGAAGATATCGTGGCTAATGTTCTCATTACTGACTAATTGGCTAAAGAGACTTCTCTCAATTGCATTTAGCCTGATTGATAGTTTTCTATCACCTGATGGGTAGAATGGACAGCCAAACCAATTATGCCTGCAAAGAGAGTCCCATATAGCAGAGCAGCACCGCCTGAGACAAAAGGCCCTTATAGATGATGTCTAGTCAGGGTGCCTGCCAAGAGTTTGTTAAAGGAAATGGTTTTCTGAAAAGTACAGTTTGACATGCCTTGAAATACATGTGTCTTGGGTCACCCCTAAGCTCACTGGGCCTTGTCTTACTGAAGGAGTAGAGGACATTTCTGGTTATGTTTCAAACCTGGATAGCTGGGATACCTAGTTAGCTTTGTGCGGAGTGAAACAGAGACAGCAGTTTGTTCAGAACTGAAGCTGCAGAACTGAAGCCCTCCCACAAGCATGTCACACGGAGACGTGCTCTTCCTCAGATGCAATCTTGTAGACATAGGGCATTACTCAGATTCCTTTTTGGATTCAGTTTCTTTTTATGTTGCTTAGGCTGTTGAGAGGAAATAATATTGAGGTCACTTGCTTAGTCATTTCAGTTGAGGCCATTTCTTTATAGCTAATGCATTAATTTATTGAAATCTCTGTTTAAAGTGCAAACTCTTGTTTTAGAGTGGAAAGATCCTCACGTGGTAAGGATTTACGTGAAAATCTAAGTCAGGGAACTTCTCGTTCACGTCTTAGTCTTTATTTTTTATTTTTATTTTTTAAGCAGAGGGTCAGAAGGCATTTATAGTGCTTCACTGTAAACAGCCTTAATTTTGGGGATATTCCGGGAAAGAAAAATCAGGGTTCTTAGTGCCTCACTTTCCCGGTAATCTACTGAATTGTGTAACACAATCAGCAGCAGAGTGAGAGATGCCAGTGAAATAATATGTCTTCTACTTCCGTCGCTTCTGTCACCCCCAAGCAGGGCCACAGTGATGTCAGCTTATGCTTGGGATCCTTGGAACTTGTACCAGTATCGGTATGACGTAAACTCTTACGGCTGAAGGCAGTTTCAGTCCGTGTTGGCGAGGGAGACGTGGGAGCCCAGGAGAAGGGCTGTGATCGCAGCGTGTAGCGTGTTGTGCTCCTGAGCCTTGTCACCTTCAAGGGCTCTTCTTTGCTTTTTTTTTTTTTTTTTGCGGTACGCGGGCCTCTCACTACTGTGGCCTCTCCCGTTGCGGAGCACAGGCTCCGGACGCGCAGGCTCAGCGGCCATGGCTCACGGGCCCAGCCGCTCCGCGGCACGTGGGATCTTCCCAGACCGGGGCAGGAACCCGTGTCCCTTGCATCGGCAGGCGGACTCTCAACCACTGCGCCACCAGGGAAGCCCTGCTTTTTTTCTTTAAAACCACTTTATTGTGGTCTGATTGACATACTGAAAGCTGTCCATATTTAATATAATGCAACTTGCTGAGTTTGGAGATAAGAATACAGACGTGAGACCATCACCACAATCAAGACCTTAAACATAGCCATCACCTCCAAAAGTTTCCTTCTGCCCCCTCTATTTTATTTTTTAGAAGATTAATTTTTTTTCCTTCTGTGGTAAGAACACTTAACATAAGATCTACCCTCCTGCAGATTTACCTAAGTATACAATTCAGTTCATTGTAGGCCCCACGTTGTACAGTCTCCAGAACTTACTTATCTTGCATCCTGAAACTCTGTAGCCTTTCACCAGACCTTCCCCATGTTCCTCTCCCCATTTCAAGATGTTCTAAAATACACACCAAGAATTTGATGCTTGAGATCAGCTCTAGGGGACCAACTGCTGGGAAAAGAAATGAAAGAGAGCATGATTATTTTTGTGACCTAACAACTTTTAAGTAAATTATCCTTGTGTGACTATTAAGTAGAAAGAGGAAGAAAGGACATTTCCCTTGGAGTGGGAAAAGGAAGACTGGAAGTGTGTTTGAGGCGGGAAACGGGACCTGTTCCTTCTCAGCATCTCTGTTCCTTCTGCCCAAGGAGATCCTGCTACTGTAGCTGTGCAGGGAGCTGTGGCCGCACCATGCCGTCTGCACTGAGCAGTGAGAGGGCTAGAGGCCCAGGTGCCGACTTGAAAGGGTCGTTGTGCAGCACAGCAGTGGCATGGCCGTTTCAAGAGGGGTAGGTTTGAGATGACTGTAGCTCTTTCATCCTCCGTGTAGCGCTCACTGACAGTGCAGATGCAGTCGGTAAACACGCATGTTCCTGCGTGTTGGGTGACTGAGGTCTCTGCATCCCGCTCCCCGACTGCCGTATCCACCGGCTGCGGCAGTGCAGGCTGCAACCTGGGCAATTGGTACCTTCTCCTCTTGCCTCACATTAGCAATACTTTGTCAGAATGGGCCTCAGATGCATTAGAAAAACACACATGCTTGGTATTTAGAGAAAACCTTGACCGGCAGGGTATGTAAGCAGGAATACTATGAAGAGCATAAGGCTGTGATACAACGACAAGCCATTTAGAAAAGAAATATGTCCCGACCCTTACTTTACTGTACGAGCCATTCCCTGTTGGAGATATGCTTTGTTTCTGGTTTGAGTTCATCTTAAGCCATTCCCAGCTCTGCTGCTTCATCTTCTGTGAGCTCCTCCATAAGAAATACAGTGGGAAAAACCTCTAACAAAAAAGTAAACAACTTAGACATAGAAAACAAAGTTATGGTTACCAAAGGGGAAGGGGATGGAGGGATAAGTTAGCAGTTTGGGATTAACAAATACACACTTTTACATATAAAATAGATACAACAGGGACCTACTGTATAGCATAAGAAACTATATTCAGTACCTTGTAATAACCTATAATGGAAAAGAATCAGAAAAAATATATATATACATGTAAAACTGAATCACTTAGCTGTACACCTGAAACTAACACAATGTTGCAATTCAACTATAATTCAATTTTAAAAATTAAAAATAGGGGCTTCCATGGTGGCGCAGTGGTTGAGAGTCTGCCTGCCGATGCAGGGGACACGGGTTCGTGCCGCGGAGCGGCTGGGCCCGTGAGCCATGGCCGCTAAGCCTGCGCGTCCGGAGCCTGTGCTCCGCAACGGGAGAGGCCACAACAGTGAGAGGCCTGCGTACTGCAAAAAAAAAAAAATTTAAAAATAAAAGCGGGGAGGATGGTGGGGGGGAAGTAAACAGTAAGTTCTGAAAGGAAATAAACTAAAGCTTTACCTCTCAACCTTAGATGGAGCAATTTGGTGTTAAACTTTATTGTTCTATGAACATTTTAGGGGAAAGACTTACATATTTTCCCTAGAGGTAAAGACATGGTTTGTCTCTTAAAACCTGTATTTTATTAAGTGATGATTCCATTGATTGTGGTATTGGATAAAAACAGGGAGGAAAACCTGGTCTTGAGTTCAAACATCAGTTCTGAAAAGGACTGTATTGATCTCAGTCATTTGGAACATGGACATTCTATCTTTGAGGGTTTAACCTTAGGTCTTCCTAGACTCATATTGTTGGACAACTAAAGACATTTTGACCTGCGTCTGGTAAATTGCCTTCCGGTAGGGTTTGTAAACATTACTCTGTCTGATTTTACCCATATATAACTCCCACCAATGCATGATTTGATTTGGTTATATATCATTAAGTGGAATTTGCTGGAATTAGACAAGCAGGGAGTCACATACAATCAAATAATAGAAATGCCTTCTTTATTACCCCCCTTCAAGTTACTGCTCAGTTACTGAATAGTTGAATTTATAGATATATGAACACTGGACAGTAAAACCTCAACAAATTATTAAGGGTTTCCTTTTTTTGGTCAAAAATTTCTGCCAAAGTCAAATCACAACCAAATTACCACACATCAGATGTTCATTTATAAGGAATCAACTTTCAGGTTGGGACAAGGGATCAGGTTGTATTTAGCCCCCTCTCTTCCATGATGTCACTTGGTAGGCAGTAGGACCCCTGCCAGGTACATGGAAACTCTGGGTCCTAGCTTGGCCTCCATCATGATACTTGGCTGGCTTACCTCACAGGGTTCTTGTGAAAGCTATAGAAGCCTTTGGTAAACACCTGGGTGCTATACAAAGCTGTTGTTGTTGTTGTCGTTATTGTTATTTTTATTATTATTAGTCTACACTGTGAGAAGAGCCGTGTGTAACGATGACTCTGAGACCCATTGCAAGATGATTAGTCATCAAAAAACAATTTATGGGCTTCCCTGGTGGCGCAGTGGTTGAGAGTCCCCCTGCCGATGCAGGGGACACGGGTCGTGCCCTGGTCCAGGAAGATCCCACATGCCATGGAGCTGCTGGGCCCGTGAGCCATGGCCGCTGAGCCTGCGCGTCCGGAGCCTGTGCTCCACAATGGGAGAGGTCACAACAGTGAGAGGCCCGCGTACCACAAGCAACAACAACAACAACAAAAAACCATTTATGTGCAGGCAGTTGTATTTTCAAAAGCAGGCAAATTATTTAATATATCTTATGATGATTTAAAAATAAGAATTGAAGAAAGTTTCAAAGTCTCATTCCGCTGCTTAACGCAGGCAGACGTCATTCCATTTTATGCTCAGTGCCTTGCCAGTGTGCCACCATTTACACTGTTCTCACCAATAAATGATTGAATCCTCCTGACAACCCTGTGTGATGGGCGCTGTCTTGATACCCATTTTACACACCTGGAAACTGAGACCTAGAGAGATGAGGTGACTGGTCCAAGATCACAGAGCTGGTAAGCATCAGAGCTGTTTTGAATCCAGCTACTCAGTGCTTTTCACCACTGCACTGTATGTCTCATGTAGCATCTGGCCCAAAATAGACCCCCAGTGAGTGTTTGGTCAAATGCCATTAGCAACCTAAATGTCTATTGACAGAAGAATGGATAAAGAAGATGTGGTACATATATACAATGGAAAATTACTCAGCCATTAAAAAGAGTGAAATAATGCCATTTGCAGCAACATGGATGGACCTAGAGATTGTCATACTGAATGAAGTAAGTCAGACAGAGAAAGACAAATATTGTATGATACCGCTTATATGCAGAATCTAAAAAAAAATGATACAAATGAACTTATTTACAAAACAGAAACAGACTTAGAGAATGAACTTATGGTTACCAGGGGGGAAGGGGGAGGGGGAGGGACAGTTAGGGAGTTTGGGATTGACATGTACACACTGCTATATTTAAAATGGATAACCAAACAAGGACCTACTGTATATTACAGGGACCTCTACTCAATATTTTGTAATAACCTAAAGGGGAAAAGAATTTGAAGAACAATAGATACAGGTATATGTATAACTGAATCACTTTGTTGTACACCTGAAACTTACACAACATTGTTTATCAACTATACTCCAATTTAAAATAAGAAGTTAGGGCTTTCCTGGTGGCGCAGTGGTTGAGAATCCGCCTGCCGATGCAGGGGACATGGGTTCGTGCCCCGGTCCGGGAAGATCCCACATGCCGCGGAGCAGCTGGGCCCGTGAGCCATGGCCGCTGAGCCTGTGCGTCCGGAGCCTGTGCTCCGCAATGGGAGAGGCCACAACAGTGGGAGGCCCGCATAAAAATAAATAAATAAATAAATAAAAATAAAATACAATAAATGTCGTTAGAGACTCAAGGTGCCCTTCAGGCTGGGCCCAGTCAGCCTTTCCCTCTGACTTGTTTCTCAGTATTCTCCCACTCAAAACCAGAAAAACCTTTCTTCACCCTGTCGTCCAGTTTTCACTTTTACTTACATTCATTCATTCATTCACTTATTCTTTTGGCAACAATTCTTTTGATGCACTCCTCACGATTAATAATACAAAGTCTGGGAAAGAAAACAAAGTACTACATGGCCCCCGTTCCTGTGGAGTTCATGGTCAGAAGGTGGGGGGCAGAATCATAAGCAGAGTAATTATGTTTTATAGAAAGAAGCAATAATCAAAGCATGAGGGTGTCACAAAATGTGTGGACACTTAGGGGAAGGCTTCATGGGGCGGGTGACATTTGGGCTGGACTTTAAAATATGAAGGAATTTTCAGGTGAAGAAATAAGGAAGAACAGAGGGAACAGCCTGTGCTAAGGCCAGGAATGAGGAACTGGAAGGTAGTTCAGAACAGCAGGGAGAACTGAAGCTAGAGGTCTGGGTGAGATTGGGAAGGGCTCCGTGTGCCATCGGTTTTAACCTCATCCTGTAGGTGAAACATTTGAAATGTCTCATGAACATGAGGCCCTGCAAACCTTTTTTTTTTTAATTGAAGTATAGGTCATTTACAATATCATGTTCGTTTCAGGCATACAGCAAAGTGATTCAGTCATATATATATATTTTCAGATTATATTCCATTATAGGTTATTATAAAATATGGAATATAATTCCCTGTTCTACAGTAAATCCTTGTTGCATATCTATTTTATGTATAGTAGTGTGTATCTGTTAACCCCATACTCCTAACTTGGCCCTCCTTCCCTCCCTCTCCCATTTGGTATCCATATGTTTGTTTCCCGTATACCTTTATTTACTCCACTGCCCCTCCCAGGTCGGCCCTTTCCCAGACTCTGCCTCCATCTCTTTTTCGAGTCTTGAATCCTTCCTGTTCTGCAAAGCCTTTCAGCATCATGAAGCCTGAGCTTCTCCCTTCTCTAAATGCCTACCTTTTGTATTTGGAAATTAATTATACCTCTCATTCCCGGTCATCTTTTCACGGGCTTATGTCATTGCTACAGGGCAGAAATAGTCATGAAGGGCGAGGAAATGCTGCTGAGATGTGTTTCTGCAGAGCTCTCAGTGCCATGCCGGTCATAGGCTGTGTTCAATGAGTATTTTTAGGTCTATTGATTATGTGAAATCCATATGCACAGAAGAGGTTCAGCCGGATCCTTGTTCTTCTGTAGCTTTTCAAAACTTCAGACTAGGGCTTCCCTGGTGGCGCAGTGGTGGAGAGTCCGTCTGCCGATGCAGGGTACGCGGCTTCGTGCCCTGGTCCGGAAAGATCCCACATGCCGCGGAGCGGCTGGGCCCGTGAGCCATGGCCGCTGAGCCTGCGCGTCCGGAGCCTGTGCTCTGCAACGGGAGAGGCCACAACAGTGAGAGGCCCGCGTACCGAAAAGAAAAAAAAAAAAATTTCAGACACCAACTAATGTTCTGAACAGCTGTTCTCACAGTTACAAGTTGGTGACCTCTTCCAGAAAACACAGTTTTTCCCTTTCTATAACCTTTGACCAGAAGAAAAGAAAACATCAAGCAGAGCATGAGAGCTAAAAGGGACCTTGGAGGGTCAGCAACCTGTTCTATCCCCTCATTCTTTACAACGAGAGGGTTTTTGTTTTTTGTTTTTTCCAGTGGCAGAACTGACAAATTCATTGTAAGAAACCTTGGAATGTCTCCAAAAGTGCAAAGAAAGAAAAAGAAAAATTGATCATATTCCTAGATCTCTAGTGAGTTTTCCTTAAAATAAATTTTTAGAGGTGACACTGACAGGTTGAAGAGGATTCACATGGTAAAATCTTTTATAACCTCTGGCTAAATACCCTTCAGTAAGATGGTGCCCATTTACCTACTTGTACCAGCAATGTGTGTGTGAGTCCAGTACTCTTACTTTTATGTAAGGTGCCATAGACATTATTCTCAAATAACTAACAGTTTTTATATTCAGAGGACTTTGAGCCTGCTGAGGCTTGGTGAGGAACTGAATGGAGAAGTGAGATGATTTTAAATCTCTGGTTTAACTATAACTAATTAACAATTTCAGTCTCCTTGAGAACAGAATAATTTCCAGTCTGAAATTTTCATTCAGATTAAACTCACTCTGCATTCAGTGCTAGGGGTCTAACCAGTTCCAAGACCAGGTCATCTGCTGCAGAGCAACCCTTTCAGTTTTGTCTGAAGTTTACCACCAACTCTGGTAAAAGGGGCACTTAACCTCTTTGAGCTTCCCTTGCCTTATCTTTGAAAATGAGTGGGTTGAACTAAATTATATCTAGAACCATCTCCATGGATGATTCTCTTAGAACCATAGATCAAATCGATATGGAAACTCCTGGAGTTATGGGAGTACTGTTGGGTGGGTGGGAAAATGAGACCTGTCTAGTTAAAAGCTGAGGCAAATCTGAGACCGAGCTAGGGTTAGACTACAAAATTCCACATTTTCACTGGACAGTTTTTATTTATTTAGTACTCGCTACAGAAGACACCGGGCCAGTCAGCCAAGGCAGAGGCTGCAGAGTCAGTTACAGTTACTGATACAACAATCGCTTCCATTCAGGCTTGGGGATAAAGCAAGGCTGGAAATAGACCCGTAAGAGAATTTGAGTGTAGTTCAGAGGTTGGAGAGATCACCTATTGGGAGAGAAGGAAAATCTTTATGAAAGGAGAAATTTTTCAGATACAGCTTGGCAAGTAAAGATGGCGGAAGGCCGTTTCAACGAATCTTGTCATTTCCAAAACACCATGTTTACTAACTCTATGAAAGATTAAAATTTGTGGAGAAAAGTTTCCATGCCACTACTACGGGATTATTATAAAATTCAAGTTAAATTCCACTTCAACATTGTCATTTGTTGAGAATATTTGTATAACCAATATTGTGAAGCCTTTGCCAATAGATTACTTATTTGAATCAAAATTTAATATAACAAAATTTCAGTGAAAGCATTGTGACAGGCTCAACGGGTTTGTTGTCTATACCCTAGTAACTTTACTGTTCCCTCACATACAGTCACAAACTTCCTCAGAGTTTGAACCAACGTGAAACTTTTTGTTCTCCACGGTAGTCTACAAGAAAAAAAGATTAGTTCACTGTTAAATATTTATTCTTTCTATAATAATATTACATACACACGACCTCAGCTTTGACCCTCAGAGGAGAGCTGAAGGTCCAGTGTTCTGATGATTTCACATGGACACTCACTGGCTATATTTGAGGAATAAATATTTAAACCATAGAATGAATAAGCCTTGGAAGAATAGTGGGCAAGTTTTCTCTTTTGTTAATCTATTTGTGCTCCAGTTTGTTTTAAATGCACAACTTTTAAATTTTCTGATGTAACAGACCAGAGAGAAGAATCCCAACTAGTGGCACTATTGAAGGAAAGGGTAATTTAGTGCAGAAGCTCAGTATCGCTAGATTCTGCAGCTGTTTTCTCGTTGGATTTTCATCTCTGCTGTCGTTGCCTATTGTGAGATAACTAGAGCTTGAGTTTTTCAGATGGTATTATATGCTGATGCTGTGTAACCAACCTATGTAATTTGAGTTTCTCATTATCAAAGGTGGCAGCCTTAATCTCTGTCTAGCGCTGCAGTGCCTGGAGACGTAATAATGATGATGATTTTTACCATCCCTGGGGTTTAAACTGTCTTCTCTGTTATGAGGCTGGCCCAGTAGCAGCGGGTAACTTCAGAACTCTCTCCTCCTGAAGCACTTAGCTGGCAGTGTTGGAAGCCTGCATTTGTGTCTCAGCAAGCTGGGAGACTAGGATGGAGAGCCAGCAAGGGATTGGGGAGCAGCAGTGGCGGGAGGGGGGCCTTGGCGGGGGGGGTTAGATGCTTGAGAGTTGAAGGGGAAGAGGCTGCGATGCGGTAAAGGAACCTGTGGCTTTAAGGAAATACAGAAGCAGAAATGGATAGGAAAGAAAAATAAATTAGAAGAAAAGGAAAGGATGGGAGGAGGTGGATGGGATGAGGATGACATGCCTTGGAATAAGCCGATCCGAGCCTGGCCCTTGTTTTCATTGGACCTGTTAGGAAAAGCGGATTTTACCTTCCTGTGTCATATCTTCACCCCCCGGAGACAGTCTTTCCCCTCGCATGTGTGTGGACAATTTAGGGCGGACCAGTTGCCAAAGCTGGTGTTTGTTGTCCAGCGTCTTATGTGTGGTAGTTTATCAATAAATGGTGGTAATTTTAGAATAATTTAATCCGCTGTTTCCAAAGAAGCTGCCACAAGGTTACTGCTGTGTGTTTGGTGTGGCATTTAAAGATGAAGAATGCAATTATCCTAAAAATGGGAGGGGAGGGGTGGAGTGAACTGTGGACAGGATCAGTGCCAGAATTAAAGGAGGAGAAAAGAATTGTGGGGGAAGTAAGTTGGGGGCCAGATGGACACAGAGAAACCAGGATGGGCAAAGAGAAAGATGTGGTGGGAAAAAAAGATCCGTACTTCACTTTATTCATTTTTTCTTCCTCATGGACATGCTATATGCACTCCCAAATGAAAAGAGTGTGAGTGTTTGACTAGCTGTCGCTCAGAAAGAGGAGGAAAAAAATCAACTCATTTTGTCTCCATCGTCTTATTTTGCCAAACCAAGCAAAGAGCCCTCTTTAAACTATCCATGATAACTAGTTAAAAATACAGGTTTGGGACCAAAAAATTTAGATTGATTAATTTGGTGTGAATTTTAAAGAACATGATAAATTGACACCTTTACTTTTTTTGGTTTTGAAACAAAAATGCACACATTTGCTAAGCTGGCATTTATGTAATAATTAGGGGTATCTTATTTCAGTCTTTTAAAAAGAAGCATATAATTGAAGTGATAGATGTAATATTTGCAAATAGTATTATACTTACTAATATAGTTATAGACCCTCTTTTTCTTTAGCTTGTGATTTCTTCCTAGTTGGACTCTTTAAAATGAATCTTTTTCTTAAAATTTCCCTATTTTTAAAAAACATAATTTTTTGTGCTGTAATACAGGGTGAAAGCCAGTTGGAAATTAATCTAGCCTAGCAATTAACAGTCACAAATTCAGGTAGCGCACGAATAACAATGGGATAAAAAAGAGAGTGAATATTTAAAGTCAAATATAAGCATGGATATTACCCAGAAAAGAAAGATAATTTAGTATTTCTCTTAGTTTGTGGTCTTTGAGGCATAATTGATAAATGAGGGAAGGTAGTTAATTGTCCTAATGGCAGTACCAGTTTTGAAGAAAGGGACTGTGGCTGGAAGTGGCCCAGTCTGCTCTTTTGAGGTGGGAGATTCACAAATAGGGATCATCTCCCTTTTCTGCAGTTGAATCAGCTCCACTGTGCTGAGCGGAGTTTGGTTTTGCTGAGGAGATTGAATCTGTCCCATGGGGGCAGGAGAGTGTGTATCTAAGCGGCCTCTGACCCGTGAGCTTGCTCCCATGGTTCTGTGGCATTTCTCACCCTGTAACATTGGGACGGGGCTTCAACTCGGGTCAGTGGTTTCACCACAAGGGCCAGAGGTCATTGGGAAAACAGAAGAAATATCCAAGTGACAGTGACAACTGTGCAAAAATAGGGGAAGAAAACGGAGAAACCTGCAAGTAGATGAAGTCTGTCTGTAGGACTCTCACAGGAGAGCATGAATCATCAAAGAGGTTCCAGAGTTACAACCAAGAAGTATGTAGGGCAATCAGTGGTGCAAAGGGTAATAATACAAACATAATAAAGAAGAGAAAGGAAGGCATGCCAGAGATAAAGGAGGCCTCATGTTAAATGAATAGGGAGATAAGTATAATGATTATGCTCAAATGACTGAGCTATTGATGGCAAAATGGCTGAGCTGCTGAACTGCTTTTTAAGACTGGCCTTTAAGAAGATAAATAAGGATAATTAAACAGCAATGAAGACCTGTTTCATGAAAAAAAAAGAAGAAGAAGAAAACAAATGAATAGGCAAGGTCTTGGATGATGTGTTAACCAGTGTTAATGGAAGTAATCATGAATTCATCAAAATATGGCTGCTCTTCTTTGGAAATCACGAAGGATAATGGGGGGGGGGGTAGAGAGAGAGAGAGAGAGAGAGAGAGAGAGAGAGAGAGAGAGAGACTGACACTGCATGGTTATCCAGTGTCCAAGAATGAATATTCAGTTGTTGGCAGAGATAGCACAGGTAAAGCACAGATCCATTCTCTTTTCCTATTTCTTTTTTTTCAGAATTCTTACCCCAGGAACCTGTTTATCATACCTTCCAATAAGACTCCAAACTCAGTTTTGTCTCTTCTTCCTGCCCCATCTATGATACAGTGTTGCTAATGTATAGTAAAAATAACAGTTTAAGAGAGCACTGTCCTGTATATTTCACAGAACAAGAGGCCCTGAATAATTCATTTCTAAATAGAATTAGTTTTAAACCTGTTCCAAGCACAGTACCTGCCCATGGTAAGTACGGTCATCCCTCAGTATCCACAGGGCATTGGTTCCAGGACCTGCCAGGGACACCAAAATCCGTGGATGCTCAAGTCCCATAGTTGGCCCTCAGTATCTGCAGTTCCACAACCACATATCCTGTAGTACTGTATGTTTATTGAAAATCTGCCATGTGTAAGTGGACCCAGGCGGTTCAAACCCGTGATGCTCAGGGGTCAAGGGTCAACTGTCAAGGGTCAACTGTATTCCATAGGCAGTTGTGGAATAAATAAATGAATTAGGAAAACTACATTGCTAACAAATAGAGTATTTGAATGGGTAAATATATGAACATCTAGGGGATATTAGAGCCATGAGCCACAACTGGCATAGATTTATCAAGCTTTTTATGTTAGAGCAACTTAGCTGATTATTGCTTTGGAAAATCTGAAAACAAGTGGACAGAAAAGAATGCACTGAATATATTATTATTTCTACATACATCCAGATGTGAATGGAAGAGTTGATACCAGGTGTTATAAAATCTAGTTGGGAAAATGAATTCAAATTGACTCAAAGGTGTCAAATTGATTGAAAATTGCCTAAAGGACTGAAAGTGTAATGATAAATGGCAATGCATCGAGTCTAGGTGAGGGTGGGAATCTATGTTCAGCAAGATCTTACTGAACATCTTCATTAATTATCCAAGAAAGGATGTAAACAGCCATTCATTAAACCTATAGAAGAAGCTAAATAGAGAGGAATTCTAAACACTGGGTGGGGCTGAGGACAGTAAAAAGGGAACCAACGTGCTCAGGAACAGAATGATGCTAATAATTGGATTGAAATCAACTAATGTTCCGGCAGTGTTTACTCTGCAGGGCACAGTCCCAGGCACTGTTGGAGCTTTAGGGATGAGTTCAAGAGACTCACCAGACAGATAATGAAAACAACGGACTACAGGATGAGGTAGAATGAAGGAAGTGCAACATTGGAGGTGGAGCAAACTGCTGTGGGAGCAAAGGAGGATGATGAAACTCTGAACAGAACAGCCAGGACTGCAGATTCATGTTGTTACACTGTAAGAAAAACAGGGGAGCAAGAAGCATTTAGGGGAAGTGACTAGGGTTAGGTCAAGGTTAACCGCGTGTGCAACCAGGAAGTACCAAGACAGAGCGACATTCTTCTTCAGGCACACAGTATGAGCCACAGATTTTGGAGTCAGGACATCAGGGCTCGTCTAGTGCAAACTCACCTCTCAGTGGGACCTTTTTTTAAATTATTCTTTTCCTTCTTGTGTTACGATACATTACTAGATACTATTCTTCGTTTCATGTTTTAATTTTACTCTGAGGATCAATTCTGTGGCAATACATATAATTATGTAAGAAAGTATTGCACATAAAGATGTTCATTAGAGTATTATTTATAATATTAACCAATGGCAACCCCCTGACATCCAGTAGTTGGGAAAAATTTAAGTTTCCTGTCTTCCCTTGTGAGGATATGGATATTCTCCAGCCACTCATGGGTGTTTATGAAGAATTAGAAGAGGAAAATATTCATCTTTTAATGTTAGGTGAGAAAACTAGAATGGAAAATTTACCATAGAGTGTAATTAAAAACAAAAAGCTAGTGTATGCTTAGAAACAAAATATATCAGTGGTTGTTTTCGTCAGGGGGGAAGAGGATGCTATAAAATGTAGTGTTTGTTGAGTCTGACCAACTAATTTGTTCCGTGTGTTTATTCCTGTCTCTAAAGGTTTTTATTTGTATTTTAATATGTTTTGATGAGCCTCTAGTAAAGGTACTTAGGGAAAGTATAGTGTTTTAGCTGTGTGGTTTTTCTTTGGAAAAAAAGACTGACTTCCTAACTATTGAGAGGTATCAGCTCTCCTGAAGATGGATGTTTAGTAAGCACGCCTGGAATACCAAATGGAAACATGGCTTTTGGTCTTATAATAAAGCTGTAATTCAATGGGTAAAAGACAAGGATGTACATTATAACCAACACGATAATGGAGAGGCTCCTCACACACACAAACACCCACCTACCCTCAATGATTACGCCAGTTGGTCCTAAGGACTGAGAGCCAGTCGGTGGGTGAGATTATAAACACCAACCACCCAAGGTGAACAGGGATACCAGGCTCATTTTATTTACTGTTTTTCCAAGTAGTTGAGAATACTGGGTGAGAAGCACATTCCTAAAGGAAGTCTAAGCTATTAGACTTAGATTTAAGCTATTAGACTTAGCTATTAGACTTAGACTATTAGATTCTAATAGTCTAAGCTATTAGAATCAGGCTAGTCCTCAAAAATCTCCCTGAAATGATGGAATTGTGCTTTTTCCTTCCTGTCTCTCTCTATTCCATAGTCACTCCATGCTCTTCCCTTCCATTCTTACTTCCTTTTCTGGCCTAGGTACACATCTGGCCATTGCTAGAGTAGTTTGTTTTCAGTGTATTTGTTTTCAAAGTATTTTCCCTCAGGAGGGAAAAACCCTTCCATATTCTTTATCAACATATTTTATCTTGAAAATTGTCAAACGTGCAGAAGCAGAGGAACAGTACGATGACCCTTTGTATGCCAACAGGTTCAACAGTTACCAAGAATTGCCACACTTGCTACATCCAGCCCCCTCTTTTTTTTTTTTTTTTTTTTTTTGGTCAAAGTAAAGATCTCAGCCGTCGTGTTGTTTCACCCTTATTTACTTCAGGACACTCCTCTCCAAATTATGGAGATCTTTCAGATAACCACAATGCTCTTATCAGACCTAATGCAATGAACAGTAACTCCTTGGTATCATCTGATACCCAGTCCATAATGAGATTTTCTTGATTATCTCAAAATAGCCTTTTCCTAGTTGGTGTATGTCAATCAGGATGGAGACAAAGTCCACACATTACACTGGCTGTTCTGGCTCTTAAATCTTTTAAATCTCAGTCCCTGCTTCCTCTCCTCCTTCGTCACCCTCCCATCCCCATTAACATGTTAAAGAACATTCTTTTAATGACTTGGAAAAATAATCATGGAGTACTCTCAGGAAGGGCTTGGAATAACAAGGTTGAGGACAGTTAACTTGGCCCATTTCAATTTCTGTGAGAATTTTGCCAGAATATTTCAGATGGTTCTCTCACTTTTATTGTTAAGCATTTTGGGAAGAGATTTCTCAGCCTCCTTAGCTAAGCCAGTCTCATATCATTGAAAAGACAGACGTGTTTTCTTATATCTAATGAGTATCCTTCCTAATATAGGTCAGGCCTTTCCCCCTTGATCTGACTTCAGTAGAACCAAGGGGTCTTCAGTTATATTATGGAGTTCATGTAACCCCACCTGTGTCCCTCAGTGATTTATTTATTTTTATGGTGATGGTTCTATTGTTTTACAAATTTAAGCAAGAGATCCATATAGCCTGGTGATTAAGAACACAGATTGCTGGATTCAGATCTCAACTCTGCCACTTCCTAGAGGTATGTGGCTTTGGAAAATCACTTACCCTCTTGGCACCTCAGTTTCCACATCTGTAAAATTGGGATAACAACAGTACCCATCTTATAGGGTTGTTGTTGAGATTACGGCACACATACACACATTGCTTAGAATAAAGTGTGTCACATACTAGGCACTTATATGTGTTAGTTATTGCTGTTATAGCATTAATATGTCCTTGTTGTAAAAACAAGAAAGTCAATCAACCTCAACTTGTAGATAGATAACCCTTAGTTTTCTTTAGATGGTTTTCAAGAAGAAAAACATGTAAATAAAAGGAAACGGTGAATAATTTGTGAAACTGTATAAAAGTTCTGTTTTCAGTATCAGGAACCATTCTCTGGATCGTGATCATTTTTTCCCCAGAAAAGTTGAAATGTCAGGGTTAACAGCATTTCAAGTGAAATCAGCTTAGAATAGAGACTAAGAACATAGGCCTAAAAATCAGTTGTAAGAGTTTGCCTCATTTCTCTGTTTTGGATGAATAATGTTTATTAAACTTGCATAATTAAATGAAAAAGCACAAGAAACTATTTTAACAGTCATGTCTGAATGCCAGCAAATGTTTCAAAGAACAAACATAAGCTTGTTTTAACAATTCTCTACAAATTTCCCTCCCGCCACTTATCCCCCCAAAGCAGCCTTTGCAATACTAGCGCTCAGGCCTGGGCATAAAGGGCCAAATGTGAAGGGTGTAAAAGAACCCATTGTCTAGGCTGCTCCTGGGTGATGTGAGGACCTCGGAGGTGTGGGCCCAGCAAGGAGGAGCTAGCTGGTCCACAGTGCCTCCTCAGAGCCCGGCTGCCATGCTGCTGACCAAGGCCACTTAAGCTGACGAGTTGAACATACTCTTAGAACCTCGTGGCTAAACAGACTGAAGTCCTGGAAGTCAAGTGACTCAGGTCTCACAGGAAGGAAAGATGGGAACTCAGTTTGACCTCCTCCTGGTCCAGAGTTCTCACCTTCATTCTGCACAGAGATGTTTATAGGGGTTAAGAAAAAAGGATGATATGGCCAAAAGGCCTGGGAAACACTGGGTTACCTATGTTAAGCAAGTGTCTTTGCTGAAAGACTCTGAGCCCTCAATCTCTTAAAAGGGGGGTAATCATGCAGCATTTCTCAGATTTATTTGAACATGGAACCCCTATTGTACTGAATATGCTTTGGCTAATAAAAACTCCCTCATGCAGTCCTTTTCTTAAATAGAGTACACAACACAAGAATAGAGGGAGAAAGTAATAGCATAAGCTCGTAGTATTTATAATAGTCATCCTGACCTGTATTTGAACTAGGGGTTATACATTCTCCTATTGAGCTAGCGGTGGCAGATGAAGATGGGGAAGGAAAGGTAAAAATTGATTAAACTGCTTATTTAGTGGGTAGAGCTAAGAAGAGATGGCCATATTTTATTGTCTATTTTCAATTCCTTGAATCATACCAGGAAGAGGTGAATTTTTCTTCTGACTCCACCTCTTGTCTCATGCCTTCCTTCCTGGCCTACACCAATTTTGCTATTTCTAGAACCAAGTGAATCCATTGTTCTTTGCTAGGCATCTTATTGATCTTCTATGTTATTAATATTCACTTTTAGCTGCCAAATTAGCTCTAACGAGCCATTTATGTTTATTTTTAGTGCACTTAGAAAGCTGGGATGTATAATCCAGATCGCATTCTGAATCATATCTACAAGGAATTGGAAGTGTCTCCTTTCCCCTCTTTTTCCTGTTTCCCTAACTTTATCCCAAATGAAAATAAAGGAAGCCTTCAATTTATGAGCAGGCTGTTCCAATAGTTTTTGGTTTTGTTTTGATTTTTTCTTTTTTGAAAACTCAGAACTTATGTTCCCATGAAAACAATGTTCCTAGGCTAGCCCAGTATAAAATAATTTTATCCATAGGGACTTTTTAAAAAATTATCAAGAATTTCTTGTTGCCTTTTTAAAAACTATTTATTTATGTAGTTAGTTTATTATTTTTTTGGCTGCGTTGGGTCTTAGTTGCGGTATGCGGGATCTTCGTTGAGGCATACGGGATCTCTCCTTGTGGCGTGGGCTCTTCATTGTGGTGCACGGGGTCCAGGGCGCGTGGGCTCTGTAGTTTGCAGCATGCGGGCTCTCTCACTGAGGTGCGTGAACTCAGTAGTTGTGGCGCGTGGGCTTAGTTGGAACCCGCGTCCCCTGCGTTGGAAGGCGGATTCTTTACCACTGGACCACCAGGGAAGTCCCCATAGTGATTTCTTAAAATGCACATTTACAACAAAAAGGAAGCAATTTTATTTCAATCATCATAAAATGTATTCACACACTTTTTAAACAGGTACTCCTCTCTCCTGCTCCGACTTACTTGCTGGAATCAGTGACTTACTTCGGGTTTCTCCAGGGTCGTGGAAGCAGTGTAGTGTAGGATTAGATGAAGAACTCTGGAGCCAGATTGCTGAAGTCTGGGCCCCTGATAGGTAGGCTACTTGCCTTTTCAGTGACTCAGTTTCCACATCTCTAAAATGGGGACAATGATGGTAAGGTAACTATCTCATAAGGTATCCAGTACATAGAAAAGTGCTAAATAAGTGTCTGCTATCATCATAATGATGGTGCAAATGGTGGAGATGGATCTAATAGGAGTAGTGGGGTTGAGGACGGGGCTCAAACCAAACCGAATTAAGTAGAAGTACTAGGGTCAGTGGTACCAGGAAGTAGGTACGTGATTTTAGGAAAGTGAAACTGGCCAAAGAAGGGAAAGAAGGAAGAAAGACTCTCAAAGTAGTTGTGACTTGGAATAGCATTAGGAAAAAAAGGACTCAGAAAGGGAAGGAAAATTCTTGGGTCATTTTTTAAAAATGAGAAAAAAAATGATGTAGGTAGATGGTTTTGCCATTTTTCAGCTTTGAGACCAAGTCTAATTCCTTAGCTACTTTGAACATGAGTTTTCTTATTTTATAAACTGAGAATAATAGTATTAACCTTGCAGGGCTGTATAAAGTTTAGAATGATGTGTCTGAAATGCCTGGTTCATAGGAGACGGTCAATAAATAGTAGCAATTATTCTCATGTAAAGGTTATGTTGCTAAAGTAATTCCAGGCAATCAGTCTTTATTTATTCATCCCTATTTCATCTCTCTTATATTAGTAATCCATGCTCACTTTTGAAAAATAGAAAATCAAAAAGTTAATTTGTCCAAGATCACAGCTACAGAATGGTTAAATTGGGATTCGAAGCTTGCAAGTGTAATTCCAAAGCTCTTGCTCTTAAACAACACATAAATTTGTAAATCCCAAGGGAAATAGTATGACTGTTTCATTTCTTAAGGCTCTACACACAGAAAAGAAACAGTATTCTGTTTTCCATACGTTGTCTGTTTTATTTCTGTGTAACTGCTTGGGCACTTTAAAAATGAAAAGGTGACCCCCATCTTTGCTTTCCATGCATCAAATTTTGTCCAGGAAATATGTGTCTGGCTTCAGTTTGTTTCACTGGCAGTTATGTTCCCAGCAATTCTCCGAAGATGGAATTTTGCCCTGTCACCTGACCCAAGCCTAATAAACTTAGGTAAATTAATGAGAGTGAGCCAGTTTTTACAGAAAAGCTGACTCCAGTGAAAGGTTCCCCCCCACCCCAAGTCAGTTTTTTATTTGTATTTCATCTTGTCTGTGTGGTGTTTGGCCCTCTTGTTTGCAAGTTTTGCAATTTCACTGTCTAACAAGCAGTAGCTGATAGGAGTTTTAATCAAACCCTTCACCTTTCTTAGTGCTCAAGTAAATATGATCAGTTTTCTTCCATCCCCTCAGAAACAGGCTCCCTCCCACTCCCACATAGCTGTTCCACACAAGAAACCAAGCACGCAAATCCTAAGCAAAGAGAGTCCAGTGCCAAGGCTTATTTCTTTTCTCTCTATTCTGTGAAATATTTATACACTGTTTATTCAATAGCAAACTGTTTGAAGCCATTATAAGCAAACCCAGAAATAGGTGCTTTGTATCTCCTATATTAGCAAAAACCTCAAGTGGCCAAATGCACAGACAAAAATCAGCCATGAACAAGATTTCATGGTGAAATTATTATTATTATTACTTTTTGCGGTACACGGGCCTTTCGCTGTTGCGGCCTCTCCTGTTGCGGAGCACAGGCTCCGGACGCACAGGCTCAGCGGCCATGGCTCACGAGCCCAGCCACTCTGCGTCATGTGGGATCTTCCCAGACCGGGGCACGAACCCGTGTCCCCTGCATTGGCAGGCGGACTCTCAACCACTGCACCACTGGGGAAGCCCACATGGTGCAATTATTTTATGTGTATCTGAAAATGATGTTTTTATCATGGCTACTGTTTTGTTCTAGCCTTTCAGTTGTTTCCACGTCTCCTCCCTGTCCCTACCTAGCAAAAGACAAGGCTCCTGTTTGCATTAGGGCATTTACATAGGCACGTCTTTCCTGGAGAAATATGGCAGCAGCTAAGATAGCACAGGCCTTGTTAATACTTAACACTGAATAAACAGGGCAGGTAATGACCATTGTTAATACTTCCAAATGCAGTACAGCAACACAGTTGACAAAGGTCAGGAGGAAAAAAAATAGCACTGCTGTTTGCAGTGGGAAGAACTCTCTGAAATGATAGGTGAGAAAACAAGAGGCTGGCATACATCCTGTGTCTTAAGGCCTTTGTCCCTGGGAGTACTGCCGAGCTCTCTCAGAACTGCTGTTTAAGGCAGTCTCAGTACTGAGAAAGATGGCAACTTAGTGGCAGACTCTTAGTACCAGGAAATCCTCACTTTAAAATACCCGGGTCCTTAATATTTCTCCAGGAAAATGAAGCAGTCAGGTTAACCTACCTAAATATTACATTGCAGGCAGCCTTTTATGCCAGCTTCTCTGGGGACACTCCTAGCTGCCCATTGCGCACTGAAGCTACGTGATGTATCTTTTTGAGGACCTTGAAGTGTTTGCTGTAAAGGACTTTGGTACTTCCAAGAGTAGCTCACTGGAGACACCTGTTAGAATAGGTGGTGTTTTCTGCAAAGATGCTTAAGCTTCTGATTGTATAGCAATGGAAAGATGAAGCTCTAAGATAGATTTGGGGCATCTCCAGGGAGGTTGCTCATCCTGTTGACCATGTTCATAAGTGAGAATCAGTTATCGGGGTGACCAAGGAGTTGCCCATTTTCCTATGCCAGAGGTTTAAGAAACTGTTCGTTCATTCATTCATTCTCATTCTTTCATAACTCTTAGTTATTCACTGAGCATCTGCTATGGATCAGGCCATTTTCTCAATGCTGGCGATAAAATAGTGAACAAAATATCATCCCTGCCTCAAAGAGTTTTAGGTCCATCGGGGCAGGCAGACAAGTGAAGGGGTAATTACAATATGGTGAAACAATTACAGAACACATGAGGTATGCTTCGTCCAGCCTTCTGAGCGATCTGGGAAGATTTCACAAAAAAATTGTCTTTGAAACCCAAAGATTTAGTAGGAGATAATCAAAATGTTGGGTAGAGTAGTTTTCAAGACTGAGAAAACACACCAAATCCCTGGAAAAGAACATAGCTGGTTAGAGGAACTGAAAGTAGTTCAGCATGGCTGGAGGATAGAGTTCAAGGGTAACTTAAAAATGGGTCAACAGAAACCAGTTGGAACCCAAGTTGGTCAAGAAGCTGAGGTTTAAACAATTTGGAAGAGAAAAAAAATCATCCTCCAATTAATAATTTTCCATATTAACAATTTAAGCTGAGAGGTTAAGATTTCATCTTTCTTTAAATAATTTTTCATCTTTTAGTTTTTTTGTCTTTTAAAATTTTTAGTTTATTGTCAGTTATTACTGCTCTTTGTTAATTACAATCATGAAAAGTTGAGAAAACATATAAATGCCCAACATCAGGGGATTAGTTACATAAACTGGCAGCAAACTAAAAAACACTATTTACAATGAGGAAAAAATTGTAAGAAAGGTTTGAGGAGTTATTCATTTTCCAACCCATTTTTAAAAGTTATTAAAACATGAGTAGCAGAGACCACTTCTAATTCATCTTCTTGCCTCCCTCAGTACGTGATAACAGACTCTCAAAAATGCTTGTGGACACCTTAACAAATGAAAGGGGAAACATGGCCTCAAGAGGCTGTTGGATATTCCCTTTCACAAAAAAAAATTAACTGCAGAAAAAGAATTGCATGAAATTGGACAAAACTATTTTGATGAATGTAATATTTGAAATTAGTAATTCAGGGTCAAATAATTGTCCTATGCTTTTTTCTATTCCTTTTCATTTAGTGAAATTAATATATTAAGAGAAACAAGATTGTTTTCCTTATTTAGAACATTTACTTTGTCACTGCTACAACAATATTGTTTGACTTATTTATCATATTCCACAAGTAGATATGTGGAATTAATTCATTTTCCACTTTAACACTATGTGTGAAGAGTTTTAATTTTTTTATGGTGTCTTATACATTTGTTTGGTTTTTGTTCAGTACATATATCAGCAGAAGTGGCTACATGGGGGAAAGGGACATGTAGAGGTTTTAAATTAGAATCAGGGTTAGTTCTTAAATTAAAATTTTAGGTTACTTGAACTTGGGATATCTATACCAGCACTTGTGTGTAGACAGCCTCTTAGATTTGGTAGAATGTTAGCTGACCCTGACTAGCACTGATCTTCATTTCTCTTTTGATTTTTCAAGTTAAACTTTTAATTTTGAGATGATTGTAGATTCACATGTAGTTATAAGACATGATTCAGAGAGATCCCATTTATCCTTAGCCCTGTAGTACAATATCACAACCAATATATTGACACTGATACAGTCAAGATAGGGAACATTTCCATCACCACCAGCATCCCTCACATTGTCTTATTATAGCTACACCTTTTTTAACCCTAGCAACCACTGACCTGTTCCCCATTTCTATAATATTGTCACTTCAAGAATGTTATATAAATGGACTCATGCACTCTGTAACCTTTTGGGATTGGCTTTTTTTACTCGGTGTAAATCTCTGGAGATTTGTCCAAGTTGTTGTATGTATCAATAGTTCATTCCTTTTTATTGCTGAGTAGTACTCCATGGTATGGAAATACCACAGGTTTTTTTAACCCCTTATTTCTTGAAGAACATTTGAGTTATTTCCAGATTGTGAATAAAGGTACTATGGACAATCAGGTACAGGTTTTTCTGCTGTCATAATTTTCATTTCTCTGGGATAAATGCCCAGGATATTACAATCGCTTGATCGTATGGTAGTTGCATGTTTAGTTTTTTAAAAGAAGCTGCCGAACTATTTTTTGTGGCCGCTGTATTACTTCGCCTCCCCACCAGCAATGTGCGATCGAGCCGGTTTTCCTGTATCTTTGCTAGCTGTGTTTTGAGAATTCTTACTGCTATGTTTTGAGAATTTTTTATATATTCTAGATACAAGTCTTTTGTCAGATAGGTGGTTTGCAATTATTTTCTCCCAATCTGTAATTTGTCTTTTCAACCTCTCTTTTAAGAGTCTTTCACAGAGCAAACGATTTTAGTTTGGTGAAGTCTGATTTATTCATTTTTCTTTTGCTCATTCTACTTTTGGTAGAAAGTTTAACAACTTTCTGTCTGGCTCTGGATCCCAAAGGTTTTTTCATTCGTTATGCTCTAAGATTTAGTTTGACATTTTACATTGAAGTCTGTGACTCATTTTGAGTTAATTTTTGTGTAAGGTGTGAGGTTTGGCTCAAAGTTCTTTTTGTCCCCCCCCAAAGTATGAATGTTTAGTTGCTCCAACCCGTTTGTTGAAAAAGTTATCCTTCCTCCATGAAATTGCTTTTGAACCTTTGTAAAAAATCATTTGAACATATTTATGTTGTATGGATGTATTTGGGGGTCTTTTATTCTGTTCCATTGATCTACTGTCTATCTCTCATACTGGTACTGCAGTCTTGATTACTGTTAAGTCTTGGAATTAGGTAGACTGATTCCTTCCACTTTATTCTTCTTTTTAGAAAGAATTTTAGCTATTTCAGTTTCTTTGTGTATTTATATAAATTTTAGAATATGCTTGTCATTACAAGAAATCTTGCTGAGATTTTGATAGAAATTGTATTAAACTTCTATATCAATTTGATGAAATTGACATTTTTTACTATGTTGAATGTTCCAATCCATGAATTCAGCAAGCTTCTCCATTTGTTTAGAACTTCACTGATTTCATTTATCATTGTTTTTAGTTTTCAGCATATAAGTCCTTACATGTTTTGTTAGATATACATCTTTTTCATTTTTAGTGATTCTAAATGGCATTATAGTTTTAATTTTGGTGCCCACATTTTTTGCTGGTATGTAAAAATATAACTGTATTTTTGTATGTTAATCTTATATCTTGCTACCTTGCTGGTCTCACAAGTTCTAGGAACTTTTTTTGTACCTTCCTTACAGTTTTCTACCTAGCCAACCATGTCCTCTGCAAACAGGAACAGATCCTTTTTCATCTGTATACCTTCCATTTCTTTTTCCTGCCTTATTGCCCTGATCAGTACTTCTAATACTTTGTTGACTAACAGTGGTGAGAGCAGACATTCTTTCTTTGTTCCTGATTTTAAGAGAGAAAGTACTCAGTCTTTCAACATTAAGTATATGGTATTTTATAGATGCTCTTTATCAATTTGGAGAAGTTTCCCTCTATTCCTAAAAATTAAGAATTTGAAAGAGTAAAGAGGTTTGAATATTATAAATCTTATAGGTTATTATTGTTTGGCTTAAGATATTCTTATAGAGTTTATCTTCTTGCTAGTTGGATATATCTTCAGGACTTACGCAAAACAGGACAACCCAGAGAGGTAGATGTCCTTTTTATTGCCATTTCATAAGAGGTTTAAAATTTCTTTTTGCTTTTTATATTTGACTTTGATTCCTTTCTCTTTCTGTTTTTTTTAACACATCAATAGACAATACCTTTGCATCATAATTGACTAATGGAAGTCTTTTAATTCACACTTCAAAATAATATATATTTATAATGAGTATATAAAAATATTTCAAAAAGCTATCCTAAAATTAGTTTCAGTTGAGATTCAAATTAATCTTTATTTGATTTATACTTGCCTCCTTTTCACTTGAAATTTTGTTTTAGAATGTGCAGCTTTACTTTATCCTATAAAATTAAATATTGCCAGACCTACCCATGAAGATATCTATTTCTTCAAGGCAGGCTATGAACACAGAACAAGTATATCTTCAAGTTATAAAAAAAAGCAACAACAAAAAGTTAATTCATATAAATTATATTCCATTGTAACCCACTGTGTCACTCAACAATATAAAAATGTTTTTCCTTACATATTCTTCTATATCATCATCTAGACTCTAAGCACCATGAAGGCAGGTGTCATTTCTTTCTTACTTAGCTCATTCAAATGAGGCATTCATTTGCATTTGTTGAATGACTGAATAATTTCTGATGGCTATGTAGTATTCCATTGTTTGGATACACCATTGTTTATTTAAGCAGTCCCTTTATGTTGGACATTTAGGCTGTTCCCAATTTTTGCAATGATAGACATATAACTAAATCTTTGTACTCCCTCCTGCTTTGATGAACCATCTCACTTCAAATTGCGTTATGTCTTCATTAGACTTTTAGACATCCCGCATAGTGTCTTGTCATTTTAATGACTCCACTCTCTGGTTGTTTGGTTGGATACTTATGTCAAGCTTCTTAACAAATGAGCACATAGCATTACTTCACTGTTCTACTACAGTGTTGGGAAGTCAGAACAGTGTTGGATGGTGAGCTCTTTAGAAGAATTGAGAAAGAGGTTGACCAGGAAAGATTTAAAACCTGTAACTAAAACGTGTAAGACTAATTTAGCAGAAGATCATGGAAGGGTCGTTGCAAATTGTGTAGCTTCTGCAGTGCTGCTCCTACAGAGACTGGCTTTGCCCATATGGCCAGAGGAAGTCTCCTCACACGCTGAAGTGTTTTCAGAACAGTTGAAGGTGTAGTGGAATATGCACAGCACTTCTGTCAGAAGAGGCAAGGAGTCCCAGCATCATTGTTAACATATATTTATTGACTATACCTGATGGTCAAGGAAGGATCTCTTTGGGGGACTGTGGAGAGGCACGTAGATACCAAAAATATGATGCTTGCCCTCAAATAACTTAAACCATGGCTGGGGAGGCAACACTGAAGTGCTGTGGTAAGAGCTCAGGCTGCAGAATTAGATACATCTGGGTTTAAGCCATGCCCCTTCCAGGATATATGGCTTTGAGAAGGTTATCTAACTTCAATAAACCTTGGTTTATTCATGTGTAAAATGGAATAAAGATACTATTTAAGGTTATTTTGAAAAATAAATAGAAAAAATGCATGTAAGACTCTTAGAACAGGGCTTGGCAAGAGGTAAGTGTAAATTTTTTCTTAAAAAAAGAAAAATGGCACAGAAGGATGTATGGCATTGTGTCAGAGATAATATAGAATTTCAGCGGGCAGAGGGATTGCGTATGGCTAGTGAGATTAAGGAAGATGCCACAGAAGGAAGTAGAGTCTTAAAGGACAGTTGGAATTGTAGGTGGCTGAGAAAGAAATATGAGAGGTATTCCAGAGAAAGGGAAGACATGAGTCCGGGAAGAGGAAGAATGGCAAGGTGTGTTCGTGGGGTTGTAGGTAGACCAGGAGGCACGGGTGAAGAGCTATGTGGGTGCCCCTTGAATATTTGTTGAACATTTCCTAGTGGGAGAGTAAGGGGGAAATGATTTTCTATCAATAAGATCAGTGTACTTTTCTCTTCCTGTTTCTATATGTCCAAAATAAGATGTCTAGGGACTTCCCTGATGGTCCAGTGGGTAAGACTCTGTGCTCCCCAATGCAGGGGCCCTGGGTTCGATCCCTGTTCGGGGAACTTGATCCCGCATGCCTGCCGCAGCTAAGACCCGGCACAGCAGAAATAACTAAGTAAATAAAAATTTAAAAAAAATTAAGATGTCTATTACATGCTCTGAATGCAGCATGACATTTTAACTTATTTGGACTTGTCTTTCATTTTAATTTTCTTTAATCACTCAAAATTGGATACAGTTAGTTGTACCCACCGTGGATGGAGGTAATCTACATGGTTACAGACACGTGGTCTCTTTGCTCCAGGCATTGTTTGCTTTGATGGGAGTGGGTCTGGTTTACATTTCACTAGTGAGTAAGGAGTTTGAGGGTAGAAACCCGAGTTAACTGGCATTGGATTTCCGATTTATTAGTGGTGTTTCAGTGCCCCCTATGGGATGGTGCCAGGGCAGCTGTCTCATTGGGTGTCTACGTAACCAGTGAAGGATGAAGGATGGCAGTAGAACCCAGAGCCGGAGAGGCAGGTTAGAGCCAGACCCTGGGGAGACTTGACTCACTGGTTAAAAAGGTATGGATTTTATTTGTTAATCAAAGAGGTCTCTTGGAAGACTGTTAAACAAGTGCCAAGATGAAATTTAGGAGCATTTTTTTTGGTGGTGAAAGGCATGGGTGAACGAAGGCAGAGAGCTCCCTTGGCGGTAAATTCAGAAATATAGGTATAAGGTCATAAATGCTGACTTTGGATGGGAGTACAGCAGCTAGAAGGAAACTGAGAGCTGCAGGCGACGCAAAGAAAGAGCTGATGTGCTGGATGGCTGATGATACAGAGGAAGCTGGGAAGAGGGAGTGAGGCGGGACAACGGAGATCACATTGACCTTCCAGGTATGTCTGTCACCACAGCCTATAACACTCACAGTTTATGTCTTCTGGCAAATACAGTATAATAGATTGTCATACATCAGGGAAACGGAAGCTTAGATTTCAGAAGCAAAACTCATTTTTGAATCTAAACAGCACTCCTTTCATCTTCTTTTCCTCACTGAATTAGCTCCAAAGTAAAATTTTGTTTTGGTTGTCAAACTTGCAGGAATTCTGTTTTTCAAAACTTTCCATTTTAAGGCCCCTTTCTTACCAGAAAGCTTGTCTGATTGAAGAGTTATTAAATAATGGTCAAGGAAGGATCTCTTTGGGGGACTGTGGAGAGGCACGTAGATACCAAAAATATGATGCTTAAAACCTCAGTAAGACTTTTTTTTTGAGGTTTATATTACTTTTTTTATACTATATATACTATATATATATACTATATATATATTTTATACTATATTTATACTATATTTTTTATACTATATTTATACTATATTTTTATATTTATATTTTATACTCTATTACTTTTTATTATATTTTTTTGAGGTTTATATTACTTCTCTAATATATGTAAAAATCAATTTAGACTTACTAATTCAGAAGTTTCGATAATTTAGGCAAGAAGAAATTTTCATTGTAATTCTCCATGAAAAAGCTTTTCCTCCCTTTTCCTTTTTTTTTTTTTTTTTTCCATAGGTAGAATGTTTAAGATGGGTTGACTAAGAGAATAAATTGTTTATAGCTCTTTGGAAAAGTGAGTAATATGCTAATGAAAGCATCTCTTCTCCACATATGTAGAAACTTGCCAGTCTACCGATGGACGAGAGGTTAGATGTATATAGCCAAATGTTAAGCGCTAAGAAAAATCATTAGGGCCCTTAGTGTATGTGACCCAAAAAGGGGAAAAAAACCCTCCTTGGAGTATAACTAATGAATATCCTTTCTCTGCTTTGTAAAGTCATCAGAATAAAGTGTTTAGGGCCTATATATCTCTTATACATTATTTAATGGGATCGTTATTTCATTTATTTCCCTTATTTCAAATTGGAAATAGCTTCTCTTTTTTTTTGTTTGTTTGTTTTTTTGCGGTACGCGGGCCTCTCATTGTTGTGGCCTCTCCCGTTGCGGAGCACAGGCTCCGGACGCGCAGGCTCAGCGGCCATGGCTCACGGGCCCAGCCACTCCGTGGCATGTGGGATCTTCCCGGACCGGGGCACGAACCCGTGTCCCCTGCATTGGCAGGCGGACTCTCAACCATTGCGCCACCAGGGAAGCCCAGCTTCGTATTTTTTATCAAGTGTGTTCCCCGTTCAAAATATTTTGACACTTATTTTGTTTCGACTGATCCTAAAGGATTTTTCCTAACATGAACCGATCTTATGAAACTGTTGTGGATATGTGAGTATACTCAACAAAATGCATTCAAGTAGGTACCTTAAGGACTTAATGCTTGGCAACACATGTTTTATTGATTTAGTTCTAGTTAGTCATGTGCTTGAAAACAGCATTTCTTTAAATAAAAAATTCTTAGTTCTAATTTTTAAATGGTTCAGACTGATCTTCCCCCTACAAAGTGAATGAATTGAAGAGCATATACAACTATACTAGCAAATAAGTATATATTTACATATTCAGCTTGAATGAATGCTAACATTTAGAAAACACTTCTACCATATGGCACAAACATAGGTGTGTGTGTATATATAGGTGTACTTATCAGTGGTACAAATTTCCAATCACCCCAGTCAAAACATCTGATTTAAATTTGTTCCTCTTGGGCTTCCCTGGTGGCGCAGCGGTTGAGAGTCCGCCTACGGATACAAGGGACACGGGTTCATGCCCCGTTCCGGGAAGATCCCACATGCCGCGGAGTGGCTGGGCCCGTGAGCCATGGCCGCTGAGCCTGCGCGTCCGGAGCCTGTGCTCCGCAACGGGAGAGGCCACAGCAGTGAGAAGCCCGCATATAGCAAAAAAAAAAAAAAAAAAATTGTTCCTCCTGCTGAATGCCACATACGCAGTTTGGAATCAAGTGAAATGAGCCATTTTTAGAGAGGTCTAGAACTAACTTCTAAACAGGGCCCTCGTATTTGTAGCTAACGAATGATTTTTTAAAAGTGGAGCCTGGTGGAGAAAAAAGGATGAAGTTTCTCTGATGCTCCTTCCCTTGAGTTAGTATACTCAATGTCACTTTCATGCATAGGAGGGTAAAGTTACCTTTTGCACTGGGAAGCAAAATTTTTAGAATGTGGAAGAAGCCAATAAAGGCAGTGCCTATTTCCACACCATCTTAGTTGAAAACAATTTCTCTGAATAACCAAAAGTTCATTCATTTTCTATAGTATCCAGCCATTTGTTCAACAAATGGTAAGCCCAGCCTTAGGATGTTTAAATAACAGTATTATGCTAAGATACATTCTGTCTCGAATGAATTTAGCTTAAACTGATAAAATTCCAGTGATTTTAGACCTTTCCAGTTACTCAGTACATTTATGTTGAGTGAAATAAACGACCAACCCTTGTGTCTGGATTACTGAGAATAGTTTCCTTGATTTAAGGAGAACTTCTTAGTGATGTTTAAGATATATTATTATTATAATACATGTTACAGTTGAGAAGAGAATTCACTCATGTAAAGATTCTTAAACATTGATCAGCATGGTTCATTGAGGACAAAAAACTTTATAGGAAATGATGTCTTGTTAACCAGAATAAGAGACCGAGGAAGAGGCCGGGAGAATGCATTCTGTCTGCACTTAACTGTGGCCCGGACTAGGGAAGTGGGTTAGGATCGGCAACACGTGTGATGGGAGGGCTGAGGGAAAGCTTATTCTAAGAAAAGTGAGAGAGCTCAAGCTGCAGAATGAGGCCTGGGAACCAGGGGCTTGTTGGTTCCTGACTTTGACCCCTGTCTGTTTCTTCCTGGCAATTCCCAGTTAGTAAACCAAAATTCTAGTGACTGAAATGCACATCACATGTTAACAACAGGCTCGGGCTGACGTTCTGTCCAGGGTTAGCTGTTGTCAGACCTGAGCAGAGAGATGCCTATATCTGTACAGTGGTGTCACACAGACTGTGTTTTGGGTATCGATCATGGTATTATAGTGAGAACTCGAACTCACAGGAATAACTACCATCGAGTCACAGTTTGGAAGGTGTTAGAATTTTCAGGAAAGATGACCGTTTTAGATATTCAAGGAACTCAAGATTAAGCCAAATGTACAAATCATAATTTATGAGCAACTTCACTGTCCCCTTTCTGTCAAATCCATTGGTAAAGAGTTTGTTTCTATGGCAAAGAGTCAATTGCGTATCAGGTTAACGTGTGTGTGTGTGTGTGTGTGTGTGTGTGTGTGTGTGTATAAAAGTTGTTTACAGATATAGATCCATCTCTTTTTTTCATTCTCATAAATTTTATTTGTTTATTAGAGTAAGACACATTGAGATTATCTGAAAGATGAACTATGTATATTCAGTATCTGAAAATCAATATAAAGGCAGGCTTTTAACTTGTGAGGAAAAAAAAAGAGTAAGATTTGTCGTTTGCTTTTTCATCTCTTATCGGCCCATAGTTTCTCTTCGGAGTTCCTTCAGGGACCACTGCCATAAGGGAATGAGAGGTGGTAAACTGTATTTCTAATAAACCTACTTTATTTGAGAAAATATTTGGTCAGAAAATGTTTGGTCCTCACCATGTGATATGATTCTAAAAGGTCAGCAACCTGTAAACACCATGTGAAAACATTTAAAAAATATTCTAACTCTAGAGTAAATATCACAAATATTAATCCTAGACATTGGAATCTCTTTTCTCAGCAGTCGAGAGTGACTTAACAACACCGAACAATGCCATTTCTTACTGATGAAAAATTCTCTTTGACAGTAGGGCCAAATTGAATGACTGTGAGTTCTTGGATTAATGTGGCCTAAAGGGCCATGTCACCGAAAGGCTTTCCCAGAGAGTTTAGTCAAAGAGCAGGGAAGCAGTGTTAGTGGATGGAAGCCGGTGGCTTCTCCAGGGTGGTATGGGAAAGACAGAGGGTCAAGAATTGGAGTCTGGTGAGACTAGTGTTTTCCCCCAACTTTCCCAGTTAGCTGTTGTTGGAAGAGTGTGATCAACCTGGTCTTCCAAGGCTGTCCTGGGCTGGTGGCTTTGCAGTATAACCTGATCATCCTTCCCTTTTTTTTGTTCCAAAGAGCTGAATTTAAAATGGGTGAGAAGGCAAAAGTAACTGATACAGGAATCCTTTTTTCAATTATTTCTTTTTCCTCTTTCTTTCTAGATCTCTGAGGCTTCCCCGCTCTGCCCACAAATGTAATAGAATACAGAAACATTTCCTATTCTCCCTTTGCTTCATTTTCCATATCCTTATTGTTATTTTAGCTGCTAGGAATTGGTATTAGGAAGAATCCTAGGAAGTAAAAGCTGGTTATGATTTCTAAGAAGGACCAGCCCAGTCTTCTGAGATTTTCTTCTGCTCTTGAAATGAGTGTAGACAATTTTCCTCAAGTTGATGGTAGATTTTTTAGCTATTTTGAAGTCTTTTCACCCTTTATTACATATCCTCTTCTTTTTCTAATCTTTTTAAAATCTTACTTTTTTCTCGACAGAGATTAGTTTTCTCTTCAGTGGAAATTTATGAGCAAATTTAAACAAAATGCAAATAAAAGATCCCTATATGTTTTCTTCTTGTAACATTTACCCCCAGCAATATATAGGGCAATATCCTATGTTATAGGATGTGTAGTCTTCAGAGATTTCAAAATTATTACCCACCTGTATCCCATTATACCACCAATATCATGAAGCTTTTTATTTCTCAGGTATAACCAAGTTTATATTCACGTGTATACCGTACCTACCTCGGGGTTGTTGGGAGGCTTAAATGAGTTAATACATGCAAAGCACTTAAAACAGTGTCTGACACAGGGTAAGATATATGTAAGTATTTGCTGTTATTATTACTACCTGTTTTATTGTTTTAATTTGATGGAAGAATATAGAGTGTCAATTTCAGTTCGTCGTCAGCTATGGTTGGATGCAAAGTTGGCCCGGAAATGGTTTGCCCATTAGAGGTCAACAGAACTACTTCCGTTGAATGAGAAAACGTGCCAACCACCCTTTTCTCCATTTTGCTCAGGGTTTTTGAAGTGTTCCCTAACTTAACGTCTTGTTCACACTAATATGAGTTGGGGAGGGGAGGGCTGCAGGTCCCTCCTCCTTCCATTCTCCTTCTCTCTAAGGCATCTTAGAGTTAAGGACAAGGCAGAAGAGTATTTTTTTTTGGATGCCTCATTTGTTCTGATAAAAAAGAATCAGCTTATTTTATAAAGCCCACTTAAATTTGGAAAACCCTTGTAAGGCACATGATGTCAAGTGGCAGCCCCTAAGCAACAGATGAGTATACAACCTCTAAAATTCAAGGTCAGGATACTTGAATCTGAGAATATTCAAATACTGACTGTTCACCCACCTGGTGCTTTAAAACTGACCCGTGTTTCCCACAAGATGTCTTGAGGTTGAATTATGTCACAGCAGTAACATCTTTAACACCTTAGGCTGAGATGATTTGAGAGAGATCAGATTTCATCAGGTGAGTGACAAGACTTTAACTCCCTCTTGCAGGGTATAAAAACAATCAAACATTAAATGCATTTTACTGCAGACTAATGTGTGCATGTTGAAATATTTTTTTTCAAAGACCTGTGAAATAGGAACCTATCTCCCTATGAATGTTTATAGAGCTCATTACCAAAATTCATCTCCAGGACGTATGTTTTTCAGTTTTTTCTCTTTCTAATCTCCTTTCGGGAGAATGGAGGATGGGTGGAAATCAATTTTCCCAGCGAGATCTGCATTCTTCCAGTTTAGAAGGGATGTTTCATTTTAATTTGTTGTCTGATGGAATTGAAATATTTTTTTCCAGTCTGTTGTTATTTGAAAGAGCAAACCCTATTCCTGTCATCGTCTATTACCTGGGGTAGTATTTAGTAAGTTCTTTGTTTGTAAACAGACGGTGGTTTTTAAAAGATCTAGTTGTGTGGTGACCATGTTTTCAGCAGCCTAGCGTGGCTGTTTAGCCCCTGCAACTGTTAGTTTGCCTCTTTTCCATGTTTTAGTTTTAGATCTCACTTCTGAGTTGATTTTTTTCCCCTGATGTTTTCTAGGTTAAGGAAGATTTTACACATATTACTTGTGAAATCCCCAATTCTTTTTCTGTCAAGGATGATGAGGATTCACGAGTGAATTAACCTGTTCTAGATCTTTCTGGGGAAAGAAGAGAGATGAAACATTAAAAATTCGACTCCTCTGCATTGCCTTATCACTACAGCTAAACAGGACAAAGGGCGCTGATACCATCAGGTTAAGGTTAACTTACCGACATTAACAGCCCCTGTCTCCCAACCCCCATTCCATTTAGGACCCCAATTTTTCTACCAGTGTTCTTCAAACCAGCGCCGATTTGAACTACTTTGCTGAACTTCTTTTTTCCTCTTAATTATTTATTTCACAAGCAATTCTCAACTCTTCAAGAAACTGAAATCATTGTTTGTTCTTTGGATGGTTGAAAATACAGCTGTGTTTGGGGAATGTGGGGACGGGGAGGTGTTATTTCTTATCTTAAAAAAAAAAAAAAAGCAAACCTAATTAAAACGGTAGAAATACTTTTAGCCAGGAAATGACTGTGTGAGTCTCTCGCGGTGGAGCAGCTGCTGTGAGCCCGTCAGCTGGCACCAGGCGACATGGATTTGGGGAGGGGGCTGCTGGGGGGCTTCCCTGCCAGCCCCGCGTGCTCTGCGTTTGCTCTGAGCCTTCATTGTCTCCCTTCCGTCGCCTGGTGTTCTTTGTCTGCGGTGGGTAGCTCGTGTCACACACTCCACTCCGTAGCCAGTCTCCCTCAGCCTCTGTTCATCCCATTTTCTTTCTTTCTATTCCCACTACACCCCGTTCCCGTCCCCCGCCCTTTACTGGTTCTGTGATTCAAGTGATCGGAGAGGATTTTAGTGAAGTAAATGCTCAAAAGGTCCAGCTTCTAATGAGCTTCAAAGAAGCAAAGACACAAGACGTGATGCCTTTAAAATGGACAGTGTGCCTGTGTGGATTTGGGAGTTATATGTTCTTGATGTAACAGTTTATAGTGACAGTATATACTGGGGGGGGGGACGGGGCGTGAATGGGGGGCTGGGGCTCGTCCTTAAGTAGCACACCAATAATAGGTAAAGGGGGATGCTGCTGAGGAACACCCCCTCCCCCAGTATTCCGGGGGTATGGAGAGCACTGTCAGTGTGCCCTGGCTTCTGTGCCATTGTTAACAAGAGGCGAAATGTGACGACAAATGCCTTGTGAATTTAAATGGCCAGGTACGTGTTGAGAGCGGCTTCTGAAATAAACACGTGCATCCACATTCTGGCTGGCATAAGGCATTAATAATGGCTTAGTGGAGCTTCACTCTGAAGAGCTCATTTACAGTCTCTCTTCTCTTCTGCCCGTTACTTGTAGCTTACAATGCTTTTTAAGTGATTCTCTTGCTTGTGCTGAGGAGGAGGACAGCAGGGGAGAAAGGTGGGGTTGACAAGCCTCTGAAAGCCATTTGTAATTGACACAGAAACTTTCCTTGGGGGCACTTCAAGCACTCCATGTGAAGAAATCATATAGCTGGGACACACTTAATTCAAGGAGCCTCATTGTTAGAGATATGGAAACTGAGCCTAGAGGATGCTTCAGGATGGTTCCTAGGACACTGAGCCCACGTGTGGCCACACGAGGGCTTGAATCTGGTGCTCTTTCAAGACTCCTTCAGAGGCACATGCTAATATCTCAGTCCCCTTTGAAAGATGTCATTGGCAAAATGTTATTATCCCTAAACACAGAACGAGAGCATTGCCTGGTGTTAGCCCTCTATGGCAAAGCCAGTGAGATAGGACCCTGTGTTTCTCACAGCCCTCCTGAGCTATCTGAGATTAATCGTGTTGGCCTTACAGGTACAAGACCCTTGGCCCCAGCCACGCCAGAGCTCTTGTTTCTGCCTTTCTTTCCTGCACCTCTCCCTGACCTATCCACTCCCTCAACACCACTTAGCGCCTTTTCTCCTTATACCCAACGTGTGTCCTGCATTTTTCTTTCACTAGGTACTTTCCTCCCAGTATATCTGGAACTCTGTCCAAGAGCTCCTCCTAAAATTTTCTCTTAGGTAACCCAGGCCTAACCCATGTTCCCAAGAAGCAATGCTAGCATCATTTCCAAATGTGCCCCAATCTGGTGTGGCAGGATCAACACAGGACAGGCTCAGGGGCAGGAGATCAAGTCCTGGTTAGTACCAGTTCAGGAAAACGTATTAACTCCTGTGGACTCTAGAATCCTAAATCCTCATATACATTTACGGAGAGGAATTTTGGGAAAGAATTGGTCAACTGAAGCATCAACCCAGTCAGATTGTGTTATTAAAAGCTCAGGTTCCTGGACGCCCAGATCTTTAGTCTCACACTGGAGCTGGGTGCCCTGTGCCCGCACTGCTCTCTGGGTGCCCTTCACAGAGCATTTCCACGTGGGTCTGCCAGTGCTTGCTCAAGGGACTGGTGCTACTGGTGAAGGAGGATGGCAAGGGATGCTGTGTAATTGGAAAAGAATTCTAATACACACAAGTTTCTTCTCTGCCAAATGGTTTGTGTATATCTGGTAAACAAATCAAGTGATGGGGTAGCAGTGTTCATGTAATTTCTATTTTCTGTGTTGTGTGGATATTCTGATTCTACACCAAAGTGTAAGCCTCTATGGGCAGCCATGTAATGACACAGCGTTAGGGCTGGGCTGCTACTTCATAAGTGATTAATGGTAATAACAGTAAGCTCCAGGTCTTCTGATTTTAAGTCTAGTATTTAGCACCCCTAGTGTGATGGAATTTGAAGTCAGTATTGTCCTCTGAATATTTACGAATGTATCATGAAAATAAATTTGATAGGAAGTTGACTAATCTTACTCTTTCCCACTGTGACATTAAAAATCCTAATTTGTGTTTTCTGCTTCTACTTCTATGTAAGTTTTCCCATTTGGGGCCTCAACTGGAATAACTCTTCAGATTTTTAAACTTATTCCAAATGTAATTAGAAGTTCAACAGAACAGATTTCAGGTAGAGAAAAATCAATAGTGTTCATTTGAGTGGTTTTCATCTTCCCATGCTGCTGTGAAAAAGGCATCGTAGTCCAGGTGTGAATCTGGGTTTGCTGGGTTTTTTTGAAAAGGAAAATTGTCCCCCAGTGTCGATGGACAGTATCTGTTAAGTCAAGGATGTGATTAAATAGTAATAAACTTTTATGAGGCAAACATAGATTTCATTATCCAAATAAGTTATAGTATATGGGGAAAGACTCATTGTGGTTTTTGTAGAATCATCTGGATAAATTGGGAAACACTGTTGGGTTAATTAATACTCAAAATGATACCTTTGATAAATCAAGGTGTACATGTGTATGCATGTGCAAACAGGTGAGAGTATTCATCTGGCTTTTGTATTCACCTGTAATTTTTTTTTTTTTTTTTTTTTGTGGTATGCGGGCCTTTCACTGTTGTGGCCTCTCCCATTGTGGAGCACAGGCTCCGGACGCGCAGGCTCAGCAGCCATGGCTCACGGGCCCAGCCGCTCCGCGGCATGTGGGATCTTCCCGGACCGGGGCACGAACCCGTGTCCCCTGCATCGGCAGGTGGACTCTCAACCACTGCGCCACCAGGGAAGCCCCACCTGTAATTTTGACCCATTTCTTATAAGCACTCAGGATAGGGGTGAGCCCAGTTTTTTAGACACAGCTCTGTACCAACTTCAGCGACTTTGACTTGTCACTCTGCTATTTATGAACTCTGAGACCTCATGGCATCTTTTAAGCTCTTGGCTTTCCTTTCACTGGAATTATAATACCTGCTCCCTACCTTTCTTAAATGAGTACTATAATAGTTATCAGGAATCAGGATATATGGGATAATGTCCCCCATGAGAAAGCAATTTGGAACCTTCAAAGTGGTTTCATTATAGAGAAGAAGCTCTGAAAATGTGTTTTAACCTGGTAAAAACTGATGGTGCCTAAAACTGCAGCTGCTCATGGGGAAAACTAGAGAAGAATGTTGCAAATTTAATAGACATCTATTCCATTCTGAGCTGAAACAGCAATATCCACCTGTGTATTGTTAGTTTATTTGAGATTTGGTTTTGCGATCATACTTGCAATCCATTTGAAGGGAAAGAAGACCACATCTTTTCTTAATTCTTGGTTCTTTCTCTATTGAGGGTGCTATTAAGATGCTTTTTAAGTGATTCTTGAACCAATTCATGAACCAGATCTTGAACCAATCTCTGTCCTCTTCCACACCACCATTCTTTGTGTTTAGGAAAACTCTCAAGCAGAAGTGGTGCTGGGATAAAGGTTTGGGTAACTGGTCCTATAGTTTGGTTTTGATGTAAGTAGAGGGAGACTGGGATATGGTGATGAAAGGACAAGCATTCTGGTCCACTTTTCTGGTTGTTGTACCAATTTATTACATGATCTCAGGCAGATACGTTTATGTTCCTAAAAGGGGCTGGTATTGATTTTAACTTCACCAGCTGTGGTGAGTTTTAGTTGATGTTGGCAAAGCGCTTTTTATTCCCAGGTTGAATTGTGCCATGGGAAATGCTGTGTTGTTTTTTAATTTCAGAGATAGGGTCTAGAGGTTCTGGATCTCCTGCTGCTTTGCTGGCTCTTTTTGTCCCGTAATTTCAGACTTATAGCAATAAAGCACCATTGAAAGTAATGAACCTTCTTTATTGAGGTAAATGAAGATGACTATTGACAGTTTTAATACATTAATCAACTGCTTTGCTGTTTAACAACATCTCAATCAGATGCTTCCTTGAGATTAAATGGAAAACCCACTGTGATTTGCAAGAGGAAGATCATATGAAAAAGTAAAATGTAGCTATGATTGGATGTTTTTAGGGAAGGTATTTTTTAAAGTAATCCTTAATTATATCCTTCATATGGCATTTGTTATAAATGCTTGATGAAACATAGTGGGCAGAAATACTGTAAAAAAATGGGGGGAAATAGCACATTTCTTCTCAAAATATATGTGGTAATCCACATCTATGAGGCAAGGGTCATTGACTGAGTTTCTACTGAGTATCCAGAACTGGGACCCCAAATGGTTTGACTTAAATCTTTAATTTATCAATAGTGTTTTTATTCCACAGTTTCAAGTCGGACCTTCTTTACTTGAAAAGATAAATGTTTTATCAGACCTACAAAGAACTACATAACATTTGACACTGTAAAAATCATATTGGATGGGATATAAATAATTTGGAGTACCAAGTTTCCATGTAGTCTCCACAGCATTTAAAAATAAATCCTGGGGCGGGACTTCTGGCGCCGTAAGGAGGTCAACAAATCTTGTCTTTAAAAAGGCAAATATAAAATTGGACAAAATGAACAAAAACAATCATTTCAGTGCTCCGGCAATTGAATAAAGGGACAAAAACAATCTGAGAAATGTTCATACTAGAACAAGTGCCGAACTTCTTTTTTTTTTTTTTTTTTAAATAACTTTATTTATTTATTTATTTTTAACTTTGGCTGCGTTGGATCTTCGTTGCTGCGTGCAGGCTTTCTCTAGTTGCAGAGAGTGGGGGCTCCTCTTGTTGCAGAGCACAGGCTCTAGGCGCACGCGGGCTTTAGTTGTGGCATGTGGGCTCAGTAGCTGTGAGCTTGTGGGCTGCAGAGCACAGGCTCCATAGCTGTGGCGCCTGGGCTTAGCTGCTCCACAGCATGTGGGATCTTCCCGGACCAGGGCTTGAACCCGTGTCCCCTGCATTGGCAGGCGGATTCTTAACCACTGTGCCACCAGGGAAGTCCCCAAACTTCTGTTCAGAATAGTGGGAGTTCATGGAATTCTTGCCTGCGGCTGCACCCATCCCTTTGCCCCGGTCACTGGGGAGGTTGTAGGGGTGAGGAGACCACAGTCCCCAAGGACTGGCGGGTTGCTGCTGCTCTCAAAGAGGACTCACTTGGTTTGGAATGGTGGGCAACACTCATGACCAGAGGTGGATGTAATGAACTTGGTGGCTAGGGATTGGGGAGGGCCAGTGGCTCTGTTATCTTGGGGTTGCAGATGTGGCTGGGTAAGCGTATTTCTGCCCACATATGCAGCAGACATATGCAGCAGACAACAGAGGGTCGAGCTATCCATGCACTCCTGGCCAATCCTGAGGCTGAGCACGTACACAGAGGAAATGAGGAAGGGCTTGGTGAAGAGCCAAAGCTGAGATCTGCCTGAAAGTGGCCTGCAGTTTGAGGGTGCTCCTCTATCTACAGACAGATCCATCAGCAGAGAATGGGAAGTCTTACTGGCTTAGGGTGCTTGATCACAGTTCTGTCAGATCATTGGCCCATCATTAAGCTATGCAGACACAGGGGTGACAACTAGGAAAGAAGAATTAAAAATAAAAACAAAGATTAAAAAAGAAAACCAAACAGAGAGGAGACATCAGTGACCTCACACTACAGAGGTGATAGATTTCACAGAATTAATCCAGGCAAATTACTAAACAACTCAAGAAATAGACAGAAACAGAAACAAAAACCTTCAGGGGGAAAATATCACAATCCAGAATTGCTACAATATATCCATCTTTAATGTCCATTTTCAACAAAATATTGTGGGATATGCAAAGAAAGAAGAGAGTGTGACCTATACTCAGGAATAAAAGCAGTTCATAGAAATTGTGTTCCATTAATGTAAAGTTGAAAATTAATTAATGTAATATACCATATTAATAGAATAAAAGATAAAAACCGTTTCATCTCAATAGATGCAGAAAAAGCAACGAAACCCAGAACCCAGCCGTGATAAGAACTCTCAACAAACTAGGAATGGAAAAGAATTTCTTCACCTGATGAAGGGCACCTACAAAAACCCTACAGCTAATAACATCGTACAGAATAGTGAAAGATGAGATGCTTTCCCACTAAGATAGGGAACAAGGCAAGGATGTTTGCTCTTAACACTTCTATTCAATATTATATTAGAAGTTCTAGACAATGCAACAAGGCAAAAATAAAATAAAAGCATCACGAATGGAAAGTTTATTTGCAGATGACTTGATCCTGTATGTAGAAAATCTACAAAAATACAAGGAATACACACACACACACACACACAAACAATTAGAATTTATAAATGAGTTTAACAAGGTTGCAGAATACAAGATTCATATATAAAAAACATTCAGTTTCTCTTATAAGCAACAATTTTAAAATTAAATTAATTGATACCATTCCCAATAGTATCGAAAAATGAAAGTCTTAGAAATACAGTTAATAGAAGTATAAAACTTAAACAGTGAAAATTATAAAATATGCCTGAAAGAAATTAAAGACCTTCATAAATGGAGAGACATTCCAGTTCATACACTGGGAGACTAAATATTGTCTAGATGGCAGTTCTTCCAAATTGATCCATAAATTCAGTGCAGCCCCTATATGAAAATCCCAGCTAGATTTTTTTTTTTTTTGTAGAAATTGACAAGCTGGGTCTCAAATTTATAGGGAAATGTAATGGACCTGTAATAGCTAAAACTGTTTTGAAAAAGATGAGCAAAGCTGGAGGACTTACTCTACTCCATATAGTATTTCAAAATGTACTGTAAAGTCAGAATACTCAAGAAAATGCAATATTGGTGCAGATGGAACAGAATTGAGAATCCAGAAATAAATGCTTACATCGTAAACCTCCAGTAATACTATTTTCAAGGACAAGATTTACATTGTAAATGTATTAATTGATATTAATATTGCCATTTAAAGCTAGTAAATATTATTCTTACTATACACATATCTTTTTAGCACATGTGATTCATAATCATTAGAAGTAGTGTCATGATCAGATTTTATTTTATTACATGTGATTTTTAGGTCTGTCCAGGTAAGTAAATACTAAGATTTCTGGGTGGTAGGATTAGTTACTCATACAATTATAGAAGTTGTAATCAATAGTACATCAGACTCTGAAAAGTTTGAAAAAAGGGAAAAAATTTTTAAATTATTTCATGTTAGAGCAAAATAATTAATATCTTCTAGTTCTATCCTGTTTATTTTCTTACAGTCCTGATTTTCTTTTCTTTTACCTACCAATTTACTTTAAAAGTAATTAGTATTTAAAATATTTATTCGTTTTTTAACATTTTGTCGAAGCATCCATACAGAGAAGTGCACAGATCTTAAGTTTTACCTTGATGAATTTTCACAAAATGAACACATCACTGTTACCAGCACCAAGATCAAGAAACCCAAAAGCTCTCCTTATGCCCTCTTCCAGTACTTACTACATGCCCCAAAAAAGTAACCACCATTATGACTTTAAAAAAATTTTATTTTATTGTGGTAAGGACACTTAATATGAGATCTACCCTCTTAAAAAAATTTTAAGTGTACCATGCAGTACTGTTAACCATAAGTACAATGTTGTATAGCAGATCTGTAGAACTTATTCATCTTATTTAACCGAAGCTTTACCCCTTTTAATTAGTAACTCCCCCTATCCCTCCCCACTCCCAGTTCCTAACAACCATCATTCCACTCTTTATTCTATAAATTTGGCTATTTTAGGTACCTCATATAAGTGAAATTATGAAGTATTTGTCCTTCTGTGACTGGCTTATTTCACTTAGCATAAGGTCCTCAAGGTTTATGCATACTGTCACATATTGCAGAATTTCCTCCTTTTCAAAGGCTGAATAATAATCTATTGTACGTATATACCACATTTCCTTTATACATACCCACTGATGGACCTTTAAGTTGTTTCCACATCCTGCCTGTTGTGAATAGTACTGCCATGAACATGAAAGTGCTAATATCTCTCCAAGATCCTAATTTCAGTTCTTTTGGATAAATATCCAGAAGTGGGCTTGCTGGTCATACAATAGTTCCATTTTTTATTTTTTGAGGAACTTCCATACTGTTTTCCATAGCAGCTGCACCATTTTTAATCCCACCAACAGTGTGCAAAATTTCCAGTTTCTCCATATCGTTGCCAACACTTGTTGTCTTTTGTTTTTTGTTAAGAGGCATCCTGGTGGGAGGCAGGTGATATCTCAACTGTGGTTTGAGTTTGTGTTGTCCAGATGATTAGTGATGTTGAGCATCTTTTTATGTATCTGTTGGCTATTTGTATGTTTTCTATGGAGAAATGTCTGTTCAGGTGTTCAGGTCCACTTTTTAATTGGATTATTAGTATTTTTGCTATTGAGTTGTAGGAGTTCCTTGTATATTTTGCAAATTAACCCCTTATGAGATATATGGTTTGCAAATATTTTCTCATAATATGTAGGTTGCCTTTTTACTCTGTTTATTGTTTCTTTTGCTATGCAGAAGGTTTTTAGTTTCATGTAGTCCCACTTGTCTATGTTTGCTTTCATTGCCTGTTCTTTTGGTGTCAGATCCATGAAATCATTACCAAGACCAATGTCATGAAGATTTTCCCCTATGTTTTCTTTTACAAGTTTTATAGTTTCAGGGCTTTAAGTCTTTAATCCATTTTGAGTTGATTTTTGTGTATGGTATAAGAGAAAGGCCCAATTCCATTCTTTTGCACGTGGATATCCAATTTTGTCAACACCATTTGTTGGAAGAGACTATCCCTTCCCCATTGTGTATTCTTGGCACCTTCGTTGAATACCAGTTGTTGACCGTATATGCATGAATTTATTTCTAGGCTCTCTGTCCATCGGTCTGTATGTCTGTCTTTATGCCAGTACCATACTGTTTTGATTACTGTAGCTTTGTAATATATTTGGAAATGAGGAAGTATGATGCCTCCAGTTTTGTTCTTCTTTCTCAAGATTGATATGGCTGGGGCTTCCCTGGTGGCGCAGTGGTTGAGAGTCTGCTTGCGATGCAAGGGACTTGGGTTCGTGCCCCGGTCCGGGAAGATCCCACATGCCGCAGAGTGACTGGGCCCGTGAGCCATGGCTGCTGAGCCTGCACGTCCGGAGCCTGTACTCTGCAACGGGAGAGGCCACAACAGTGAGAGGCCTGCGTACCGCAAAAAAAAAAAAAGAATTGATATGGCTATTCAGCGTCTGTTGTGGTTCCATAAGAATTTTAGGATTCTATATCACTAAAAGATGCCATTGGAATTTTGAAAGAGATTGTTTTGAATTTGTAGATTGCTTTGGGTAGTTAAATTATTCTTGAAGTAAATACTTTGTGTGTGTGTGTGTATGTGTGTGCGCATGGCGGAAACAGTGATGCTAAGTGCAGGAACGAGATAAACAAAATTATTAAAATACCAGGGTCACAGTTATAGCATTAACGTGTTCACATGTTCCCTGCTGTGATCCAGCCCTCTAAAGGCCTTGGGCCATTAGTTTTCAGAGACAAAGTGTAGCGTGACCAAAGCATTTGGGTGGAAAGACAATCAGATTATGTATCCTTTGTAGCAGGAGGAAGCTTAGCACAAATCATTTGGTGAGGCTGGTGGGATAGGAAGTAGGTAGAATCTCTGGGTTTCAGAGTGAGTCCTGTGAGCTCCATGACTCATGGACATGTAATAACATCCCAAACCAGAGAAAGTTCAGCTGAAAAGTTATACACATTCAGTGACATGTTCAACAAAATCTTTGTCCAGGTTTGCATCATAGAATTACCATAATAGGGACGAAGAACAGGGAAAAGGCAGTTAAAACCATCAAAGTATTTTGTCCTTAAATGCTGGCTTGTGGGAGGCTGATGGTTCTGATTCGCCTGGCGTTCTTTCTGGGAAAGTGCTCCAGAGGGTTCATTATTTCATTAATTCTCCCAGTGCCCTTGTGGCGTAGGTAAGGTGGCACATACTATTAGGAAAAATCTTGGTAATGGAATATCAAAGAATCCATTCCCAACATTCTTTTGTTGGAGGGCAACGCCTTTGGTGGTCCTGGGAGATTTGTGTCCTTGGCCACGATTCTTGTTTCCCTCCCTGCCAGAGCCCTCCTCTGGGCTGTGCTCTTGGATAGACAGAGTTCATAAATGCCCGGGAAGAGGGAGTTCTGCCAGTGGAGGCGACTTGCAACTTAGTACATCTGTACCCAGCAGCTGCCGCAGCCAGAGAAGGGGCAGGTTCAAGCAGTGAGCGCTGCCTTGGATCCTGCACTGCTGCTCTGAGGGCAGAGCAGGGCTGGGTGATTCTCCAAGGAATGTGCAGTGTTTGAAAATGATAACCTCTTGTTGAATAGGGGGTAAGACAAGGACATGTTTATCTCACTTCCCCATCTGAGGATCTGACTCCTTAGTTGGGAGTTGCTTGGCCATCCAGAGTTTTTAAACTCAATTTTCTTCAGATAAAATTTACATAGAACCAATGCACCAATTTTAAGTGTACAGTTTGAGCTTTGACAAATGTATACATTCATGTAACCACCACGGTACCGAAGATATACACCATTTCCACCATCCTAAAATGCTCTGTCTTGCCCCTTCCCATCCTTGTTTTGTGTAAGTTTCAGCCGGGACAGCTAAAGAACTGAAGTGATTTGTAAACAGCAGTTTACTGGAAGCCTTTAATGGACTTAGACTTTGCTGTTCTCTCCAGCTCATGAAAAGGGAATTTATCCTTGTCTGGAAAAACTGTTAAAACGCAGCAAAAATAAACCTTAAGAATTAAGTGTGGGACACCTCTTCTGAGGCTCCCTGCCCTTTTGATTAGTTACCACTGTTGTCAAGCCCAAACGTCCATCCAAATAGTCATTGTGGGACAGCCCACTATTTCATAGAAGACGGGCACCAAACAAACAGGCCACAGAAGAGGGGGCACCAGAAGCCCGGTGAGGGTTGGAAAAGAAAGACTCCGTAAATTTACAACTCTGTGTTTCTTCCGGAGAACTCCCATATTGTAAATGAAGATGACCGTGAAAGGAGAAAAAAAGATCCCCAAGCCCAGGAAGAGATGGAACTGACTTATATTTTGACATGCTAGGAACACAGAGAGGCTGGCTTCCTTTTCAGCTTCTCATGGACAACATAGAGAACAGAAGGAGCCTTCTGGGCATACAGTGATGTTGCGTAGTGTTTCCATCACAGAATGAACAGTGAGTGGCATCATAGCCACAGAGCTCTATGGTGACTGATGGGATCCAGAAGCAATAGGATGGCTGTCTTTCTTGCTTGACCACAGCTCCTGTGCAGTCATTTTCTTTGAGGCTGTTGGCTCACATGAAACTGCTGACCAGGATACCTCAAATTATGCCCAAATGTTTATAAACAGTCATCCCCTTGAGAGAGAGAGAGAGAGAGAAAGGGAGAATAGTGCAAGTTTTCAACAAAACCTTAATGTAGGGCAGGTGAGTGGCTAATTTATCCGTTTATCTTTCCAACGTGAAGGGAAAGAAGCCTGCTTTCTGCTGCTCTAAAGGCGAACATATCACTTCTCACACAGCCTTAAGCCTTTTCAGACTGGCAGGTCGGCAGCCCTCAGGTTGATAGTGCAGAAGTGCTAAGTGCGTTTGATTGGTATCATGACTGGTCCCTAGCAATTGATTACTGTCCATGGTGAAATAATGCAGGGCAAGCACACAGCCAATGGCAATCAGTTAATACATCATGGCTGTTTGTTCCTCATCTCCTGAGACCTATCAGCCACATGCTATCTGACCCCACCAGGCAAATTGCTGATGGCTGCTTTGTGTGTACAATTTACTGTGTGTTTACTGTGTCTCCTGTGTTAACCAAAACCACTAGCTTTAGTGAGCAGGGAAACACGGGCGGGGTGGGAGTGGTTCTTGCTCTGCAGTGTCAAGTTTACTCTCTGGTTAACCTCTCTGGCCTCCTTTTCATGGAGATTTGTGATTCATTGGCCTCCGTTTTGTTGCTTAAAAAAAAAAAAAAGTCGAACAGCATAGTGGCTGTATTATTAATATTAATTGTAAGACTGGAGATAAGTTGATTGGAGTAAGATCCTGGAGGGTTGTTTGTAATGCAGATTTTTTTAGAAACAAGAAGTGGGAGAATAATGAATAACAACCAGAACTAATCAGTTTTGTGCGTGCACATGTGTTTAATCCAGTGATAATGACTAAAAGTAGTTATAAAAAGAAGTAGAAATTCAGTGGCTACACCATTTTCTTGGCTTCCTTCCAAGATGCTGTATCCTTGGATCTTGGCAAATCTGCCTGTCCCTGATATATACTAAGAAACTTCGGTACTCAACCCAAGGAAACACAGTAGGAGGGGGAGGGGGTCAGCTGGGAGGAGAAGAATAAAGAAATGACTGTTATGTGTGATGGTACTCTGATGACAAGTGATAATACTGTCTATGACCAAAATCAGAAAAAGCACAGTTTATACTCAGCAGCCTACAGGAAAAAAAAAAACGAGAGCCACGGATGGTAGAAAGCACACGTTGGTCTGCTCTGCTCATCTTCACACTGCTTTCAGTCGAGCTGGAAGAAACAACATGAGAGGTGTTACTAGGTCCACCAGTGAACTTGGGAGGCCATCAGGAATGAGATTGGAAAGAACATGAGGAGGTGTCACCTTAGAGACAGCAAAGAGATCCAGTCTATTTCCATAGCGACCCTTCAAGAGCTGGTATTCTATGATTTATAGAAACGGTTGTAAGGATCTCAGTGGAGATCTTTGTTGCCTCTTTTGGTGTTTTTTGTTCGTTTTTTTCAACACTCCTTGGTATCTGTAGCACACAGTGGAATTCTTGCTAATTCCCCACAAGCTAGGGCGAATCTGTGCATGCAGTGTTCCTGGATGACGCTTTTTAGGACACCTACCTACACACGGTCATTTCTAGAGAGGACAGAATCTTAATCCTTGTACATAGTCATTCCTCATTCGGGGCCTCTTAGCTAAGTGACATGGACAGCTGGTGTAAGTAATTCCCAGGTTAGACAGGCATGTTTCACTGTTGGTCACAATTCATTTTAGCTCAAATAAATAGATGAAACACATCTAAAAGCGCTGACATTTTATTGTCGCTACGAGACTTCAATTATTGCAAAGTATTGGCTCATCTTCTGCTTATTATCTAACATGTGATGTATTGATCCTTGAGGATCTTTGAGATTTGATCTTTCCTTCTCCACAGCTCTGCTCCATGGCAAGATTTCCCTTCTCTGGAGTCTGATGTTATAGTCTTCCTCTCATTCTTGAGTCACTGACACTGAGAACTAAAATAGCAATCAGTAATTTCAGCTCTGTTGCTGGGAACTTCTAGATCAAGCCTGTGCTATGCTAATACTTGTCACTCTTCTGTACTTATTTACCACTCAGCAACAGTTAACACACTTAACCATCACCCCGCTATAAAAACATTGGTGTTCAAACTGGATTGAAAAGGCTGCATGCTGTATGATTTTATTTTTATGACAGTTCTGTAAAAGCAAAACGATAGAGATAAACAGAATAGCAGCTGGCAAGAATGTGAGGGGAAGGGACGGTTGATTAGCTGAGGCACAGGGGATGTTTTTAGGGTGCTGAACTATTCTTTGTCTGATACTGTAATGATGAATACATAACACTGACTTTGTGAAGACCTACTGAAATTTTCAGCACAAAAAGTGAAGCTAAATGTATACAAATTAAATATACAGATATATATTTAGGGAGTCAGAGGATCCCAGGATAGAATGTAGATTGTGACAAAAAAATCTATATATATGATATAACTTCACTGAAGGGAATGGAGGATAAAGGTGCTGACCTAAGTAGCTTTAGAAATGAGTGAAGCCCGCAAAACTAAAGGCAAAAGGAGCTATACATGAGCACTGTACTCTAATTGATAGCTTTTCCCTATAGGAAGTATAGATGAATAGTTCTGAAACAACTGTAACGCATGTTGGAATTGAACAATTAAGTAAATGAATGGTGGATTGTGGGAGGCAGGGGTCTCACTGTTGAGGTGGAGGGTTACAGCAAAGCAAGCAGAGGAGGCTAGAATGATTCATAAATAGAGTTGGAGACATTAGTATGATTTTGTCTTTGGCTTAATATAGGTACATTTGCATACAAATAGAAACATTTGTAGATGTGTGTATATACACGTTACTATACACACATACATTCCTTTGCTCCACCCTCGTAACAACAAACCCATCTAGTGCCCAGATCTTGGTTTCTAATACCATTCTCCAGTGAAAGGAACCAGGACTTCCTGAAGAAATGACTGATTGTAGGGCTGGAGCAGGAAGATGAGCCTGGAAGATCTTGTAAAGTCAAGAAGTAAGGAAGTGTTTTAAAGAACCCCCCACAATAATGGGGGTATGCCAAAGGGACACAGGAGCCAACTGACAGAGCTCCCGGTGGTAAACACTGGAACCATCAGAGTAACGAAATAAATAAAATAGCATTGGATTATAGCCCAAAGTATAAAATAAACATTCATGAGTTCATACTGATATAAATAAATGATTGAATAAGGAAATAAATGGGGAGAAAGACAGATCCCCTGCACAGAAGTATTCCAAATCATTTATGGAACTAGTCCACTGACAAGGAGGTGGAACATAATCTCCCACTCCCCCTGAAGCGGTCACAGAGTCACACAGTGACCTCCCCCTGAAGAAGAAAGAGGGAAAAAAGAGTGACTTTCCAGTGAGGAAATCTGGCAAACACTGTCTCAGCCAGATGAGGAAGATTCACATCGACAGTGATAAGTCATGTTGATATCATGCACCCTTGATGAGATGTGATGAAAATGGCACCTCTGTGGCCTCCCTCCCAAAAACTTGTAACACCCGTGTAGCCATGAGAAAAGCAGCAGACAAATCCCAAATTGCGGATCAGTCCTCTCCAAACTGGTTATCAAAAACGAGGAAAGTCTGAGAAATGATCCCCGAGCCAAGCCAGAAGGAGCTTGAGAAGACATAATGACTAGAAATACTGTAGTGTCCTGGATGGGCTCCTGGAACAGAAAAGTGACATTAGGTAGAACTAAGGAAATTTGAATAAAGTATGAACTTCAGTTAATGATAATGGGTCAGTATGGGTTCATTAGTTGTGACAGATATACCATACTAATATGTTAATAATAGGGGATAGAGTATATGGGAATTCTCTATACTATCTTCGCAACTATCCTATAAATTTAAAACTCTTTGTTATGGGCTAAATTGTGTCCCCCTCCACCCTAAATTCATGTGCCGAAGTCCCAACCCCCAGTACCTCAGAATATAACCATATTTGGAGACAAGGTCTTTAAAGAAGTGACTGAGTTAAAATGAGGCCATTAGGGTGGGGCCCTAACCTAGTATGACTGGTGCCCTTCTACGAAAAGGAAGAGCTACCCAGGGGTACACATGCATAAAGGGATGACTGTATGAAAAGACTGTAAGAGGATGGCCATCTGCAAGCCAAAGGAGAGAGGCTTCAGAAGAACCCAAGTGCTGACACCTTGATCTTGGACCTCCAGCCTCTAGACCTGGAAGAAAATTTCTGTTGTTTAAGCCACTCAGGCTGTGGTATTTTGTTAGAGCAGCCCTAGCAAACTAGTACACTATTCTAAATTAAAGGTTATTTTAAAAAACACTGGGGCTTCCCTGGTGGCACAGTGGTTAAGAATCTGCCTGCCAATGCAGGGAACACGGGTTCGAGCCCTGGTCTGGGAAGATCCCACATGCCTCAGAGCAACTAAGATCGTGCGCCACAACTACTGAGCCTGCACTCTAGAGCCCGAGAGCCACAACTACTGAAGCCCTCGCAGCTGGAGCCCGTGCTCCACAACAAGAGAAGCCACCGCAATGAGAAGCCTGCGCCCTGCAATGAAGAGTAGCCCCCGCTCGCCGCAACTAGAGAAAAGCTGCGCACAGCAACGAAGAACCAAAAGCGGCCAAAAATAAATAAATAAGTCAATACATTTATTTTTTAATAAACACTGGCATTCTTTCTAGACCCAACGCAGGACCTTTGCCTGGATTTTCTTGTTCATTCGGATCTCAGCTCAAGGTCACCCACAGAGGAGCCTTCTCTGACCACACCATCACATTACCCTATTTTACGTCCCCTCATGGAGCTTACCACCCACGGTTATTTTTCTCATTTGTTAATTCATTTATCACTAGTCTTCCTGCAGTAGAATATGACTTCCTTGAGAGGAGGAACCCTCGCTGTCTCTTTCACAGCTGAATCCCCAGCACCAAACACCAGGACCAGTGCTGGCTGCATAGTCGACACTCCATAATTATTTGCGGAATGGATAATGAATCCCCCTGGAGTAGGGGAACTCTTGATGTGGACTACTTGCTCACTGCTGTTATTAGACTAGAAGCACTTCCATGCATCTTTCTAAGTTGCTGGGATCTAGAGGGTGGGCAGACTCTAAACCGTGTGGCCCAAGGTATTTGATTTTTGAAATGTTCTCCCGTCTGAGAAGCAGCCTGAGTCTGAACCAGGAATGGAGGGCAGGGCATACTGACTTCCCAGAGGCCCTCATCAAGCCTCAGAGGCTGGGACAGAATCAAGTCAAAATAAGGCAGTGGGGGCTTCCCTGGTGGCGCAGTGGTTGAGAGTCCACCTGCCGATGCAGGGGACACGGGTTCATGCCCCGGTCCGGGAAGATCCCACATGCCGCGGAGCGGCTAGGCCCATAAGCCATGGCCGCTGAGCCAGCACGTCCGGAGCCTGTGCTCTGCAACGAGAGAGGCCACGACAGTGAGAGGCCCACATAACGCAAAAAAAAAAAAAATAAGGCAGTGGTAACAGCCAAGGGAGGTGTGTATGTGGGCAGGGGAGAGGGAGTCTCAAAGGGAGCAGGATGGAGGGTGGCATCTGATGCTAAGGGCAGACACAGGCTTTGTCATCTATGTGTAGACGTGTTGAAAGCCAAAGAGGCCCTTCAAGATGAAGCTCCCGTGCTAGGATAAAGAGACTGGTAGGAATGAGAGCCTCCAGACAGCTAGCTAGGTCCAGGGCTGGGCTTAGTCTCTGCAGGAAACTGAATGGGTGGGGAACCATATGTCAGAAGCTCTGTGGCAGGCCAGCCAAGCAGGTAGCAGGATGGTCCAGGGAAACAGCTCAATGCTCAGTCAGGCCCTGAGACTCTGTCCATACCCACCTAGACCCTGCGTGGGACAATAGGATAGTCTCAGACCCCATGTGCTAATAATGGTGGATAGTCCAGCTGTTAGCAGCTGGTCCTGGGTAGAGCTGAGACAGCAGATGGAGGACACCATTGTGGGCAGTGTGGAAAGGGCCCGGCAGATGGGGCAGACAGCTGGGTGAAGATGCTGGTCTCCACAGAGGGGAGGATGGAAGAGCTTGACCTCTAGGCACAAGATGTCAGAAGGCAGGTTTAAGTGAACACAATGAAAAAGATTTAAGGAGAGGGATTCCCTGGTGGCGCAGTGGTTGAGAATCCGCCTGCCAATGCAGGGGACACGGGTTCAAGCCCTGGTCCGGGAAGATCCCACATGCTGTGGAGCAACTAAGCCTGTGCGCCACAACTACTGAGCTCACATGCCGCCAGCTACTGAAGCCCGTGCACCTAGAGCCCGTGCTCTGCAACAAGAGAAGCCACCACAAGGAGAAGCCCGCTCACTGCAACGAAGAGCAGCCCCCGCTCGCGGCAACTAGAGAAAGTCTGCACGCAGCAACGAAGACCCAACGCAGCCAAAAAAAATTAAAAAGAAAAAGATTTAAGGAGGGAGCTATGAGCCAGGCAAGTCTAGACTTGTTTACATCATGTTGAAGCAAAAGGCAGCTTAGACTAAAATGTTTTAAAATTTTATTTACTGGCGCTGTGATCTTACATCATTCTAACCCTTAGTTCCTTCACCTTTAAAATGAAAGTAAAAATACCTGCGTTACAGGGTTATTGAAAGGTATGGAGATAATGTCGGAATGACTCCTAACACAGGGCCAGACACATACAAGATGCCTAATAAACAGTGGCTGAGCTTATGATTTACTGATACCACACAGGAAGGCTTGTGGCTTTTGTTTCTGTCAGTTTCTCTAAAAGTAACTAGTTATAAAGCCCTTTGAAAGGGAAAGGAGAATGTGTCTTTGTTTCAGTGCCATCTGGAGATGGAGAAGTGACAAATCTGCTTCCTGTTCTACAGCCAGTTCCGCAGGGAAAGGCCAGGTGGTGGCAGCTGGAAAGGGGCAGGCTGACCTGCCAGGTCTGTGGGAGGCGTGTCATCCGTGGGAGGGTGGAAGAGCCACGGAGAGCAGATGGGGGGTGGAGAGGCAGAGAGGACCCCGGGTTCTTTGACAACCAACCCCCCAGGGCCGGGGTTGAGACCTGGGAGAGACGGTGTCACAGCTGCCCAGTGCGCTTGTGTCTTCTCCCCGTCTTAGGATGCAGCTGTGCTGGGAAGTCAAGGGGAGCACCTGTAGGGTGTGGTGGGGGTGCCTCTGCCCCTGATCCGGGAAGAGAAAGAGCGGAGGGGCCATCCGAGGCTGCTCGTTTTTAAAGTGTTTCCAGATCTTCCCGTTTTGGTAGGACTTTCCCGTCAGAGAGAAGTGGTACCTGGGATGCCGCCCTTGCCACCTGTTGGGCTTGTTCTGTCCTCACGTGGACAAGCCCCCTCTAGAGGTCCCGGCTAGTGCTAGCTGGGCCTGGGGAGAGGTCTGCAGCCAGACGTGGTGCTGAATCCTCCTCTGCTCAGGCAGCTCGCCACTCCCAGGGACGGAGAGCCCGGCAGGCCTTGCGGCTCTCTAGTAGCTTATTGCCTTAGAGGCTGGCGTCTAGAGGTGGACTGTGGTCCAAGGATTTCTTTGTGATCTCCTTGGGCTCCATGTTTCACATCTGCTTCTCATTCAAGTAGGAGGAGCACAGACATGGGGGATGAGGTGAGTTCCAGTCCCAACTGTAAAACTAACCAGCCGTGGGTCGGGAAGCAAGTGCCCTGAGCTCGCTGGGCATTGCTCGCCGCCCCGCCTCCTACCCCCATAGTAAGATGAGAGGGTTCGCCTGATAACCTCTAACGGCCCTTTCAGTTTTGGTGTCTCCCGCTTCCATGGTGATACATTTCCCTGAATTTCCGTGTAAGAACAGAAGAGAGCATAGAATATCCTTTTAATGCTTATCTGGAGATTTAATCTACATGTTCTTAATTAGCATTACCAATAGGGACAGAACGTTCCAAAGCAGAGTCGGACTGCAGTTTTAAACAATGCAAGTTGTGAGTTTTGACTTTTTCTGCTTAGTCTTATGTGAAAGACACACTTAGACGAAAAAGGTTGTTACTCTTTCATAATTTGGTGATCTCTGTCAGAGATGATTTAGGGCAGGGTTTCTCACTCTCAGCACTGTTGACATTGGGGTCAGATAATTCTTTGTTGTGTTTGTCCTGTGTATTTGTAGGACGGTTAGCGGCATCCCTGGACTCCATCTACTAGATGCGAGTAGCAGCCCCTCCCCTCCCGCACTTGTGACAGCTAACATGTCTTTAAACATTGCCAAATGTGGCCCCGGCGTGGGGGAGGAATCACCCCCAACTGAGAACCACTGATTGAAGGCTGATGTGTTGTATGTATTTGAAAGGCAGAAAAATAAATATAGAAGCAAACTTAATTATGCGTGTGCCTCTGGGAAAAAATACTGAATTTCTCAGTATTCAGAGGAATTAACCAAAGAGGTAGTAGTAAAATCTGAGTTAGCAGAAGTGTAGGACTCTCTTTTAAAGCTCCTTTCCTACATATATACCACCGTCTGTACCTTCTCAGTTGCACCTGAGATATCATTAAAAGAAAGAGGACCATCCACCTTTTTTCCTTCTGAAGATATCACATATGATTCCAAATAATATGGGATGACTGAATGTTAACATACCATGTTTTAATCACTTCTTAAGAAATGCATGAATAAGACATCATCCTCACATATATAGTATTTTCTTGCTGTGACTCTAGTCAAATCTTCCAGCCTGCAAATACTGATAGACTATGTCACAAACTCTCTTGCTTTTTCCAGTTCCAGTGTGTTTAATTACACCAAAACTGATGTTCGAAAGATTTATTATCATCTGCATTGATTACTATATTATGCGAGGAGAAAACCCAATGAAGAGAAGAAAGGGAAAGAACCAAACCCCAGAAGAACCAGATCTGTCTTTCCTGTATTCTGTTTTGTGTTCCTAAGAGCTGCTTTAGAAGAAATTGTGAAATGGGGGTGAGGTTTGCCCTGTCATTCAGGCTGAAGTTGCCTTAAAAGGAAAACATGGCATGCTGTATATTTCCCCCTTCCTTTTCTTTTAGTTTCCTTTCAGCCATTCTCAGAAATGTAAGCAGGAAGAAAATTGCAATCAATTATGTTGAGAAACAACTGAAGTTAAATCCAACTGACATTTGTTTATAAAACTATGCCCCATTTTATTTTCAGTGCATTTCCAGTTCCTCTTTTGCCCTTGAACATTCTCCTAACTCCCATGGTGAATATCTTTCCTTTAATCCATGCCTGGATGTTGAATTCATGAACAGTCCTTTTTGGTTCTTACTTCTTGATGTGATCTCTAAGTCAGCCCTTTCCCTCTTCCCATGGCCCTTCTTTAGCTCAAGCTTTCATAACCTCACACTCCCCTGATGGTAATAACCTCGAGGCTCTCCCCCTTGCAGTTCAACTTGTGAGATTCATTGGCTTCAAGCCTTTTTCATTATATTCGTGCATTTATTCACGTGGGCCAGACATCATTCTAGGCTCTGGAAATACAGCCATGAATAAAGCAGACAAAGATCCCTGCCCTCGGGCTTCCCTGGTGGTGCAGTGGTTGAGAGTCCGCCCGCCGATGCAGGGGACACGGGTTCGTGCCCCGGTCCGGGAAGATCCCATATGCCGCGGAGCGGCTGGGCCCGTGAGCCATGGCCACTAAGCCTGCGCGTCCGGAGCCTGTGCTCCGCAACGGGAGAGGCCACAACAGTGAGAGGCCCGCGTACCGCAAAAAAAAAAAAAAAAAAATCCCTGCCCTCATGGAGTTTACATTCCATTCAGGGCAAGTGGGGGAGGGTTGTATATGGACAGACATTTTACAAAATGAATAAATGATAGAGTAGGGTAGAATATGGTAAATACTATGGATAAACAAAGTGGAGAAGGGAAATAGGGAGTGGTGTGTGTGTGTGTGTGTGTGTGTGTGTGTGTGTGTGTGTGTGTGTGTGTGTGTGTGTGTGTGTAGGGAAAGAGTGGGCTTGATTTAAAATATGGTGACAGGGAAGGCTTCACCGAGAAAGTGACTTTTAGGCAAATACATGAAGAGGTAGCCAAACATGTAGATCCCCAGGGAAAGAGCAGTCCAGGCAGAGGAAAAGCATTTGTAAAATCTTGAAGCATGTCAGGTGTTTGAGGAAAGGTCTGAGAAGGTGGAGGTCAGGTGAGAGGGTCAATGGGGCTGGGGAGGAACAGATGATTCAGGGCCTTGAGGAGCATTGCAAGGACTTCAGCCTTTATCTGGAGAGATGGGATGCTGTTGGATGGTCCTGAGAAGTAGTGTGATCTGACTTACAGGTTAATAGGATCATATCCTCAAGTCATTACTTCCCCTGCTTAAACCCACCACTTGACAGCATATAATCCCGTTATCCACATCACCTCATCCTCTTGGCCCCTACTCAAGAATTTTCCCACTCGTCCTGCAAAAGCCCTCTGCCCTCTCAGTAAAAAGAACAATCCCCATCCCCTTCAGATTCTACCCACCCTGTGTACCCAACATTGATTTCTCTCTGCTTTTATCATATTTATTGATTATGTGAAACATGCACTTGGACTTGATCATATACCGTCTTGCCCTGTTTTGGAAGCAGGTCTCATGGGTATCATACCAAAAGGTCTGTGGAATTTGAGACCTGGAAGGGCCTCAGGAATCATCTGTTCTGACTCCACCTTCCAAATGAAACTGAGGCTCAGCAGAGTTTAGGACATTACTCAGATCCACTTAGCTAGTGGTTAATGAGTAGTAAATAGCCTTTCGTAATGACGTTATAAGCTCATTAATGTGTGATACCATGCCTTGTACTTCTCCAAAGTCCCCTGTAGTAGTAGCTAACGTAGTACTTATGTAACAGATGCTTTTTAAGCTCAGTTAAATGTAAAAGTAAATTGATTTTTTTGGTTTGTCTGTTTGTTTTTAAAGGAACACTATAGCCTGTTAATGCATCGGCCACATCTTGAATTCACAGATATTCTGATGCAGAAAGCCAAGTAAAATACTTGTGTGTGATTTGGCTTTGGATTTTAGGGACTTGCTTGTGAACGTGGTTAGATGAAAGAATGAAACATGTTGCCTTTCATGTAGGTATTTGTTCTGATGAAATGCTAAAAGGTAATTCTATCATCCCTACATGATATAGCTATTTTCAATATTTCAATAAGATTTATCAAAGCAATTTGGATTGAAATTGAAATTTTTTTAATCATTCTTTGTCCAAAAGGGAAAGACCAGTCATGGCTGAGTCCCATCCTCTGAGCTGTTTCTTTGGAGAATTATTGGTTTTGATGGCAGACACGATCGCTCGATGTGTACAGATGTTGACGGCCTATCAGGACTATTTCAGGAGACCTAATTCATCCTGTGACCCAGAGATGTCCTTGTGAAGCATAGGGTTTTCTTGAAAACACAGCACCAACGTGGGGGTGATGCTAAGACGCTGTTCCAGTAATAAGTACACAACAAAACAAAGTGGTTTCCGAGAGTCTGTTGTCCAGAACATAGACTCTTTACACTTAACCTTTAGACCCACCCACACAAATCAATAATGATTTTCCAGCGTTTCAGTTTTTGCCAGTAAATTCAGCACTGTTTTGAGTTCGGCCTACGTATGATAAAAACAACTGGAAAAAGTATGGAAAGCGAACTCAATTTGCCATTGCTTTTCAGGCATGGCAGCCAGAGTAAAGCTCCTGAGGTTTGAAATACCTTGTGGAGAAATCCTTCTGGCTTTTAAAGCCCGGTATTAGTGACCCATGGTCCGACTTTACGACTAGGTCAGTTAACTTAGCTGAGCATATCGTTGATGACAGTAATGCTAAGAGGAAGGAGGAGATTCCTGATGGAGCCAAGCAGCTTGAGTGATGGCTGCCCAACGGACCCTTACTCTAAGGAGCCGTCTAACAGATGAGTATCGGTGGTCACAAATCCAAGATAAATTGTAAATGGTTCGATGAACGCATCAGAAATAGTCTTACTGAAAAAGAATCCAGATATGTATTCATATGGAAAATGAAATTAAATATCTGGTACTTTTGTGCATATTAGAGGGAAGATATCCTCTGTGGTATCTCCTTGGACGTTTATAGTTCTCTAAGTGCTCTAATTGAATGTTGTTCCTTTAGAGTTGTAAAACGCTTCATCCGTTTATTTCCATACTTAGGACATGGACCATTCCTCTTTGGAAATTTTCCTTAGAGTTCATACTTGTGTCCATTTTTGGAATCGAGATATCATTTACATAAAATAAAATGCATGACTCTTTAGTGTACATTTCTATGAGTTTAGATAATGTATATATTTGGGTAACTGCCACCACAATTATGATATAGAACATTTTCATCTTTCCCCAAAGTTCTCTCATTTTAGCACGTTTTTGACCATTACTTTTGTTTGGTGATAACTACTTTAGTGGATTTGACTTCTGTAGGAATTGAAAAACGTAGGGAACTAAGTCCAGTGGCTGAGTGGCTGGAGATCAACAAGATGTGACTATACAATCATGGCATCTGTTTTCTGATGTGGCTTGTAACCTGGTTCTGACAGCCTCAAAGTTGAGCTCCACAAACATTTTGAGCAATGGATTGGATATATTGTGTAATAAACCCTGGTATTGTCTCCCAGTGTGGCCACTACTATGAAGAACAACACTTATTTGTTTCCTTAATAGGCCCCTGGTATTTATAGCCTGAACATTTTGTGTATTTTGAAAAAGCCAAAAGATCTGAGACAGGAGGAAATTTGTAATTCTGCTAAGGCACAAGTTTGAGTCTCGACTTTATGAGCTGGATGGGTACAAGAGTAAGTGTGTTCACTAGTGGGTGAGCCAAGCCCCCTGCAAGTCACCCCAGCTGCAAAACACTGACCATTGTAAAGATCTCTTCCAAGTCTGAATGAGGGAATTTTCATAGAGTGATGGAAGCATGGTGTCTTTGTGATAAACAGCTCCCCAAAGAAAGTTAAAAGTAGTATTGGAGATGGAAGTGAAGAGGGCTAGAAAGTAATCTTTCTTAACCAGTAGAATGGAGGTGTTGACGGCCATTAATGAATTTACTCTATGAAAAAAAATTAAATAATTTCAGAGAACAATTGGGCTAATGCAAAAAATAATTCCTTAAGAGAGAAACAAGTCAATAGGGATCGAAGAGACCCCTTACATTTTCAGTCATATTTATATTAGTATGAAGTGCAAGGCAAATTATATGCTATTGTATTTCTGAATTCGGCGATTCATAAAGATTGAGGCTTTCTTCTGTAGGCTCTGTTGTGTTAGTTTAGATACCAGCATCCTTAAATATAGCTATATCTGGTGTGTCCAAGAATATGGGGGAAGTTGACATTTGAAATAGAATCTGTTGCACTAGGGATGAAGAGAGTCCTTTGGGTACTTTCAGTAGATTAGTGTACAATCACTGGATTGGTAGTTGATCGACAGAGGCCCAGTAGGCTGTGGTGAGTTGGAGCTGCAGTGCCATTTAAATCGCTCAGAGGATGGTGGAGTGTTCATAACTGGGGGAGATCATTCAAAGGGGGTGGAGGCTGATGGCTGTCGTTTTGCGAACTAGAGAGGAAAACTGGGATATGAAGAGATTGCAAACTAACCCCAAGGTCTTTAAAACATAAATAGAGATTCTAAGGCTGCCGTAGCATTAGTATAACAGTTTCTAGTGAATAGTGTAAACCCGAGATGTAGATTCTTATGTTCTCGATGATCATGGGAAATTCCACGTCTTTATCTGGGAACTGGAAATAATAGAGTAATTCAGATGTTGGACTGCCTACTATGTGCGAGGTACCCTTCTAGGTCTCTGGAAATAGAATGAAAAGGCATAGGCTCTGCTCATAAGGCACTTCTAATAGTGAGAAGACAGACATGAATGTGAACCACGAGAATTCCATGAAATTTGCTGTCATGAAGATAGGTACCAGGCACACTTAGAACCCGGGAGAAAAAGCCCATGAGTCTACCGCAAGATATTGATACTTAGATTCATCTATCCCATGATTGACCTTTTCCCCTCATTTGGAGGAAAAAAAATGATACTAAGGCCCTGAGCAATTAAATGACTTTCCTCGTCATCTGTCATCTAAACTACTTGGGCATCCTAATCTCCCTTCTGCTTACTAATCTCTTGATTCTCTGGTCCATTCTTAAAACCACTGCTCCGTCTTCCTTTTAAAACTCTGAGGGGATCTTTATTGCCTGCAGATTAAGTCCAGAGTCCCTGCCATGATTCAGAGCCACGATTTCCTTTCTTCCCACTACGCTCCTCCACGAACTGAGCTCCAGTACACTGCCCACTCTCCTGCCTTAGCGCGCAGCCAGCGTTTCCTGCTTCCAGCTTTTGCTCATGTTCTTTCTTGCCCAGCTTCTTTCCACCTATCAAAAACAATGCATGCATTCAAAGCTCAGCTCAAATGCTACCTGGTCCAAGAAGCCTGCTCTGATTCTCCCGGTTCAATTTAATTATTGATTCTTTGCGTCTCCACGATGCCCATTTGCAGACAACTTCTCGGACAACGGTCGCATTCTGCTTTGATTATGCTTAGCGTTGATAGTTCTAGGTCTTTCATTAAATTCTAAATCTCTGGAAGACTTTGGCAGGGACTGCATCCCTCATAACCCGTTGACCTCAGAGCCCAGAGTTAATAAATAAACCCTCATCCAGTGCTGTTGAATATTGCCCAAGGTCAGATGTTAAGTGGAAGATCCAAGTCTAAAAACCTGGTTCATCTGATCTCTATCAAGATTTTAGGAACTCCAAGACATTACCTAGCATATATCCACTCCATCAGTTGCTTCATCTTGCAGAAACTTCTTTGTGAGTCCGTGGTGCAGAATCTCCAGTGTTGTCACGGCTCCTGAAATTTCAGGGGCAGCCCAGTTGAGGGTTAGTCGGGATGGATGTGTTTCTGTTGAGCATAATTTCCCCATCTACTGTACACCCTATGAGTATTTGAAGGGGAGTCTGAAAGCTCTTTCCTATGAGGGCAGTTAAGTTGAAATGCCAGAAGTAAAGATTAAGGAATATTAACATAAAATCTGTATTGTGAATTCTTTTACATAAATATGTTACCATTGTAGGGAGAAGTGGTGTCAGGGAGCTTTTCAGATGTCTACATTTTAATACTCAAATGAAAAGTTTGTTATAAATTATGAAATGTGGAAATTCTTCATCCTTATAAAGGTCCTTGACAAAAGAATGTGCTGAAAGGAGATACTGTGTGTATGTGTGTGTGTGTTCATTTTTCCAAGTATAATTTTCTGGTGCAAAAATGTGGGACAGCAGAAGGGAGTAGAGGTGAAGTGAGGGGTGACTGCCTTAGTCTTTGATATTTTAAACCAATCTCTCTCATCTATCTGTCTGTCTATCTATCCATCTATCTATCTAAACTGTGCTGTGGGAATTATGTACACGTTTCTGGTCGACCCAGCATTACCAACGCAGTGGGAGGTCTGGAAAGAGGAAGGGGATTGCAGACCATCCCTCCCTTAACACTCTGCAAGCTTCCCCTGCTGGTCAGGGAAGGATCCGAGTCCTTTACCATGTTATCATGATCCTTGCTGCAGGTTCATGGGTTTTCACCTGAGGTCTTCCATTTACCAGCTGTCTGGCCCTGCTCCCTCCTTCTCCCTCCTCACCCTGGCTCGGGCCACCCAGCATCCTTTACCTGTTTCTCTTGCCATCTGGTCTGGTTTATAGTCACTTGTCTGAATGCTACTGGGCAGGTCTGGGGCTACACACTGGTCGGCTTGCTTCCCCAGAACAGGAAAATGCTGGTAAATGAAAGCATCAGTAGCCTTCTTGTTCTCCACTCTTCAACAGAAAGGGTTTGTTTTCTGTAATCCCCACAACCACTAACGTATTTGAAAATGAGCGCATTTAAACAGTCATCTTTGGTGGAAAAATTCCTACAAGAGGTAGTAGTTAAGCACCGGCCTCTGAAGTGGCACTGTAGGATTTCAAGCCCCTTTATCTCTCACGGGGGCAGGTCTTTGACCTCTATGTGCCTCAGTGTCCTCATCTGTGAAATGGGGGTAATAAAACCCACTTCATAGGGAATTTGTGAGGATTAAGCAAGTTAACATAGATATAGCACTTAGAAGAATGTCTAGCCCATAATCAACTCTATATAAATATCAAGCTACTGTTACTGTAAGAATGGTTTTGTCTGCTGCTCAACAATTCAGTTTATGCTAATTGAAATGAATTATTAAGAGGGATTAGCTGCCTTCTTGACCAGAGGAGACTGAGGCAGTGGGCGGAGGCAGCTAGCTAACGGAGGTCAGGTGGAGTACGTAGTATTGCTTGACTTAAAATGCATATAAACTTGTCATGGGCCTCTGCCCACCCTCTGCATATTCTTAAGGCAACATAGACACCCTAATGTGACTCTAAAATCAGATGGAGCCGTGGGGTTTTGTCCGCTGGGAAAGAGAAGTTGAGTTTAGATGACAGTATAGCAAGAAAATAAATAGAGCAGTGAACCCTGAATGCAGTTCAGGGCCGGCCAAGAGGCAGGGAGGCTCCATTCCCCTTTGCCCAGGTGTTTGAAAAAATCATATCCAGACCTGTGCCGACCAGAATTCAGTCCTGCAAGCACTGTGATTTTGCCATTTGCTTGCATCTGTGTTTTGCTAAAAGCTTTCAGTTTTAGGTGCCCTCCAGAACTCTTCAGACCTGGCAGGGACAGCCTCTCTCTTGCTGTCTTCTGCAAGCAACCTCAGGACAGCAGATTTCATTCGGGAAACTGCTGGGGATGACGAATTGCCCGTGTGTGTGTGTGCGCGCGGGTGCGCGCGCATGTGTGTGTCCCTTACATAGGAAACCAACTTGATATTTTTTCATGTTATGTTTAAAGAGGCATGTACTCTAGGCTCTGCAGGAAGATAGAGTAAGATTGTACTATTTAAATGCCAGTTTACTTCTCAATCCCTTTTCCTTCTTTTGTTTCCCAAATGCTACCAACAGGAAGGGCACAAACACAGAGACAGAGAGGTGACCTCAGGGAAAGAACTGTGTATTTAACAGGGGTGACTGCTTTCACTGAGACCGCTAAGTGTCTCCTGTCCATCTCCTTCTCCCCTTCACCTCTTACTCACTAGAAGAATCCCCAAATATCTGTGAAGGTTCCCTAATAGAGTTCTTTTCCATTGCTGCTGTATATTTTTGTCTATTTTGTGTGTTTTTTTTTCTGACGGAAAATATAAGGATTTTTTTTTGGTTTTGCTCTTAAATTAAGTATAATTATTCCCAGTTGTTAAAAATGGCATGAATAGTCATTTGTTTACCAGATAGATCTATGTCTACATCTATTTCCATGTCCATGTTCATTCTATACATAGCCCTCAGATAGAACTTGTATTCTTCACGTCTCTTTTTTAATGTCTTCATGCAGCAGAGCTAGTGCACTTGATGAGTGGCGAGTCAAGAGGTCTCTGTCAAAATCTTTCAAGAAAACTGGATATTGTGAATACTTTGTCTTTCATGATGAATAATTTTGTCACTGTTAAAGCCTTAGCCAGTCTTCTGGTTAATGTAAAAATGTCTGTTTAAAAAAAAAAAAACGGGCTCCAATTTAGTGATAATAAGGTTACCCATCTGACTCTGTTAGAAACTGATCACCAGCCAGAAATCTCTAGTTAATGTGAAGAATTGCTGGCAGTCATCAGGCACTGGTAAGAAACATCCAGGATAGTAAAAGGCTTTCCTATGGCTAACAGATTCATCCACAGGAGTGGTAAGCCCATCCCATTAATAATCCTGTCAAACTAGAGACAAACCTAGTGAATTTAAACGCATCTTAGGAAAAGGAGAGGCAGGGACAGATTCTGCCTGTTTTACCTTTGATGGGCTGACTTCCACCATTTTTCTAACATGAAAAATCCTTGCATGTTTCTAGTTGCTAACATCTGGCAAACGGCAGGGAGTATACTGTGCTGTGTTTTGCATGCGTTATAACCTAGTGCGTTCATCCTAAACGGGGTACTCAGTAAAAAGAGAATTTTAAAAGTTCAAGAATTAGGAAGACTTGACAACATGTATTTTCGAAGAGTTAATAGGTGCACAGGGTACACAATTCCAAAGACACAAAGTAAGCAGGATGGGAGCAAGCAGGAAGACTTGATTTGAAGCAGTGTTTTTCCGCTGATTTGTTTCAAGCAGTATTTTTTCATGTCGGCTACTCTGAGAAAATCATTTGCACTCAGGGTGGTGGCTTTTTGTTTGCTTGGTTTGGGCTTTTGCTGATGCAAAAAGACATGAGTGTAGTCCTGATGCAAATGTTTTTCTTCAACTTAATGACATTACTTGGCCAGATATTTTTCGCCAGTATCCTCCCTTCCCCCATCCTGTGAGCTGAAGCCTTCTTTGCTTTTGTGCTCTTCTAAGAAGCTCACTGGCAATAAGCAGGTGTACATGGGTAAAAATATGAAATAGTTAAATAAAGAATCTCAGGTAGATTAAAGGTGGAATGAAGGAATGATATGTTAGAAAGAGTTATATACGTTAAATATGTAAAAAACACACCTATGTTATAACTTTTTGTTTACATGCAGTTTTCTCATTCCAGTATCCTTTTAATATAAAATAGTTTTTTAATTTGAAGCAAATCATTTCGGATATAGGGGAGGAAATAAAGACACTAAGCTGCCTTTAGTCTCAGAAGTAGCTGTAGGGAACAATAAAAACCACAGTGATGGTGATTTCAGCCTTTTCTGCAGATCCCTAGGCCACAGAGGCCGACTGAGCTGTGCCTTAGAGTTCATGAAAGGAGGAGCTTAGAATGAGCCTAAAACAAAAACTCACGAGGTCATATAGAAGAATTCTGAACTTTCAGCATGTTTGTGTCATTAAAATCCAAATGGCTTACTTTGTAAGATTTTGTGGTGATCATACAGATTGCGAGATTGTCATTTAAAAAAAAAACAAACTAGCAGGGAGTTATTTTTGGTTTATAGAGACACAAGGGCTTATGGACTTCTTCAGTAACAAAGTAAAAACACTTTAAGAAACAAGCTATTTTGGAATGATGGAATATTTTTAGTCCTTTTTAGATTATTACAGTTTAATTATGAAAACAACAGTGTTTTATGTCTTCAGGGTCACTTGTTATTGTGTACCAGAGCTGATTCATATAGGTTTGTGACTTTGCACAATTCTTTCTAGTTTTTTGGTTCAGTAAAGTCAGGTTGGTACTTGAAATCAGCCACAGTGGCTGTATTTACACCATAAACATTGGCAAAAGCTACATACCAGGGCTTTTTTTTTTTTTTTTCTTTTCCTGGAGAGCTGGTTATTAAATATTTATCAGCATATCACTGGATGTAAAGCCTGAGTTGCATAAATCAAGTTATGGGAGAAATCCAAAAGAAGTAGAACCATGGTTTGCAATTCAAAAATGTATTAAAGGGGTAAACAGCCTAGTGGAGGAGAACCAGAAGTGTGGCATTTGTGGCAGTTACCACAATATTTTCCACAAGTTGTAAGAAATATGTTTTTCTGTTATTCAAAGTAGCTGCTGGCCTCGTCTTACCATTTTGGATGGAATAACATGAATCATATCTTCATCAAGTGAATATCAGCCACAGGACAGGGGGTCCTTCCTCTTGCAACAGCCCCCCTTGTGGAAGAGAGCTAAGATCCAGCTCTGAAAATAATATGATGCTTCTGGGGAAGCTCTAAGAGTTACATGACATTTTTTCCTTAACCTCAAAATATTAATAGCTCTAATAGCTAGTATCTTATAAATATATTGTAGAATGTGAAGTGTGAGGAGACATTGAGTCAAAATAATAAAAATCAGATCCCTGCACACCACCCCTCCACCCCGCCACTTGCCCATGTTCCCTGATGCTGGGGCACTTTGAATAAGAATAAAGAGTTACTTCTATTATTGGGATTCTCTGAGCTAATGGACAGTCTGACCCCTGGTATAATGCCATTCTACTGATGTATTTCAAATTTTCGACACAAGGGATGATTGGCCAAGGAAAATAGAAAACGTGTATCTGTTTTGCTGGCAACTGCTTCATGCAGACTTCTCGTTGTCAGTCGTGTAGTCAAGATATTGTGGTATTGCTTCTGGCCGGGAGCAGTTACTCACCCAAGTACTATTCCTTACACCCTTGCTACTCAAAGTATGGTCCGTGGACCAGCAGCTTTGGCACCAATCAGGAGCTTGCTACACACGCAGAATCTTGGGGGCCATTCTAGACCTACCGAATCAGAATGTGATGTGCAAGACCCCCAGGTGATTTGTATGAACATAAACTTTAGGACACGCTGCCTCATCCGTTCATTCTCTGAGGCGCTCTTTGCTCTTTGAAAGAAATGGTAGGTTTAAGACACAGAGAGAAACAAACTGGAAGTTTGGATAAATGGCTGAAGAATCAGTTTTATTCATGGTATTGTCTTTCCCTTCACCTGCCTCTAGTCTCCCATTACAAACTTATTTGCAGAGGTTAAAAAAAAAAAAAAGAAGCACAGACGTATCCCCAGTGTAGAGAGAGAATAACCTGGAATTTCTAAAGGGAACCATATTTTTTGGACTATTTATTTCTAAACCTTGATTTTACATGGTAACCTGCTAAAGTTGAAGGCTCACATTAAATAGCAGTTCTCTTTCTCGTTCCTTCTTCTTCCCTCTCTCTTAATTTTTTAAATTAAAGCCTTTATTTTAGAACAGTTTCAGACTTACAGAAAAGTTGCAAAGATAGTACAGAGAGTTCCCATTTACCTCATGCTTATCCATCTCTCTTGATTTTTGACCAGAGTTGTATTTACTTCTCCCTGATTGGCAGAGTTTCCTGGCTAGGGAAGCAAAGTTGCAGCACCTAACACAAATAGTATTTGATTAAGGCTAATTACAGTGCTGTCACATAAAAAGGGGAGAAAAGAAAGCTGGCTTTTTCCACCAGCAATGAAATAACCTGCTGTCTATCTACTGACTTAATAGCTTTAATTGCCAGAACATAATCAAGATCTGGTGAATTTGTTTGAACATATCAGCAGGCACCAATATTTCAATGAGATCAAGTTGTATAACTAGTTGTGCTCTAACTCGAGCTGAAATCCCTCTGACAAAGTAAGCTTTGCAGCCTAAGAGGCAACAGCTGTTGGAAGAGGCCCTCTGTTATGATGATTTGAGTTATTAATACTCTCTGAACTAAGAAAGTTTTAGGTTTAACATGGCTGCCTTAGATGAGCAATAACCAACTCTCTACTATGTCTGACTTCTTAGTTTGATGAATTAGGTCAGGAGTGTATCTACACTTTCTTTGGAGACTCATTCTGTTTCCCATTTATTGAGAACTTTTTCCCAAAGAGACAGCAAAAATGGGCATTTCCTTTAACAGACTTGGTTAGTATATTTCAGACCATCAGTAAGAGTCAAACATGACAGCAACCATTCTTCCACATTTTATTGACTTCTACTTTCTGGTTCTTAGGAATGTAGAACCAGAAATTAAGGCACATAAAAGACAGTCTAGGGAATTCCCTGTCAGTCCAGTGGTTAGGAATCCATGCTTTCACTGCTGAGGGCCCGGGTTCGATCACTGGTCAGGGAACTAAGATCCCACAAGCCATGTAGTGCAGCCAAAAAGACAGTCTACTTCCAGGAAGCCAGACCAGGAAGTGAATCTAACAAATGATTTTGAAAAAGGGGGTCCCAGGATGGGCCCATCTGGGGACCTTGCAAAGACAATCACATCTGACTGGTTCCTCCCCACCCTGTTCAAATACTCAGTACCTGCTTCAGGACAATCCAATGGAGGGTTGTCTGTTGGTTGCTAAGTATGTATACCCTTGAGCTTTCTGAAAATCGAGTTCAAGTGAAAAGAACGCTTTTTGTGGAATAATAAAAATAATTCCTCTCCCATTTGGTAATCATTGAATTCCTCAGAGGAATTCAAACTCTTTACCAACAAAGGACCCAGCCAAAATTCTCAAAAGAAGGTAAAGGTAGGTAGTGTTGTTTTCTTAACTTTCAGAAACAGAGGCATGAAACTGCAGACTAAGAAGTAAACCCAGCTTAGCGGCCCCCAGTCACTTTCCCAGAGACGACCCTTTTCGGGAGGACGGCCATTGTTAGGGTGCAGGGCAACGAAGAGGTGACAGCTTCTGTCTGTTACCTTGCAACTCCAGCTCTGTTGCTGGACTGTGCTTAGTGACTTAGCCTCTCTCTAAGAAGGCTCCATGTCTGCAACAGACCTGTCTCCTGGGTGACTCCTAGGTAACTGGTGGACTGAGCCGCGGGGACTTGAGTAAAAGGGTTTGGGCTGGGGGGATATCTCCCCCATTTCTTTTCCTCTTCCTTCTTCCCCAGCCAGGATTTCCTGATCTGTTTGCCTCCAGCATTGCCTCACAGGCCCTGAGAGGCCGTGGCTTCCGTGAAGCTGCTGAGGGACTAAGCAAGCTGCTTGCGCCGATGTTCACACGTGCAAAAGCTTAGCGTGTCAGGAGGACCATAGGAAGGGGCAGACGGCTGAGGATTCGGCTTTTCAAGTTCCTACTGTTAATTTTTCTTTTTTTTTCATTTTCCTTTGCCTCTTCTACTACCTCTTTGAGGCTGAAGAGGCCCAAAGTGAAGTCTGTCCTAATTTTAAACTTGCCTCTGTGACTGCCCTGTAATTTTCATTCCACAGCCTAAATTGGAACATGTCTCCGTAGGCTGGGCTCAGAGCATCTCTTTCTGTGAAGCTTTAACAAACTACCCTTGATACAGCAGAGGAATTTCAGCATAAAAATCCAGGATTCAGTCTTTGTCAGATGACCACCTTGGGAAGAGCTTTGTCCAGTTCTAGAAGGTAGTGGGCGAGGAGGGTAAATATACCCATTGGCTACAGCCAGTCATCTCTTAAAACAGATGCATTTCAACAGATGCCCACAGGACAACATGTTTATATTCCTTCTTTGACATGAGGAAATTTGAGAAAATTTTTACTGCCATCATCTGATTCAGATTCTTTGTGCGTGTACTTCCAAGATTAGAGCTGTGACTCTGACCAAGAAGATCATGTAACTCTCATTTTCTGTGGGACCCAACCTCTTATCTTCCTTCCCTCACGTAGGCCTCCTGAAGTGACCTCAGACCACTGTGAGCTTTCTTTTCCTCTGAATTTCTAGGACAAGCATAACTCGGATCTCTGTGGTTCCCTCCAACTAAATGATAGTCTCTGTTTTCCGTTTTGTATGTGTCCATTACCTGTCAGGTGTGGGGTGAGATATATAACACCATCTCAGTGAATGATGCTTCAATTAAGTAATTATTACCCACTATAATGATCTAAAAGTCAAGATTTTCTTAGCATTTTAATCAGGGGTACTAATGGCCTTAAAAAGTTCTTCCATTAGAAAGATGGAATATTTATACTTTCTGTACATATATCTGCCCTACAAACAGAAGATAGATTTCTATTTACCTAGGAGCATGGAGGAAATCAGCAGTCATCATCCTAGTTTTTTCTTCAATGACAGTCAATGTTTTGCCAGATGAGTCCATTACAAGTAACTGTTCATTCCCTTCAGGACCCAGAATGCCTCAGAAACTTCAATACCTGCCAATAGCTGAGGCCAAAAAGGCTCAGACAATCATGAAAACTACTGCTGGCCACTTAGTTGTTTAATTCCATGAGCACACTTGAACTCCGACCTTGATGATGGCCACCTTCCTTTCTGCCGTAGAGTGGTACCCAATATGAAGGAGATACGTCTTGAATCCTATTCCTGCTATGGAGGCCTCAGAAGAAGGATTTCAGCCTGAAAGCAGCAGCCCCACAACCTGAATCCCCTTGGATGCAGTCTCAAGAGGGCTAGGAAGGCCCACGCTCTGGGCATCATCGATCTTTGGGCTACCTGGTTTGTACTGGTAGATGTCAAAACCTGGGGAGACTCTGAGATTTTACCCTATTTACAGTCTACCCAGTTGGCTGCCTCTCTTCATATAGACGATTTTGTTAAAATGCTTTCGTTCTGTTGGAAAAGACATACCAGTGAAACACACGTGGTTGGTGCGCTCAGATGGTTATTGTCTGGTGCCCAAAAGACCAAGCTCTTTCGTTCAGTCCCCACAGAGACTTGTTAGCTCCACCTAGGGAAAAAAATGGCCTAAGAACTGTGAATTCCAGCTCCCATGCAGGATAGCCATCTTACAAAAGTGTGCCACTGTCCCAGGAGAAATCAATAGAGGATGATGGATGTGCTGGCATGACTCCAACACTACTGCAAGACAAACAATGCAAGCACAGCTCTACAAAGTAATTAGTATCATTGTCATATACGTGAAGGACAACAGAGTGTTATTATCACTGTGCTCCTGATACTATTGGTTTTCAAGAGCCCCAAGGGGACAGGTACTTTAGCCACGTTGGAAAAATGGAGAAGGAGCCCTGCTGGCTACAAACCTAGCACAGACCTGAGTGTGATGATAGACAGACATTGACTCACCTATGGTTCTGCCATCCGGTGACTCTCTTGACATGGCCCATACTTGGTCAGATCCACTTCCTCTACTCTTCCTGTTTGTCCTGCTTACGTGCTGTCTCTTCCACGAAGTACTCCTCAGTCCTCCCCCTGCCTGAAGAAGTCTGCTCTTCCTTTGAGTCAGGTTGGTACTCTTTGGCAGTGTAGTTCCCTCCCTTAACATTTTAGCTGTGTGTACACTTTATGTCTCACCTTTCCTGCTACGCTATAAAGTCCCTGAGAGTAGAAATGCTGCCATATGCATGTATGTATTCTCCACATTGTCTTTGGTACAGAGATCACACCCAATAAATATGTAGTGAAAGAATGAATGGTTGAGCAATGACAGGATACAGAAATAGGCAGAGCATCTCTAGACTATGAGTGGTAGAGCCATATCTAAGCTCTGTCGACAGAAAAGGGTCCACAGGCACAGCTACGAACTAGAGGAAACAGACACATGAAGACACTGACAGATGAAGAGTCGTAACATCATTTGACTCCTTCCACTGTGTCTGGTCTGCTCACAGAAGCTTTTCTCTTCATTTTGTTTCTGGGATCGGGGTTGGGTATTGTTTGTGGAATTCACTCAGGAAAACTTCATAATTTTCCAACATAGTTAATATTCAGATATGAAAAATCTCTTACAGTTTAAATGGTGAATAGATGCTAATTTATACATATATACTTATGCTCAGAATGCCTAATTAATGATCTTCCGTGTCAGTCATGGGTATGTTAATGAGCTTCTTTTGCTCCTGTGTCATAATTGCATTGCGCCTCTCTAGCTTGAGGTTGGGAGAACATTTTAGCTGTGGGTTATGCAAATGATGCAAAGTAACAACAAAACAACTAAAAAATATTCAGTGATTCATAAGTTTAGGGAATGTGGAAGTATATGATCATAACAATTTAGTGTGAGTAGATGTAAAGACAGCCCCCCCCCCAAAAAAAGGGATCAGCTACTTTCGTAGTAACTCCATTTGCTGAGTTAAAAAAAAGGTTTGCTTGATGTGCAGGACTATCTTTCTTTGGTCCAAACAGTCAATGCACCATCTTTTTTACCCTAAGGACAAAAAGACTCTGTGATAAAGGGAACTCTATCAATAGGTTTTATCCTATATTTAGATCTGTTCTATTTCTCAGAACCCAGAAGTACCAGCTTCTACCTACCTTCCATAGTCTTTCTTTTCTCTGCCTTATTATTGTATTTGATTTCTTCCCCAAACTCTGGCATATTTTTCAGCCAGAAACCTTCCCACTTTAATCTGGCATAGTCAGGTTGGACTCGATTCCTGACGTTTCACTTTTTGGCTCTGTGACTTTAGGCAACTTAATTGACCTCTCTGAGCCTCTGTTTCTTCACCTGTAAATGGGGAAAGAATACCAGTTGTTAGAAAAGATATGAAAATGAAGGGAGTTAAAGTGTCTGAAGCCCGTTGCAAGGCACGTAGCAGGTGATAGGATTGCCCCTGTTTTCCCTCCCTTTTTCTATCCCTCCGTGATAAATGTGGTGGTTAAGACTGCAGCATCTAGAGCTAGACTGTCTGGGTGGTTGTTTTTTGTGGGTTTTTTTTTGGTTATCTATTTTATTTTATTTTTTAACTTCTTATTTTGTATTGGAGTACAGTTGATTGACAATGTTGTGTTAGTTTCAGGTGTACAACAAAGTGATTCAGTTATACATATACATGTGTCTATTCTTTTTCATATTCTTTTCTCAATTAGGTTGTTACAGAATATTGAGCAGAGTTCCCTGTGCTATACAGTAGGTCCTTGTTGGTTATCCATTTTACATATAGCAGTGTATACATGTCCTGGTTCTGCCATATCCCAGTTCTGTGACCTCAGACAAGTTACTTAGCCTTGCTGTGACTCAGTTTCTCGGTATTTAAAATGTCAGTGCTTGGCATTTATTAAGCGCTCAAAAAAAGGCAGCTGTTATTATCTGAGAATCCAAGCAGCTGGGTGACAACAGCCCTCCGCAGATCTGTTTGTGGATCGGTGTCATCTGCTGTCAGGGTCAGGAAGCCCTTCTCCTGGGTTATAAGCAGAGTGCCTTGACCCTTTGTCAGGGACAGCAGGGCACACAGACGCTGGCCCTGCTTCTAGATCTTCTCTGTGTGGAGCCCATCTCCTCCGTTTCCCCTCTCCTCTACGGAGAAATCTGTCTTCTTTGTGAGAGTAACACAAGCATAGATTTGTACTACCCCTCCTGCATATACATGGCTCTCCCTGCCTCTCTGTGCAGGGGTGGAGTCTGGAATGCCCAAGCTCTCTGTTCCTCCCCTGTGTTCTCCCTCCCTCCTCCCCTCTGACAGGCTGTGGGAGGAATGAAGGGCTTTGTGCCAAACCTTTCACTTGGGGCCTCTATTTTTCCTTTCTTTTTATGCCAAAGGCAAAATAGTTGAGTTTGCTTTTGCTGGAAGTGAGGCTTCTGAAACCATTCAGCTAGCCCTGACATTTTTAAGATAACAAATTATTCTCCAAGTGGTATCAGAATGTGACTTTTCATGATCCTGATCTATAAGTGGAATGAATTGCTTGGCTTTTTAAGAATGATGAAGCCGTGAATTCTAATAACTGATCCCCCCAAAAGCAGTCAAATTTAGCCCCTTTAGTTCTCCAGATATACCCACCACAGCAAGGCTAGCACTTCACATCCAGGGTTGTGATTTACAGATTTCAAAATGCTTTCAGAAAAATTCATTTGATGCTCACATATCCCTGGCTGGTGAACATGCCAGAATATGTTATTCCCATTGTACAGTTAAAAAACCGAAACAAAGCAAACAATAAACAAAAAACCCTAAGCTCAGAAAGATTAGGTGACTTGTCTACTAATTACGTTGATGGGAAGTCCAGTGTCCTGACTGGGACTCAGAGATTTTAGACCAGTAGCTTTGGTGAATCAGAAAAGGCAAGATTATCTTGCAGTAACCAGTTGTACCTGCCCCCCTCATCCCACTGGCTTAACACAACAAATGTTGCTCCTGCCACATTTCCAACTCGATGTTCGTGGGAGAAGGGTGCGGAGGCTCTGCTCCACCTGGCCACTCAGGGATCCAGGCTGACAGAGGCTCCACCATCTCTGGGCACTGCCATCTCGATATGTGACCTCAAGGTTTGCTGCAGCAGCAGAAGAAAAGGTGGAGAATTCACGGGGGCTCTTTCTCTGCTCATAGCCTATTGGCCAGACTAGCTGCATGGCCCCAGATTAACCACATGGGAGCCTGGGAAATCCTCCCATACACTCAGAAAAGGAGGACAGCCAGCTCTGATGAGGCCTGGAAGTCTCTACTGCAGGCTTTTAGGTGGTCCATTTAAAGACACTCTGCAGTACAGGGAGCCCATTTGGAATTAAGGATGCTTTATAATAAATATTGTAACAGGGACTTTTTTTCATTTGTTTGAGAAGAATGGAAAGAGATAAAACCAATTTAAACAGCACCTGTTGTATGAGGTAGTTGCCAAAAAGAAAAGGGAAATAATTTGTATTCACAATAGGTCATGTTAACATTTCCCTTTGTGTTTGTTTTAAATTTTAGCCTTATTGAGGTATAAGTGACACATAAAATTGTAAGGTATTTGATATATGTATACATTGTGAAAGGATTTGATATACATATACATTGTGAAAGGATTCCCCCCATCTAGTTAATTAATGTCCATCACTTCACATCTTTATCTCTTCTTCTTCTTCTTTTTTTTTTGGTAAATATTGTTCTCTTTTTGGACCTGATAGTTAAAAAATTAGAATGTTCTCCAAAAAGTAAACAGAAAACTTGTGATCTAAATGTACGGATTCTCTCCCTCCTCTCCCCTCTGTTCTATAGAGAAACTTTTAAATTAAAAAAAACTCTTCAAGTTATTCCTTAGGAAATATCAAGGTTTACTCTTAAGATATTTTAGAAAACGCATCGTGTCATTCCAAACAAGTTTTATTAACCACTCAGGTTATTTCCCAGGAAATAAGCATCTCCATGGTTTGTCCTCTCTATGTTTGGATAATTGATGTACAGGAAAATTGCAATCAGGGACATGAACCAGCTCGACTCTGAGCTGCATAGAGGGCGTGGCTGTGGATGGCCTTTTGGTGTGAAACATTTTAGAATATTCAGAGATAAGGATGGGACCTGTGAGCTGAACAGGAAATAAAATGGTCCGGGGCCAGCGGGACTGCGTGAGATTGTTCTCATGCAAAGTGAATCTCTTGCATCCATCCCCGTTCCATATGGTAATCTGCCACAGAACCAGTTGCTGCCTGAATATCCTTGTGTTTGAATTGCCCTCGCCTCCAGCCAGTGGACTCACCTACGGAGCTTCCCTGTGGCTCCTACCCTGCTCTCTGCATTCTGGAAGCAGCCGTACTTGTCATGGGTGGAGGATCGGCCCAGTGTGAGCTCCCTACTGAACACCTATCAGCACAGCAGAAATTCTTAGAAAAGCTTTTCCACAGAAACAGAGACATGTTTTTCACCCCCACCCTTCTCTTTCAAAATGAATATATATATATATTTTTTTGGCGGTACGCAGGCCTCTCACTGTTGTGGCCTCTCCTGTTGCGGAGCACAGGCTCCGGACGCACAGGCTCAGTGGCCATGGCTCACGGGCCCAGCCGCTCCGCGGCATGTGGGATCTTCCCGGACCGGGGCACGAACCCGTGTCCCCTGCATTGGCAGGCAGACTCTCAACCACTGCGCCACCAGGGAAGCCCCAAAATGAAGTATTTTTTTGATAAAGTGGATTTTAAAACATAAAATAGGAATCCAAAACACACATGCCAACAGTAATTATCATCATCATTGGCATTTGTATGTAAATCTCATGACGTGGGGAGTTCAGCCTTTTTCACAGGCATCACCTTAGTCTCAACAGACACTTCTGAGTTTCATAGGTCAGAAATTTCATTCTCTGTATTCCAGGGAGATAAAATGTGAAAGTGAAGCAACTCATCCGAGGTGACAGGCAGGACACACAGACAGATGAGAATGGGGTTTCCCAAGTGTGCCTGGGCATGGGAGTCCACCGACACTTGTTAACAATATGGTTCCCAGGCTGCACCTCAGAACTACTGAATCCAAATTTTCAGGAAAGAGGTCCAGGAATCCTTCTTTTTACCAAGCACTATGAATAACTTGTGCGACACACAGTTAGCAGTAACCTGATCCAGCAGAAGGGACAACTCCTCTCTCGTTTCAGCATCCTGTCACCACTGGAAGGAAAGGAAAGTCTCTAAGAGGATGAGGAAGTTTACCCCAAGAATTCAGATGCACTGTGGGAATAGCAGCTACTTCTGCCCATCCCTGGAATTTTCAAGAAAAGTACAGTTTTATGTATTTTCAAATGTCAACACTTCATACCACGGGTTTTCAGAAAAGGCCCTTGGGACTAATAGTCGTGTCTATAAGCATTCTCCAGGTGGTCAAAAATGGGGTGCTTTCAGAATTTGTGTTTTTTAAATGTAACTTTTGACTGGGTAATGAATGCCCAAAGTACAAAATTCAAAATGTTCAAAACAGTATGTTGTGGAAGATAAATCTCTTTTCCACCCCTTGTTTTCCTGTCTCCCAGTTCTGTTTCCTAAAAGCAACCACCGTTACCATTTTCTTATGTTTCCTTCTAGTGACATCCAAAGCATATATATGCATATGTGAGCGAATATTTTTTTTTAACCCAAATGGTATCCATGTTTAACATCTATGTCACTGTGTCTAATTAAATTGATACTTTTCCTCTGATGATGCACTGATTTTGTGCTGTAGCTTTTGTAATAGAGAACGCTAAAATCCCCAGTGGCTTGCCACTAAAAGTTCATTTGTGTCATGTGCAACAGGCCAATGTGGGCATTCAGTGGACAAGCAACCGGCTCCTTCCATCTTGAAGTATGTCCATGGGTTTTGGAACCTTTTGCTTCCAGCTGATGGGGAAAAGAGAGAGCCTAGAAGATCATGGGGACTCTTGCTGGAGGTTTTTATGGGTCACCCCGGAAATGGCACACATCATTTCTGCCCATAGTCCTTTGGCAAGAACTAAATCGAATATCTCCATCTAGCTGCAAGGAGAGCTGGGAAATGTAGTTCTTTACTGGGCAGCCAATCACCAGTATCCAATCCATACAGGTGAAGGGGGGCACACATCTTGGGTGGACAGCTAGCCATAGTTTTCATCCCCAAATGTACCTGGCTTTTTTTGTAATTACAGTGAGTGGGGTTTTTGACTCTTGGCATATGGGAGAACAGTAGGGAGGTTGGTAAGGGATTTTTATACCACAGATGTGACCTGTGAGAGTTTGAGAATGACCACTTTATAAAGGAGGCCAAAGATCAAGTTCAGCTTTTGCCCCCGCTAGTACGTGAGCCCAGGTCCCAGAACCGCCCCATTGCATCTGTCTGTGAACAGGGAAATCCATTGCCCAGCTGAACACTATTTGACCTCCTGAAACTAAATGATTTCCCTATTATCTAACCCAGATAGAGCCAAGAATAGAGGGATTCCAGCATCCCCAAATCCCAGTCTACCTATAAAACATTCTAGCAATATTCTTATTGTCCTTTTCAAGATTTAATTTAATGTTCCCTCCCCACGCCCTCCTCTCTTGCTAGGCTTGCTACACAGCGATTTTCAATTTTTTTTTTTACTTACAAAACTTTCTTTGCTACTAGAGGGGAAAAAAATGAGCAAAAACAAATCAGCAACATAAAGAACTTTTGTAAGTTAAATGTTGGAGAGGGAGAAGTTCTGAAGATGCTGGGAACATCGCAGCCTAACCTCCCTCCCGCCACCTCCTGTCAGTGGTGGAGGATGGCTCCCTCCTCCACAGCTCTGCCTGCGTCAGCCCCCAGAATAGAAGCTTTGAGATGAAGCAGTGATGGAAGGAAAAAGCAGAAGGAGGTGAGCCGCATCTTTTCCCTACCATCCAGCCCAGCCTGTATGAACCGGTGGCCTCACCGGTGGAGCTCCGGCAGGCAGGGGAGGAAAGAGGCCTCGCGTCCCCCTGGGCATTTCCGCCTGGGTTTTCTCTTCCTTGCTGGTCTGCGTGGCCTCTGTGGTCACGGTTCTCCATGTCAGCACATTCGAAATTGCTGACTGTAAACACTGAAGGCAGCGTGCCTGCTACTGAAGAAGCCACAAGGAAAACAGCTCTGGGCAACTGCGGATGTTCTCGGTGTGACTTATTCCCGGCTCCCAGCGCTGGCCCTTTACCAAGTCCAGGGCTCTGTGGTTTGGGTGGCATGGGGAGAAAGACAGAAGGAGGGGGAAAAAGAAGGAGATCGGTCTTTTGAGATCTTTTCTTAAGGAAGTAAATATTGGTTTTCTCTGGGGTCCTTTCTTCGGGAGCTGGGACAGGAGAGGAATTCGGACAGCTGGAATGAATGGGAGGACTGCCAGCCAGCAAAGTAAGAGGATGACAACCGAACCCACGTGCAGATAGAAGTTGGGAGCCATTGGAGTCCTGAGGGAGTTTGCCAGATCTTGGGAGGAAATGGTTACCAAAATACCATTGTCAACCAAATCACCTCTTCAAGCCTCGGGGGCTGGCCCAGGGTGGCACCCAAAGCCACGATGGTGGGTGGTGCCCTTCCCATGGGGCGGGACTTGGCGGGATTCTGAGGTGGGCGGCAGCGGGTCTCTGGGGCCCTGTCTGGGGACTTCCACAGGCCAGGGTGTGTGTCTTTGTAGCCTGTCAAACCACAACCATTCACAGAGGGCGTGTGGATTAGAATCTTCCATGGTCAAACCAGGAAGAGTGTGTTACCCAGCTGCAGAAAGTTTGTTAGTCTGTGCGCTTGTGCTTAAGATAGCCAGGTTCATCTTATCTTGTAAGGACTACAATGGGAAATCAGGAAGGAGGCTCTACCTAGAACAATTCGTGACTGTATATCGAGAGCCTTGTATGTAAAAGTGATAGAGGCTGGGTTCTGGGGTGGATAAGTCAGTTCCCCAGAGAAAAGGAACCAAGAGGACAAATATATGTCTATGATATGCATTTGAGGATATATAGATACATATATCTACGTATCCAATAGGGTATATATGCCAATAGGGGTGTGTGTGTAAATATATATATAGATGAAGATAAGATATATATATATATATACACACACCTTACATGTGAGATAGATATATGTACACATATATACATCATATATATTATATATATCACATATATCCTATATGTCAACAATGTGCGGGTATATATGTACATATACACATATAGGGGTGTATATATAATACCCACTCACATTAAGGAGGGAAATGCTTTACTCAAAGTCTACTGATTTAAATGTTAATCACATCTAAAGAAACAACCTTCACAGCCCCATCTAGACTGGAGTTTAACCAAAGAACTGGGCACCATAGCCTAGTCAAGTTGACACATACAATCAGCCATCACATGGAGAATTTGTACATTGGGAGTGGGACGTTATATTCAGAGGATATGTCAAATGGCAGAAATTTCTTTAGAGTAAAACATGTTATAGGTCAGGCTGTCTCATTGACATGCTTGCTGGTTTCCTTGTGACAAATTATACTTGGTGTAATCTCTGATCTTAATGGGCATTCATTGGAAAGAGTTCTTTTTACCTTGATGTCAGAGGAATAGCACATGGGCTAACGCAGAGCACTGAAAAAGTGAGAGCTCAATTCCTGATCCCGCCTCTGTCTTATGATTAGAGCCTGAGAGTAATTTCTACCACCACTTCTGTACGTTGAGAAGCGTGTCGATAAGGCACAGAGGCTGCATCGCTAGAGGGGAGAGTGCGAACCCTGCGATGAAACTGCCCAGGTTCAGATCCCAGCTCAGGCACTACTGGTGTGTTGTTTAACCCTCCTGTGCCTCAGTTTCCTCCTATGTATAATGGGGATGATACTAATAGTTTCTACCTCTTAGGGCTCTTGTGATGATTAAATGTATTAACATATGTAAGTGTCTGCACTTACAGACACATAGCGACGCATAAATGTTTGCTCTTATAATGATTACTTCCTGGGAATATGAAGAGATAAAGTCTGAGTAGAAGATGGAGATGGTTGAAGAAAAGTTTTTAGAAGTAGAGTAAGCATTAGAACTTTGCTCTAATTCAGTCCATGTTTGAGACTACTTTCTGGTGTTGTCCTTTAGGGAATTCCGCTCATAATCCCCTTAGGTGAGTTGAAACCAAGGTGGAGCCTCCTTGTATCCAATTCTGCGCTGAAGTTAATAGTGTCATGGCGAATTTCCGGGGTATTAATAATGAGCTAATACAGCTATGAATGTTAAATGTCTTGGAAGCAGTTTCCTGATGAGCAAATAGCAGATGTGGCAATGGCCACGGTCTAATTGCCCGAGAGGCAGTTAAATATAGTTTTAGTCCTTTTCCAAGCAGTTATTTGAAAGCTGAAATATTTTCCCCGAAAGGCCTGTCAGTTGTTCTTAGACTCCCAAGTGTAGCACAGAGTAGAAGCAGCACTTGGGAGTGTGTTTCCTTCCTATACATCTAATTTATCTCTGTAAACTGTTGGGTTTTCAACATGGGTTTTGTTTTGTATACTTCCACGTATAACTTTTTGGTGTAGAGCAGTGGCTTTTATTGTCCTACAAACTAATACTAGTTACCTTTTATTAAGATTTTCTGTGCGTCAAGCACCATACTGAAAGCTTTATATGTATCATCACGTGTAATCTTCACAATAATCCAACAAAGAAGGTACCATTATTATCACTATTTTCCATTGAAGGAACGGGGCGGTTACTCTAAGGGGTAACCCTTAGAGGGGTTACCTTGCTCCAGGTTCACCATGGGTAGCTGAATTCCAGGTGGCAGGAATACAAAAGCTCAAACACTTACCACAATCCTCTAATGTTCTTTAAGTTCCGTAAATTCAAACACTTACCACAATCCTCTAATGTTCTTTAAGTTCCGTAAATTCACATCAGCCCTACCTTCTGCTAGGGGCTTGGGGGTGTTTTGCAAGGTGTGCGCTCAGCTGCTCTCAGGTTTGTAATTGTTTTATTAAATAGTACTGAGTCCAATCTGGTGTGTTAGGAAGTGGTCATTTTCACGCTAGTGTTGTTGGTGTTTCACTGAGCAGGACTTTCCCTGGGTGCCTGACAGCCAGCCTGTGTGTGTAGGTTCTCTGCTGTGGACCAGTTTCATCCCTGGAGGAGATCTGGGGACTGAGACCTAAGCCTTGGGCTGTGGCTAGCTCTCATGTCCATTTGGCAAACAGCACTTCACTACCTTGGGAGCAAGAAGAAAAATGCCATTTAAATAGCAGTTTAAAGCTAGAGGAGGGACAAGGAAGGAATCAAATTTACCCGAGATGTTAAGAAAATCTCCACTGCAAGTGAAAATTTAACGTGGTCCAATTTTCATGTGTACTGTCTGTGTATTTTCAGAAAGAGTGATTCTTTTATGCAGCGGTGATGCTGACATGTCAATGATGAAAGTTTTACAACAACAGTCAGAGAGGTTGTGCAATGTGGAGAGTCTTCCTCTATAGTTAGAATGAAACTTTGTATTTTTTACTGCCAGGATGTGAGCTTAATTATAGCATGTTGCAACCTTTGCCTTTGTAAAGGGAGTGTGTGTGTGTGTGTGTGTGTGTATGTGTGTCTGGAGAAGTTCAGGTGCTTTTTTGTTTTCCTTTAAGCATCAGTAGGAGTCGATATATGGTATTTTAAGAAATATGCTATTTCTTGACTCTCAGTGAATTGATAAGCTCCCTGAGGGCAGGAAGCATGTTTTATTCCTCTTTTTGTAGCTCTTACCATAGCACTTAATATTTGTTTACTTGAATAAAACCAGGGATGTCAACTTAGGCTATTTGGAAGGCTTTCATTTTGATTTTTACTTAAGTAATGCACTAATTATTCTACTGGAAATAATTTTTTTCCAGCACGGAAACTTACATTTTAAAAAAAAATTGTAATTATTCATCATATTATCCCCAGAATTAGCAGCTATGTGTTTGGTCTAGTTATTTCTTGACTATTCAGGAATTACCTTTCTGTGGTTGTACATACCTGTGTGTTTAGCATCAAAAAAAAAAATTACTGCATTGAGATTATTCACATTGTCAGGCTCATTTCACAGACTGAAAAGTACTTGATTCTGGCCACAAGTCCTTCCTATCAACCATGAAAATTTGCTGAAACCCACATTCCCTGAGTCTGAAAGAATCAGCCTGGATGGTTTATCTAGAAGAATAATAAATACCACGTTGCCTTTAAAGACTTTAGTGTGAGTCTGGTACATATATTATCTATAGCTTCTGAACATTAAGATTTTGTCACACTTTGCTCATACTTAAGTTTTCACTATTGTGTATATTGAATGATTAATTCAAAAGACATCAAGATGGAACTAAGAAGGATGAAACCAGCCCACATCTGGGGGGTATATAGTGTTCACAAAGTTTTATTGGTAATTTCCATTCTGATTCTACCATCATACCATTTGGGGAAACTTAACATTTTCTCATTAGAAGATGTCTGAGGGCTTCCCTGGTAGCGCAGCGGTTGAGAATCTGCCTGCTAATGCAGGGGACACGGGTTCGAGCCTTGGTCTGGGAGGATCCCACATGCCGCGGAGCAACTAGGCCCGTGAGCCACAGCTACTGAGCCTGCGCGTCTGGAGCCTGTGCTCCGCAACAAGAGAGGCCGCGATAGTGAGGGGCCCGCGCACCGCGATGAAGAGTGGCCCCCGCTTGCCGCAGCTAGAGAAAGCCCTCGCGCCGGGACGAAGACCCAACAAAGCAAAAATAAATAAATAAGTTAATAAACTCCTACCCCCAACGTCTTAAAAAAAAAAAGATATCTGATGCTAAAATAGAATGTAGTCAATCAGGACTGAGGAGATGTGCAGTGCATAAACTTACCAGGGAGCAATCCGCTGGCTCCTCATTACAGCTGTTAGCTCCCAGGCAACACTTTCCCCCGCTTTTTTTGTTTGTTTCATACAGTGGCTTGTTAAAAACCACTGCCTGCTTAAATGCTTTGGTATGATGTACATGGGTAGGTAGGTGAAGCTGTGCTGGTAAAACCATGACCTAGAGGAATTGAAACGTTCTAACAATTGATATAAAATTTTGATTTAGTTTTAGAAAATGTATGGGAAAATCTGCCTAGGACAAACATTTATTAAATATCTATCTAGTATCAGGCTATCTAAACTCAGTGAAACAAAGTTGGTGAAGCTAAAGTTAATATGATGATTTGTTAACCTTAAAATACCTCCATGCAGTTAAAACTTTGGCTTCAAATTGTATCCGAAAGAGTGTTGTGGAAAATGCTGTCTTGTCTGTGGTTTAGTTTTAGTATTAAGGATAAATGTTTGACTATTAAAAAAGAGGAATTGGCATCCAGCAATCATCAATCCATGATACCAAGTATGAAACTTCCGGGCTTAAGGATATATCGGGTTTTTTTGTTTGTTTGGTTTTTTTTGCGGTACGCGGGCCTCTCACTGCTGTGGCCTCTCCCGTTGCGGAGCACAGGCTCCGGACGCGCAGGCTCAGAGGCCATGGCTCACGGGCCCAGCCACTCCGTGACATGTGGGATCTTCCCGGACCGGGGCACGAACCCGCGTCCCCTGCATCGGCAGGCGGACTCTCAACCACTGCGCCACCAGGGAAGCCCAAGGATACATCTTTTTTTAAGTGTTTCTTTACAAGGTTTTTGACAAAGTCACATCAGTGTATTGCTGGAAGTCATTCAAACATCTGAATTCTTCAGAAGCAAGTAAAATGATAATTCAAATAATCTGCAGGAATAGAAAGAGTTCTTTGCTTTGGAATAATTCAGTCTTTAAAATAAAATCTGGAATCAGCCATTCCTCCAAGGACCCCTTCTTCATTTTAGTGGAAGATAGTCTTTGGAGGCCAGAAACTGGGCCCTAGGGGCGCTCCTTGCTACAGCATTGTCATTGCTCTTAGGCCTTTCAGTTGACAGAGCTAGGAACTGTGTGTGTGTTTTTTTTAAGAAAAACTGTCATGGACTTAGACTGATATTTTAAATTCAAATTTAAGATAAAATGATTTTTTGCTTAACTTAAAAAAAATTCTTCTGATAAATTCAGGATATGATATGCAAATACTTAAGATGTTTTTATTGAGGTATAATTGACATACATTATATTAATTTCAGATGTGCAACATAATGATTTGATACTTGTGTATATTGTGAAATGATCTCCACAATAAGTCTAACTAACATCCGTTGCCACACATTACAGTTTCTTTTTCTTGTGATGAGAATTTTTAAGGTCTACTCTCCTAGCCACTTTCAGATATGCAATAGACTATTATTAACTTTAGTCACCATGCTGTGCCCTATAGGAAGAGTTACTTGCCTTGGAATAATTTAGTCTTAATTGAGAAATGGAAATTTAAAAAGCAGAGAAGCAAAACTCCCCTTAATGGCCCAGGGAAATAAGAAGGAAAAAGAGAAGCCTGGGAGAGTGAATGAAACTGCGCAGAGACGACCTCAAATCAGAAGTTCCTGGAACTTGCCTTTATCCTTTCCTAGGACTTGGGGTGAGGGAATCCTCCGTTTTTTTAAACTTTTGCCTTTGGACTGCAACCTAACATTTAGTACCATGTTGTATTTCAGACTTTTTGTAGTGAATAATCAACAGATTGTAGATAATCAACAGAAGGGAGCTATTTAGCATATAAAATCTGCTACTGCAAGAAGATCTCCATTGAACGTATTCTAAACAAGTAAATCACATACCTTCAGTGTAGGTATTAAATCTAACTCGATACACATCCATGCTTGGTCTCGGTTCTTTCTATTTGCATTTTAGCCCAGATGATACTCTACATAATCACGTGGATCCACAGCTGATCATTCCCTAGAATTCCAGGATTGCTGCAATGGGCTTATCTCCTTAAATAAACCGTAAACATCCTCCTGTGCCCATTCCCCCGGAACCCACCTCCCACCCCGGGGCTCAAATTCCCCTGGATTCCTTTTCTTCTTCTCTGATGTTCAGTTTGTTTCTTCTCTACTTCTTTTCTCTATTTTCAAAGCAGGGACACTTTACTTTTCCAGCCCCTGGCGATCTGTGACCTCTCTAGAGCCCTTCCAGGCCCCATCAATTGTGGGTCCTCTTTATTCTTTTCCTGTCAATCATGCCTGGTTTCTCCAGTATCTTCTTTTACCTCCATATGCTGTAAAGATTCTAAACTTTTTTCCTCTAATAGAAGAAGCTTTCTATTCTTTGATATTATATGATTGGAGGGACAAGTTGCTATTCAAAACAATCTTATATTTTAAGTGTTTCATTTTGGAAGAATCTTTTTATTTAAGTGAAACATTCTTTTTTTTTAAGATGTTGGGGGTAGGAGTTTATTAATTAATTAATTAATTTTTGCTGTGTTGCATCTTCGTTTCTGTGCGAGGGCTTTCTCTAGTTGTGGCAAGTGGGGGCCACTCTTCATCACAGTGTGCGGGCCTCTCACTATCGCGGCCTCTCTTGTTGCGGAGCACAGGCTCCAGACGCGCAGGCTCAGTAGTTGTGGCTCACGGGTCTAGTCGCTCCGCGGCATGTGGGATCCTCCCAGACCAGGGCTCGAACCCGTGTCCCCTGCATTAGCAGGCAGATTCTCAACCGCTGCTCCACCAGGGAAGCCTGAAACATTCTTTTTTTATTTTTGTCAGCACCCCATTTCATAGGTATCAGTAAAATAAATTTTGATTTTATATTTTTGTTATGAAGTTATATGTTTCGTTGAAGAAAAAGATCAAAATACAAACATGTTTATATAAACATTTTACCTTGGCGAAAACTTAGTATCAGTTGTTTGGAATTATGATGGTCGTTATTCTAATATAGCAGAGCAAAAAATGTTGCCCAAACTAACCTGTCAAGCTGAAAATGCTTTGCCTCACTGTAACTTCATAGATAGCTGCTTTATTTAGCTCTGAGGAATAAAATAACCAAATCACAAGTCAGTTTTCTAATGTAACTACTCCAACGTGTGTTTCTAAGACACATATACTATGTGTCTTTTTTACATGCGAGAACCAGAAACCTGAGTTTTTTCTCCTCAATGGTAGGAATATATACAACAGGGGGCATACCTCAGTAAGAAAAAAGAGTCATGAAATTGTACCTTCTTGAAGTTTGCTTTAAATCATCTTTCTGATGAGTGATTTAAATAAGATACAACCTAAGGTGATGGGGGCCCAAGGGCCTCATGTCATGGTCATAAAGTAGTGGCTCTCAGATGAGATGTCTGGTTCATTTCTTCCAGTCAGTGTCATGACCAGATTCATCACAGAGAACTGACTTCAGTAATCACACGGTGTTCCAGGCCACAACTTGTTTGTAGCAGGGCAGAGGATGGGAAGGAACAAAGCTGCAGCCCTGTGTTTGTGTTCATCAGCCCACGGTTAAGTGGGCATGGACTCCTGAATCTCTTAGCTTGGCTATTAAGGAAGGTAATGGAATCCTCTGGGTTGTGTCCTCCTTGATGCTATGCCTCTTTGTTTGGTGTTAAAGGTTTCTAATGGGAAGTAAAAGAGATTGAGTAATTCACTCAGGTGTATGTTTCATCCTGAAATATGAGAGCATGTTAGATCAAAGGGCCCAGAAGCTAACTTTCTCTCCATATCCTGCAACTAGTGAGGTTTAGCGTGTATCTCAACTCTGTAAACATACACACATGCACACAACACGTGCTGACACACCTACATGCACATTATCACACATATATGCACATGCCTTGTTGATGTCTGGTCATTATTATCATTCTTTCTGCCTCCAGAATTCTCCCCCAACCCTGAAAAAAGGACTCCAGTACCACCATCAGCAGTGATGGCAAATTAGGATTACCCTAGTTTTGTGCATTGGAAGAAGGCTACAGCATGACACTTGGGGAGAAAACTTCTTAATATAGTACAGGTTGAAAGTTTTAGACCTGATTCATCGACCTACCTCTGTGTGTTGATGGCTTTGTTTTAGAAACTTACAGTGATAAATTCACGAGTCCATGGATTATTTCGCAGAATCTACAATATGGTAGGAAAACCAAATATTAAACACATAAAACAATTTAGACTAGAATATCTTTTTTTTTTTTTTTTTTTTTTTTTTTTGCTGTACGCGGGCCTCTCACTGTTGTGGCCTCTCCCGTTGCGGAGCACAGGCTCCGGACGCGCAGGCCAAGCGGCCATGGTTCACGGGCCCAGCCGCTCCGTGGCATGTGGGATCTTCCCGGACCGGGGCACGAACCCGCGTCCCCTGCATCGGCAGGCGGACTCTCAACCACTGCGCCACCAGGGAAGCCCCAGACTAGAATATCTTATACCCTGAAAAGAATTTTCAAAGATAGTATAAGTTATTACCAAATTCTGTAATGTGGGCAGCATAAGTTGTCAATAATGTACAGCTAAATCTAGAAATAGAAAACAAAATAAAAATGTCTTTATGAAAATGAAAGGAATATTATGTCATCATAATGAAACCCTAGACCAAATCCCCATAGTAGAGGTGGAGAGCATTTTAACGTATGATTGTAACTGAACTAACACAAATGTGACATCCAACTCATTCATCAGCGTCGCTCATGATCTATATTTAACATGGATCACCGGACAATATCATTAATAACAAAGTCTGAGAACTGAGCCAACTCCTGAGTTATGTAAGTAAATCTTAATGAACATCAGTCCCCTGGTGTTATATCTCTGTGTACCGGGACATGGCAGAAATGGAGACTGAGCTCTACTGTGCTCTTAAAGTGAAGGGTGACATGTGCCGGGCATTGCATCGTGTTGTACATGTGAAGAGAGATAAGTAATGGCATCCACGTGAGGGAATTCAGAAAGCCACTGTGCTGGAGAGAAGCCAAGTGGGCCCCCAAGGAGGGAGCCAAGTTTGGGGTTCATTCTTGAGGCAGCTAACTCAGGCTTAGGGGAACAATTTGCTTCCTTTCTCAGCCGACTTTCTTTGGCCAGGTCTAAACTCTACCACATACTATTTATTGGATGCCTCCTCTATGCCAGGTGATTTCCCTATATTACTACTGCAGTAGTCCTCATGGAGTTGAAGAATTGCCATCCTTCTCTACAGGTGAGGAAACCAAGGCTCAGAGCAGTTAAGTACTTTGCTTGAAGTCATATAGACAGGAAGTAAGGGGTGCAGATTCCTATCATCCTTTACTTTAGATGCCCTAGTAAACCTTGAGATATTTCTGTAGGCTGCATGTTTGTGTCCCCCAAATTCATATGTTGAAACCTAACCCCCAAGGTGATGGTAGTAGGAGGTGGGACCTTTGGGAGATGATTAGGTGGGATTAATGCCCTTGTAAAAGTGGCCAAGAAAGCTCCCTTGCCCCTTCCACCATGTGAGGACACAAGGAGAAGTCTTTGACCTGGAAGAGGGTTCTCACCTGACCATTCTGGCACCCTGATATCAGACTTCCAACCTCCAGGACAGTGACAAATAAATTTCTGTTGTCTATAAGCCACCCAGTCTATGATATTTTTGTTACAGCAGCCCAAATGGACTAAGACAGATACTGTGCCGATATGACGTAGATTAATTGGAATAAATGTGGAGAAAATAAGTTTGCTAAATACAAGTGAAGGAGGTTGCTGGCAGATTAAATGAAGTATTAGTGGTTGGGGCAGTGGAAGGGCGAGGAAGGGAAAGTGTAAAGGTACACCTAAAAAACAATGTTAAACAATGCAGAAGAGGTAGAGCGGGTCGGAAAAGTACAGCACTAACAAATGATTCGGCGTGTAGAGGTACATTCAAATTCAAGTACTGTGCAGAAGGCTCTGTACTGGTGCCTTGTTCAGACATATAGGAGGTAGCAAAGCCCTCAGGAAATGTATAGTTGAATGGAGAAAAAAGACATATAATAATGTATTAAGAGCTACCATTAGAGATATTAACAGAGTGCTGTGGAAGCCCAGGAGAGAAGAGACTAAACTGTAACTGAGAGATTTGGGAAAGGATTTGTTGAGTATGGGCCTTGAAGGATACACAGTGCTCTGGCTGGTGGTGACAGAGCCTGGGGTGGGGATAAAAGTGTGGGAAAAGGGCATTCCAAACAGAGGTCGGTAGGAACTTGATAGGAATACCAGGAGATGCCTAGAGGATTGAGTCAGTGTCGTAAGCCAGACTGAGCCATCTTCGGGAGCATCTGGGAGGTCATGCCAAGAAGTTTGGACTTCACTCAGCCTTAGGGAGCCATGGAAGATTTCTGAGTAACTGAATGATGTCTGGAGTTGTGCTTCAGGCTGGTCATTCTGATGCCTCTGTCAAGAATGAAGAGAAATGAGGATAGAATCAAGACTTTTACAGGAATAGTTTATATAAAAGGTAAGGGAACCTCAACCAAGTCTGTGGCAGTGAAAGAGGAAGAAACACATACAAGGGACAGTCATTGAAGAGGTAGCATCAGAATGTGAAGAATGAAGAGTAGCAAAGAATCAGTGATGTGGCCATGCGACTTTCTGAGTAAAGATATCCTGTGTTCCAGGAGGTAGAGGAAGTAAAGCTGTTCATGGAACAGAGACTTAAATTAGAAGCCAGCCTTCATGGTTTGCAGTGCGGGAAGCACTACTAGTGACAGACTCTTCTTTAGTCATATGTACATCAAGGTTAGAAAAGATGACTAGGAATATTGTGTCTGGCAAAGACAATAGCTGTACCACACGTTATAGTAATTGGGTTTGTGTATATCCGAAAGTGTTTGTGGACTGGATTGCACTGTGAGTACCATTGGCCATACATTAAAATTAATCTCAGGACTTCCCTGGTGGCGTAGCGGTTAAGAATCCGCCTGCCAATGCAGGGGACACAGGTTCGAGCCCTGGTCCGGGAAGATCCCACATGCCGCCAAGCAACTAAGCCCGTGAGCCACAACTACTGAGCCTGTGCTGTAGAGCCCACGAGCCACAACTACTGAGCCTGCGAGCCACAACTGCTGAAGCCCACGCGTCTAGAGCCCGTGCTCCGCAGCAAGAGAAGCCACCGCAATGAGAAGCCCGCGCACTGCAATGAAGAGCAGCCCCCGCTCACGGCAACTAGAGAAAGCCTGCGCGCAGCAACGAAGACCCAATGCAGCCAAAAATAAATAAGTTAATTAAAAAAAATTAGTCTCACTTTTTAAATTACAATACATGCTATACACATATATACCTTTAGAATATATTCATATATACACAGATATATTACTTAATATAGATACAATAAGTATATCTTTGATATATATAAAATACATCATCTATATCTTTTTTTTTTTTTTTTTTGCGGTATGCGGGCCTCTCACTGTTGTGGCCTCTCCCGTTGCGGAGCACAGGCTCCGGACGCGCAGGCTCAGCGGCCATGGCTCACGGGCCCAGCTGCTCCGCGGCATGTGGGATCTTCCCAGACCGGGGCACGAACCCGTGCCCCCTGCATCAGCAGGCAGACTCTCAACCACGGCGCCACCAGGGAAGCCCAAAGCTATTCAATCTTAGAAATACAATATTGAGTGAAAAAAATCAACCCCCTACTTAAAGTATGATACTCTTTTGATAAATTGCAAAGATAAGCAAAACTTTATAGATACATAGGGAAAGAGACAAGGTACTTTCAAATTCAGTATGTCTGTTCTTAAGGTAGAAGAAGCCTATAGGTCAGTGGTAAAGCCCAATCTAAATGCTGAAACAGATACTTGAAGGAGAATTTTCAGTAGGGAATGAGGTCTTAAGGATCCTTCTGGGATAGTTTTTTCAGGTCATATCCAAAACCCAACATTCAACTCTAAGAACCTAAATGTTTACACAAAACAATTTATTGAATGAAACTGTGTTCCATGACTCGATACTTCATTACCACAAATGCCATAACTTCATTACTTAGTAAAGATAAAATCTGGTGTACTATTACTTACCTGCAACACACTGATTATAAAGGACAGGAAAAAACCTGAACACCATGTTTTTTATAGATCTATACACATGTAATAAAAGTGTTATATAAAAATGAAGACAGCGATTTTAAAAAGGCTATTCAAGTGGCATTGTTGGGGGGATGGGGGCACAGGTAAACAGGAGGCCGTGGAAGTAAATATATCTTGGAAATTTTCTAAATTATTCTTTTAAAACAGTAAGCCAGCCGGAGCATTGAGAATGAGTGTTAGATAAAGGAAGCACCCTTCTTCCTACGAAAGGAACAACCCCGGTATTGGATGTGATGGATCTATGATGTTACAGGAGAAGACAGGAAAGGCAGGGAATGTGGAGAGGGGGCGTCTATTAACAAGACATTGCTGAAATCGCTTTTGCTTGGTGAAAAGGAAGCTTCCTGAGTATTGTTTGTGGAGATATGTCTGTTGCTTCAATCTATTTCACGTAGGTTACTTATTTATAACTTTAAAGATAATTTAATATGTAAAACCTCCTCTGCTGAAATGTGGGTATTAACTTACAAGCATCATTTATTGCACTTATGGCTGATGGATTGTTATGAGTCAGAACTAATAAATTTGTAAGGATTCATAGAATATCAGTCGTGGAAAAAAAAAAAAAAAAAAGAAGTGTCTGTGTGGTTGCCATGTAACTGCATCTGCCGGGAAGGCTGGATGACAGGAGAGGACTGCTGGGCCCCATGTCTTGCTGAGGAAGGGGGGTGATGGGCAGTAGGGAGAGCAGTAAAATGGATGATGAATACCTTCTAATTGAGTGGATATTGGCAGCAGTACATTGACCAGGACATTAAGTGTCTGGCAAAGCGGAGAGCTTTTGCTGAACACGGTTACACCCGCATGGAAGTGCCCGTTCTATAGTGAACCAGGCGATGCTAACGAAACCGGGCTTTGTTGAAATGAACCAGGCACAAGATTCAACAAGCAGAAAATTGCTGTAGGCCTCAGGGTTTATCTTCTCTCTGCAGATAAAGAATCTTGCACTCCATGTTATGTTCCAAAGTGGTGTTAGGGAAAAGAGGTTTAGAAAGACAACGGTGGCAGCCCACCAGATTTCCTCGCCACAGAGGAAAGCACGCGGCAAGAGTTGAGTTGGGTGTTTTCCCCAACCCTTTGGAAGGTGAGGTCCCTTCTCTCCACATGCTCTTAAGTGAGGGGTAGGGAGAGCCACGTGGTTCATACTTGCCTTTGGATGGAGGTAGAAATAGGAGCCGAAGAGCCCCCGCTGACCTCCTCCCCACTCTTTCCTAGAGGATGATGGGCCAGGAGGAGGAAGGTGAGGGGCGTCTGCCTTCTGATTAAGGGAGGCTGAACACCCAGTCCACGGCTGACTTTTTTACATGTTAATCTGTATGTTCAGTTGAGAGAGGAGGATTTCTACATGCCTTTTCACACAGCCTCCCATTTCCTTTTTTGGTTTTTCTCCATTTCTTCCCTTCCTTCTCCCTCCCCCGCTCAACACATTCACACACACACACACACTCACAAACATGTTCACAACACACTCTCTCTCTCACTTTCTCTCTCTGGGTTTCCCCCTCCCTGCTTTGCTAGCTCCTGGTTTTTGAACAAAGCCCCAGGATGACCTCAGGAAGTAGAAGGACTCTGGGTTAAGAGTTGCCTGTTACTGTGATTGTTTATTAGACCTGAAGTTTGATTGGCCAAATTGAATTAAATAAATATTTAGCAGGCAGAAGCTGTCCTGTCTGGGAACATCAAAGGACTGTGACAGATTCCACCAACGTCCCTGGCATCAGGCCCGACAGTACAGCGGCTACTGCTGGCTTTTACAGGCAGGGCCCAGGCCTTTACCATCCCAGAGAAAGAGCCCTTGTGGTTCTGTACAGATAATGACGTATTCTGTAATAACCTAAATGAGAAAAGAATTTGAAAAAGAATAGATACATGTATACGTATAACTGAATCACTTTGCTGTACACCTGGAGCTAACACAACATTGTTAATCAACTATACTCCAATATACAATAAAAATTTTCAAAAAATTCACATTTATAAGAAGGAAGGCTCTTCAATGTAAAATGTATTCTGTGTTGGATGTCTCTCCATCCTGCATCCCCGCCACAAACACACACCCCAGGGCCCCTTACTTTGCTCGTTTTAGGAAGATGTTTTGGCATGTGTTGGTTAATCTCTGGCGGCAAGCTACAGAATAAGGAACAGTGATACATTCATTTTACCTCAGAAGATAAAGAGGCTCCTCTACGGAGGCTTATGGGCTGCGCCTGAGTGGAAAAAGCCAACAAGGAAATCTCTAGGGGCAAACCACGCCCTCAAGGGTCACGTGGTCTGTCATCTGTCCTGTCTGTATACGTATCTCTTTCTCTCATTTGTTTTCCTCCCTCCCTCCCTTCTTTCCTTCTTTCCTCTCTCAACCTCTCTATTTCCTCAAAGTAATTTCTTTGCAACCCGATCTTCCCACGTGGCTCACCCCAGCTCCTGGCCTCTCTCTGTGTTGCTATCCTTTTGGTTCTGCTAATCTGCACTGCTAACTGCATCTCTTTCTCTACATTCCCCGATATATCTCCCAGAATCAGAAGCCGATGGAGCAAGTTCATCTTTCAAGCCAGACTGTGTCATACGGAGACAGCAGGCTTTCCTTGGATCAGGCGTTCCTCCTTGGTTCCATCAGCTATGACCAATGAAGCTACAAATTCTTGTAGGATTTGGTCGCTTCATTTAAAATGGAGATATGGGAGATCAACACTGCTGGTGAAAGTATTTGAAACTATCAATAGATTAGGTCTATGAGTATCACAGTATCTTTTCCAATGGTTTGTCTCTCATGCAAACCTACTTTTAGAGGGACTTTGGGTAACATTTTTCTAGAAATAAAGATTATTAGTTGACGATACTTACTTGGAATTTGTGGTGACTTTAGCTTTTTGGTTGACATTTCCTTGGCCTAGCAGAGACTTGTTTGGAAAATAGTGTCTCGGCCCTCCATATCTGTGGTTCAGCGTCCGCAGATTCAATCAGCAGTGGATCCTGTAGTCCTGTAGTACTTATGGAAAAAAATCCACATATAAGTGGACTCCTGCAGTTCAGCAGTCCAAACCCATTGTTCAAGCGTCTACTGTATTTCCATAGCACTTACCTATTAGGTATTATAAGTAATCTAGAGGTGACTTAAAGCATACAGCAGGGGCTTATCTGGTGGCGCAGTGGTTAAGAATCTGCCTGCCAATTCAGGGGACACAGGTTCGAGCCCTGGTCCGGGAGGATCCCACATGCTGTGGAGCAACTAAGCCCGTGCACCACAACTACTGAAGCCCTCGTGCCCTAGAGCCCATGCTCTGCAACAAGAGAAGCCACCACAATGAGAAGCCTGCGCACCACAATGAAGAGTAGCCCCTGCTCACCGCAACTAGAGAAAGCCCGCGCGCAGCAACAAAGAACCAACGCAGCCAAAAATAAATAAATCAAATAAATAAATTTTAAAAAAAGCGTACAGGTGAATGTACGTAAGTTATATGCAAATACTACACCATTTTATTTAAGGGACTTGAGCATCTGTGGATTTTGGTATCCACAGGAGTTCTGGACAAATCCCCTGTGAATATCGAGGGATGACTGTATAAGTTAAGCAATGACAATTTAACCCTAGGGACAGAGGGTATATGAGAAATCTCTGTACCTCCCCCCTCAATTTTGCTCTGAACCTTAAACTGCTCTAAAAAAATAAAATTAAAAAAAAATTTTTTTAATCAAACAAAAAAATTCAAGCATAAGAGAAAATTAGTGTCCTGATCGGAGAAATAAGAACAGAATGCCTTTTATTTACAAGATACTTTTCTTAAGTTTGGTCAAAGGAAGGCAGTCAAAAAAGCGCTATTCAAAGAATTAAGCAAATCAGGAAGTTGTTTCTAAAGTACTTTTTTAAAGTTCTTTTCACTCTTCAGAAAGTGATTCCAGAAACAGGGATTACTGAAGGAGATGACATGGGAGGGTTGTTGACACTGTGAAGATGTTTAAGCAGGAGGAAGATAAAGGCCCCTGATGAAGAGAATGCCTTCCATTGACCTACACAAATATCCGGAACTTCAGTTTGGTAGAAAATAATTAGAGCAGGTGGGGACGTGCTCAGAACATCGCATTCAAAGTGATAATGTAATTAAATAGCGCATAAAATAGCAAAACACGAAGTGGAAAACATTTTAATATGTCTCTGCAGTTCTAGGTGGTACAAGGTCCAAAGAAGAAATGGCAGATGAAACCCAGTCACGATCAAGTAGTGTCTTAGCCTGTTGGTGAATTTTAGTGCCAAGAACGACAGGCTTGCTCAGGGAAGAGGCACATGAAGGCAGAACAGCCGGGCTTCATGGCTCCTGGAACTTGGGGCGTCTGGGTTGATGCTCTGCTGTCACCAGCTTGAGAGTCTTCATTTTTGAATCAAGGGGTCCTGCATTTTCATTTAGCACTGGGTCCTACAAGTGGCAGAGTCGGTCTCACTGGAACTGGAGGCTCCTTCACAGCATCTTGGGACACAAGAACCATAACCTAAGTGATTCCAGGATAACAGAGGAAGCATGGACTCATCTTCCAACTCTGTCACCTCACTTCTTCTTTAGAGATCTAAAAATGGTACCGTAGTTGCCCTTCTGACTGCTCTGTTCACACAGCCTACAACTGGGCAAGCCTTGAAAATTCCTACAGCACTGACAAAGCCTTCAATTTCATAATTAGAAATAAAAAAAAACATGGAATCAATTAGTAATATGATAACCTAAGCAATGAACATACTAATGTGTGGTTAATCAATGAACAGTGTAAAGGTCTAGTGTCCCATTACTCGCCATTTAAGCAGAAAAAGGGACTTAGAAGGACAGAGAAAAGGGAAAGTGACATGAAGGGGAGGAGGTTACGGTGGGGGGACGGGGACAGCGCACAATGACGTGTCTCCACCGCATTGCAGTTTTTGCCTTTAACTCTTCCTTGCTGCTGTGTTTGAGTACTTGTAATTGACCCTCCAGTCCTGCCAGCCCTGCTTGCCTTAATTGATAACGATGTCTTTAAATATGGCAATTTCGTAAGGAGGGAGCTTAATCCCTGCGGGAATGGCTGTTGCGTATCTTCAAAATGGCGAGACTGGCCTCTCCTCCCTTGCGTCCTCAGTCCGTCTTTGTACTAGTGAAGGTCCAGTGCAGGATCTTCCTCAACCCCTCTGTCAACTCAGGGTATGAATTCGGGTCCACAGACTCTGCCTGGAAATGTGTTCTGGTGGGACAACTCTTTTGGTCACAGAGCTTTTCATGGGACGGGACAACATGGGCTTCTCTCCTTCAGTGTGACTCCTTTGATTCCACTTAAGAAGAATAGTAGGCCTCTGTCTTCCACCTGATTAAAAGGATCTCCATTTCTACCAGAAGAACGTCTGTTGTAGAAACCATTCCAGCAGCTTTACTCTGTGAGAGCCCTTAGTGTAGGAGAGAGACACCTTGTCTAAGACAAGGCTTGAAGACCTTTCACCTCTACAGCCAGGGGAAGGAGGGGCAGGCTATAGTGGACAGTGGATGCTGGCCCATCCCCACGTGGTCACCTGGCTGGGGCCAGGCTGGGCATCCACGCCAGACTTCCCTACAGCCAATGGGTCTGCAGTTCCAAACTTCATCAGATCTAATAGCAGAAAAAGTACATGCTCTCTTCCTCCACTTCTGTCTTCTCTGTTGCCCTATAGCATGATTAAGTGTCTAGCATCTTGCAAAACAAATGAACAAATGTAGCTCTTTCCTTTCTTCCTTAAAAAGAACACAATCAACCGAGACTGTGGCATAACAACAGTTGACTTGTAGTTGCTTCTTGTGCCTGAAAGCCAAATATACTCCAGCAAACACAGCCTATGCCTGTATATTATATACTAATAAGTGCTGTCATGGTTGTATAGATGCTAGTGTATTTGAGTTTCAGCTGTTCCCTGAGATAAACTATCACATCTGAATAGTGATACAACATTAATAGAGGAGCTGTGATGGTTTCATTCTAACTTCAGTGTTCTAGAACTCCCTGGTGACTAGAGTTCTAATGGCTCTGTTTTACTAGCCTCCAAGTCATGATGGATAAAATGTGGGCAATTTCTAGTCTAGAGAGTGCTCACTATCCAACTTCAAAGAAAATATCCCTTTGTGGTGATTTAGCAATGCCAATGGCTAACCAGCATTATGGGCAAATGAAATTTCATTATCATCTAGAAATTTCATCTTGCTTTTTAATGCAGTTTTTTTACTGTACTGGATCTTTAGCATTGCTGCTAGAAAGGAACAACACTGCTTGATATAACATTTGATTTTTCTCTCCTTTCCTGTCCACTCATAACAAAGCACCAAAATGATCACATGGGAAGTGATCTACCTCAACCCTGCGTTTTGGGGGCCGTTGGACAGTTTCCCATTATCTTGCTTACGTCGTAGTCTCTAACTCGAATAGTTTTTTAATATACCTCCTTGAAATCCGGAAGTTGCCTTTGACTCTTTCCTTACTCTCCTCATCTAATCTGTTGTCAGGTGTTGTTGACTGTGTCCTCACATACGTTGCCTCTTCTCCGTACCTGCCATTCTTGCTGCAGTTCAGACCATCCCTGGTCCCCTAACCTATATCAGTAGCTTACAAACTGCTTTCTCTCCTGCACTGATCTTCTCTGGTCCACAGATCCCCCCCTCCCTTCTGAGTCCCACTATGTCACTCCTAGCTGGTCACTGCTTGCTCGCAAAGTCTCAGGAGCTCTCCATCGCCCGCGGACAGAGCCCAGATTCCACCATAGCCAGTTGTCGACGGTGCTCTGTGATCCAGCTCCAGCCGCCATGCTGCCTTCACTGGCCTGGTCCCCCGTGACACTGTTCTTTTTCTACGGCTGTTCTTTTTCTACGCCTTGCCTCCACAGCCTCCGTCCAGTGCTTTCGTTCAAGCTGTTTCCTCTTCCTGGAGTGCTTCCCCCTAATCTTTACAGATCCCACCCTGCCCATCCTTAAAGCTCCATAGCTTCTTCAGGAAGCCTTCCCTTATCCCTCCAACAGGAATGCATTTCTCCTTCCTCTTCACGCCCATCGCCATTTATTTGTTTCTCCTAACACTCCTTACTTTCTGTATTATTTTTATATATTTCCTAGTAGCCCATAAACTACCTGAAGGCAGGGTCTAAGAGTCATCCCTGTTCCATCCAGAGAGCTTTGTATGGAGCCTTAAACAAATACGGTACTTGTCAATGAATATTTGCTAAATCAATAACTTCGTTTCCAGTCTAATCAACGAATGGCTTTGGAGTTGATTATTAAGTGAAACTATGTTTTAAGTTAAAAGAAAGTTATTATGGGCATCACACTGATGGAGAAAAAAGGTATCAATAAGGAGAGAGGAAGGCTAAAATGAACCCTATGGTGTTGGGTCAGGACCAGAGTAGTAGCATAAACTACTCTCAATGTACACAGAGAGATACAGAAATATACATATATGTATATAAATGGGTTAATATGCATACATATATTACCTAGCTCTATCTGCTGAGAAACAAGAAGCTCACTCAGCACCCATATCTTGTTTCTAAACACCATTCTCCAATAAAAGGAACCAAATCTCCTTGCAGAAGCAGTTGTTTTTCAGGCCTCAGGCAGGGGAAATACAAAATGAACCTGGAACATCTTAACAGTGCCAGCAAATAAGGAAACACTCCCCTCAAAAGACAAGGGCTTGTCAAAAGAACACAGGAGTCGATGTAAATGTGTTCCTAGTGACCAAAGCTGGTACAGCTTGGGCAAAAAACTAAAGACAGTACTGAATTTTAACCTGTAGAATAAAATAAATATCCAGGAGTCCATGCTGATTAAAAAACAAAAAACATGGGAGAAGTGACAGCTCTTCCTTAAGTAGAATTCCAGATAATAAATGTGGAAGGAAATTGGGAAACAGAATCACCCTTAGGCAAACACCACAGTAACGATTATTTCAGGCAGGAACCACAGATGGATGCTAAAATTAGTGGGTAACATTTGAGGAGAAACAGGATTCGTATAGTGTCAGCATATCCCCCTCAAGATACTTTGTTACTACACAGGGAAAGATAGTGAAACTTTACAGTGGAAAAACAAGCAGGCACTGTTCTAACCAAGTGATCAAGGCAAATACCACCAGTGATAAGCCATGATGACATCATAATGACCCCCTTGATACGATGCACTGAGAAGAACACAACGTCATTTTTGTAGTATGCTTGCTAAAAAGGCATAAGTTCATTCGAGTCATGACAATACATTAGGCAAACCCGAACTGAGGGAACTTCCACAGAATAACTGTTCAGTACTCTTCAAAAGTGTCAAGGCCAAGAAAGACATGGGAAGATGGAGGAATTGTTACAAACTGGAAAAGACTAAGGAGAGATAACAACTGGATGCAATGTGGAATCATCTTGGATAGGATGCTGCAACGGCAAAAGGATATTAGTGTAAGAAATGGTGAAATTCTAATAAGGTCTGTAGTTTAATTAGCAATATGGTATGGATGTTAATTTCCTGTTCCTGATCATTCTGCTATGGTTAAGTAAGACATGAACATTAAGGAGAGCAACGTAAAGGATACGAAGGGCTTTGTACTATTTTTGCAACTTTTCTGTAGGTCAAAAAATAGTTCAAAATTTAAAAAAAAAACTTTTTAAAGGAAGGCTATTAGTGATTAATATTGTAAACATTTCTTTAATCCAGAGAGGATCCAAACTACCTTTAAAGGAAGTTCAGCAGTCAAACATCCTTTGTATTCTTTCTAGTCATCATTCTTTTCCATGTCTTACATCTCTTGTTTCCACTTGCTTCTAGATATGTGGGTCTAACAGCCTGTGCACAAAAGCTCTTTCCTTCTGGTCAGAAACTACAGAACATATGCCATCCCTGTATGTGGATGTTTGGGTTTCCCAGCTGACCGGGGCTCTGTCTGAAATCTCTTCTGACAATGTGATGCAAACAGCAGCATTTTCTCCTTTGCCTGGACCTTCCCATCACCCTGGGAAGTTCTTTAGCAAGAGCAGAGGCTGCCGTCTTTGTTCCTGTGCTTTTCTCCATCCTCCTGTGTCTTCTTGCATCGGGACTTGGTGGAGTGCTCAAGATGGCGCCAGTCCTAAGATGACTGGACTGGTACAATATTCACCTCCTTTGCCCTCTGTGCCTTCTCCTTTTCCAGTGAACCAGTCGACATACTTTTTTTTCAAAACGTTTTATTTTGGAAATGTTCAAACATACAGAAAAATAGAGAGACTATAATAAACCCTTTGTGAACTTGTTTGTCACCAGACAGGTACCATTTCCAAGGGTCATCAATGGTCTGTATTCCGCATGCTGAGGATGAAGGTGACAGCACTGGCCCCAGTTCTTACACTTCATTCATACTTATTTTTATACTCATAGTTTAGGGACAATGCCTTGTTTCTTGGCCACTTTATCTTATCAGTAGGAGCAACTGCTCCAGTGAGGGTTCCCCGAAGTCCACTCTCCCACCCCTTTGCACAATGCAGATTGAGGTCATTTCTGTGGTGCCTAATGAAAGAGGGACCTCTTTAAACGTTTGCTTAGGGGCCCAAATTTAATTTATGCTTTTACTCTAATCTTAAAGACATTTTTTGCTCTAAAGTCTGATCCTTGTAACAGAAGCTGAAATCGTGTTTTGCTGATTGTGTGACTAAACCCTGAAGGAAAAAGGGTAATGAAAGGTCACCAAACCAGAGTTCTTCCAGTTGCTAATCTGGGTTTTTCCATCATCAGTAATTCAGGTTTAGGAATCCCAGGTTTTATTCCTAACAAAGCATTCCAGCAATTTTTGGTCATCGGAAAGTGATGATCTAAATGGATACTGAAATGAGATGAATAAGATGCTCATTTCCTGAGGGTAAGAGAGATTTTCACATCTGTATCCAAGTAGGATACCAAAGCGTGAAAGCCACACCTCTTTGAGAGAAGTAGTATTTGGGAGTGAAACCTGCCAGATGATGAAAGTATACTTTGCGATAACTGACTTCAGTGATTTTCATAGTCATCTAAAAATTTTACAATAGGGTATGATTTTTATTTCATGGTGGTGAGAAGGAATGCCATTTCTTGGTTCAGGATAACAGAATTCAAGATGCTTACATGGAGAGAAAATTGTATGTGTTACAAATTAGAAAAAAAAGTGAAAACATTTTGATGTAAATAACATAAAAGTAGAGATCTCAGAGATGGATCTTTATGTATTTTAAGTTAAAATAGCCTCTTTATGTGCACACAAAGAAGTAATCAAAAGAAGAGGAATATCTGTCCACCTGTGACTGTTGCGTCTACTTTGATCATCTAGACTTGCTATTAACAGCATGTTCTCTTTTACCCTACTTCTCCATCTTTGCAGTAGAATTTCTTTCTGAGATTTTAGTATAATTCCGCTGCTATCTCTGGATGAGAGTGACATTATGGGAGCCCAGAGATTTTGTGAGTTTCTGTGTCTGGAGAGAGATAAAGAGAGTAAGTTGAAGTCGTCTGGGGTCGGTATCACGTTTTTTTGATTCCATGGTGATATTCAAACACTAAGAAGAAAAAATAAATTAAAATGTAATGTTTCTGCTGAGTGGGGATGGGAGAGAGTTCATGTCTTGTTGAGAAACAGATCTAGCATTCCTAGAGACATTAGATTCTGGAAATATAGCAAGGTGGTGTCTCAAGACAGGGTTATAAGCGAGTCTCCTAAATATATTGGTCTATCATCTTTTGCAGGGTTCTTCTTTCCTAATAAAGGGAGGTAGTAATCAACTACCATGCCAAACTAAGCAGCTGACCTATAACCAACAACAGGGTCAGTAACTTAGGACCCTATGAGTTTCAAAAAAATTACCTACGTTTTAATAAACTAGGGAAGCATCTAAATAGTTTTAGAAAGCTTTTCATCATAAATGTTTCAAATCTTTAAAAATTATTTTGGCACTCAAAAGATGTAGCCTCAGTGTGCGTGTGTGTATCTTAAATGAAATACTTCATTCCCCGAAGTACAGGATAAGCAAGGCACTTACTATAATTTTCAGAAGGGTTTTACCATAGTGCACTCACCGGTATTTCCAGGCCTGAGATGATGAGGCAATTCCGTGAATGTTAAGTCAGGAAACCACGGAGAACACAAATGAACCAAATACACCATTCCTTGCTTATGTAAACAGTAGTACTTGACCTGACGTCAGCAGTTATGGACCCTGAAAGCTACTGTCCTCGTGAGTTGCCATGACTGTTCCCAGACAGGCGGAGGTACGGGAGTGCGTGCCTCCCTGCAGGCGGGGCCGTGCAGCCACGCTGCTGGCCCGGTGGGGCTTCACTGCCCGGTTCCCCACCACCCGGTGCCTGGGGTGTGGGAGCCGGAGTTTTTTCTACAGCAGGTGCAGCGAGTAACAAAATGGCAAGTCAGGGGTGCAAGGCCAGGTCCTCTGTTGTTCTGGGGACTCAGTGTATGCTGGTCTGGAGGCTCCACGAACATGCTTGCAGATTGACTACTTTTCAGCGTGTTAATTACCTTTCTGGAACCCTATCGTGGGCAGAGCTCACACGGGCCGCAGACCGCCTTCGCACTCCAGCGCCATCCTCCTTGAAGGGAGAGCTTTTTCCTTACGCCCACTGGATCGGGGGGCTGCTGCAGTCTAACGCTGACAGCAGCTCTGCTCCATCTTGGCTGTATCCCTTGTGCCAGGAACCTCGGGGAGGAGACAGGGATTTGGCAAAACTCTTGGCAAATGGACGGCGCCCCAGTGAGCGCCGTGCGTAGCGTTTCTTAGCGTTGCCAGACATCCACCGCTGCCTTCTCCCGCTACCTCGGGAAACAAGGGCCATTGCGGGGCAGATTTTAAAGTGAAAAACAGAGAAAAGTAAAAGAAACCGAAGCCCAGAACTTAAAAATAGAGGGTTTCCCAAAACTTTTGCTTCTTGAGTGAGAAATAAATTTAAATCTTGTGTGTGATTCCCCTGATCTTTCCGACTTAGCTGAGGCAGAAAACCAATCCATTGCCTTATCGACTGGGATCGCTAGCCTGAGGTTAGGGACCCACCGTCGTCTCTGAAGCAGGCCTGCCTTCTCTCTGCTGCTATATTACCCCTCTATCATTTTTGCGCTCGTGCTCTCTATTGCCTTTGATATGGTAATGCTCTTGCACAAGAAAAGCCTTTTTTTTTCCTTAATATGAGTGCTTAAGGAATTAAAGGTGAGTGAGAGGTGGAGGGTGTTAAGAAGGATAGCAGTTTCTCATTAAAAAATAAATAAGTATACCCCGTGGAATAGAAAAAGAAGAAAGGAAGATAAAGGGAACCCAAGTGGGAGGACAGGCAGGTGTCTCTCGGCGGAGGCAGGAGCCGGGGTTCCTAACAGGCTGGCTCACGGCCCTGTAACGTTGCGTACGTGCGCCTCCGGCCCCTCATTGATTTCCCTCTGCCCTCCAAAGACCTGGCTGCAGTTAAGCCTTGTGTCCTCCACGTGATGCTGAGCCGAATCAGATTTTCCTTTTAGTTGTTCGATCAAATTTTCCTTCCTAGAGCTTCGAAGGCACACTTGGGACCATCTAGTAATTGCCTCCCCGCACTGAACTGCTGATACCTTTATTGGATTGGCATAGGGTTTCAGAGGACTGTGTTTAACATGCAGTGAGCCGCAGCAATGCAAACAGCCCCAGTGTTTAAACAAGCATCCATTAGGCCAGGAAACAAGGCGGGGCCAGCCCATTTGATGCTCTGTAGTGCTGGCAGCTTGAGGTGCGCAGGGCAGCCGGGCCGCTGGAGCGGGAGAGGGCAGGCGGGGAGGGGAGGCGGAGGAATTGCAGTGTCAGAAAAGGAGCAGATTCTCTGCGGAAGAGGAGGGTGCGGGGTCGGAGGGGGGGAGGGAAATGTGGCTGGGGACATGTGCAAAGCTCATTAATACCTCATTATGTTAGAACTGCAATCTCCCCGCAGACAGGCGTTAACATTTGTGGTGCCAGAGGAAGAGCTGTGGGAAAGCAGCACTGACCGCCCCCCCCCGCTTTTTTTTGCAAGCCCCAGCAAGCTCCACACACTTGCTTTGCACCGAGGGAGTGGTGGTGTTGAATTTGTGAGGGAAGGCTGCGAGCAAACCCCTAAGGAGCGGTAGGGACCAATGCAGTACAGTGAACTGAGACGGAAAACTGTAGTTTGTAAATAACGAAGTGACCAGCTTGCCAAGGTGCCGGCAAGTGATGCAGAGGGAGGAGCGTTGACCGGAAGCCAGGAAAGGGAGACAGTGGGTCTGAAGCATGAGCCATCCTGGAGCCTGGGTGTGTGCAGTGGTAGATAGACATGCTCCAGGTTTAGACTCAGGCGTCCCAGAGAGTGTGGCACTTGTCCCCTGAGTTTGCCCAGGGCTCCCCGGGATCAACCAAGCTAGCATAAGGCAGAGAGGAGACAAATGAGGACTAACGAGAAGAAAAGAGGGCAGGGGGATTCAGCCTGTGGGATGTGGGAGGCTGTATTCTCAGCTGCGCCACCTGCCCTTATTAGTGTGGGTGGAGCAAAGGGAAGGTGATAAAGCAGATAGAAGGTTCTGTGTGTGCATGTGGGGGGCGGGGGGCGGTGCGGGAAGAGGAGGTTTTGCTTTCTTCAGATCCGACCTGGCTGGGCCCAAACCCTTCCAGGCTTCACCCCAGGGATTAAATCCCCGAGTGCCGTAGCTCTGTAGCTCTGGCCGGAGCTGGACCCAGCGCCTCACTCACTCACCCCCGGCAGTAACCCCAGGGGCTCCAGCACTGAGACAGCGTCCTCATGGGAGGAAAAGTTGGAGCCATGTTCTGTAGAAACTACAACTTTCCTGCAGACACTTAATCCTGCGCTGTTAAAGGATCAGGTGTTTCTCTCTGCCCTGAACCCTTATGTGTCCTCTATCCAGAAGCGAAAGGTGGGTGGTAGCCACTCTAGCAAAGAGTTACACAACAGAATGGACCAAAACACAATGGTGTGTGGATTTTATATCATGAAGGCCCCTTAAGGTAATTCATGTTCCAGCCCTTTGAGAATATCCCATTTCTGCCTTTTCGTTTTGTTTGTTTTGTTCTTATTTCTACCTTAGAATTTTCTTTCTGTGAACGTCCAGCATTCGGGTTCTGTTTCTAGCATAAGTGGACACGGACACACCCAGAGGTCCACAGGGACGTCGCCCATGGACATTCAGCCCACGTTCTGGAAGCAGTGGGCAGATGAAGGAGGACGTAGCCTTGATGGATGTCCTATGAAGTGACAGGGCCGTCTTTCAAGTATGGTTTGTGAAGACCTTTATGGTCACACTTCGTTCTGACTTAACACAATATTCCATAAAAATATGGATTATCCATTAACTTACAGGAAGGCAAAAGAGTTAATTTCATCACTGAAAGCCATTTGTATTCCTTTTGGAAAAAAAGAGAAAACAAAACTAGATTCCCGTTGGCCAGTAGCTTGTTACGTACAACGGTGCCTGTAATGAACATCTAAAGATAAATGTATTTGATCATCACAACCAGGTTTACTTAGGTTAGAAATACAGTTATGGCTACAAATGCTTCTGAGGAACATTAAACAAGGCTTTTTACAGTGTGGCCTCTATAGTCAAAATAGTCAAATTCAAGCTCTGTGTATTAAAATCTATTATTCTTTCGACTATGCAGCTTTGACAAATCAAGCAAGAGTCATAAGAACAGAGCCAGGAAATAGTTCAATTGCTATACTTTCATAGCCATATATAAGAAAAAATATGCCTTATGCTGTTTACATGTTGACTTTCCCAAGCTTGATTCCATTAAAAAATAAAGCAGGACAAAAAATGAAGAATTGTTACAAACAGTAGACTATTTCTAGACTTAACTTCTGTATGTAACCATGGCAGGTCCCTATTGTGGGATGTATGACATCCCACAAGATCTTGCCTGTTTTAGACTCACAAACTTAAGAGAATGAACTGATGGTTACCTTGGGTGAGGGGAGGGGGGAGGGATAGACTGGGAGTTTGGGATTGATATGTACACACGGCTATATTTAAAATAAAATGCCTTTCCATGAAAAAAATAAATTAAAAAAAAAGTAGAATAAGCATTAAACACTTAAAAAAAATTTGCCTGTTTTTCCTGGGCTGCTCTGTCCCTCGATCCTTTTCAGTGGCCTGAGCAGGACCCTCACAGATTTGTGTTCTTCACCCTGTCATTTCCCAGCATCTGACCTTTTCCATCTTCGATTCTTCTGCTTTCCTTTCTAGGAGAGAGAATGGAAGTTAAGTATCATCCAAACTTTCTACCTAACCAAAAAATCATGACATCCAAATTGCCCATTTGAGGCGAGAAGGAGAGTCATGCAGCAGAATTACAGTTCAGAGTAAAATGGGACTTCCATTTCCATTAAAAAGAAAAAGTGAATTCCTAGCTCCTTTCAGGCTTCTGCCATGAATCAAAACTTAAAGTGAAATATCAGAAAATCAAGGATGAGATGGAACCTAAAGAGATGTTTCCTTCCCTTTTCATCCCCCTTCCTCAATGGAGACCGTATCTACATCATCCCAGATGGCTGTGCTATTTTTAAAGATCTCCAGAAAGGGAGATCCTACCACCTCCTCAGCAACCCATTCCAGCAGCTCTTGTTCCTCTCAGCCAGAATACTTGTTTTCTGAGAGCCCTCGGAGGAAGAAGAGATACGCTGTCCCAGGTTTAGGGACTTGGGCTAGTCCTCTCTAGGATTTTACCCCTCAGTGGACACTCCGAGGCATGGGTAATGTCTTTCTTCAGTAACAAAGGTTGTTTTTCTCTAATCTTTAGCTTTATATTAGTGAGCTTCTTGGGGGCCCATGGAAAATCCTCTGGAGGGCCTGCTGTTTACACGGCCCTGTCCTAGATAAGAGGACGATGGGTAGCAAGGAAGTGTATTCATTTCAGTCTAAGAGGAGAACAAGGTCACGCACAGCTTCAGAGCTGACCATTTGTACTGGACAGACTTGTTCATGCACTCACTCACTCGCTCATTCATTCTTTCATTCGGGAAATACCTACTGACCTCAACCATGGGCCAGTCCCTGTGTTAGACACTGGGCACCAACACATCAGTCAACAACGTGGACTAGGTCCTTATCACCAGTGAGCTACACTTGGATGGGGGAAGAATACCAAGTCAAAAGTAAGAAGCATAATGGTTATAAATTGTGATAAGGGGCGTGAGGGAAATAAAACAGCGATGTGCTCAAGCATGGGTGGGGTGAGGCTAACTGAGACAGCATGGCCAGGAAGTTGATACTTGCGCTGAAACCTGAAGGGTGACCAGGAGGTAGGAGGGGCAGGTTCAAGGCAGAGGGGAAGCAGGTGCAGAGGCAGGAGGAGAGGCCCGGGTGGCCAGAGCGCAGTGGAGGAGGGAGCCTGGCCTGACATGGGCTTGGAGACACCATGTCATCCAGCGATTCCAGGCCATGAGGGTGACTTTAAGAGAATGGGAATCTATAGAAGGACCTTAGGCAGCAAGACATGCTCTGATGAATGGTTTTAAGCGATTCCTCTGGTTGCTCGTGGAGAATAGATTGGCGAGACCGTAGGATGAGAAGCAATGTTAACCGGTTAGGTGGAGAGCACAAGAGACCCGGGGAGAGGTGAGGGTGGGGTGAAGGCTGTTGGGGGCGGGGGAGACTCAGACAAGGAGGTAGATGGGCGGAGGGTGTGCTGAAAACACAGACGCTGCATCCAGGCATAGGTTTGCTCCATTTTAAGGCAACAGAATACATAGAAATCAAAAGTTTTAAAGAAGTAATTATCCCCTTTATGAAATGAAGTAAGGGAAGGAACGTGTGTATGTGTCTTTGACTATAACTTTTAATAAGAGATATAAAATCTTAATAGACAGATCATGGAATTCGAAGGAATCGTAGAGGTCATTTTCCCCTACCTCCACCCACTAAAGAATCCCTTTTACAAATCCCCGGCAGATGAACGTGCAGCTTGGTATGAAAACTCAAGGGACAGGAAGCTCAATAGCCTCACAGTGAAGCCCTTTCTATTTTCAAATTTCCTCCTTATAGAGAGGCTGGAAAATTTCTCCCCATAATTTCCAACCCTTGATCTTAGTTCCATATTCTGGAGCTACATTAGATTAAATCGAATCCATTTCCTACATAGCAATGGTCAGCTATTGAAAGACGAGCTCTGGCATTCCTACTCCCCAGTTCTTCTCTTTCTCCAGCAAAACATACTTGGCTTCTTCATCTGTTTCTCACGTGATATGGCTTCTGGGGTCTTCTGTGCCCTGGTTATACCCTCTTGCTGCCTGATGAGAATGAAGACATAGAACCAAGCCCAGCCTTCCAGCTGCCATGAGTGTCGAACATACACAGTCCCCCTGGATCTGGAGAATGTACCTTCATTACTGTAACCTGGAATTACAAAAGCACATGGCTTTGAACTTTGAGGAAATCAGGGCTGCTTATAAAACAGGTTCCACCCAACGTGATCTGTTACTGCTAACCAGTAGGAGAGCTGTTGTTACACTTTTTTTTTTGCTTTGTAAGTGGTAGAGTTTTATACAAATATAAAGTCATGCACCTTTAAAGCTATCATGCCAATAAGATACATTCAATTAGACAAAACATCTTCAAAAATTTTTTAACAGTGTAAAAATACAATCACGAAATAATCAATCTGCCGATTAAAACAAAATTTACAGTACCTACAACAGAATTTACAGATGCCTACGATAGTTTGCAGATTGTTACATATATTGTTTTAAGAAATACCATTAATACAAGTACATGATTTACAATATCCCCATTATAGCAAGAAAAAAAATAGATTGGCAAAATAAAACGTCTTTTAGGCATTTACAATGCCAAGTATTGAAACGATTATTCTCACTATGACATAAGAATAATACTCTTTTAGTGGTAAAAGATAGACTTTATTAGGCCAAGGACCACTGAAGAGCTTCTGGAAGGTTCCAAAGTAAAATCTGGCTATCTTTCCCCCAAAATAAATAGAACAGCAGCAATGCCTACGTATCCCATGAACATAAACTATGAAAATTCCTTTTATATTAACTGGGCCTTAAGTACGTGACTCATTACAAATAAAAATAAACAAAATTTTAGAAACTAGTTAACACCAATAGCCCAAATTTGGTTTTTACCTGCCTCTAAATGCCTAGGATAAGAAGTTTCATCATGAAGTATATATTAAATGTAAAATTAACAATTATTTCTAACTCTATATATAAGCCAAAGTGCTCACTCTTACCATGGAAGCAAAACCTAAAATAATCTACAGAAATAGTATGTAAACACAGAGAGTTTTGAGATAGACTAGGAACATCCTTCTTGTTCTGTGGATCAAAATGCAAAGGTCTCCATTCCATATGGGCATGAACACAAACACTTGTGTTAACTTAACCCATGGATCTTACACGACTATGTGCATACACATATGTACACCGTGAACCAAATGTTAACAATGTTTCTAGCTACACCACACCTTCAAGCCCCATATGCTAGAAAGTAAAAACTTAATATGAAAACTAGTTTTCCTTTTTTTTTTTTAAGTAAACTTTAAAATGGAAAAACAAACCCAACACTCCTCTTTGCAATAGGTACTGAGTTCTAAAGGTTCAGAGTCAAGACCCCCTTCAGTTGTTCCCAATGGAAAGAACACGCAGGCTCCCTCACTGTCTTCAGGAGGTCTGATCGTCTCCAGTGGTTTGTCTTCAAAACTGCTTTCCAAGGTACGATGTAGCCATGCTGGTTAAATTCTTCCTGCTGCCCACTTTGCACCTGATGTAGCCATACAGGTTGGCCCCTTGCAGCACCACACCCATGATAACCACCGCCAGCCACTTCACTCTGAAGGAGAAGAGGGCACTAAAGGCAAATATTACCCACAGCACCAGACAGGCGATGAGTCCTAACCAGGAGATTCTTGATTCAGCCTCTGGAACAGTTTTACTGTCTTGAGAAAAGGCCTTCCTGGACTCAGACACCCAATGGCTTTTTCCATCTTCATCAGTGTGATTCCACCAGCGCAGGCCAGCCATTAGTCTACCTGTGACATTCTTGACTGCCCCGAAGTCACATGACAACAACAAGATAATTGTCACCATACAGGCAATAAAGCTGGTGCTGAACCATTCACAGGGAAGATAGACTCTAATTGCACCGACTCGAAAGAATAAATGGAAAAATGATGCCACTGGGTGACTGATTTGGGATTTTTCTGGTCTACTAGTTGTCTCCTCTTCTGCATCAAACAGTGAAACATCTTCAATGTCATCATTACTGTCCTGCTGCAACATGGCGGCCCGCGCCAGCCTGTTGTTACACTTTTGGAGGATCACGAACCACACTGAGAATCTGATGAAAGCTTTAGATCCTCTCTCCTGAAAAAAAGGGGCATATAACCACAAAATTCTGCATACAATTCTTGGAGATTCTTAGAGATCCTAAAATCCATTTTTATGTAGACCTCAAGTTAACAAATCAGCAGTATTCGGCTTCCCTGGTGGCGCAGTGGTTGAGAGTCCACCTCCCGATGCAGGGGACGCGGGTTCGTGCCCCGGTCCGGGAAGATCCCACATGCCGCGGAGCGGCTGGGCCCGTGAGCCATGGCCGCTGAGCCTGCGCGTCCGGAGCCTGTGCTCCGTGGCGGGAGAGGCCACAGCAGTGAGAGGCCCGCGTACGGCAAAAAAAAAAAAAAAAAAAAATCAGCAGTATTCATGTTGTGGAACCCTGGATCCATCATCGAAAACTGTATATTTGCATTATCTTTATACTTGATAACAATATTGAACAGGGGGATGAGGAACACCCACTTGGAAATCCCTACAGGTCACTACGGAACCGTTAATGGAAGAGGAGAGTTACAGGAAGTCACGTGGCATTGTTGGATACATTGCTTATGTTACCTCATTTAGTGTATACAGTCGTCTTCTGAACTACAGAATATTAGCCCTGTCTATGAGGAAAGTGAAATTGAAGTGAAGGAATTAATAAAGAAACATAGAATTACAGAGATCCAGGTGAAGGCAGTGCCAGTATAGTGTGAGTTTTTACAGCTCCAGAGATGAACCATGGTGGATGAGCAAGTTTGGTTTCCTGGGAAATGCGTCCTTGTGTTGGTGCCTTTGTAGAGATGTCCCTGGAGGGTGGTCGTCAATGTGATTGGCCATTCCCGTGGCCTACATGGGCGGCATGCCATGCTCTTTAGGATCAGACTGGGGTTGGGTTAGTGGCCAGTATGTATCTCTACCTGAGCAACTCAGACAGCTGCAGAACTGTTCTGAGAACATCTGAAAGAACTGCAGCCCTTACAGGAAATCCCCTTTCAGAGAGTACTTCCTTATGTGCCAGCCACCCACTGCATAGAAAGAACAGTTCTGAAGATGCCTCCCCTCCTTCCCTATTTCATTTGAGAGCCACACTCATTTCAGAATCGTTTGGAAATAAGAAACACATTCCATTCACAAGCGCAGAGGCATGTAACTAACGGAAAGCATAGGCTTTGGAATTCAAGTCTCACATGAGCTGTGTGACCCTGGGCAGTCTGTTTCATCTCCGGGAGCCCTAGTTTCCTCATTTGTGTAAATGATGTTTATTACCTTGCAGGGTCGATGTGGGAATTGAGAGAAAAGATTTGGGATTTGGCTGGCATAGAATGGATACACGATGAATGTTTGCTACTTGCTGGTAACTTGGAGGAGGGCTTAAATTGTTGGGGCCCGTCTGGGTAACAGTAGATTTGGTTCAGCAATACCATCAGACTTACCCTGGTTTGGACCTGGATCCCTGAGCCATTCCAGAGGAATTCCTGTCCCCATACCCACCCCTCATCACTGTCAAGATTTTGCTTAAGATAAAGAGGAAGTGTTCACCATAGACCCATCCTCCATGTGAGGTGTCATGTCACAGGGGCGTTTAGAGGACACCCCAATACTACTTAGTCCCCAGCCTCTCAAGGATACCAGATGTCGTGGTACCTTGGGTGTGCACACACACACACGTGCGCGCACGCACACACATACACATCTCTGAGATGAAGCAGTATGTGAATTTTCGCAGTTAGCAGACCTCCGTGGTAGTTCACGTGGACATTTCTGAGCACATACTTGGTTCCACAGTAGTAAAAGCAGAACTAAATACTGGGTAGGGCTAGTACTGCTTATGGAAGTTCTCTGAGATGCTATCTAAAAGTCAATTTTAAATATAGAGATGGGGCTAGCTAACCTCATCATTCTGTGAGTCATTAGATGTGAACTAGACTTGGTCATCTCCCTTTGCTAATAAGGAAACCGGCTTAATTAACTGAAGGAAATTAACTTGACTCATTTTGCAGCATGAATCTGTTTCCCAAGAGGGGCTGAATTCTTCCCTTCCTGTGAGCTGATGCTCATTCGGCAGTCCATTCAAGAGGCTGTGTCGGCGCGCTGTTGCTGCCAGCTGACAGATGTAGCATTTTCCTGATCAAGCTCCCAGGCCTTTCTCCTTGCCCCTTGAACAACCGAGCACAGAGTAATAACCTACTTAGAATGATTTTGCAACATGGGAGCCATTTGCTTGTCTTTGTACTGTGGGAGTCAAATGCCTATTCTCAGTAAGTATAAGCCTCCCAATTGACTTAAGGTAATTGAATGATTTTAGATTTATTGTGTATATACTTTTCTCCATAGCCTCTGATTCTAAGCAGGCATAAAATCACATCAGGAAAACCTGAGTTTGGATATTTGAGTTGTTTCATCTGAGTTAAAACCAAAATACGTAGAAATTGGGTTATCAATTCCAAACTTGGATTACTTTGTGAAACCTCATGTTTCCAGTGGAGCTGAAGGTAATGTCTTTCTTCGGATGTGACTCTGGGGCAATTCTGCAAAGGACAAGGAGAGAAAGATGTTTTTCACTCTATTCCGGGTTGTTTCGTTTTCCTTTTTAACTGATTTTTACACAGTATATGATTTTCTTTCCCAATTTGTTTTGAATTCCTCTCGTCTAGCCCTAGGTGTCTGTTGTGGTTGGGCCTGGTACAGTTTGCTTAGGCGTTTCGCTGTGTTCTTTCCTCACCCTTCGTTTAAAGGAGGTCTAAGCTCACAGAGTAGCTATATTTCTAGAGAGACCTGCCACCTTTACAGGCATTACTGTGGTCATTTTCTTTTTCTTTTTTCCCCTCTCTCCACAGTATGGTTCTTTGTGAATTAAAATCAAGGTTCCTGGAGCTAGAGGTAGGAAGAGGGCATGGGAAGCCTGGCCACGTTATAATGGGTAATAATCATGACTCTCTCCCTCTGCTGTCAGCTCTTCCAGACCGCTCACGTCCTGTTCATCTTTGTATCCCCAGCTTCTCGTGTGGCGCCTGGTGCATAAATGATGCTCAATGAGTGTGTGTTGAAGGAACAACCTAATTTTTGCAAATCCCTTTACAGTTTATAAAGATACTCCACATAGCAACGGGGTGATTGTTTTCAACACTTCAAGAAAAAACCATTTCCTCCCTCATTTCATTAGGATTGTGAAATTGCTTTGGAATTTTGGAACAGTGATACTTTTACTGTGTGCATTTCACGACAAGCCAGAGTCTAATTGCTTTTTTTTTTTTTTTTCTTAATGTGAGGGGCTGTGGAAGGGAGCCAAGACAGGAGGGAGTTTGTTAACTGGATACATTTCTTGTCAAGAAATTTAAAACTTGAGATGTTTCTGGATTTTTTTTCTTTATAACTGCAGTTCATAGCTCTTCATCTTTTACTGGATGTAGGTGATTTTTAACAAAAGCAAGAGGTATGTTTTCAAGGGAGGAGGACAAGTGGGCAGCAAGGGAAAGACTTTGTTTTTAGGACTTGTGTCTTGACTTGGCAAACACTCAGGGTTATCCTACTCAACCAAATAACCCACATCGCTTCCATGTCAGCCATGGCCGAGCTCCCCTTACAAGGTGCGCCAGACAGACTCTTCTGGTAGGACATTTGAAGGATTTCAACCCTTGTCTTGTGCTGCAGTCAGTGGCAGTGCTGACCCTACACCCGTCAGCTCTCATAACCACCGTACATCTGCCTCTGGCATAGACTCACCCAGGATTCATAATAAAGCAGCTTTTTTTTTTTTTGAATTGAAGTATAGTTGATTTACAATGTTGTACTAATTTCTGCTGTACAGCAAAGTGATTCAGTTATACATATATATATTCTTTTTTTTTTTTCGGTACGCGGGCCTCTCACTGTTGTGGCTTCTCCCGTTGCGGAGCACAGGCTCCGGACGCGCAGGCTCAGTGGCCATGGCTCACGGGCCCAGCCGCTCCGCGGCATGTGGGATCTTCCCGGACCGGGGCACGAACCCGTGTCCCCTGCATTGGGAGGCGGACTCTCAACCACTGCGCCACCAGGGAAGCCCTATATTCTTTTTTTTAAATATTCTTTTCCATTATGGTTTATTACAGGATATTGAATAGAGAGTTCCCTGTGCTATACAGTAGGACCTCGTTTATCCATGCTGTATATAATAGCTTACATCCACTAACCCCAAACTCCCACGCCATCCCTCCCCACCCACCTCCTCCTTGGCAACCACAAGTCTGTTCTCTATGTCTGTGAGTCTGTTTCTGCTTTGTAGATAGGTTCATTTGTGTCATATTTTAGATTCCACATATAAATGATATCATATAGTGTTTGTCCTTCTCTTTCTGACTTACTTCACTTAGTATGATAATATTCTAGTTGCATCCATGTTGCTGCAAATGGCAGTATTTCATTCTTTTTTATGGCTGAGTAGTATTTCATTGTGTATGTATACCACATCTTCTTTATCCATTCATCTGTCAATGGACATTTAGGTTGTTTCCATGTCTTGGCTATTGTGAATAGTAGTGCTATGAACATAGGGGTGCATGTATCTTTTTGAATTATAGTTTTGTCTGGATATATCAGGCAACTTTTTCTTAAATGGCTTAATCTCTAGGCACTCGTCACCTTAATGCTGACTTTTGCCATAAAACTCGAGTGTAAAAGTAGGAAAATAATTGTACTACTGTTTTCCCCAAATCATTGGCATTTAAAGACCAAAGTCAGCAAAAGCAGACAAACTTAAGAATTTTAAAAAATTAGAAAAGTCTTTGATTTTTACAGATGAAGCAAGAGCCATACTAAGACTTATAGCCCAGAAAAAAAATTCAGGGGAAATGAATCAGGATGTCCACTGGCTGGATCAGTGACAGCGTTTATGTGCAGCATTAGAAATGATGCTGGTGCCTGATACACACACATAATAGTAATACTGTATCCTATGCGATGCCGTAATCCAAGTGAAGTGTATTCCTACCATTATGCTAAAGTTGTATTTACCAGAAAAATTTTACACTGCTTCAGTTTTTACATTTAAATCTAAATTAATTAAAATTAAATTTAATTAAAATTTCAATTTCATCTTTGCAGTAGCTGCATTTCAAGTGCTCAGTAACCACAGGTGTCTCAGGGCTGCCTTCTTGGACAGCATAACTAGGGACAGCAAGGGAATGAGAACCTATTATTAGGGGGCCAGGCACTTTGTTAGGTACTTTCAAAGACATGATCTCAAAGCAGTCCCATGTGTTATCTACATTTTATATAAGGAGACAAGCTCACTGAGATTCAGTGATTTGTGCAAAATTGGACAGTTAGTGAGGGAGCTGGAAGGACAGCTGTTAGTCTAAACCCAAAGCCCATGCGTGTGCTGTGCTGATGCGGCCATTGCTGGCTGTAATGGTATGTACCACTGAGCAAGAGATAAGGATGCTTTCCTTATCTCCCCACCTCCCTGTAAAGTTTGCAAGCCTCTAATTGTTTTAACAAGCTTGTCTGAATTAATTAATTCAAGAAGAATTCCAGGTAATGACAGCCCCGAGGTACTGCTTGTACACATCTACTCCACGTGCTTCTCCCCTAAGATTCTGGGATTTCTTTCCTCCCTTGGTTCTTAGAAGCATACAATTTATCTGCAGGCACCATTTGTTCCTGACAGAAAGAAAATCTTTTAGCGAGGACTGTGATTCAAAATATATGTTACATTGACTGATGACCTGTATTACTGCAGTATATCAGAAAGCATATTGCTGGTAGGTGGGACGCAAAGTAATTTGGAGGTACTCATTTTGACCTTGGCGTGGGATGACCTTGGCCTATTGCAGATTCATACTCTGCAGCTGTATTAGTTCCTAGGGCTGCCATGATGAAGTACTACAGACTAGGTGGCTGAAAGCACCAGAGATTTATTGTCTCACAGCCCTGGAGCCTGGAAGTCCAGAATCAAGGTGTCAGCAGGCCCTCTGAGACTCTGCATGGAATCTTTCCTTGCCTCTTCCTAGCTTCTCATGGTTTGCTAGCATTCTTTGGCATTCCTTGGCTTGCAGCGACATAATTCCAACCTCTGCCTCTGTCATCACGTCGCATTCTCCCTGTGTGTCTCCACGCCTTCACATTTTCATCTTCTTATAAGAATGATACCACTCCTGTTGGACGAGGAACCCAGTCTACTCCAGTATGACCTCATCTTAACGAATTACATCTGCAGTGACTCTGTTTCCAAATAAAGTCACATTCTGAGGTCCTGTGGGTAGGACTTCAACATATCTTTTGGTTGGAAGCACAATTCAGTCCTGTAACAGTCCTGGCTATACCTCTGCTTCAGAGCCCTGGGAAAGTTTCCCTGTTCTGCTCTTTTTAATTTTTTTTTATTGAAGTTTAGTTGATTTATAATGTTTCAGGTGTACAGCAAAGTGATTCAGTTTTATATATATATATATATATATATATGTGTATTCTTTTTCAGATTCTTTTCCATTATAGGTTATTACAAGGTACTGAATGTAATTCCTTGTTCTATACAGTAGGTCCTTGTTGTTTATCTATTTTATGTATAGTAGTTTGTATCTGTTAATCCCAAATTCCTAATTTATCCCTACCCGCCCTTCCCCTTTGGTAACCATTAGTTTGTTTTCTATGTCTGTGAGTCCGTTTCTGTTTTGTAAGTAAGTTCATTTGTATCAGTTTTTAGATTCCACATATAAGTGATATCACATGATATTTGTCTTTCTCTGTCTGACTTACTTCACTTAGTATGATCATCTCTAAGTTCATACATGTTGCTGCAAATGGCGTTCTTTTATTATCTTTTATGGCTGAGTAGTATTCTGTCGTGTATGTATGTGTGTGTATGTATATATATATACATACACACACATACAACATCTTCTTTATCCATTCATCCTGTTATTCTCTTATGAAGGACTAACTTTACACACCTTCATTCACTTCTTTCCTCAAGCCCTTGGTTTTTCCTTAGCAGTGTTCTTCCTTGGAGGTGAGGTCCTTGCATCAACTTCAGTGAAAAAATTGAAACCATTAGAGCCGAGCAGCCTTGTCCACACGCCCCTCCGCCCCAACACTTCCATCTCAACATACCTCTTCCCCACGCTTGTCTTTAGAGCTGTCTTTTGATGGCTCCGATGTGCCATTCTTCATTGGTTCAAAAGCAAATATCTCGATGGGAATGTAAAATAGTATAGCTCTATGGGAAACAATATGGTGGTTCCTCAAAAAAATTAAAAATAGAACTACCATATGATCCAACAATTCCATTTCTGGGTACTTACCCAAAGGAATTGAAAGCAAGGTCTCGAGATACTTATGAACCCATCTCCACAGAGGCACTATTCACAACAGCCAAAGGTGGAAGCACCCCAAACATCTATGGACAGATAAGTATATACATGTAATGGAATATTATTCAGCCTTAAAAAGGAAGGAAATTCTGACACACGCTACAACATGGATGAACATTGAGAATATTATACTAAATGAAATAGTCCAGTCACAAAAAGACAATACTCTATGATTCTACTTTTATGAGCTATCTAGAGTAGTTGCATTCATAGAGACAGAAAGCAGAATGCTGGTTGCCAGGGCCTGAGGAGGGGGTATAAGGAGTTATTGTTTAATGGGTATAGAGTTTCAGTTTTGCAAGAGAAAAGAGTTCTGGAGGCGGATGGTGGAGACGGTTGTACAACAGTGTAAAAGGACTTAATACCACTCAACTGTACCCTTAAAAATGGTTAAGATGGTAAATTTTATATTATGGTATTTTAGCACAATTAGACATTTGCAACACAATTTTTCATGTGTCCCTCCTTTCTTAATGTCCACCTCTCCTGCCCTCTGATTTTCTTCACCTTTGAACCCACTCAGGATTTCCTTTTCCTGAAAAACCTTGACTTCACCTCCTGACATACAAGCCATGATGCCTCTTTCCCTCCAACTTTTCCAAATGAGATTTCTTCTGTAGAAGGGTCACAGACAGCATCTCCATTCTTCACCATTTGCTTCTCTTACTGACCAAAAACCTGGCATTCATTCACAGCAGCGTTCTAGAACTTTGCTATCCAATAAAGTAGCCCCTAGTTGCATGCAGCTTTTTTTTTAAATTAATTAATTTATTTGTTTTTGGCTGCGTTGGGTCTTTGTTGCTACACGTGGGCTTTCTCTAGTTGTGGCAAGAGGGGGCTACTCTTCGTTGCGGCGTGCAGGCTTCTCACTGCGGTGGCTTCTCTTGCTGCAGAGCACGGGCTCTAGGCACATGGGCTTCAGTAGTTGTGGCTCACAGGCTCAGTAGTTGTGGCTCGCGGGCTCTAGAGCACAAGCTCAGTAGTTGTGACGCCCAGGTTTAGTTGCTCTGTGGCATGTGGGATCTTCCCGGACCAGGGCTCGAACCCGTGTCCCCTGCATTGGCAGGCAGATTCTCAACCACTGTGCCACCAGGGAAGCCCAGCTCTTTTAAATTTAATTAAAATGAACAAAATTTAAAAACTGGTTCCTCAGTAGCACTAGCCACATTTCAAGTACACAACAGCCACATGCAGCTTGAGACTAATGTATTGGAGAACGTAGATACGGAACATCTCCATCCTCTCAGCAAGTTCTGCTGGACAGGCTGCACTGTTCTTGAACAAGGATTCTCAGCCCAGGAGAATCACTTGGAGGGCTGATTGAAACAGACTGTGGGCCCCGCCTTCCGAGTTTCTGATCAGAAGTCTGGGGAACTAGCCGAGAATTTGCATCTCCATCAAGTTCCCTGGTGATATTGATGCTGCTGGGTGTCCTGGAGGAACCCTTTCTTAGATTCCCACTGAATTACTCTGGTACTAATTTAATGGTCTCTTAGGTCTCATTTCAAAGCTGCAACTGATATGACAAATCTGACCACAAATTGTTCTTCTTTGCTCTGTCCTACTTTCCTGCTGTTTTATTTTAATCTCTCACTGATACTGTTTCTTTGTCTCTTTGCTGACTGCTCTCATCTAATTAAGAGGGCCCGGGGCTTCCCTGGAGGCGCACTGTTAAGAATCCGCCTGCCAATGCAGGGGACACAGGTTCAAGCCCTGGTCCAGGAAGATCCCATGTGCCGCGGAGCAACTAAGCCCGTGTGCCACAACTACTGAGCCTGCGCTCTAGAGCCTGTGAGCCACAGCTACTGAAGCCCGTGTGCCTAGAGCCCATGCTCTGCAACGAGAAGCCACCACAGTGAGAAGCCCGCGTGCCACAACGAAGAGTAGCCCCCGCTCGCCACAACCAGAGAAAAGCCCACACTCAGCAACAAAGACCCAACAAAGCCAAAAAATTAATTAATTAATTAATTTAAAAAAGAGGGCCCATCTCCAACCACGTGTTCACTTTCTTTGGGAATTTTTGCTCTCACGTTGTTCAGGCCACCTCAGATGTATGGATGGGTGACTCAAATAAACATCGCCTTATTTCTAAGGCCCTATCTTCAGGTTTATGTGATAACTGGATCTGGATGCCCTACTCCTTTTGAACACTCTGGTGTTAGAAACAAAGCTTCTGTGTCTCTACCCTCTCTGGCCAATGAGCTGACACTTCTCAGATCTCTGATCATTGTTGCCATGCATTTCTTTTTCCTTAAGTGATGTTAAGATGCTCGCATGAAAAGCTCCACAGAAATGTCAAGTGTTATGTGTACCTGCTTATTAAATATTCATGCAGTTGGAGAAGTCACCACTGCAGTGTGCTGAGTAATTTCGTTAATGCCTTTCCTCCTAGTGACCCACTGTTTTATAGACTTAATCTGCTTAATCCTTTCCATGAGGTATAGTAGGGGTCATGCATGAATATGCCCATTTTCAAATGAGAAATTAAGGTGCAGAAAAGTTTCAAAGAGAGACCAGACGCACAGAGCCGGTGATGGTTCTGCCTGGGATCTGCAGCTCACGTGCGTGACTCCCATGCTAAGCCCCCAATTCCCTGCAAAGCCCCCAACTCTCTTGCATAAGCCCCCAACTTGCATACAAAGCTCCAACTGTTAGCGAACACTAAGCTTCGGGGTTTTAAACATAGAAAGAAATTGCTAAATGGGATTCAACGTGTACTTCGCATAATGCATTTCTGTGACACTTCATAGTAATGAGATAATTACCATGGGTACAGTGTTAGAGTATACATATTCTGATAAGTTACAGCTGTAGGAACTCAACAATGGCCATTAATCATTCCATGTTCATTCTTAACGAGTCTCAGACTAAATGGTAAGCTTCAGAATTCCAACAAAGCTAAGATGAATTTTATAGTCATCATTTCTGCCATTTAGATGAGGAGTTTATGAATACAATCGACTCTCCCTAATTTAAACTAATTTGGGCAAACTGTTGCCCAAATTGAGAAGAACTGAAGTAGTAAATATATACTACCTGTGATATATTTAAAAGTAACAGCTGCAATTCAAACTAGACCATCAAACTGTTAGTAAACAAGCATCCTCGGGAACTACTTTAATTAATATATGAAAAGGAATCATAATACCTGTATCAATCGTTTATTTAAATTTGAGTCTCCTGAGTCCTTGAGTCCATGAAACCCATTTCTGTCTTAAGTAGCTTAAGCAGTCCCCTTATAATCTTTATTATACCTATTCTTTTATATAGTGAGCTCTTTTTTTTTTTACATAAGGATAAATATCAGGTTGGTCCTTAGCCAAGTTACAGCTAAAGGCAAAGTTAGCAGGAATTGAATTAGGTTTTACTACACAATGTATTTAGAAACAGCGATAGTCACAAACTTTTTCATTCTTTCAAATCTAGGAATTAGTTACATATTTTAGAAAAGAACCACAAGGTTAAAAAGAAACCTAAAATGTCAGTTGGCTCATCTTCCAACTATATCCAACTTGACCTAGAAAGATTAAAATTCTAGGCTGTTAGATCTATAGGGGATTTTTAGAGAGTATTTTGTCCAGGAAAGAATGGAGGTGGAGAATAGTCACCTGATTTCCACAGAACACACAGCTTGGTCATGAGAGAAGTGATTCTAGGACCCAGGGCCCGTGACTCTAAGCCTATGATTAGACCCACACCCATCTGCATCTTCTAGCTGAAATACGCGATGATCCACGCCCAGAAAATGTGGACAGCTTCTCCCTGTAACCTGGTGCAGTATCCAGTTACCCACTGACTCTTCATGTAATTTAAGATCATTTATTCAAAAATCACTCATGGTGGAAATGAAGAAGCAGCTTTGCATTATCCTGTAAATTAGCAAAGTTAACCAAGTTTTGGTCACCAGAATGGAAACATCACTGTTGTCTATGTCCGGACAAACGACCGAGCACAACAGGAGCATTTCCTGAAAGTATCCAATAGATACTTAGGAGCAAAGGGAAAATGGCAACAGGCTCTGAATTTCTTTAAAAGCAAGGATCCTCTGCATCTTTCCTGTTCCTGCACCCAGCTCAGCACCTGATACCAAGCAGACCATCATAAAGTGAGAAATTCTTTTAAATGAACCATGTGATTTACACCCTTGGGTTTCTGCTTTTTTAAAAGATCTCTGATTTAATATTTAGTGTAATTTTTGTTTCTAATTGACTAAAGCCAGGAAACATTTGCAGAAGGGTGTAATGGATTCTTGCTCTCTGACTTAAAATGAGGCTCTTAGTTACTCAGTAACTACCTGCCAAATACAGCTGCACTTCTGAGTTAACAGTGCCTTCCAGGGTGATTCTGAAAGTGAGTCACTGATTTGAATCCAGAGTCTAAATAGAGCTGGAGCAAGCCTTGGCGATCTGGTAGTCCAGCCCTCTCCTTTTACAATTGAGGAAACGGAGGTCCAGAGAGGTTAAGGCACTGCTGCCGGATCACATAATTAAGTTTGTTTAATTGCTGTGCTTCAGTGAGAGCTGGAAAACACCACACGCACAGTTTTGCTTTTCAACTTCCTGACGTTTTCGGTTGTGTGAACTCAGGGTATTTTTAAATACTGATAAGCATGTGAATGCAAACTCATTTAGTTAAATCTGCCAGTGTGGGCAGTCTTCAGTGAAATCCATTACACTGCCTTCCTTGATGCCTTTATTATGTTCAGCTCTTTTTGATTTGTGGTGTTCGATTGGACAAAAGGTAACAAAATATTCATTGAAGTAAAAAAATCCTCCTTTCTTTTTTTTTTACATTCACATAACTTCAAAATATCCCCAAAGTCATCATTTGTTGTTACCAAAAAAATTTACTTCAGAACTGAGACCGAGGTGGAAAAAAATCTGTCCCAGGGGACTTTAGAGAGCCATAACCATGCAAAAGTAGGTGGTTACAGAAAATATTATGCAAACTTAACTGTAGCGTTATGATGGAAACCGCATAAATAATATCTGGATGGCTAGGTAAGAAAGATAAAACCACTGAAATACACACTTGCGACTCTACACAGTTACAGTACATTTACAGTGCACCACAATTTGAACAGAAAGTTGACAAACTCTGAATCTGTTACAGGCAAAGTGATTTATTGCACGGGGCATCGGGCTGGAGCAGGAAATTCTATCATTCCTTGTGCTTTCTGAGTTAGGTTGTAGCCCTAGTCTCTCAGTGCCTCGGTTTTCCCTCTGTGTCTCTCTGAGGTCACATGAATTATCAGTGTAAAGTAACATTTACTAAAGTTAAGGGAACAACTGGTCATTTTTCAGAGCCTTCTAAATCATGACGGGCTACTTCTGAGGCTTTGCTTGGAGTCATCTCTGACTACACTTCTTCGCTAATAGTTCAGGGGCAGATATGAAGTGTCTTTTGAATTTGGGGTTAAAATTGGGAGACAAACACTTTTTTAAAAAATATGCTGTTACGCTCTGTACCAAATAGCATTTGTTGAGCTACTTGCTTCAAGACCAAGTGTGTGCTGTATTGATTTATAAGTTAAGGATGACTTTAGGGACTTCCCTGGTGGCGCAGTGGTTAAGAATCCGCCTGCCAGTGCAGGGGACATAGGTTCGAGCCCTGGTCCGGGACGATCCCACATGCCGCGGAGCAACTAAGCCCGTGCGCCACAACTACTGAGCCTGTGCTCTAGAGCCCGCAAGCCACAACTACTGTAGCCTGCGCACCTACAGCCCGTGCTCAGCAACAGGAGAAGCCACCGCAGTGAGAAGCCCGCGCACTGCAACAAAGAGTAGCCCCCGCTCGCCGCAACTAGAGAAAGCTCGCGCGCAGCAACAAAGACCCAACGCAGCCAAAAATAAATAAATAAAATAAGTAAATTTTTTTTAAAAAAAGGATGACTTTAGCCATTGGCTTAATCAGCCATGCAGGGAATGATGTTGGATCATGTTATGGGCTGAAATAGTGTCTTCTCCCAAAATTCATATGTTGAAGCCCTCAGAATGGGACTGTATCTGGAGATAGGGCCTTTTAAGAGGTGATGAAGTTAAAATGAGGCTGTTAGGGTAGGCCTTCATCCAATCTGACTGGTGTCCTTCTGAGAAGAGAAAATTTGGACACATAAAAGGACATCAGGGATGCACACCCACAGGAGGAAAGGCCATGTGAGGACACAGTGAGAAGGTGGCTGTCTGCAAGCCCAGGAGAGAGGCCTCAGGAGAAACCCAACGCGCCAACTCCTTGATCTTGGACCTCCACCTCCAGAACTGTGAGAAAATAACATTTCTGTTGTTTAAGGCTCCCAGTCTGTGGTATTTTGTTATGACAGCCCTAGCAAACTAATACAGATCACTTCAAATGCCTTACCTTTTGCAACCAGTGTCTCTCACTGTGAAATCAGAAGTTAGCATTGCAAGTGACCCCTTTTCCTCCAGTGTCTCTCAGAGCGTCTGGATAAAGTCCAAACTTCTTAACATGGCAGACAAGCCCTCCATGATCTGTATAGCTCTCCCTTCTCCAGCCTCCCCCTTGCACTCTGGCTCAAGCCAGACGCTACCACTTGAGTTTCACTTAGAGGCCATGCTTTCTTCTCCTCACTATGAATCCTCCAAGTCTCAGCTTACATACCAGTCCCCCCAGGAAGCCTTACCTCATCTGGACTGAGTAACACGCCCTTCTTTTGGGCTTCCACAGCACAGGCATCTATGTCCAATTATCTTGTCCTTGTTCATCCGCTTCTTTCCCCTCCACTCTGAAGGCTCCTGAGGTCAGAGACTGAATCTTGTTCACTCTCGAGACCCTAGTGCCTGATCTAGAACTTGGCACACAGTAGGTGTTCCGTTAGTTGAATCACAGCGTGAACACATCCGTGCAAGATTTTCCTTTAAAATAGTTATGGAGTGCTTAACCTGTGTAAGATACTGAGAAGACAGAGATATGTCTAAATCAGATTATTAGTTGGGCTTGCCAAAACAAAGTAGCACACAGGCTAGGTGGCTGAAACTTAAGGAATGCATTTCTTTACAGGTCGGAGAATAGAAGTCCAAGATCAAGGTGTCGGCAGGGTTGGTTTCTTCTGAGAACTCTCTCTTTGGCTTGTCCATGGCCGTCTTCTCCCTGTATCTTCACATGGTCTTCTTTCTGTGGGTATCTGTGTCCTAATTTCCTCTTTTTATAAGGACACCCATCAGACTGGATGAGGGCCCCCCATAGGACCTCATTAAAGATCCTATCTCCAGACGCCCTCATGTTCTGAGCTGTTGGGGGTTAGAGCTTTAACATACAAATTTGGGGAAGACACAGTTCACGTTCATCGTGAGCGCTGGCTTCATAGATTTTTACCACCTTGGGGTACCTCTGGGGTGAATGTGGACTGTTACGTTGCCATCTGCCTGGGAAGGTTATTTGCTAGAAAGGTTGGGTAATAGGCGTATATTTTTGTCAAGAAAGGGGCATTTTGGAATTGACTGTTGTTTCTGGGGCTTGGACTAGGCTATTATTTTGGGAGTTCCACACCCCCAAGAATAAACTCCTGGAGGACGAAAGTTGAGAATGTGGTGGTGATGGCCAACATTACCAAACTCACTGGAAATTCCCATTCTGAAACCGCTAGTACATGGTTAACCCCAGGAAATTCAGTGGTCACGTGTCCAGTTCCTACCCAAGAGATGAAAACATCAGATGCAAAGGTTTTTCTCTGAGCTTCTCTGCTCGTCGACTTTCAGGACTGGGAGAACTCTGTGGACCATAAGAATCTGGTCTTCTGGCTTCAGATTGGACATAGGAGATCTAGGCTTCCACTCTTTAAAGGGCAAAGAAAGGGTCCACCCGGGCTCAGCCTCGGTCACTCCCTGTGCGTAACTGAAATCACTGGCCATAGTGAGGCTGTGGGGAAGAGGCTGTGTAAGTGACTTTGACTGTTGCTATAACAACAGTACCTCCGTCTAATTTCTTTTGAAAGATGAATTTCAGCTGGTGGGATGAAGCCAAGCAGCTTCTCCCCACAGATGAAAGCTCGGCCGACAGTCTTAGGAGCCCAGCTGTTTATGGGTTGAGTGCGTGGTGCCCTGCCTGCCTCTGCCCACTGGAACATTCTCAGAGCCAGTTAAATCATACCCGTGTTTGCCTGAATGTGAGAAAGCGCCTCTCTACACGTGGGCCTCGTCACCCACGGAGGATTCATCCTAGAGACAAAAATCCTCTCCTCCAGCCTTGTTTCCTATTTGTGAACAAAGTTACTCCAAAGATGTAAATAACGGCGATCCCTTTGCTGGCAAATGAAGGCAAGTCCCTTAGCTTTCAGCCTTGGGGTAAAAACCTACTAAGAAATGGAGGTGTGGGAGTCAGATGCCATCCAGAAATAAGAAAAATGTCCTGTTTGCTCATTAAGATGGTGTGTGTGTGTGTGCGTGCATGTGTTCGCGCCTGCATGTGTTTGCACCTGTGTGAAAGGGAGAGAGAGATGGAGAATTCTCTTCCAGGAGGGTAGCTCTTACCTTTGCTTTCTGTGAACTTCAACTGCCCGAGGAAGCACAGCGCCTGCCTCTTTGAGGGAAACAAGAGGCTTTTTATAGACTAGGAGATCTTATTTCGATACTTTTGTTTCCAAAGGGAGATAGCAAGTGCTGGGATTGTATTCAACAGCTGTGTCAGGACGAGGCACAGTGGGCTATTTGCATCCCCTGAACTGGTGTGGGACTTCAGTGCCATGGAGGCACTCCTGGAAAGGGCTGAAAACAAAAAGGAGAATTTCTCGTTGAAAAAGAAGGGACATGTTGAGTAAACACTGAAATAAAAATATTCTTGATTCCTACCCAAGGGAGAGAAAAGTACTAGGCCTTCCTGAAGTATTTCTCCTCCCGCCTCCCTCCTCCCAGAAAATAAACAGATTGAAACCTTATGCTTCCTCCCAATATGCCTGTTCTTTGGTCTGAGCTGTCGGTGTAAGTCTCCAGCTGTGAAGGATGTAGATAAGATCTGATCTTTTCATTTGCCCTCTTCCTCCCTATGGTTTTCCCTTCTTCTTCCCTGACCTCCTTCGCTGTCATTTCTTTACAGCTCTAAATAAAATGCCATTAGGAATTTCAGATTGTAATACAAGGTCACGCATACAGGCATGTTTGAGTAGATAAAGTATGCGTGACTTCTAGTAGGAGATATTCCTAAGGAAATTGTTTCTTGTCCTTAAAAATAAATGTAGTGTAATGTGTGTGTGTGTGCGTGTGTTTATGTATCTGAAAAGACAGAGCAGTTCAGTGTCAGATTGTTGTATTCTGATAGCGACTGGCAACTGCAGATCTCAGCGGAGTTTTTCCTACCGAAAGCTACTGAATAAAGGGAGCTGCCACCGGGATGCACACATCTGCTCCCTCCTGAAGTTTTCAGCTATCATCACTTCTCAAACACATGCTAAATTTACAGAGCAACATCCTTCTTTGTAGAGGGACACAACACTTTCCTGTGAATCGGGCAGCTCTGACTCAAAAACATGAACACATCCTCCTAAGGGCCGTCACGACACAGGTGTCCAAAACACTTTCCCAGAATTTCTCAGCAAGGTTTGCTCGTGTTTGATCAGAACAGGAGTCATCAGATGCAGAATAGCACAGTAGGTGAGAACGCATATTTGAGAGGTAGATGGAACCAAGTAAGCCTCTGCTGTGTGTCCTGGGACAAATGACCATCCTCTCTGAGCCCATTCCTCATTCGTCATAGGGGTATGGTGAGGATTAACCAAGGTAATACAGGTAAAGCCTTTAGCGTGATGTCTGGTACTTTAGAAGTTCTCAGCCAATTACAATATTAAATGCCAATCTTGAAATATTTAGTAAGCAGTGAACCAAAGTCTCTAATAAAAACTTCGAAGTTTAGAGCTTTCTACTGATAACTATGTGCGGAGATTTGAAAGTCATATAACCTTGGCATTTGCAGAGATAACAGTCTCGGTTTTAATGAGTAGCTAATAAATTCATTGAAACACCAGTTTGGACTACATGTATGGAGCATGTGAAAAACCTCATTAGTTCAGATATAAAGAGTACACAGAATTCATGTAACTTGTGATGAACATATACTTTATTCATTCAACTGAGAGAAAGCCAAGAGCCTCTATGAACATTCATGTATTTGGAAATATGGAGATTTGAGGAGATCTTGGGACTTAGTGTTTCTCAGTGTCAAGGACCTTCATTGCCACTGCTCCTGTTGTTTTATGATCCATTCTCAATGTGTTGTTGTGGATAAAGTTGGTTCAATTTAGGCATAACTGAAGGATAAAAGCGTCCCTAAGAATTCAGCCACGCACAAAAGATTTAAAATGCTTTTAAAGAGTCTCTTACCTTGGCAGCTCGCAGCTGGAATTGGGTGGGCATCCATGTTCCAAACACTGAAAAGAGGTATGACCACTCTTGTGTGTACATACCTAAAACTGCTTAGGAACAGAGTTTTAAATCTGGCTCATAGCAAAAAGGAAAACGATCATGGTCATTTATAAAAATAAACTCAAGGTCCTGTTCCCCTTGGGCTGGGGGTTCAGCAGTACCCCAGCATTCCCTTGGGCCTCTGTAGTTGAGGTTTCAGATGCTTTCCAGGAGGGCAAGGCCCCTTCTGCGATGATCCTTTTCTTCCTGGAGCATTTCAGAAGAGAGTTTTGTTGTTGTTGTTTTTTGTTTGTTTGTTTTGTTTTGTTTTGGCCCTGCCGCGAGGCTTGTGGTATCTTAGTTCCCTGACCAGGGATTGAACCTGGGGACACGGCTGTGAAAGCGCTGAGTCCTAACCACTGGACAACCAGGGAAGTCCCAAGAACAGAGGTTTTTAACTGACATCCGCTCCGGAGACCCGTCATTTCCTACTGACTAGGTCCAGAGAAGCTGTATCTATCCTGGGATGGTCACAAGCAGAGGTTTTAAACTCTTGGCTCTCAGGAAAATTGTGTGTGTGTGTGTGTGTGTGTGTGTGTGTGTGTATTTAAATTCATATGACTTTTATTATGTAATAAAGTTGTTTTCTCTCTTAGGAGTATATAAGGCTGACAAGGTGTATTTCAGGATTTGTGATAAGAGATCTCTTTTTTGTGTGTGTTGTGCTACCCTTCATGTAGATCCCCTTTAAACAAACATACTCAACTTTTGTCAATATATAGCTGACATGTGTTCACTTTCTGATGTGGTCTCTGTTTGGGGAATGAATCCATTCCTTTGCACCTGCCACACAGGCATACAGCACACCCTCAGTTCATGAGGAATGAAAAGATAAAAAATAAACGTTTTCATGCAAAGTCTTGTAGAAATGCAGCGAGCTCCTGCAGTATTCAAGATCCTCTGCGCTTTGAAATATCTCCATCTAGAGCTTTGTTTCTTAGTCCTGTTGATGAGCTGTCCCAGAGTATCACCAATCAACTCAGGAACATTTGATATTGACGTTGGGTTTGTGTGTGTGTATATTTTTTTAATCAAACAAACAACTTCAGAATTTCAGGACTCCGACAGAATTGTTCTTCTAGATCAGAATTTCTAAAAACTGGGGATGCTAGACCAACTACCTTAGAGAAATCAGAGGGTTTTATTATATTTCTTTAGATGCCTGTGCTGCCAGCGTGTGTCCCAATCTGGGCCCTACCTTGGGCAACTAAATCAAACTGAGAAAGTGGCACCAAGAAACCTGCATTTTTAACAGCCTCTCAAGTCACTTTAAAGTCGGATAATCACTGGTCTAGAAGATTGAACCTCTAAATACACCTCCGAAGATCCTTTATAAGGACACTTAAATCTAGAAGACACTTCGGGAAATGTTTCGCACACTATTCATATTCTACTAATTAAAATACCTAACACATGAGTATTCTGGGTCACTCATCAAATATATTAAACAAGCAAATCAAATTTATCTGGGTGGAGGAGGGGCTTCTGGGAAGATGGCGGAGGAGTAGGGCACGGAGATCGCCTTCCTCCCCACAGATACACCAGAAATACATCTACACGTGGAGCAACTCCTGCAGAGCACCCACTGAACGCTGGCAGAAGACCTCAGACCTCCCAAAAGGCAAGAAACCCCCCACATACCTGGGTAGGGCAAAAGAAAAAAGAATAAACAGAGACAAAAGGATAGGGACGGGACCGGCACCAGTGGGAGGGAGCTGGGAAGGAGGAAAGGTTTCAACACACTAGGAGCCCCTTCGAGGGCAGAGACTGCGGGTGGCGGAGGGGGAAGCTTCGGAGCCGCGGAGGAGAGCACAGCAACAGGGGTGCGGAGGGCAAAGCGGGGAGATTCCCGCACAGAGGTTCAGAGCCGACCGACACTCACTAGGCCGAGAGGCTTGTCTGCTCACCCGCCGGGGCGGGCGGGGCTGCGAGCTGAGGCTCGGGCTTCGGTCGGAGCGCTGGGAGAGGACTGGGGTTGGTGGCGTGAACACTGCAGGGGGTTAGTGCGCCACGGCTAGCCGGGAGGGAGTCCGGGGAAAAGCCTGGACCTGCCGAAGAGGCAGGAGACATTTTCTTCCCTCTTTGTTTCGTGGTGCGCGAGAAGAGGGGATTAAGAGCGCCGCTTAAAGGAGCTCCAGAGACGGGCGCGAGCTGCGGCTAACAGCGCTGACCCCAGAGGAGGGCATAAGACGCTAAGGCTGCTGCTGCCGCCACCAAGGGGCCTGTGTGCGAGCACAGGTCACTCTCCACAACCCCCTTCCGGGGAGCCTGTGCAGCCCGCCACTGCCAGGGTCCCGGGATCCAGGGACAACTCCCCCGGGAGAACGCACGGCGCGCCTCAGGCCGGTGCAACGTCATGCAGGCGTCGGCCGCCCCGCACTCCGTGCCCCTCCCCCCTGCCCCTCCCCCCCGGCACTCCGTGCCCCTCCCCCCCGCACTCCGTGGCCCCCCCCCCACGCCCCGGCCTGAGTGAGCCAGAGCCGCCAAATCAGCGGCTCGTTTAACCCCGTCCTGTCTGAGCGAAGAACAGACGCCCTCCAGCGACCTACTCGCAGAGGCAGGTCCAAATCCAAAGCTGAACCCTGAGGGCTGTGAGAACAAAGAAGAGAAAGGGAAATCTCTCCCAGCAGCCTCAGGAGCAGCGGATTAAAGCTCCACAAACAACTTGGTGTACCCTGCATCTGTGGAATACATGAATAGACAACGAATCATCCCAGATTAAGGAGTGTGGATGAAAGGCTCTTGGTGCTGCAGCCAGGAGTCAGTGCTGTGCCTCTGTGGAGGGAGAGCCAACTTCAGGACACTGGTCCACAAGAGACCTCCCAGCTCCACATAATATCAAACAGCGAAAATCTCCCAGAGATCTCCATCTCAACACCAGCACCCAGCTTCACCCAACGACCAGCAAGCTACAGTGCTGGACATCCTACGCCAAACAACTAGCAAGACAGGAACACAACGCCACCCGTTAGCAGAGAGGCTGCCTAAAATCATAAGTCCACAGACACCCCAAAACACACCACCAGACGTGGACCTGCCCACCAGAAAGACAAGATCCAGCCTCATCCACCAGAACACAGGCACTAGTCCCCTCCACCAGGAAGCCTACAGAACCCACTGAACCAACCTTAGCCACTGGGGACAGACACCAAAAACAACGGGAACTACGAACCTGCAGCCTGCAAAAAAGAGACCCCAAACACAGTAAGATAAGCAAAATGAGAAGACAGAAAAACACACAGCAGATGAAGGAGCAAGATAAAAACCCACCAGACCTAACAAATGAGGAAGAAATAGGCAGTCTACCTGAAAAAGAATTTAGAATAATGATAGTAAAGATGATCCAAAATCTTGGAAATAGAATAGACAAAATGCAAGAAACATTTAACAAGGACCTAGAAGAACTAAAGATGAAACAAACAACGATGAACAACACAATAAATGAAATTAAAAATACTCTAGATGGGATCAATAGCAGAATAAGTGAGGCAGAAGAACGGATAAGTGACCTGGAAGATAAAATAGTGGAAATAATTACTGCAGAGCAGAATAAAGCAAAAAGAATGAAAAGAACTGAGGACAGTCTCAGAGACCTCTGGGACATTAAATGCACCAACATTCAAATTATAGGGGTTCCAGAAGAAGAAGAGAAAAAGAAAGGGACTGAGAAAATATTGGAAGAGATTATAGTTGAAAACTTTCCTAATATGGGAAAGGAAATAGTTAATCAAGTCCAGGAAGCACAGAGAGTCCCATACAGGATAAATCCAAGTAGAAACATGCAAAGACACATATTAATCAAACTGTCAAAAATTAAATACAAAGAAAGCATATTAAAAGCAGCAAGGGAAAAACAACAAATAACACACAAGGGAACCCCCATAAGGTTAACAGCTGATCTTTCAGCAGAAACTCTGCAAGCCAGAAGGCAGTGGCAGGACATATTTAAAGTGATGAAGGTGAAAATCCTACAACCAAGATTACTCTACCCAGCAAGGATCTCATTCAGATTTGATGGAGAAATTAAAACCTTTACAGACAAGCAAAATCTGAGAGAGTTCAGCACCACCAAACCAGCTCTACAACAACTGCTAAAGGAACTTCTCTAGGCAAGAAACACAAGAGAAGGAAAAGACCTACAATAACGAACCCAAAGCAATTAAGAAAATGGGAATAGGAACATACATATCGATAATTATCTTAAATGTAAATGGACTAAATGCTCCCACCAAAAGACACAGATTGGCTGAATGGATACAAAAACAAGACCCATATATTTGCTGTCTACAAGAGACCCACTTCAGACCTAGGGACACATACAGACTGAAAGTAAGGGGATGGAAAAAGCTATTTCATGCAAATGGAAACCAAAAGAAAGCTGGAGTGGCAATTCTCATATCAGAGAAAATAGACTTTAAAATAAAGACTATTAGAAGAGACAAAGAAGGACACTACGTAATGATCAAGGGATCGATCCAAGAAGAAGATATAACAATTGTAAATATTTATGCACCCAACATAGGAGCACCTCAATACATAAGGCAAAGGCTAACAGCCATGAAAGGGGAAATCGACAGTAACACATTCATCGTAGGGGACTTTAACACCCCACTTTCACCAATGGACAGATCATCCAAAATGAAAATAAATAAGGAAACCCAAGCTTTAAATGATACATTAAACAAGATGGACTTAATTGATATTTGTATGACATTCCATCCAAAAACAACAGAATACTCATTTTTCTCAAGTGCTCATGGAACATTCTCCAGGATAGATCATATCTTGGGTCACAAATCAAGCCTTGGTAAATTTAAGAAAATTGAAATTGTATCAAATATCTTTTCCGACCACAGCGCTATGAGACTAGATATCAATTACAGGAAAAGATCTGTAAAAAATACAAACACATGGAGGCTAAACAATACACTACTTAATAACGAAGTGATCACTGAAGAAATCAAAGAGGAAATCAAAAAATACCTAGAAACAAATGACAATGGAGACACGACAACCCAAAATCTATGGGATGCAGCAAAAGCAGTTCTAAGAGGAAGTTTATAGCAATACAATCCTACCTTAAGAAACAGGAAACATCTCGAATAAACAACCTAACCTTGCACCTAAATCAATTAGAGAAAGAAGAACAAAAAGAACCCAAAGTTAGCAGAAGGAAAGAAATTGTAAAGATCAGATCAGGAATAAATGAAAAAGAAATGAAGGAAATGATAGCAAAGATCAATAAAACTAAAAGCTGATTCTTTGAGAAGATAAACAAAATTGATAAACCATTAGCCAGACTCATCAAGGAAAAAAGGGAGAAGACTCAATTCAATAGAATTAGAAATGAAAAAGGAGAAGTAACAACTGACACTGCAGAAATACAAAAGATCATGAGAGATTACTACAAGCAACTCTGTGCCACTAAAATGGACAACCTGGAAGAAATGGACAAATTCTTAGAAATGCACAACCTGCCAAGACTGAATGAGGAAGAAATAGAAAATATGAACAGACCAATCACAAGCACTGAAATTGAAACTGTGATTAAAAATCTTCCAACAAACAAAAGCCCACGACCAGATGGCTTCACAGGCGAATTCTATCAAACATTTAGAGAAGAGCTAACACCTATCCTTCTCAAACTCTTCCAAAATATAGCAGAGGGAGGAACACTTCCAAACTCATTCTACGAGGCCACCATTACCCTGATACCAAAACCAGACAAGGATGTCACAAAGAAAGAAAACAACAGGCCAATATCACTGATGAACATAGATGCAAAAATCCTCAACAAAATACTAGCAAACAGAATCCAACAGCACATTAAACGGATCATACACCATGATCAAGTGGGGTTTATTCCAGGAATGCAAGAATTCTTCAATATATGCAAATCAATCAACGTGATACACCATATTAACAAATTGAAGGAGAAAAACCATATGATCATCTCAATAGATGCAGAGAAAGCTTTCAACAAAATTCAACACCCATTTATGATAAAAACCATGCAGAAAGTAGGCATAGAGGGAACTTTCCTCAACATAGTAAAGGCCATATATGACAAACCCACAGCCAACATCGTCCTCAGTGGTGAAAAACTGAAAGCATTTCCACTAAGATCAGGAACAAGGCAAGGTTGCCCACTCTCACCACTCTTATTCAACATAATTTTGGAAGTTTTAGCCACAGCAATCAGAGAAGAAAAGGAAGTAAAAGGAATCCAAATCGGAAAAGAAGTAAAGCTGTTACTGTTTGCAGATGACATGATACTATACATAGAGAATCCTAAAGATGCTACCAGAAAACTACTAGAGCTAATCAATGAATTTGGTAAAGTAGCAGGATAGAAAATTAATGCACAGGAATCTCTGGCATTCCTATACACTAATGATGAAAAATCTGAAAGTGAAATCAAGAAAACACTCCCATTTACCATTGCAACAAAAAGAATAAAATATCTAGGAATAAACCTACCTAAGGAGACAAAAGACCTGTATGCAGAAAATTATAAGACACTGATGAAAGAAATTAAAGGTGATACAAATAGATAGAGAGATATACCATGTTCTTGGATTGGAAGAATCAACATTGTGAAAATGACTCTACTACCCAAAGCAATCTACAGATTCAATGCAATCCCTATGAAACTACCACTGGCATTTTTCACAGAACTAGAACAAAAAATTTCACAATTTGTATGGAAACACAAAAGACCCCGAATAGCCAAAGCAATCTTGAGAACAAAAAACGAAGCTGGAGGAATCAGGCTTCCTGACTTCAGACAATACTACAAAGCTACAGTAATCAAGACAGTATGGTACTGGCACAAAAAGAGAAAGATAGATCAATGGAACAGGATAGAAAGCCCAGAGATAAACCCACGCACATATGGTCACCTTATCTTTGATAAAGGAGGCAGGAGAAAGGACAGCCTCTTCAATAAGTGGTGCTGGGAAAACTGGACAGCTACATGTAAAAGTATGAGATTAGATCACTCCCTAACACCATACACAAAAATAAGCTCAAAATGGATTAAAAACCTAAATGTAAGGCCAGAAACTCTCAAACTCTTAGAGGAAAATATAGGCAGGACACTCTATAACATAAATCACAGCAAGATCCTTTTTGACCCACCTCCTAGAGAAATGGAAATAAAAACAAAAATAAACAAATGGGACCTAATGAAAGTTCAAAGCTTTGCACAGCAAAGGAAACCATAAACAAGGCCAAAATACAACCCTCAGAATGGGAGAAAATATTTGCAAATGAAGCAACTGACAAAGGATTAATCTTCAAAATTTATAAGCAGCTCATGCAGCTTAATAACAAAAAAACAAACAATCCAATCCAGAAATGAGCAGAAGACCTAAATAGACATTTCTCCGAAGAAGATATACAGACTGCCAACAAACACATGAAAGAATGCTCAACATCACTAATCATTAGAGAAATGCAAATCAAAACTACAATGAGATATCATCTCACACCAGTCAGAATGACCATCATCAAAAAATCTACAAACAATAAATGCTGGAGAGGGTGTGGAGAAAAGGGAACCCTCTTGTACTGTTTGTAGGAAGGTAAATTGATACAGCCACTGTGGAGAACGGTATGGAGGTTCCTTAAACTACAAATAGAACTACCATATGACTCAGCAATCCCACTACTGGGCATGTACCCTGAGAAAACCATAATTCAAAAAGAGTCATTTACCAAAATGTTCATTGCAGCTCTATTTACAATAGCCCGGAGATGGAAGCAACCTAAGTGTCCATCATCGGATGAATGGATAAAGAAGATGTGGTACATATATACAATGGAATATTACTCAGCCATAAAAAGGAACGAAATTGAACTATTAGTAATGAGGTGGATAAACCTAGAGTCTGTCATACAGAGTGAAGTAAGTCAGAAAGAAAAAGACAAATACCGTATGCTAACACATATATATGGAATTTAAGGGGAAAAATGTCATGAAGAACCTAGGGGTAAGACAGGAATAAAGACACAGACCTTCTAGAGAATGGACTTGAAGATATGGGGAGGGGGAAGGGTAAGGTGTGACAAAGCAAGGGAGAGGCATGGACATATATACACTACCAAACGTAAGGTAGATAGCTAGTGGGAAGCAGCCGCATAGCACAGGGAGATCAGCTCGGTGCTTTGTGACCGCCTGGAGGGGTGGGATAGGGAGGGTGGGAGGGAAGAGATATGGGAAGATATGTATATATAGAACTGATTCATTTTGTTGTAAAGCAGAAACTAACACACCATTGTAAAGCAATTATACTCCAATAAAGATGTTAAAAAAATTATCTGTGTCTTCATATGCTTATTATCTGCTGGTTGAATGAGAAGAAAATAACCATATGAAAATTGATATGGTTAAACCAGATCATCTTTTGGTTTGACCAGAGCAGATCAGAATGACCAGAATGTTCTCTTGGAGCCTCTAAATTAGTTATAGCATCTGCAGGCTGAGATTCCAATGGATCTTTAATTCTTGGGAAATACTTGTGTCTCTAATATTTGGTGAAGGAAGTTCACTCACACTTTTGGTTGGAGGGGGTGCTTTGGCAGGTGAAAACCACTTGAAACCTTTGTAAGGAAATTTACAATTCAACTATGAAAATATCCAGCATTTTGAGTTCACATCCATGTCAAAACACTTGACCTTGGTAATGTTATATAAAGTCTCTGGGTTTCAGGTTCACTTTTCCTTTCCACGATGCTCTTCATATGCTCTTGAGTTGGTCTCAGCATATGTTTCCTGGACCCTTAGAGTCCTCAAAAATCTTACGGAAGGGACAGTCTATGAGCCATCTCCGGCATTTTAAAATAACCAAAATAAATTGTACATTTATTCAATTGTCATTAAACACCATACAGGCCAACATTTTCAAATGCCTGCTTTAGGGATCTTGTTACACAAACTGAGTGTGGTTGTTTGTGAAATCTTTTTAGTTTTCATTCATTCGTACAATCTTATGAAGGAAAAGGCAAGCCGTTATGGTATGATGTGTACGAGGATGCCTTGGGAGCACATAGAGGGTCTCCAAGATTTGAAGGTGTGGGGAGGGGCTGTCAAGAGAGACTGTATAGAACGTAATGTCTAAACTGAATGCTGATGGACGAATAGAACTGGTCGGGTGAAGAAGTTGGGTGAGAGTATAACATATACAAAGACTCGGAGAGACAGAGAACAAATGCCATGCATCCCGACTATGGCAAATCATTAAGTATAACTGAAGGTTTAGAGTTGCTTGGTGTTGGAGGGCCAGTGGAGGGGAAGAAGGTTGGAGGTGACAGCTGAGACTGGAGAGGCAAGCAGGGAGTGAGGATCAAGTTGTGGAGGGTCGGTGTGTGAGCCTTAGATGATGCTGACGACAGCAGACAGCTCCAGAGGAGCTGCAAGTGAAGAATGGGTCCACATTTTTTTTTTTTTGCGGTACGCGGGCCTCTCACCGCTGTGGCCTCTCCCGCTGCGGAGCACAGGCTCTGGACGCGCACGCTCAGCGGCCATGGCTCATGGGCCCAGCCGCTCCGCGGCATGTGGGATCTTCCCGGACCGGGTCACAAACTTGCGTCCCCTGCATCGGCAGGCAGACTCTTGACCACTTCACCACCAGGGAAGCCCTGGGTCCACATTTTATAAAGAAAATCACAGCCACAACACAGAGAATCGGTTAGAGAAGAGGCAAGACTGGAGCAGAGAGGCTAGTCAAGAGCTGCTACAGAAATCATGAGAGCAGTGTTGATGATCGGAACCAAGGTAGTGGCATCGGGGGTGGAAAATGAGAATAAAAATCGATAAGATAAGGATAAGGATAAGAACAGATAGTCCTCAAAGTGTAACTGGTTTGGGATGGTGGGGAGAGGGTGGAATCAAGTAAGGATGAGTCCTGAAAACCGTCTGAAAGAACTTTATCACGATTAGCATGGGAGCCCAGGGCCATTGACGAAGGCATGACTGTGCTTCACCGCCTGCATGAATCAGGAGTGTGGGCCGTGCAGTCACACCTGAGTCTGAATTTGAATCCAGGTTGAGCACCCGCCCTTCCCCCCAACCCGCAGCTCTGTAATCTGGGACACAGTGCTTAATCTCACTGTACCTAAAGTTTCTCCTCTGTAAGTGGTTCTAATAAATCCTACCCACCTTTTAGAATCATTAGGAGTAAGAGACAGGAATCTGATAGTTAGCCCCAATATCGTCTATCCTAAAATCTTCATTATGTTAATAGTAGGACCATCATTTTTCTTCCCAAGCTCCGTGATTCTCCCCAATTTCATTCAGAGTCTGGGACAAGTCAATGAGAGTTTTGTTGTTGTTGTTGTTTTTTAACTTACTAGCACTGCTAAGAGTCTAAAGGAAGAAAGAATATCTTCATCATGGACACACTGGCCCAGGGGACCCGTTAGAATCTGCTGGGAATGTCCGCAGAGGCCTAGCTATCTTAGCCATGTGGCTCCTCGTTCTGGGTGCCATCCACCCTCCCCATTCCACCTCCTCCGAAACACTGCCCTTTTCTCTGTTGAACCATCAGACCAGCACATGACCCGCCCCAAAGATCTGCTATGAGGATAATATACGATCCTATGTAAAAGTGCTTTAGAACCCCAAAGGCACAGCTGTTCTTATTACTACTGGTCTGGGTGTCATATCACCACTCCCAAACCCATTCTGTATCTCCCTGCCTCTAAGTCTCTCTCTCTGTCTCTCTCTGTCTCTCTGTCTCTCTCTCTCTCTCTCACACACACACACACACACACACACACACACACACACACAGTTTGACAGAAACACAAGCCATCAAGCCCCACTATAGGCGAGAGACTCGTGGTGGAGCCGCTGTGGAGGAGGAATGGTTTCCCTTAGAGTAATTGGCACATGAGAGCGGCCCCCATTGTACTGGGCAGGGGATGAACAGCAACTTCAGCTCCTGGCACCACAGCCTCCCTTAATGGGAGAAACCATGTGTATGTAATAATACAAGAATACCGGCACAAGGAAGCTGAAGTCGGTCGAGAGTTCCCGTGATCCTTCCACAAGAGCACAGATTGTACTAAGGAGGCTTCCAGCTTTGGGAGGCAGAAGGGCCAGGGACTTCCTGAGATAAGGCTCTTCGGGATGAGACCCTGACCTGAATCCTTGCGGGGATGGGGCGTCCCCAGGACATTGCCCCGTTCTCATGCTCACTGAGCACAGTGCTTGCAAGTTCCTCAGCCCGCAGGTCCTATCTCCTCCTGCCCACTCTCCATCTATCTCCCAAGAGAGAATGAGAAGAGAGTTAGACTAGCAAAGGATGATGAGACACAGGAGGGATGCTTAGATGGCTCTGCTATTTTGGATACAACTAAAAACTATAACATGGTTTCAGTATATCTTCCATGATGTCTTTCTTATATTTCCAACGCTGGTACAGGAAATATATGTCAAGATTTGGGTTAAAGGGGCCAGCAGTGGAGAACTCTAGGCCCTGAAGGAAAAGGAAATACTCAGTAGCTCCATTCAGGTTGCATCCTGGAAATGTATTTGATTTGAACCTCAACCATCCAGTGCTGTTCCACAATCTAGGACACAAATACATTAGCACTTGGACTCAGGCTTGAATTGCAAATTTGATCTTTTGTTGTTCATATTTAAAAAGCTATACAAGGTGCTTGGAAAACGTTAGGCTTTTGCAGGCTAGGGAACAGAAGTATTATCATTTTACCTATTTGTTTTTAGAGATCCAGAAACTAATCTATCTCAGCTGCAGTTGTGACTATTGATATCACTGCATTTTAAAAAATTTTAATTGTGTTTTTAAAATAGTAATAGCTGAGGCTTAGTGGGTGCTTACACGATACCAGACATGAAGCTAAGTGCTTTCCATATTACTTCATTTAAGTTCATCCTCACAGTAACTATAGGAGCTAGATATTATTAACCCATTTTACAGATAAGGCATCCAAAGCTTAGGAGAGTTTAAATAAGTTTTCCAGGATTCATTCATTCAACATGTATTTATTATCTACTTTGAGCTACTAGGGGCCCAGTAGTGGAGTAACGCAGAAAAATCCCTACCTTCATGTAACTCACTTTCTAATGGAGGGTATCGTAGCTAACATTTATGAAGTACCAGACAATATTTATATGTATTAACTCTTAGGTAGGGGTTCTTGGGTTTGAAGCCAGGCTTTCTAACTCCAGGGCCAGTAGGGCTGTTTCTGTGTTACTGTTACTATTACTGTTCTGTGTTACTATTCCTTTTTTTTTTTTAACATCTTTATTGGAGTATAATTGCTTTACAATGGTGTGTTAGTTTCTGCTGTATAACAAAGTGAATCAGCTATACATATACATATATCCCATATCTCCTCCCTCTTGCGTCTCCCTCCCACCCTCCCTATCCCACCCCTCTAGGTGGTCACAGAGCACCGAGCTGATCTCCCTGTGCTACTGCCCTATTGTGACTCACCCACCTGGGCCTGCTCTGCTGATAAGAGGTGAGGCTTGGTGTTCCCAGCCAGACCTGTCTGTCTCCATGGTCTCGGCCACCACTGTTTTCCAGCGGAACAAACAGAGCATTTGCCTTTATTTCTCCATCCTGCCCCGTCCATTTCATGGCCTAGAACAGAATCGTGGACCTGTAGTTTTAAAAATAAAGTCAGGTTCATTTTTAAGACAAGTGCCTGTTTTTTTAAGGTTAATATCCCTGCAGGAGGTGCCGAGGGCCCCGAGCTTTACTTCCTTTAGACCCTGAAGCTGTCTTATCTGAACTTGCCACTGTGTGTTGGAGCTACATTCAAGTATCTGCCATATCTACGATCAGAACCACGGTTTCCTGGTTTGTTCAATAAATAACGTAATTTTCAAAAATAATAATAATAATAAATAACGTAATTTTCTAGCAGGTTCTACCTAAGATGATGGATTGAGCCAGATCTTGTTTGAAGTCAAATCCCAGTGTGTCCCAGTTGGGGCCTTGTTTTCGGAAATTCAGGAACACCTACCAAGCAACTACAGAATGTTTGGTGATTAAAAATAGAAAGTTTAGGAGCAAGGGTTCCACTGGATTTTTACTTAAGAACCTCTTTTGTTTCCTTTTAAAATGGAATTCTCTACTTATGAGAGAAAGGCAATACAGTAGCACTTCTTAGAATCCCCCAGATTGTCTCCGGAAGGGTTTTATTCTACAGGTGGCGCCTGGGGAGCCTTCCCAGTTCCATGTGTGAGTGCAGCGTCAGAGGGGAGCCTGCCCCTCTCCCCCCTTGCTCCTGTGATACGCAACCCCTCTGGCAAGGATAGGAGAGTGCCCAAGGGGGGCTCTTCTGCCTCTTCCCTCCTTCCCCAGGTCACTCTGCCTTGTACCTTCAGCTCTGCAAAGTTACTGAAACCTCTGTCTAACCCAGTTTGCCTTCCCTTTGTCGTCATCCACCAAGCGTTTCCCCCGGGCTTTTCAAAGGAGTCCAGTTAAATGGACACAGCACTCTCCGGGGTGAGAGATTCCATTACCAGGAATGTAGAAGCTCAAAGTCAAGCATTCTTTAATGTCAATGGAGTTGCCTCCTGCTCTGATCCAAGCTCACCTCCTTCAGCCCCTGTGAATTAAACAATAGAATCATTCATTTTTGCCACTATTAACCACTGCTATGAACTTGAACTGAACACTACCTGCAGCCCCACAGATACACAGTAAGCAAGTCAGCCGTAGTCCTTCTTCTTGGAGCTCACTAAACAGACACTTAAGCAATTGCCCCAAAGTATGGTAGAAGCTATGATGGGGAAGTAGAGGTTGCTTGGAAAAACGTATTCCAGGATTTCCAACCCAGTGCAGGTGGGTCAAAGGAGGTACCTATTGTAGTTGGGGTGAAGGGATGTGAGAGAAGATTTCCTAGAGGAAGTGAAATCTAAGCTACAACCTGGAAGATGAGTGGCTGTTACCAGGGGAAGGGGAGAAGTATGTTCCAAGAAAAGAAAACAACATGTACTGTGCCTTGGAAGCAGAAGGAAGCTTAAGACCAAACAATGAAGAATCCCAGCACTTAGGAGAGCGAAAGAAGAATACATAAGAGACTGAGAAAGCACAGATGGAAAGAACGAAGGAAATCCAGAAAAGTGTGGTATCGTGGAAACCCATGGAAGCACACTTTTAGAACAGAGCAGGCTACTGTGTCACAAAGTGCTGGGAGGTCAAGTAAAATAAGAACCAAAACGAAGTTTCTGGTTATGTTAACCATTAATCTTCATTTCTGTGTTATTCAGTAAATGTGTTAAATTCCGTAATCTTAGAGGATTTTCAGTGTTCTTTAAAGTATTGTTGATTTAATTCCTTAACGTTCTCAAGTCAGATGCGACAAGAACTTAAGATAGGTTTTAGCACCTTTCTAGAGCATGACACATTTTGGTCCAAGTCTCACACGTAGCATTCATTTGGAAAATAATAATATGACGATGCTTCCCAATAGGAGAGTTATTGCCTTAACTCTTTCTTTCCTTTTGTTCCACCCTCCAGTCTTCAGTTTGCTTTCTGTCTCTTAGCCGTGTGAGCGCTGCTTTTGGGCAAAACCTTTTCCCGTAGAATTTGAATTGAAGCCTGGCCAATTTTGAAATTAGAAGTATAACATCTTTCTGATGTGTTCTAAACCATTTAAAAATGAGTTCGTCGCAATGCATACCACCATGCTTAATGAGTAAGTAAACCATGACTTGGAGATTTAGTCATTCTCTTTCCTGTTTCTTTTCCAGCTCCAAGAGACTGTGAAAAGGAAGTTGGAAGGAGCCCGATCACCCCTTAATGGAGACCAGCAGAATGGTGCTTGTGACGGGAGTTTTTCTCCAACTAGCAAGCGAATACGAAAGGACATTCCTACAGGGATGGAAGCCATCAACAATTTGCCCAACAATATGCCACTGTCTTCGGCTTCTCCTCTTCACCAACTTGACCTGAAGCCTTCTTTGCCCTTGCAGAACAGTGGGACTCACACTCCTGGGCTTCTGGAAGATCTGAGTAAGAATGGGAGACTCCCAGAACTTAAAATTCCTGTGAATGGTTGCAGTGACCTGGAGGACAGCTTCACCATCTTGCAGAGCAAGGACCTCAAACAAGAACCTCTAGATGACCCTACTTGCATAGACACATCAGAAACGTCTCTTTCGAATCAGAACAAGCTGTTCTCAGACATTAACCTGAATGATCAGGAGTGGCAAGAATTAATAGATGAACTGGCCAACACAGTTCCTGAAGATGACATACAGGACCTGTTCAACGAAGACTTTGAAGAGAAGAAGGAACCAGAGTTCTCGCAGCCGGCCACAGAGACCCCCGTCTCCCAGGAGAGCTCCAGCGCGAAGAGTGACCCATCATCTCACTCTCCTTTTGCACACGTCTCCATGGGCTCTCCCCAGGCCCGGCCTTCTTCTTCTGGCCCTCCCTTTTCTACTGTCTCCACGGCCACCAGTTTACCTTCCGTGGCCAGCACTCCCGCGGCCCCCAACCCTGCCGGCTCCCCAGCAAACTGTGCTGTCCAGTCCCCTCAAACTCCAAACCAAGCCCACACTCCAGGCCAGGCTCCCCCTCGGCCTGGGAATGGTTATCTCCTTAATCCGGCCACCGTGCCAGTGGCTGGTTCAGGGTCGGGGCCTGGGGCTGTGCCCGGCTCTGAGCTGTCTCCGGCTGAGCAGCTCAAGCAGATGGCGGCCCAGCAACAGCAAAGGGCCAAACTCATGCAGCAGAAGCAGCAGCAACACGCAAATCAGACTGCAAGTTGGTCTCCTTTAGGGCCTCCATCCAGTCCCTACGGGGCAGCTTTCACTGCGGAAAAACCAAATAGCCCAATGATGTACCCCCAAGCCTTTAACAACCAAAATCCTATAGTGCCTCCGATGGCCAACAACCTGCAGAAGACGACCATGAATAACTACCTCCCTCAGAATCACATGAATATGATCAATCAACAGCCAAATAACCTGGGTACAAACTCCTCAAACAAACAGCACAGTATTCTTACTTACGGCAACACTAAGCCTCTGACGCATTTTAATGCAGACTTGAGTCAGAGGATGACGCCCCCGATGGCCAACCCCGGCAAAAACCCTCTGATGCCCTACATCCAGCAGCAGCCCCCGCAGCCGCAGCCGCAGCTCCAGGCCCCCAGGGCACACCTGAGTGAGGACCAGAAACGCATGCTTCTCATCAAGCAGAAGGGAGTGATGAATCAGCCCATGGCTTACCCGGCGCTTCCATCCCACGGTCAGGTAAGTGTGAAAGTGGGACGCGCTTGGAGGTGCTCTCGGCGTGCGTTGCAGACTGTCGACGTGCGATGCTCCCCGTGCTTCAGTGGTAGGGGGTTAATCGCCTGTGGAAATCCTTCCTACATCGCCTCATGTAGTTAGCACGTTTGTTTGAGCGGTTTTTTCCTCTTTTTCCTAAGAGATGGGGAAAGGCGGCACAGGATGCTTGCCTGTATTTGAATGCCTGGGAATCGAACTTCTTTTATTCTGGAGAGCAGATAAGAAAGCGAAAATGACATAACGTGCTCACTAGGAAGAAAGCAGGCTGTCGAGGTCCCATGACAGAACGTGGTTCTCCTCCTGTAGCTTCTCTCCCGGGTCATGCGGTCCAGGACTGGGGATGGCGGGAAGGCCAGAGCGTTTAGGGATCTCTACAACCGTCTGAGAAGGTTCTGAATGACCTTGGCCTGTCTCACTGAATTATGAATCATGGAAATTTGGATTCTTGACGTTCAAAGGTGGGAGAGTTTTCTGTGTTTGCAAAGGGAAGTGGAGGATAGATTTTTGTAGGACCGTGTAACGTTTTAACATTTGTTGATGTACTAGCACCATTAGAAGCTGTTTCAACCTCGTGACTTGAGAGTTTAGTAAAACCTCTGTAATTCGTTCAGCTCTGATTCGGGAGGATTTGATGATGACCGTCTCTTAGTGCTCTATTAGGTCTCCTCTTTCCCACTTTCTTCATGACATCCTGGTATCGGGGTGTAGAGCTCTCAGGGATCCATGGTAAAAATGAGTGGCAGCCATTGGGGAGTGGACTCTCATTGACAAGCATTGGCTCTCCTCACCCTGACCAGTGTAGCAAGCGGCCAACCCTCCTTTAATTTAGCACGTCATCTACCTGGCAGGGCGCGAAGGGAGATCCGCGGTTCTACTGATCTTACCCCGACATGGGTGAATTCATGAGCCATCATTTTATTGCCACCTGCTGTCAGTTGTGTAGGCACAATTCTGGGCCTCAGTCCTCCCTGGACGCCCACATTTGCATTGCAGTTGGAGACTTTGCAGGAAAGTCTTTGCTTTAGGGGCCCTTGTGCAAACGGGTCCAGACTAGTGCTTGGATATGCACCCACAGGGGGATGCACTGGGAGCGCTGGGAAGAAAGGCAGGCAGATCTTGCATCACCAGGCACTGTTTGCATCTGCGTCTCCCTGTGTGCGCCCTCCCCCAGCCCCCCACCCCACCTCCCCAAGCCTGAGGGAGGCTGCAGGGCTGGAGGCGGTGCTGGCCTGCAGAGACAGGCCTGAGCTCTGTGGCTTGATGCTTGTCCTTCACAGCCCTTCCAACCCCAGAACCTCATAGTGGTTTCTTGTCTGCACATGCTGACCAGCTCTAGAGAAATTCTGCCTGGAGAAATAAAACTATAGCTTGGTTGACATCAACGGCAATCAGTCGCTGGTAGAAAAACATCATTGAAATGGGAACTTGTATGTCTTATCTTGGCTTCATTGAAACCCTATATACCATTGGAAAAAGGCAGCATTTTACACATTTCAATATTAAGTTCTGAAGCAGGCAAGAATATAGGCAATACACAAGGATGTTTGTTGTAGCCCAGAGGTTTATGAGATGGCAGGCTGTCAGAATGGTCTGCTCTTAATCTTAAGGCATCTCGTGCTTCTACGTCTGCTGTTTTTCACACCAGCTACGGTAGAGTCCTTCCTCCAAACCAGACCAGTGGTTCCAACTCTGCAGACATGTGGGTGCAACGTAAGCCAGCCTCACTCCCCACCCTCACTTAAATGTCTTTTGAAATTTGCCAGCTTGGGACGAAGCTCCTGTCTTTGCTGGAACATGAATTTTGAAGGTGCTTGTTTCAGGTCCTTATGCTTGCCTGGCTATGAGTAACCAAAGCCTTGAGCTGCAGAGGTCATGTTGAGAAAGGGCTCAGTCAAGTGATGAAGAAACAAAAGTGATGGTTTTCTAGATTAAACCCGTGAGCTCCTCCTTTCCTCCTTCCATCTCACGAGGTGCTTTCAGGATGGACAGAATCTTCCTTATTAGAATAATCATTTCTTAACCTCATAAAGGACCATCAAGCAAAGCATGCTTTTTAATGAAATATTAACTCACCACTGTTTGAAACAGGCTTTGACATACATATATAAACATGTGACTATCTTTTTGCAAATATACCATTTATTTCATGCTTTTATCTGATTGTGGAGAAGTATTGACACAGCTCTTGGAATAGTTAATTACACTCTAGGGGAGTACATTGCACAAATACAAGCGTGAATTACAGGCAAGATATAAAGTATAATTATACATAGGTATAGTTCAAATTTGTTTTCTGCTGTTGCTAGTGAAAATTCACTTTACTCTTTCTTGGCCACAAGGACCATGATGAACACTTAGTTTTAATGAGTAACTTGAGCACTGAAGCCAATAACACTAGAACATTTATTTCAAGATAATTTTCTTATACAGATGTTTACTTATTTGGGACATTTGCAGCAAAAGCCATTTCTCTCGGGAACAGATAGAAATTCACTCTGTTCTTGGAGGTTTTGAGAAAGAGGGAGCCAAAAATAGAGAAAAAAAAAAACAACAACTTATTTCAAAATTTTGAATATGTTTTATCTGATAGTTCCACTTCTCAGAATTTAAATATTATTCCTTATAATTAGAGAATTGAACAAAGATTTATGTACAAAGGTTATGCTCATGGTTTTACTTATGATTGTGAAAATTAGGACCAAAATAAGCATTTTGGAAAAATGAATAATGTACATGAAAATCATGCTATTAATGAATGATTAATCACATGGAAATGCACAAAGTATGAGTGAAAAGAGCAGATCAAATAACAGCTTGTATGTCACAATCCAAATTATGTTTTTTAATAGGTATAGAAAAATACTGAATAGCTAAAATATTAAGAATGGTATTTCTGGTATTAAGTGTTAAGAGAGAAGTATTAATGGTATTAATGGTATTAAGAATGGTAAAATTATGAGCGATTATTGTTTTCCTTTTTATACTTTTCTTTCATTTATTTGAGTATTTATTGTGTTTTTCTTTTCATCTTTATTGGAGTATAATTAATTTACAATGTTGTGTTAGTTTCTGCTGTACAACAAAGTGAATCAGCTATATGTATACGTATATTCCCATATCCCCTCCCTCTTGAGCCTCCCTCCCACCCTCCCTATCCCACCCCTCAGGGTGGTCGCAAAGTGCCCAGCTGATCTCCCTGTGCTATGCAGCTGCTTCCCACTAGCTACCTATTTTACATTTGGTGGTGTATATCTGTCAGTGCTACTCTCTCACTTCGTCCCAGCTTCTCTTTCCCTGCTCTGTGTCCCCAAGTCCCTTCTCTATGTCTGCATCTTTATTCCTGTCCTGCCACTAGGTTCATCAGTGCTGGTTTTTTAGATTCTATATATATGCTTTAGCATACGCTATTTGTTTTTCTCTGACTCACTTCACTCTGTATGACAGACTCTAGGTCCATCCACCTCATTACAAATAACCCAGTTTCGTTCCTTTTTATGGCTGAGTAGTATTCCACTGTATATATGTGCCACATATTATTTATCCATTCATCTGTTGATGGACATTTAGGTTGCTTCCGTGTCCTGGCTATTGTAAATAGTGCTGCAGTGAACATTGTGGTACATGTATCTTTTTGAGCAATCCTCTTTATACTTCACTTAGTTTTTTAATGTTTCATCATACATGTATGTTTAATTCTACCACTAGGAAAAAAATGTTTTTAAGGAAGGAAAATACCCTATATTTTAAATGTTTACATTCTACTGATTTTTTTTCAAAAAATCCTTAGTTATCCAATTTGCCAGTAGGATGGAGGTGACATCATTACTTTCTATTCATTTACATATATGAGTTGTGAATCCCTGCTCTAGGAGATAGTTCAAACCCCTTCTCCCCACACTTCACTCTCTTTTCCTTTCTCTCTCCACATCGCCTGTCGTTCCTTACAATCTTCTCTTAATTCATATGAAAATCAGCTAAAATAGTGACAATGAAAATATTAATAAAATTTCCACCATTATAAGCTTTCAACTCTTCTCTGAGTTATGCTCTTGTTATTATTTCTTTGATCATTTCTCCCTTCCCTTTTCTTGTTTTCCACTTTCTAGAACTTCTCTTCATCATGTATTGGACCTTATGAATTGCTCTCTAATTTTTAAAATATGTGTTTCTGTGGTGAAATAACCAGAACTTACTTTGGTTTGTGTCTATTATCTTTTCCTGATCTTGTTTCTCAAAGACAGGACCTCTCTCCCTCTGTCTGTCTCTCTCTCTCTCTCTCTCTCTCTCTCTGTTTTTACTAATTTTTGTATAGTACAGAACGCCGTGTCTTAAACATAAGGATGTTTCATTTGACGGCAATGATCAAAGTTTGGACCAAAAATATGCTCACAGTTGATTATCAGCTCCAATGGGGAGAGCGTTAGCACAGATAACACAGAGCTGCCATTGAGATCAAATAGAAGAACTGGAAAGGCAAGTCTAAAAACAATCCTTTGATAGTAGGTGGTTATCTTGAACCAGTGGAACAACAATGAGATTGCTGGGATGGCAAACTCTGTCTCTGTGTCCCACAAGTGAAAAAACAATGGAGCAACTATGAAAGAAGTAAAGCAAAAGCAAATAACTACTTTCTGGTCAAGGAAGGGTACAGGGATACCCAGAGCCCAAGAATAATTCCTACGGGGAAGAGTGGAAAGTGAATGATTTCCAAAATGTGATGTTAATTTTTACTAGTTGCAATGATAGGACTAGATAAATCATGGACACTTTGCTACTTTATTCTTCATATGTGTGTTTTCTGTGTGTGGCTGGGTCTATCATAATGAGTCCCTATATGCTTATATTTTACAGAATGTTTTCCCCTTTCAATTTTATTTTACCAAAATCTGTTGGGTCTCCTGTGAGGTATATTATCATAAGCTTTGGAGCCGTAAAAATCTCCGCGGAAGGACCAGAGCTCCAACATTCACAGACATCATGGAAATCTCTTTGAAGATACATTTTTCTTAAACTTGCTGCCTCTTTGTTTAGTTTTTGTAAATTCTGTATTGTTTGTTTGATCCAAATAATACACGACCTAGTTCAGAAAATCAAATAGTACTATAAGGCTTATCAGGGGAAGCAGCAGCCCCCCGCTTCCTCCCCTCCATTCTAATTTCTGCTTCCCAAAGGCAGTTGCTTCAGTTCATGAAGTTGTTTTCTCTTATTTATCTCCATAAACTGCTGTTCCTCAATATTTCAATTGTTCGATTCTATAAAAGACGAGGATTTAACTCACACTGCCTCCTCACAAACACCCCCCTCCACACACCGCCTCTCTTTTTCTCTTCGCATACTCTCAGTAGAACTCAATATATCACAAATTATGATTTTGAAGTTATTGCATATTTACATGGCTGACTTTTGCGTAGTGCCTCACAGTTTAGCTACGTAGTATACTATGGTTATATTTCCTTTCTTGTATAACCTTCTGTTTTCCCTGGAATTTATAACTGCCTCTTTTTTTTTTTTTTTTTTTTTGCATTACGCGGGCCTCTCACTGTTGTGGCCTCTCCCATTGCGGAGCACAGGCTCCAGACGTGCAGGCCCAGTGGCCATGACTCACGGGCCCAGCCGCTCCGCGGCATGTGGGATCTTCCCGGACCGGGGCATGAACCCATGTCCCCATGCCTCAGCAGGCAGACTCTCAACCACTGCGCCACCAGGGAAGCCCTAACTGCCTCTTTTTTTAATTGATGTTATCTCTGTACCTACTTTCAGTCTATCCTCAACCCTTCTGACCGTTTACAACTTTCACTATGATCAAGTACATCAAATATTCTATTTTTTATTATTTTCTTTTTTTCTCTCTCTCCCTCTTTCTCTCCTTCCCTCCCTCTCCTCCCACCTCCTACTTCCCTCTCTCTTTCTCCTTCTCTCTCTCTCTCTCTCTCTCTCACTCTCTTTCTTTCCTTCGGTGTCTCTCCTGAAGGCTTATATGCTTTTGTGCCAATATTCTTCTGTCCTACATTTTCTTGGTCTGCCGCTTAACTGAAGTCATACAACTGCCCTTCACCATCATTCTTGGAATATTTCACCCCCTTCTGTGTTGCATTATCTGTTTTTCTTGATCCCTTCTCCTCTTCTTTCTCAGCTTAGTCCCTTAAATTGGTGGAGCACATCCTCAGAGCTTCTTAAGAAATGGTGCACAGGAGACTGTTTTTATGAAAATGATTTTTGAAAATGTCTTTATCCTAACATTTGACTCATAGTTTGCCAGGTGTAGAATTATAGTCAAGAAAACATATTCCGTCCAAATTGTAAAGGCATTTCTTCACCATCCTGTGGCTTTCATACTGCTAAGTCCAGTGACATTTGGATCTCCTACTCTACGTGTGTAACCTGTTTTTTCCCTCTGAGAGCTTTTCACATCTTCTTTTATCCCTAAAATTTCTTGATGATATGCTTTAATATAGCCCTTTTCCATTCACTATGTCTGGTACTATGACTTTTTTTTTTTTTAATTTGGAACTGTGTCCTTAAGATAAGTTCTTGTATTATTTTTTGATCATTTCTCCCTTCCCTTTTCTCTTTTTTTTAACTTTCTGGAACTTTTATTCATCATGTATCAGACCTCCTGGATTGTTCTCTAATTTTCGTATCTTTTCAATTTTCCATATCTCGGTCCTTCCGTTCTACATTCCGTGAGATCTTCTTAACTTTATGCTCCAACTCTAAAATTAAACATTTTATTTTATTTATCACATTTTTAATTTCCATAAGTTCTTCCTTGTTCTCTGATTTACCCTTTTTCGATCTAAAGCTATTAATTATCATTTTAAAACTAAGTTTTCTTGTACTCCCTGCTTTGTCTCTGTTTCTCCTAAGCACCATTTTTCCGTATGCTCATTTTATTTTTCTTTCTTTCACACTGAAAGCTTTTCTCACACGTTTGTTTATTTAAAGGGTGAGGCACGGTAAAGCTAACTAGTTGCTCTGTGCGCTTAGATAGGGCTTGTCAAATGCGGAGCCTCACTGTAGGGGGATTGAGCTAGAACCCAGCCACTTCACTGGGCTAGCGTCTACAGATTTCCCCCCCCAGGGCCAGTCAGAAAAGACTCCCTCAACCTCGTTACAGAGAGTTGTAAATCTAGAGGCCGGCTTTCAGGAGCTGAGCAGAGGAAGGGAATCGGCAGGTGGCGGTGATGGTGAGGGGTATCTCAGTAAATACTTTGTAGACTTTCACTTAATTTCCCTGTTTTGTATGGCTCCTCAGCCCACCCTCAGCCAGGGCTGGGATGCAGGATTCCAGAGCTTTGTGGCTTCACCTCTCCCGACTCCTTCCAGTCTGGGGTTGTGTATCTGGTCCACCTCTTCATGAAACAGAACTTTAGCCAATTTTCCTTTTGTGTGCACCCCACACCTCCCACCTCCCACCCTGGCATTCAGAGGTGCTTCTGACTCCTGAGATTTTACAACATCCTTTAACTTGACCCATCTTGCTTTATTTCTGGCTTCCCCCACTGCCGGATTAGATTTAGCTTTCCCTAAACAGCTCAGTCGTTCACCACTCAGACATCTGATTTTCATCTTCCAGAATTTTGTTGACACCCTGGATGGCTATTTCCATCCCCCACCCTCTTTGTTTTTGGATGCTTATGTCATTTTTATTACTTCATTGTCACTATACCAGGGAGTTGGAAAATCCAAGACAAATGTGGATGTTCAGTCTACCAGAGGCTTCCTTGGCGACTTTCAACACCTTTCTATCTGAATATCGAATACTGTCCAATATTGAAATTTATATGTTACAGCATATTTCACATGATTGCTTCTAACATTTTGGGCTTTAATAGAGCTGATTTCATGAATGCTAAAGTGCTCTCTTGACATAAAATGTACATGTCAAATACATGTGTTCAGAAAGACAGCAGTGTCAACATGACCATCATGCTATTTTAGAATAAGATCTGGTGGTTATAACCATTGAGTAGTTTTTAGAATCTTGAAAATATTGAATTACTTCAAGGACTATAGAAACAATTTAAGTTCCATGACCCTGACTAAGCCAATAGCATCTGGCAACTCAGATGCAAGGTAAAATATTGACAGAACCCTCATCACTGACTTAATCCAGGGCCTCCCAGCTGAGGGGCAACCCGTGGGCAGAAGCACTACCAAATTCCAGATAATAAATGAAATGTTCCAATTCATGGGCATAATAGGTCATTTCCATCCACATACTGGCATATTTTGAAAATCCTGATTGATATTCTGTCAGAGTCTTAGAAATATGAGGCTAGGAGTAAACAGCAGAAAAAGAAAAGTTTTAGGAAAGGAATTCATTTTATAATAGTACTGTGGAAGAAAGAGGTTTTAATTAGCCCCTTATGAGAATACTCTTTAAACGTTTTGTGGGATGAGAATATTCTTATTTACTGAGGGAGCTTACAACCCGTCAGACAGTGGTTCTGAAACTTTTGTGGGCCTAAGAATCACCTGGAGAAATCGTTCAAGATACAGGGGATCAGATTCCACTGCCAAAGATGCACTATCAGTAGATCTACGACGAGGCTTGGGAAGGTGGATGTTAATAAGCAATCCATCACCATTTTCTATTGGAGAAATAGTACATAAGATAACTGGAACTACAGTTAAAGCAACCTATGTTTATTTCACTGCTCAGTATTTGCATGTGCTTAAATTGTCCGTGGAACTATAAATTCTGCAAGGTCTCCGACTTGTATCGTTTGAAGTAAGATGGAAAAGTTAGGGTACTCTGCGCTTCCTGGATTTCTTTTTCTTTTTTAGGATAGAGTGATTTTTTTTTTTTTTTTTTTTGCGGTACATGGGCCTCTCACTGTTGTGGCCTCTCCCGTTGCGGAGCACAGGCTCCGGACGCGCAGGCTCAGCGGCCATGGCTGTGAAAAAAAATATATATATATCATCTACAGTGTCTGGCAGTCTCGTTGGGGAGATGAGAAGGCTTATGAAACAAGTAAATACAAGGCAACAAGTGGTTAAGTGCCATCTTACTAAATTCTACGTTAAGGCTCATGGGCAGAGAGAGGCGAGGGTCAGGACTGCCGGGACTGGAAAGGAGAAGCCTCCAAGGGGGAAGTAAGCCTTGAGGCAGACCAAGAATAAGTAGGAGTTGGATGCGTGGAAGGTGGTGGAAAGACATTCTGGCGCAGGCAAGGGGTTGTTCCTTAAGAGATGATACAGATTCTGGCCAGTCTGGAGGGAAGGTTACCCTTGGAGAATAGTGAAGCGAAAGGCATGGGTGAACAGCTAGTGGACCTACTATTTGAAGTAGGAGAGAGTAAGAATCTCGATCCGGATGTGGCATTTAAATTTGAAGGAGAAACAGACACAGCAGCATTTAGAGGAAAGGAATAACAGAACCTGGTGATTGAATATATGATGAGATGAAAGGGAAATGAATCAAATATTTATGACCATAAGGTTAAATTTTAGGGTAGTATAATAGTTTCTGAAAGATGATAAGTGTGTCATATATACATCGAAATATCAAAACTTATTTGTATTTAAAAGCAACTCAAACAGTTGTTATTATTTATCTTATTCTGCTGATTTGTTTCTCTCATTGGCCAAGGTACAGGTTCCATGCTCTGCAACAGGGTGAAGCTAGCACGTAGCACTTTTTTAAAAGTTTGTGTTAAATTGAGCCACAAATAGCTTCTCCTGTGTTTTGTAGTTGGGCTTTTTGTTTTTACAAGGGTTTAGTTTTCAATAAATTCCTATTATTATGAAAATAGTTGTTTTCATTAGAGTAGTAATAGACTATTATATGTTCCTTTTGCTTAATATTTCTATCATAAGGATTTACTTGGTCACATCTTACCTATTACTCGAAAGTCCTGTCTAAAGATAGCCAATCATGCGAGAATATCAGAGGCGCAGGATTCCAAGCTTTCAAACATAGTACGTCATCACTCATTAACTACTCATGGCAACTCTGGACTTTTCTTTGAAAAACAAAATGCTGTTTTCCTATACAACAATAGTCTATTATATCTTGGTTTCTGAGCAAGTTTCTATGGAATTCATCTGTTTTATGATACCAAATGGTTTGCCTCTGACCCAGTGCGTAAAGAATCAAAATACCTTTCCTGAGTTAGTTACATTTCTAATACATTGTCATGATTAGTTAATATGATTCATGAGCTTATGCAGCTTATCTATACATTTTCATTTACTAAAGAGTAAGTATTGACTCCATATAGTATCCAAACTGATAACTCTCATGTATTAATATTATGATTTCCTAGAAGACGTTTTATCAACATACCTGCATTCCCTAATTGCTTTTGCATCCGACACATTTGAAAGTGTGTTTGGGCTTCTTTTCTGCACTGGGCTCCAGCCAGTTCATACAAAGGACTTTAATGAGCTTGCTAGGCCACCAATGCTTGCAGTGCCAAGCTGAAGGGAGACAGTGGTACAAGGAAAAAGGTCATCTGTGGGTGGAGACAGCAGTGCACCTGAGGCCACTGCTAGTGTTTCTAGTGCCTGGGTGAGAATCGGGAAATGGTCACCCCCTCTGAGAAGATGGACTGAAGCTGCAGCCCCCTTGCACCCTCCACTGGACACTGTTGTGCTATTCATGAATTGCACAACCACAGGCTGGGGCTCTGGTACACCTGCTCATTCCCTAAAAGCCGCTAAAGCGCAGAGCAGAGTGTCAGCTTCTCAGGTCCGTGCAGTAAGAATCCAAGTACCGTGTGCCACGAGGTACCATGCTGTGCTGTCCCCGAGGGGCCTGGAATGTGAAACCATCAGGTTGAAGGGTGACCAAAGGCCCTGGAATGCAGGGTGGTTCACATCTGACTGTTGAGCAGCCTTCAGGACAGACAATGCTAGTTTCAATATCACTTCTTACTAAGATTTTCCTTGCTGTGGCAGAAAAGCCCCGAGAAAATCATTTGGCCTCTCAGAGCTGTGACGGGTGTAGGTGTACCAAACTCGAGAGCGGAACTGCCAATAGAAATACCGTACAAACCACAAATACAAACCATGGAATTTAAAAATTTCTATTGGCCACGTCACAAAAGGCCCAAAGAAACGGATAAAATTAATTTTTTTATATATATATATATATATGTGTATTTTTAAAAAAGCAAATGAATTGACTATTTAAGCCAGGCTTTTATTTTTATTTTTTGTCGGTGCCACACAGCATATGGGATCTTCGTTCCTCAACCAGGGATGGAACCCGTGCCCCCTACAGTGGAAGCGGGGAGCTCTAACCACTGGACCGCCAGGGAATCCCCTTAATCTATTTTTATTTAGCCCAATATATGAAAATATGATGTCGAAGAATATAAAAATTGTTAATGAGATACTTGACATTGTTTTCTTCATACCAAGTCTTTGACATCGGGTGTGTCTTTTACACTTACAGCACAACTCAGTTTGCAGAGGCCACGTTTTGGGTGTTCAATAGCCACACGTGGCTAGTGGCCAGGTGTTGGACAGGGCAGGTCTGAAACAACAATAGCAAAAGTCTGCTGTGTGATCAGAAAGGCGATCGGCAGGACCAGAGGTGAAGCAGGATGAAAATGTTTTGGCTGTTTCAGAGCCGCTGATTCTTTATGTCAACTCTTAACAGCTCTGTGACCCTAAACTGGACAGCGTAGACTGGACAGAATAGACTGGTGCCTCCCATTGCCCTCCCGACATCCTGAGAGCCACACACAGCAGGCTCTGTGTCCTTGTCATTCGAATTCACCTGCTCTGCGTGGCCCACGGCCTTCGTTTGTTACCCGGGGCTTCCCTTATTCATTCAAACCCTATTGTCAACATATAACATTTGCGAGCAGCAGCCTTGGGGCCATATAAACATCCTGCGGTGGGTCAGGAGCGCCTGACCTCCTATTAACATGTCAATGAGAGTGGCTGGTGCTCTGGGCTTGTTTTCTAGGGTTTTGATGAGCTTCATTAATTATGTTGAGAAAAAAAGGTGTGCAGCTGGAGAAGAACCCACTTAGCTCCACGCAAACGTGAATAATTGGACAGTTGACAGAGTGTTAAATTGGTGGTCTAGTGAGAGAAACTCGTGAATAACCACAATTCCCCCGAACGCCACAAAGCAGGTACAGTTCTCTCGCCGGCCACCTGCACCTTCTCTGGACTTGAGAACCGGCCAGGTGTGAGCTCACGTGAGATCAGTTAGGGCGCTGCCCTGGCAGGTCAAGAGGAGACGCAAGAGGGAAGAGATATGGGGACATATGTTTATGTATAACTGATTCACTTTTTTATAAAGCAGAAACTAACACACCATCGTAAAGCAATTATACTCCAATAAAGATGTTAAAAAAAAAAGAAAAAGAGAGTGGACTCTGGAGCTAGGAGGGATATTCACATCCTGCTCACCTCTTCGTTACCTGTAGGATCTTGGGCAGATTACATAAGCTCTCTCTGAGCTTTAGTTTTTCCATCTAGAAAATGGGGACTATAATAATAGGATTGTTATGCCGATTCTATGTCTTAATTTATGTATAGCATTTAGAATAGTATCAGACCCATAATATGTACTATATGCATTTTCTTTAATGTAAAACATTAATCATATCATAAGCTTTTCATACCTTTTTAATCCTCTAGGAGAGTATAACTGTGTTTCAGTTTTCCTCTAAGCTAACTTCATTCATTCATTCAGTAGGCATTGATTATATACCTGAAATATCTAGATATTGGGCATACAAAGATGGAAAGATTCTGGGAGAAACATATTATCATATATGTGAAAATTATGTGGACAGGGACTGCAAACAAAATGGCAAAAGTGTATTAATATTCTCTTTTAAAAACCCACTATTAGCAAGTTTTAAGTGCTGATAAAAAGAGTTTTCTTTCATCCTGGCTTTTTTGACAAGATTGTTCCTCCTGCAATTACCTCTGTTTGAAATTAAAATTACTTGTCATATTTTAACATACAATATGAATATGTATACTTTTTGTTCATTTCTGTTAAATGAGCAAAAACTCCTCAACAGAAAATCTAGCCACTTCCCCATCCCTTACTTTAGAAGTCTCTTAGACTATTTGAGGCCTGATTATTTCTAGAATCTTACTGTATGGCAAAAATCATTTGTCTTTGTCAAAATCAGAAGCGTAAAAGGAGATGGGATTTAATTCAAAGGAACACTTAGAACATCTAACCTTCTTGTGTATTAGGAGCAGGTAAACAAGTATTCCCCAAATAATGAAAACTATTATTACTTTAAAACTGCTTTTTTCTTTCTCTTTTTCTCTCTCTCTCTGGGGAGTTGGTTAGAGTAAAACAGGCATTTTAGTAAAACTTAAGTTTAAAACTTAACTCCAAAATAAATAAGAGCTCTATTGGAAATTTTACTATATTAGTTCTCTATCTATATGTAACACATTACACCAGCAATTCAGCAGCTTAAAAGAACAAGCAGTTCTGAGGAAATCCAGGAGCAGCTGAGCTGGGTGGCTGTGACTCAAGATCTCTTATAAGGTCGCAGTCCCATTGTCAGCTGGACCGCAGTCATCTGAAGGCTGGACGAGGGCTGGAGGATCTGCCCCCCGGGGACTCCCTCCCATGGCAGCTGACCGGAGACCTCAGTTCCTCACTACATGGATCTCTCCGCAGGGCTGCTTGAGTGTTCTCATAACATGGCAGCTGGCTTCCCCCGAGTGAGTGATTCAGGAAAAAGCAAGGAGGAAGTCACCATACATTGCATGACATCGCGTTGAAGTCACAGACCTTTGCCTCTTCATTATTCTATTTCTTTGAGGCAGGTCAGTAAGTCCAGTCACCTTCTCGAGGAGGGGAATTAGTTCTACCCTCTGAATGGAGTGTCACAAATTTGTGGACATATTTGTGGACACCATAATTACCATGAAAGGCTTTTGACATTTCATAAGGTGCTTAAGTGGTGGTATTGGCACAGAGATGCTTAGGGTGGGGAAAACTGAGCTGGCAAAGGTGAGCAGACTCATCTGGTGGGTATGTGGGTGGGCGTGGTGTCCAGAGTCGGGGAGGGGAGGGGAGGGAGGCCGGAAATCATAGGCTCCAACACGCCAGAAATTTGCTTCTCTTTATTTTGCAGCCCTGGTCCTAATATCAAATATGCCTTGTGGCAGAGAATTAATGTAGAATTCTGAGGTCCAGTGCGAAGAAGCCTTTGCTTTTATTTAAAGCAGGCAATACAATTTTAGAAGACCTAGCATCTGAGCTAGTATCTCGTTGACGCCAAACCCAACCTTGTTAGTTACGTGATTTTTTCACTTCTGCTTTAAGAATTCTTTCCCTCATCTTTTCACTTGAAGGCATTTATTGTTTCTGTTCTGTGGCTTTCTATCCTATGGCTTCTATCCTTGCCCTCGTCCTCTGTGCTGTGTTTCCTACTGAAGTATCTCTCCCTGAAAGCCATTTCGTGCTGATGCTGCAGTTCCACGGCACCTCAGAGTTCCTCCAGTACATCCTTCGGTTCCTCCATCTTCCATCTTATCACCTGGGTGCTGCCGTTAGTCACGTTTTAGTTTCCTATTATTGCATATTACAGGGGCCAAAGCCCACAGTGCCCCATGCTGTCCACTTAGTCATCTCTCTCCACATTTGTATTATTCACAGCAAGATGTGTGCATGCAAATCCTTTAAGTCCTTCGGGCTTTTCTTTCCATTTCCCCTTCAAATATGAATCACCTAGCAACATTTCCTGAGGACCAATTGCACACGAACGAAGCTATATTCCCGTTACTGTGAACATCACAAAGGATGTAAAAGGCACGGTTCCTGCCCTTAAGAAGTTTATCCTCTAGTAAAAGCTGGATTTAAAAAAAAAAAAAATTTAAGTAATAACAGCATACAGATTCCTATTTATATTCAATAGAGTGACATGTTGTCCAAGTTACAGTGATGAAATTCAAAGGTTATTCTTTTGTATACCTTTTAATAGAGAAAACTAGCTATCTTTTGGATTAAGTAAATGCATGTACATTGATGAGAAATACTGCTACAAGAAAGTCATTCAGTGGGGTTGACTTTCTAGTATTGTAAATACATTCCACCCAATCTGATGAAAAATGTGTTTTTGAAACCAAAATAAAGCAAGCATTTATGAATAATCTGTACACCCTATTAATGTAATACACAATTAGCTACAACTAGTAGCTGAAATATAAGCAGAAGGATAACTTGTTCATGTTCTAGTTTTTTCTTTTGTTTTGAAAGACATCAGCCGTGTGCTTTGATGTACTTTTTTTTTTTTTTTTTTTTTTTTTTGGTACGCGGGCCTCACACTGTTGTGGCCTCTCCCGTTGCGGAGCACAGGCTCCGGACGCGCAGGCTCAGTGGCCATGGTTCACGGGCCCAGCCGCTCCGCGGCATGTGGGATCCTCCTGGACCGGGGCACGAACCCGTGTCCCCTGCATCGGCAGGAGGATTCTCAACCACTGCGCCACCTGGGAAGCCCGAAAACTTGTATTTTTAAAGGCTTTTGTCTTACATATACTAAATTACTATAGAAACAAGAATTGGAAAGTATCAATCAGGCTCTTCAATCTGTCTTCACTTTGCCATGTTTCCCACACCAACATGGGATTGAAATACAGTCATCCCTTGGTATCCAAGGGGAATGTTTCCAGTACCCCCCATGGATACCAAAATCTGAGGATGTCTCAAGTTCCTTACATAAAATGGCATAGTATCTGTATGTAACCTACCCACATCCTCTCTTACACTTTAAATCAACTCTGGGTTACTTATAATACCTACTACAATGTAAATGCTATGTAAATAGTTGCTGCGTGGCAAATTCTTTTGCTTTGGGGAACTTTCTGGAATTTCTTTTCAAGTATTTTTGATCCACAGTTGGTTGACTCCGCAGATGTGGAACCAACCCACAGATACTCTGTAATTAGTTCTAACAGTGACATGTACAGAAAGACCATAGCACAGTTCGGTGTGCCCCACCCATTTCTGTGACTCTCTCTGGATCACACAAGATTATTTTAAGTAATAAAATGTCAACAGTAATAAATATAATTAGGAAGGAAATTTGGATAAACCTATGCACAGGAAAAGACTTATTTTAGAATCTTTTCCTCTGAACTTTTTTTTTTTTGGTCAGGATTGAGTTTCTTTTTAATACCAGTGCTGTCACTCAAGGAGAAGGAGAATTTATTTGTATCCTTTATCCTGTTTTGATTTTGAGGGAGAAATCTTACAAATTCCTTATCTGATTTCTTTAGACCTGAAGTCAAAAAACCAAAATACTACCTTTTTTTTTTAGTGAATACAATGTTTCAAGCATTGTTCTACACAGCCTACCTATGTGTCTTCCTTTAATCTTCACGAAGCTTGTCATAATCATATTATTATCTCCATTTACATGTGAGAAGACTGAGGCTTAGAAAGGTCAAGTGATTTTTTTTTTCCTAAGGGTATGTAGCTAGTCAAGGGGAGAGTGGAGATTTGAACTCAGATCTCTTTGAATTCAGGGCCCAGGCTTTGCTTAACTACTGTGTAAAACTGCCTTCCAGTTAAACCTGAATTTCAATATTATTTTCTCTCAAAGAGCTAACAGCACTTTCACATATTAATCTACTCTGCTCATATCAAGCTGAGTAGCTAAGTGGAATGAATTCATAATATCGGATGAATCTTGAATGATCCTATAGCCAACCTTCCGTCTATATCCAGTATCAACAGTACTGTCTCTGAGGTCCTTATAAATGTGGAGGGTAGTATTCCTTGAAATTTGAAGAGGGACCATTACAGCTGCTCCACTGAGGGCCCAGCCACCGTTTTCCTAAAGAGCCCTAAGTACCATCATGTATGAGAAACAGTGTCCAAAATTCTGGTTAAACAGTATTATGGTATATTGAAACCAGGAACCATTTTTTTGGTATAAGAGTCATGGGGACTCTTATACATGATTTTTGTGTAAGAGTCACGGGGAGGCCAGGCCATCCCCACAGGGGGCTGTGAAAGGCAGTGAGGAACAGTGGGCCCAGGAAGTGGACGGACCTTAGTTTGAACACTGGCCCCTTCGCTTACCAGCCGTGGGGTCTTCCTCAAGGTATCATGTATATTTGAATTTCATATATATTTCTTAACTTCAGTTTTCCCATCTGTGAAGTGGGGATAATAATAATCTACCCAAGGTTAATTTATTTTTTATTATCATTATTTTAGGTAGGGCATCAGAGAGAGACAGACAGTTTTCATGAAAAGCTTCCTAATTCAGAATCCAACAGATCCTGATTCAGACCTCACATTGGATGGTTAATAACTGTGGGTCTGGGGCAGGTCTCTTCAGTTTCTTCATCTGCAAAATGAGATGATAATGCCTACCTTGCAGGGAAAATTAACTATGGTGAATGTCAAATGTTTGGCGTGGAGCAGAGGCTCAGCAGATGTTGGCTCTGATTAGTGTTTTCTGCGTACCAAAGCTGCTGAACTATTTCCCTAGAAGCTTAGACCAACTTCCTGAGTACCTTCCAGGCTCATGGATTTTAACTTTTTTTTTTTCTTTTTTAAGTAGCACGTACAATGAAAGCTACAGCAGTATCACCAGAAAAATACACATTCCCCAAACAAATGTGGATACAATTACAGGGGATTCATAGGCACTCACCCGCCGCCCCCAGAATAAGATTCTCCAGTTCAGACCCAAGAGTTTAAAAATGTATGACAATCCAAATGGAATAGTGATCGCTTAGTATCCTAGTATTCCCGTCGCAACTTTCCCAGTATCGCTAAAATGGAATTGTTTACCAAAAAACTCACTTGATTCAGAACATTTCAAGAACACACATTTCATTAACGGAGACAAGCTTCTTTTAACAAAACGTATTTGTCAAATGCCTATTATGTGCCTAATAAGGTGGTGGGTGTTATGGGGAACAAAGGCAGCTTAACATGTGGTCCCCTGCCCTCAGCGTTTCCTTCTAATTGGAGAGGCAAGTGAACAAGGCTGCGTGAGCTGTATTAGCGCTATATGCTGATATAATCAAGCACTAAATTGTGTGTGCTTGTGTGGGTGGGCGCACAAGCCTCGCATATCATTCTCTGACCTTGCATTGTACACAAATCATTAGCGTCAAACTGGAGTTGCCCACTGCTCCCCCGCCCCGTATCTTTACTTGGCCGACTTCCATCACAGCCGCTCCCTCTGTGTCTGAAACACGTTTTAGAAATGAGGGGATGAAATAACACACTGAGGAAGGGAGGAAGATCCGCAAAGAAAAAAGGGGTCACCTGTCTGTCTGTGGTTACCATTGCACGCAGCTTCCATGTTGGAAAGGGGCTGACCCAGGAGGACCCAGGCTTCGCGAAAACCTCTCAGTGGGACACACGACAGCTTCCCTTCCCCGTTTACAAATGAACTGCAGGGTCTTCTGTCAGGGACTGAATCTGAAGAGGAGAGGAATAGTGCAAGGAAGAAGGCCTGTCCGGCAGGAAGGGAAATAAACACGTTGAGGTTCCAGACTTTGATAGTCGTCACAGCTGAGATGGCATGGGCCTTGGGCATGGGAGAAGATCTGCAAGAGAATTGTTGGGTGATGAGAAAGAGGCCTGCCCCTAACATTTATGGGCCCAAGACAAGAGTACACAGGTAGACCTACATACCATATGCTTCATATGTATTAGTTCTAGCTAACGGTTAAGTAAAATACGTTCTGTCATCTGACTTTGACAACTGTAACTTCATAGCAACTGGGAAGGCCAGGTTTGAATGCAGAATCGGTACTGCAGCGTGGGTTCCCTGGACCATCTAGTTCTCTTCCCTTCCTTGGCTCTGTGCTGTACCGGGGGGCTTCCCACACTTCTGGGACCTTCTAGCCCACAGCCCCATGCACACCCGCCTTGTCCACTTTGGGGCCTGGAAGTGGACACAGCTGTGTGTCCACCTTCCAGAGCAAAGAGCTCGGAAAGCAGGCTTGAGGCTCTCTGGGCAGGGTATGGGGTATGTGGGGATTCCAGGTATCCAGAACACAGTCTAGAAGGGAAGACATGGGCTCCTCTCGCCTTGGCCCTGCTGACTACCTGCCCTGGTAGGGAGGGGTGGCTGGAGGAAGATCTGATTGGGCCCTCTAAACCTGGGGGTCAGGGCAGGGGCCCCTCAATGCCTGTGTCAAAGGGCAAGACTGAAGAGAAGGAGGAAGACTTAGGGAGGCATGTGTTTAAGTCACAGTCATTAAGGCTGCTCAGTTCATTCGGGGGCAGGGTGGGTGGTAAGTTGGGAGCAGCCAAACAGCTGGAAGAGAGGTTGATGGAAAGAAGAGAGAAGGCCAGACCTGGACCACCTCTAACAAAGACAGGGACTCCATTTATTATCGTGTTTAGTTAGAGAATGAAAAAATCTTCTTTTCCAGAAGCCAAAGGGCTCTATAATTCAGTGACAAGAGATATGAAAGGCAAAAAGAATGATGGGGGCTTCCCTGGTGGCGCAGTGGTTGAGAGTCTGCCTTCCGATGCAGGGGACACGGGTTCGTGCCCCAGTCCGGGAGGATCCCACATGCTGCGGAGCGGCTGGGCCCGTGAGCCATGGCCTCTGAGCCTGCGTGTCCGGAGCCTGTGCTCCACAACGGGAGAAGCCACAACAGTGAGAGGCCTGCGTGCCACAAAAAAAAAAAAAAAAGGAATGATGGTTTTGGAGCTAAGAGCAGAGACTGGGAATGATTTCTCCTCAAGGCCCCTGGCCCCATCTTCCTCCTGCACTTTGTGCCATCTGCCTGCTGTATACTGGCCCCTGAACCCTTTCAGAATGAAGCATTCCACCATATTGTACTCCCCAGAAGAGAACGAAATTGAGGGTTAATTTTGATTCCCCAAGGAGAAAAAAATTACTTTTTAGAATACTGAAAAATAACTTATGGAGATTATTGACTATAAATATTGAAGATTTAGCTAGACAAAGAGAGGATAGTTGCTGTATTTGAAACTGCACTATTTGCAGAATTAAAGAGGAAAAGATATTTTGAAGAAATATACTTTGTGGAATTGGAGAAAGTTCTAATGATACTTATCATTTATCTCCATATCACAAATTCTTTTTTGTGTGTGTGTGTGTGGTACACGGGCCTCTCACTGTTGTGGCCTCTCCCGTTGCGGAGCACAGGCTCTGGATGCGCAGGCTCAGCGGCCATGGCTCACGGGCCCAGCCGCTCTGCGGCATGTGGGATCTTCCCGGACTGGGGCACGAACCTGTGTCCCCAGCATCGGCAGGCAGACTCTCAACCACTGCACCACCAGGGAAGCCCAAATTCTTTTTTTGTTCTATGAATAAAATATTTGAATGATTGAGGAGGGAAGAAAATGAGTAACAAGTTAAGCTTTGTAGCAAAAAAAAAAAAAAAATCAAGATGCAACTTTGTATTACTATTTCCTAGAAGTATTTTTATCCATACTTAGCTTTATTTCTAATCGGGCAGGGAATTTGAGAGGCCTTGGGTCCTTTAACCCCACCTAGCATTGTCCCTTGGCCCCAAAACACGTTGATGGCAACTGTAGGGAAAAAGTAAGTGAACATGGTTGACTTCCAGTATTCAGAAATTTATCATTCAAGATTTTTATTCATCGCAAGTAAAGGCAAAGAACCATGGTATAGGTAATTAATAATTATACTGGAGTATGAATTTGACACCAGTACAAGGAGTAAGCAAGTCAGAGTTTGTGAACGAGCCCACAGTGGCCCAGGATGGCCCAGGGTCTGGATTTTCTTTCCCTCTCTGTGTTTCTGCCTGTCATCTACCTCAAAGTACTGCTCATGAGATGAGAATTTGTTATTATCCATCAGTACTGTTTAGATTTTTACAAATTTGGTTAAGTTCATGTCTGGCATTATGATAATAGTGATGTCACTGACACCTATGGTGGGCAGTTTTTTTTTGCAGCAGATATTATTTTAAAAGCTTTAAAAATTCCTTTGGTCCCATATTGGTCAAATCACTGTGGATCTGAAGGTGTGACCCTAATGAAATATTCAGTTATAGTTGGTTGTATTTTCTGGGGAAATGTATCCACTCTAGTAGTATTTGCAAATTTGGATGTAAGGATGTTTCTGGATGTATTCCCCTTACGTGTCAAGAGTTTGTGGTACAGTGTACAAGAAAAATGTTTGCTCTGATGATATCACAGAAGGTGGAAGAAGGCCCAGATATTAGGAAGTAAACACAAAGGGCAGCATGGGGTGGTCAGGCCAGAGAAACTCAAAGGCACATTTGAGCTGAATATCAAAGGATGTAGAAGTTGGTCAAAGAGAGAAAGGACTCCAGGACAGGGAACTGGATGGTTTAATCCACAGTAGGGTTTGGAGCTGGGGAGATCATATTTGCTGAAGAGATAGGGAAGAGTCAAAATGGGAGGGACATTGGTGCCTAACTTAGTGGTTTCCAAACTTGCTTGTCCATTAGAATGACCTGGGATTTTATGAAATGTCAAAATCAGGCCACATTCCAGACCAGTGAACTCACAGTTTCTGGGGGTGGGATGCAGGCATCAGTAGTTGTCAAAGCTCCCCAGGTGATTCCAATGTTCAGACAAGCCTGGTAACCACTGGCCAAACAAGCTAGGAAGGACTTAATCCTGGAGTACATCAACAGGGGCTTGTGGAAGAAACATGATCATACTCATTTCTGGAAAAAGTAATTCTGTCCACACCCAGAGTGCCCCAAGCAGGGAGTGTCTGGAGGCCACCATCCGGCAGGAGAAGCAAGTGTGCAGGGGCCTGATGGTGGGCTGAAGGGGGAGCCTGCCCTTTGGAGTTTAAGACCTTGATTCAAAGTAAAGACCCTTCGTGACCAAATTTAAATTTTAGTCTATGAACTAAAACTCTTTGAGTTCAGCTTCCCTATCTGGAATAGGAATTTAGAGGCTCTTTTTTGCTTGATTGTTGTAAGGCTTGTGAAATAATATATATGTAAAACACCTGACAGATTGTGTGACATTGGACAGACATTCATACATATTAGTACCCTTAACCCAGTGGAATAGTGATGGCGAGGCTATTTTGTGATAGGTTGGTTGGAATTTTGATGGTAGGAAAAAGCTGAAGGGACAGGAGGAAGATCTGTAAGGAGAAGCCAAGGCTGCCTAAGGTTTCTAGCATGGGAGAGTGCAGAAAATCCTACAGCGAGAAAGCACCCAGGGACAGGAGAACCAGCCGGGAATAAGCCTTTGGGAACACCAGTATTTAAGGATTAGGCAAGTAAGGAGGAAACAAAAGGAGGAAAAGAGAAAGAAGTAGCTGGGAGTCTGGGAGCTGTGAGGACAGCCAGGCAGGAGTGATGTCGTGGGGTTGAGGGTGGCCACCAGGCAACACTACAGAGAGGTCAGGAGGTCAATGGCTGGAAAAGGACAGATGAACTGCACGGTGCTCCCAAGTCTGCCGGGGATCAGTGGGGCTTCGTCTTTAGTTCCGACAGTTTTTTACACATATATGTATATTCTGTGTGTTTCTGTATGTATAGGTAGGTATATATGTGTAGGCACGTTCACAAGGCATAATTGGATGCCCTGTGTGTGTGATCTGTGCTCACAGCCTGAGCTGGAGCCAGAGCTCAGAAGATGGATGAAGTGGTACCTGACCCAGTCCCGATGGAGTGGGTGCAGGACAGCGGCCAGAGTGAACAAATGAGCCTGGCTCTCCTCGGGTTTCAACAAGATAAAGGCAGTGGATCTGTCACACTTTATTTTGTGGGAGAGCAATGGTTGGTTTGATTAGGACCCGAGAAAAAGACAAGAAAGGGAAGATTAAAGGACCGTGTGTTAGCAGCATCTGCTCAGCCAGGATTCGTCCTTGGAAATTCCCTGCTTGTTTCCATGAGATCCACGCATAGGAAATCCTCTTTGGGAACTTTCTGGAATATGGCCACGAGAAACCCCTCTCCCAGATGCTTTTCAGAGAATCCACGAAACCATCTGCAGAAGAACATTCTTTGGAAGCAGAGGGATAAACCTGAAGCGAGTCTGTTCCTGATGCTGGTAGGAAACGAGTCCATCCTCCTTTCTCAGGCGCCGGGGACCCGCTCAGACTCCCACCGGCAACGACCCTCCGCTTCTGCGGCCTGAGAATTAGTGGTTCCAGCAACTCAGGCCGTGGGTGTTGAAACGTCTTCGTTGACAAAGGAAAATCCTCCTGATGAGACGTCCATTTTACACCTTAAGAACAGACTGAGGGCCTCTCTCCGGAGGCCTTGTGGAGGCAGCGTGCGGCCGTGAACCTGTGCCTGGCTGACCTTGAACTCTGGGCGCTGCTCTCCGGCTCCACCGCTGCTTGTCTGCAGAGGCCGCGCTGCCACGGCCGCTGGCTCCCAGCCAACCGGGGACTAAGGCAGCCCCGCCCAGGGCGACCCGGGGCTCCTCTGACTTTGGCTCGGGGGCTCCCCAGAAGGCGGGGCTAAGACCCCACCCACTGACCGTCCCCCTCTCGCCTTCCCTTGGGGTAGCCTCGCAGCACGATCTGACAGCCTCTCTTTCCATTTTCTCTCACACGAGTGTTTTCCTTCTAAAAAAAAAAAGAGAGATCTTGGCACCTTTACTACTGTCTTGGTGTCTACTTCTTGGAAGACCTGGACCAACGCACAGTGTATTTAAGAGGATAAGTGTTCAACAATGCTGGAGTCAAGCTTTAGGGCTCTGCTAATTATAAGCAAGGTAATTAACATCTCTCTGCCTCAGTTTACTTATCTGTAAATCGGGAATCATTTTACTATATTTTTCATAAAGTTCTTGTGACCATTAAATGAGAGAGTGCATGTCAATCAGTTAACACTGTTCCTGACACTTATTAAGTACCAATTGCTTGTTATTATTTTGGAAGTTAACACTATTCTCAGGGCTCTTTATTCCAATGAACTTCAAGGTAGTTTATATAATATAGAGTAGAAACTCTGATAACGTTGACGTCAGGAGACAAGACTTTTCAAGATAAAATCCGAGCTGTTCTTCCTGTGAGTGCAGATCTGGGGACCTGATTTGGCCTACCGTATTAGCAGATCCATGGCACGCTGAGATGGATGGTGGTTTGTAAGGTCTCGGGCTGCCCTCTGATATCGTGGTGCTATTATGTTTTGAGAGCTGGGGTAAGAATAATGCATGACGGCATCCTCAGAGGTGAGGGGTATGCCTCAAACTTCTCTTTATTTTTACTCTAGCTCCTAGATTCCCCTCTTGTCATGGTGGACAGATAACTTCTCATTATGGCTTTATTACAGATGACATGACTTCTGATCCAGTGTGATAAATTCAATCGTAAATGTGGTTCATCTTCTAAAATTCTCAGTGTCCCGTTAGATCCCCTTTCTCCAAAGCATTATATCCTGGATCTGTTCACCACTGTTTCTGGCTTGTGAAAAGCACAGAATAGCCAACAGAACAAGGCTGGAATGATGTCAGAACAGTCAGTGGTAGAGAAACTGTTTGCCTATTATCCTAGAACTGCAGGCAGTCCATATGCCACCCCCTTGAACCTTTCCTCGGGCTTCATATTTCAGAACACAGTACTTCTTTCAACGATTTCTACTGAGTATTAAACTAGCTGTGTGGGATGCAAAGAAATATGTGACAAGCATTCAAGGAGCTTACAATGAATTCATTTTTTAAATAAAGTCTCATTTGACCAAATGGAATAATTTCCACTGGCACTGCAAAAAAAAAAAAGGAGCCAAGAGTCATTAGGCAGCCCAGCCATTGTTCTGTCCTGGTCAAAATTTTATGAATGACTTGGATAAAGTTATAAAGGGCACGTTTATCGAGTTGGACATGGCATGGGCTGGGAGAAATGATGAATACAGAACACTGAAGGAAAGAATGGAGGTCTAAAAAGAGCTTCACAATTTGGAAAGTTGGACAGAATCTATCAAAGTATATCAGGAATCAATGGAAGGCTTGCCAGTTACCGTGTGACTTTAAACAAGTTATGCAACCTCTCTACGTCTTTGGGCCCTTAGGTGTAAAATAGGAAGTATGGCAGCCCCTACACATAGGCTCATTTTCAGAATTGAACTCAATGCATGTAAAGTGCTTACCATGCCTGTCCCATCATAGATGCTCAGTACATGTGATGAATACTCCTTTTGGTCTGCAGCTGCCTGATGGGAGTGTATGGTAGCCCCAAAAATGGTGGGGATGTTTCACTGTCACTGGTGCTTGTCAAACCATATTATGTGACATATGTCCAGTCAATAAGAAGGAGATAGAAAAAGTGGATTGAGTTCAGAGAAAAGTAGCAACAGTAGTGAGAAAGTTTAAAGTCATAAGACAAAAGGTTAAAAGAACAAAGTATATTTAGCCTGTAGCAGAGAAGGCTTGAGTAGTACATAATAGCATTTTCTAATATTTGAAAGGTTCTCATATTGTAGATGGTTGAGATTTATTCTCTCCCCAGGGGCCAAAGGTAGATATTTCAGAAAGACAAATTTTAGCTCAATCTAAGGAAGAATTTGCTAATAATCAGAGCTGCTCGAGGAGGGTAAGAACTGCTTCAGGAAGAAATGAGGTCCTTGTCACGAGAGGCGATGATAGGCCAGATGGCCACTTGATGGGTGGACTTGGTGACCTGTAATGTCCGATCTCTGAAATTCTGTGATTTTGAGAATAAACAGGGCTATTTTAGTCAAGACAATAGACCAGAAAAATTATCATCAAGATATTGATTTTTTTTGTACGCCAAAGGAGAAGCTCCAAGACCATCAGATCGGCATCTGATGGTGGCAATTCTCCTTTCATGCTCACTGGATGGGGGAGGGCTGGGGGCAGTGAGGTCTGGAACCTCCATCGTGTTCCAGAGCGAGCACTCCCGCCTCGCCTGTCCTCCTGGCTTTGTTGGCTGTACATGAGCCCACTAGCTCAAAAACAGACCTTCCCCTTGGCTGGACGCATGCAGCCAAATAAAGAGTAGCACAACAGACTGCTTACTGTTTATCTTTCTTTTTTTTTTTTTTTTGCGGTACGCGGGCCTCTCACTGTTGTGGCCTCTCCCGTTGCGGAGCACAGGCTCCGGACGCGCAGGCTCAGCGGCCATGGCTCACGGGCCCAGCCGCTCCGCGGCATGTGGGATCCTCCCAGACCGGGGCACGAACCCGTGTCCCGTGCATCGGCAGGCGGACTCTCAACCACTGCGCCACCAGGGAAGCCCCCTGTTTATCTTTCTTAATCTCCTTTAAACCTCTTCCTGCCTCAGCCAGCAGTAAACCCATCCCAGAGGTTAAGTCGACTCCCACTCCTCTTTCTTTTTGGTGTTTAATGTCACTGATAATTGTGTTTCCTGTTTGCTTTGGGTTCACTTTATTGTTTAAAATTACAAAACTTCATTATGGCTGTGCTAATTAATTATCTTTTTTTATGTCGTATTTTCATGACTTTTTCCTATTTGGATTTTCCTTCCTATTTCCACTACTCGAATTTAAAATTTGGAACCACATGGGTACTCATAGACAGTTTTGCCTCCCCTTGGTGTATATATATTATTGTCTTGAAGACCTGTTACTGTTACAAAATAGCATATACATACAGTTCATTAGTCACAGTCTCCTGAGAGCTACAAGTAATGTTCTTCAATAATAGCAAAGGTTATAATAGTTGATTTACTTTCTTTTGGTGAAGGGGATGGGCCACCAGCGCTCCCCAGTACTCTTCCCAGAATCGCACAGTTTAAAGGTGAAAGATGGCCATTTTTCTTAAAGGTACAGGCTTCTCCTGACTTATGTGTAGCCTGAGTTCAGACTCCAGCACTTCATGGAACTTTGACAAGAGGCTTTACTCCAGCCTCAAATGCCTGGGTATAAAGACATCAGGATGAAGCCATTCATTTGCGTTCTGATACCTGGCATTTGACTCTGAGCACTGCCTGCTCATTCTGCTTCCCCCATATCATTCTATCCAGAGAACTTCTGGAAGCTGGAAGAGAGAGTTAAGGTCAGTCACTGCTTGTATCCATCCAGTCCCCCTACGTTGCAGGTCCTCGTAACTGTCCTTTTTCCAACAGGGGAATCTTTCTCCTGACCGCTGTCCTCTGCCCCATTTGACTTTGACTTCATAAGTTGTAAAAGCTGTATTCCTCCTTTTGCTTCAGAATATTCTTTGACTACACAGGCAGGTACCCAGTTCACGCTCACACTTTCCATAAGGTATCTATCTGTTCCCTATGGGCTTTTCTCTCCATTCATTCCATATATATTGAATCCCTCCCAAGTGTCTCACTCTGTAAGAACAGGGGAGATAAAAAACATTGGCATGCCCTCAAGGAGCTTGTGGTACATAGGAGGGGAGATAGTTGGTTGCAGTGTAGCGTGAATAAGCTGGGGTACTGGCAAAGGCAGGTGCATGTGGAGTCGGAGGAAGGATGCACATCTAGACAAAGGCGAAGGAGTCAGTGTGTGAGCCAGGTGCCCTGAAAGAAGTGAGACCTTATCAGTTTTCAAGGGGAGTGGGAGTTTTTCAGAGCCAACATTTGGAACAGAACAATTTTTCTAAGGAATTTTTATGAGGAAGCCTGTAATGGTTTCCCCATAATGAGTTTATTTTGTTCTCCTGTAGACTTATGAAATGTTTTGCTGCCCTGTGAAAATTAAAACTTAGAAAGAAGGGGTTTGTAATACAGTCTCCACAGACCTGAACTAGTCTCATGCTCTCCAAACAGTATCAAACCTCTGATGCCCGTAATAAAGATGAGATAATGTATAGAAAAGCATTTCATAAAGTAAAGGGAGCTATAACAATGTAAGGTTTTCCATTTAGGATTATCAAACAACCTTTTTGGACTATTTTCCACTCCTTATAAATTCCCTGGTGATTTTAAATCTGAAGAACTGAAATCCTTTGGAAATAGGAAGCAAAGAACATTATGCAATGTGGCTATGCCACTAGGGTGATAAGTCTAGTACATGTGTTGAAAAACATGGAGAAAGATAGAGGGCTGCTGCTTTTTACAGTTGCTTCAACCGTACACATCCCTGAAGCCATTTTATTTGGACAATTTCTTTTTTCTCTAACATATACATTGATAAACTTTTTATTCTGATACTGGTTCATCTCTTTGCATGAAACTTTTTTTTATCTTGCGGCGGCTTCATTCCCTCAGACCTCCAAAGGTGTCAGACCCCGAGATTTATGAGCCACCAGCATGTAGCACAAGACGAAGTTCACATTCAAATAGGGTGAGAACAGGATTGCTTACCATATGACAACTGCTCCATTGACACCCCATTCATCCTCTGGTGAATCTTCTAGAAACCTCAGACATCTAAACAGATCCAACTCTAGGGATAAGAGACAGAGTTTAAGACACAGAGTAACCCTCAGGACCAAGTCCGTTGACTGGGCGTTGAAAGTAGACAGAGGTTAGTGATTAAACAAGCTTGATTTCCCTTTCTCCAGGGTGAGAGCACATAGATGATTTAGAAAATGGAGGGAAGCTGGGAGGGGAGATTGAGAAGCTTCAGAGTGAGCCTTACGACGGGTATCTAAGGTTCAGATTCCAGAACCAGGCTGAGGCCATCAACAGAGGAGGTCATCCCTCCAGTGGAGTTGGTCTGACAGCTACTGTGCTGAGAGCCCTAGATGACCAGAGTGCCCGACATCATGTCCTGCAGCAAAGGGCCAGCCTCAATCCCTAAACAGCACTAGGCTCTGAGAGATGATCTTGAGCCTGGATCAAGAGATCCCCTGCGCTAGGGGCTTTGTGACCGCCTGGAGGGGTGGGATAGGGAGGGTGGGAGGGAGGGAGACGCGAGAGGAAAGAGATATGGGAACATATGTATATGTATAACGGATTCACTTTGTTATAAAGCAGAAACTAACACAACATTGTAAAGCAATTATACTCCAGTAAAGATGAAAAAAAAAAAAAAAAAAAAGAGATTCCCCTGCCCTGGAGACCATGGCTTTGCTCTCTGTTGTTGCCACCAAATCCGAATCAGCATTGAGTGGATCATCTGCAGCCTGGGGTCATCCGTGAAACACAGAACATTGAGAAATGCTGTGTGTGCTACTCTGCCATTTAACATCATCGATTCTATAGACCTAGAAGGGCCCTCAGAACCCATCAACAGATGACCATCCCTGGGGCACAGTGGACCTCAGAATCAACATAGGATGTGGAGGAAAATGTACTGGAACATCAGCAAAAGGATTTGGTGTGTAGTCCATATTTTGCCATTAATCTGAACCTTGTGAATTTGGGCAAGCCACTATACGTCTCCGGCCCTCAGTTTTCTTGCTGGGAACTGAAGAAGCTGAATTCGTAGCAAAAACAGCTGACATTTTTAGAACACTTACGATTTGCCAGGCACTGAGGTGAACGCTTTATAGACAACAGAGTTAATTCTCAAACAACCCATGAGATTATTTTCCTCCATTTTTAAATTTATTTATTTTATTTATTTTTGGCTGCGTTGGGTCTTTGTTGCCGCGTGGGCTTTTCTCCAGTTGCGGTGTGCAGGCTTCTCTTGTTGCGGAACACGGGCTCTAGGTGCATGGGCTTCAGTAGTTGTGGTTCGCGGGCCCTAGAGCGCAGGCTTAGTAGTTGTGGCGCACGGGCTTAGGTGCTCCGTGGCATGTGGGATCTTCCTGGACCAGGGCTTGAACCCGTGTCCCCTGCATTGGCAGGCGGACTCCCAACCACTGCGCCACCAGGGAAGCCCTATTTTCCTCCATTTTTAAGTGAGGACATGGAAGGGATAAGGAACTTACCCAGGGTCTCATAGCTGGTAACAGGCAGAGAGGGTATTTGAACCACGTCCAGCTCCCTTAACCTTGGGGGGTACTGAAGTTTCTTCCCCCTTTCACATCCTCCAGTTTTCTGACTAGGGTGTCTAAAGACCTTAGCAAGGGAGTTAACACTGAGGGGTTTATCACCAGCTTCGCTGCTCTCCTCGGCACAGAGGTGATCAGAGATCATTTGCCTTCTGAAGAGCCTTTTGTGTTCCTGTCACCCAGTCTTTAAAACCCTACCCCCTGGTGACCTCCAAGCCGCCCCCATAATGCCCAAAGCATCCTTCCAGCTTTGCTCCCTCATCACACTCAGCAAATACACCTGCAGGCCCCCACCTGCTCCTCTTTCACTCTGTTTATTCAAGAATGTAAAGACTATGTATTCTGGATCTGGAATATACGGGCATCCTTGGCAAGGTTTGTTGGTTTATTCTTTACCATTTTCAAAGGGGGAACATACTGTTATTATAAAGAAAGAAGGAACTTTTTTGATGGTACCATTTGAAATTGATGAAACTTTAAGTGGATTAGAAGCCTGTCCTTCGTCTGTGTGCATAGGTAGAAGCAGAAATGAGGGCGCACAGTGCCCTGATGCATAGGTGCTGGCTGAGTGCAGGGCTGTAATGGAATTGCTTCGTGCTTCTGGGCAGTTTTTTGTCCTAGTCTTCCAGTGCCGTCAATTCTTCATCTGTAACACAAGAAGACAGTGATAATGTGTGTACTGTGCGTTCCCACTTACAGGTTATTTTCACATATGTTACTTCTCTTAATTCTGACCTGCAAGGACAAGTATTTTATAAATAAGGAAACTGAGGCCCATAGAGGGTTCAAGACTTGGCCAAGATCATCCAACTCGTAAAGAGCAGAGCCGGGAGGCAAACCTCATGTGCTCTTTCTATTTCACAATAGCCAAGTCTGTACGAAAGGCAGAGACAATTAACCAGAATGCTTCTCATGCACTTTGGCAAAGGTGAAGTTCCGGGAATGGATCACTACAAGTCCAGAGCCGGGAAGAGTGCCATTCAACTAAAGGTACATAGCCTCTGAATCTTCGTGAACACTGGGAATAAAATCAAGCTGTTGATGATAGGTTTCACACATCTTTAGACCCGGGATGGTTTCTATATCTTTTATGGTTTACTCTGTGACTATGACACGGGCACAGGTTGATTTGCAGAGAAGTTAAAAAAAAAGCTTGAAACTTCCCCCTAAAACTAATTATGCCTTACGAAGTTTTCATCAAGCTTTGTTCAATAACACAGGGATGATATACTTGATTAAATGATCTTTAGCAGTACACAACAAGTGTCCCAAAATGTGCTTTCAATAATTCCAAAACTTGCACCTCCTTTGAGCCTGATTCCCATAGGTGGTGAATCTATGAATCTCTTACTTGCTATAGTTAGTATAGCCTGTGATGTAGCTGGTGGAACCAGGATGAAGATTGCTATGTTGCCAGCCCAGCTCACAATTCGAGTCCTGAGGTCATCAGGCTCTTAGAACCCCTTTCTTTGTTAGGGAGAGACCAGGTACAGACTTAGAAGGGTGGCTTTCACTTCTCTACTTCCTACTAGCGACTCCTCAGCTATTCACTCAAGAAGTCGTAAGGTCAGTTTCACACAGGAGCGGCCCTTCACCCTCCTCGCATGATCAGCTGTTCACAAGTAGCCATTGTTTTAACGTGAGAAAGCCGAAATGAGCAGTCAACAAACATGACCGAAATGATCACAGTCTACAAACCTGACCATGCTTTCCTATTTTCCTTTGCACTCTCAAGAGAAGTCCTGAAGCCACATACTCAAAATCCACTTTCTGCATAAGGGCCTGGGTCGGTCTGCCCACCCAACTTAGTTCAGTTATTCTTTCTATCAGCCCCATATTGCCCAGAATGAACGTGGGCCCTCTATATGGAAAAAGGGAATAATGAACTATTTATATATAGGCGGTCAGCAGTTGAGAAGAGAAAAAGCCTGAAGGTATTCTATACTCTAAAACAATTTGGTCGCCCTTTCATTGCTCTTTCTCTTCCATATTTCTCCCCAAGCTCCAGCATTTACAGCCTTGGGCACTGGCAATATAAATCGTATTTTCAGAGTGAAAGGAAGTTGTCTTTCTTTTGAGGAGTCTCAGAAAGCCCTGGAGAAGAAGAAAGGAGTCCATATTAAGTCTGTGAAACGAAACATGCCAGCCAATAGCAGACCTAGACCATACATAAACAGCATCCCCAAAAGTTGGATTGCCATAATTGTGATGCTCTGTATCTGAGAAGAGGTTGGCCTTCAGTTTCCGGTTCTGGTTAGCTATCAGAACCCCACTGGGTAGTCTGCAAGGTTATAGAGCCATTGGTACCTTCAGAAAGAAGGCACCTAAGAGTACGGTATCTGAAAGGAGAATGTAATTAGAGAAAGTTCTGGAACTTAAGTCATTCAAAGAGTGAATGTTAAAAATCCAAAGAAATTTCATCTAAAACTACCATAATTTGCCACTTTTCTGGCAAGAGGCTCTCAAAAGATGAGCAACCTTCTAGGGTCGACCATTGTCTACATTTTGGTAGAATGCTCTCTCTTTACTTCCTTTCATCCTGCAAGTAGTCCTGTCTGTCTTAACACGGGTGTATATGTACAGCAAGAGCTTTATTCAACAGTCCTTTTGGAAGCAAAGAAAATGTATGTGGTTGAGGTTTGCACCAAAGCTAGATGTTGACAACACAACCTAGATTATCTTGTGGGCTCGTGGAAAACCCTGGGCAATTCCATCTAATTTTTCATCCAAACTAGGACACTTTTGAGAGTGAAAAGGGGCAGTCACCAAACGGGTCACCAGGACAATGCTGTAAGCCAGAGAGGTCCTGAGCAAATCAGGAAATACCATCATCGTAATTTTGCATGGTCAGGTTAACTGGAAGAGGAGAGAGGGCTAAGACAGTAATGACGGCTTGAAACTATCTTTTAGGATTTTGTCTTGCCATTGTTTAAATGTTTTCTTTTACATAGAATCATATAGAAGCTTAGATTTCATAAAATACTACTCGCTCTTGTTTCTTTTGTTCTGATACAGCTACAGGTCAACTAGCTACAAATGCACAAGGTCTAGAAAGAAAACAAAAACGAAAAAAGCCAGTGATTCTAAATAAATTAGATTTTAGTCAAGTGAGAATTTTAAGCAAACTGAAAAGATACGGTCTACAAAACCAGGAGTTCTGTTCCCCTGTAAACCTCATAGAAGTCATGGAACACGAGGTTTTTTATATAGTGAAAATGTCCATGTGTAATTTTGTTTCTAGTAAGCATCCTGAACCATGTTTTCCTATGAGATGGTTTCCTCTATAACTTCTCTAAGTAACAAATACTTATTTAAAATATTAACAATTATAGAAAAATAACTTTTCAGAATTTTATTTAAAATTTCAAAGAAACGAACTGAACCGCAAACAGACTGTAAAGGGATATTTTGATAGGATGGAACAAACATGACACATTAAAAGCTGAGCGGTTAAGTGACAGTGGATCTCATTTGGGTTGGTAACTAGTCTGTACTTCATGATTTTGTTGCCACCAAGCTCAGTATTGTTAGGACGCAAGTGATTTTCAGACTCAAAATTTTAAACTACTCTTTCCAGTGACGCTGGTTTTGCCTTCACCGTTTCCCATCCCTGCTGCTTCTCCTTCTTCTTCTGGTTAAAATCCTTGTTTAACCTCTTAACTGGGGGGAGCCGGACACAGGTATACAGTTTAACCCACCTATCAACAGTGAGGTCAGACCTTGTCTTTTTTTTCCCCCATGTTTCTTGTAGGCGCAGGATCTGGGCCCTCCTTTCAATGTATTTGCTCTAATTCTTTTCTACAGGAAGTTTCTAGGGACCAATCAGAGCCAAGCGGTTGATACAGTCTTCCTTTTAACCAGTTAGTCACTGGTCTGAGAGCTAATGGAATCCTATTACAGAATGACAAGCCTGAGTATTTGCTCGCATACACAGAGCAGGTCAAGCGTGTCTGGTTTTGTCGTCTCCGATTCCTGTGTTTGTTCATTATTTTTCCCTTTTCCTGTGATCAGGATAGTCATCTATGCTATCAAATGGGTGTCCATTTGGAAAAAGATGGTATGCATGTACAGTGCAAGAAACAATGAGATTTAATGGTGTTTAAATATGTATGTGAGGAAGATTTCCAGAAAAGGAAAACAGTAAAAAGGGAGCGGAGATATTGCTGAACAGGAAGAAGAGAGACATAAGAAAGAAACAGGGGTTCATCCTAGCAGATTGAAACCACGGGCATTTTTCAGTTCAGCTAATTTTTCTCAGTTGTTTGTAGTCTCAGCCACAAACAATGGCCAAAGAATACATTTGATTTAATTTCATCTCAGAAAATGTGTCCCTCCAGATCGCTGTATCCTCTCTATTGAATTTCCTCTAAAAATTGACTTGCATTTTCTCTATACTTAGAGGAAAATTAGGTCTTATTTCCCACTTATTTCATAGCTAAAACTTAGACAAAACTTACTCTCTTCTCTTCTTTTGTGTTTATTTTTGTAACCTATAAGTGCATATTTCTCCATGAAGAATTTTTTTCATTGGTCAAAATTTTATTATAATCTTGTTATGTTTCTTAGCATGGGATTTTTAAGTTCTCTTTTGTCTTATTAAAAAAATAATTTGTGTTTATTGTAGAAAATGTTTTCGAAAAATACAGACAAGCAGAAATAAGAAAATTTAAATCACTGAAAAATCACCATGACCCAAAATAACCACTATCAAAATTGCTGGTGTGTTCAGCGGTGTTTTTGTTGTTGTTGTTTTGTTTTTTAATGATTAAAGGGCTATTTTTGAGGGAAGGATTCTACCCATTTCAACACTGTATATTTGCAGACGTGTGTATCTCACACATTAGTGCTGCTGCATCTATAGAATAATTTTTTTAATGACTGGAATATTTAACCAGAAAATACCTGACATATGCAGCTTCTGCTTAGCTTTAACGGTGCCCTGGTGAGAAGCAGCCGTCGACGTGTCATTTCTGTGCACACACACAGACATCCATCCATCATGAATATTTAAAATTTAATCATTAGGTGCAGCAGCAGCGGCGGCAGCGTATTTGTTGCAACTGATCAGCCACTAATGGTTTAAAAACTTAGAAATTGGGGGCTGCTTTTGTCAATTGAAGGAGATTATTCCAAGCCACTGAAGCTCCTTGTCAGAATGGAGAAGTGTATTAAAAGAGATGGGATTGCACACCCCAGGGTCGCTAACAATATATAATTCACTAAGCGCACATGCTTAAGAGAAAAATAACTCAAACGGATGAAACTGGAGATCCCTAAAATAGTCTTCTGTCCAAATCAAACATACAAACAAACAAACAAATATTCCCAATTCTGTTTCTTCCTGAGTCCCACGTAGACAGAAGTTTCTGCTTATGAGGGCCCCTGGGCTTGGTAACCTAGGTTTGGCACTTTGCTCATTCATACCTCCAGATTAACTTTCCTTTTCAAGCGAGTCTTTCACAACAATAGAAGCAGCAGTGTATTCCGTTGTTACAATAATCAGGTGAAGTCTGTTTTCTTTCATTACCGGGGGCTTGGTGATCAGCGACTAGGCATGATTGGAAAGTTTTTTTGTTTTTTTTTTTGCGGTACGCGGGCCTCCCACTGTTGTGGCCTCTCCCGTTGAGGAGCACAGGCTCCCGACGCGCAGGCTCAGCGGCCATGGCTCACGGGCCCAGCGGCCCCGCGGCCTGTGGGATCTTCCTGGACCGGGGCACGAACCCCTGTCCCCTGCATCGGCAGGCGGACTCTCAACCACTGCGCCACCAGGGAAGCCCTGGAAAGTATTTTTGAAGATTCTATTTTCTGTGCTTAATTTGAACAGTTCACCAGTACTGTCCACTTGCTAGCGATAGCCACAGCACTTTTTTTTTAATCATTCCCAATTCTTTAAATCAGATTTAGAAAGCTTCGTAGAGAGGCCCAGAAAAAGTGTTCTAGCTTACCAAACACTTCCTTATAACCTGAGCTGTCAGAAGTCCTTGAGAGAAAATGACAGGATCAGGTATGCGTGGAAACACATTTAAAACAAGCGTTCTGAAATTCCTTATGACTCTTGCAGGAACCACTTTAAAAATGTTTTTATGATTTGCTCCACAGATTGAATCAATGAGTGATCGTGTTCTTTGCACACTGCCCTCAGCTTCCCAACTTCCCACACTCACCCGGACTAACCGTGACCTGTGCTTAACCCAGAAGAAAAGGGCAGTATGTGTGGTTTTTTAATGTTCTAATTTTACACAACCTGAACAATGGAGAAAGGAGACTGAGAAAGAGAAGAGAGAGGGAAGTCCCATTTCCCTATGGCTGGCCTGCCTAGATTCAGAAAATACTAGGTGTGAACTGTGAAAAAATCTTATTGAATGATGTGAGAAAAAGCAGATCTATCCAGTCTCATGATACTGTTCTGGGCTCCCTCCGCACTGCCGCTTTGCTCTCAAAGAGCTGTTACATGGATCAGTAGCTTCCCAGGGAAACCACACAGTTTTCCTCCAGAATATCAAAATGAATCACCTTGATTTTCTAAATTACAGGATATCCTGAGAAAGCCACGCAAAAGGTATTTTTAAGTATAGGGAAGAAGCAAAAATGTTTAAAATGGAGCTGTTTTAAGGACTGTAACTCTAGACAAAAGCTCTGTCTGCCGCCAAAAGTCATCAACGAATGACTCTTTGAAAGTACATCTTTGAATATAAAATAATACTTAAACTATTATGCACAGATCATTTATTTCTTAAACTCTTCCCCTCATAGACAGAAATGCTTAGTTTGGTGAGAGAATCTGGCTAGTAAAATAAAAATAAGGTGCAGTGCTAGCTTGTTATCATCGATAGCTTAGCGATAGCTTATAATCTATAGCTTCCAGCAATCTGCAGGAAGGGAAATTAAGGCACAAAATAATCCAGGGAAGATTGCATAAAAATTCAGCCACAAAGTTGGGGAGAAAGCATTCCAGCTCCTGATTTTTGTTTTTGAATTGTATTTTATTTATTTTTTTATACAGTTCTTATTAGTTATCCATTTTATACGTATTAGTGTATATATGTCAATCCCAGTCTCCCAATTCAGCTGCTGATTTTTTTTTTGTCACTGTCAAGCTGTCACAAATAACTGCAAAAAAGTCTGCTTGGGGCATTTCAGACTCTGAATTCTCTGTTTATAGGGATGTTAGGATTTCCTCCCACTCCTAAAGATATATTCTAGACTTAAGGGTTAGAGATCAGCATTACCCTGATAAACCTTACTCTGACTCAAGATTTACTTAACCAACTGTAATTTTACTACTGCCCGGATTCAATCTGTTGAGCAAATAAAAATCACTTTCAGAATGACCTACCTATGTATTTATTCAGTTTGCATTTTAGAATGATAATGTTGGGCATAGGAGATGGTGGTGTCAATGAAACTATTATATACCACTTACCATAGTTTTTTTAGAAATGGGACTACAAAAGAGAAAATAAGAAATCACAGCGTATGTGAAAATAAGAAATCACATCACAAATGCTTTCGTTCAGATGAGCATCTACTTCAAATCCAAAAACACTGAGTTAAGTAAAATTGTAGTCAAAGTGGTTTCCTGCTTCCTTTCGGTCTCAAGCCAGTCTAATTGCTGATATCACTTACTCTGTGAGACCTTGGTGCAGTCATGAAGAGGATATAGACATAAATTGAAACTTTCTGATGTCTCTGTCTTCAGAAATGAACTTGCCATGCAGCAGAATGTGATTTCTTTGCTCTTATTTAGTTTTTCTAACTTCAGTTCCTATCTGGGTATTTCTGCCTATTTGACCTGATTCAGACACCTCGACCTTGGATAAAGACACTCCCTCTTGGCAGAAGGGATAAATGAGGAGTTTGGGATTCACATATACACACTACTATATATAAAATAGACAAACAACAAGGACCTACTGTATAGCACAGGGAACTATGCTCAATATTTTGTAATAACCTATAAGGGAAAAGAATCTGAAAAAGAACATATATATATATATATATATATATATATGTATGTATGTATAACTGAATCGCTTTGCTGTACACCTGAAACTAACACAACATTGTAAATCAACTATACTTCAAAAAGAAGACACTCATTCTTAATTTATGTCTTTTCCCATTTCTGTGTTGGCGTACCCCTGTATGTATGTACTCTGTCTCATACAGCCATATGTCCAATTCCTTCTCCATTTCTCACCCTCCCCACTTCTCCCCTTCCATCTTCTTAACTTCTTTGTTCTTTATATTTTAATTTTATTGGAGTATAGTTGATTTACAATGTTGTGTTAGTTTCAGGTGTCCAGCAAAGTGATTCAGTTTTACATATACATATATTTATTCTTTTTTAGATTCTTTTCTCATGTAGGTTATCACAGAATATTGAGTAGAGTTCCCTTTGCCATACAGTAGGTCCTTGCTGGTTATCTATCTTATATATAGTAGTGTGTGTCTGTTCATCCCAAGCTCCTGATTTATCCCCCTCCCCCGCCATGCTTCCCCTTTGGTAACCATAAGTTTGTTTTCAATATCTGTAAGACTGTTTCTGTTTTATAAATAAGTTCATTTGTATCTTTTTTTAAAAATTAGATTCCACATATGATTGATATCATATGATATTTGTCTTTCTTTGTCTGACTTACTTCACTTGGTGTGATAATGTCTAGGTCCATCCATGTTGCTACAAATGGCATTATTTCATTCTTTTTTATGGCTTAATAGTATTCCATTGTCTATATGTACCACATCTTTATCCATTCCTCTGTTGATGGACATTTAAGTTGCTTCCATGTCTTGGCTATTGTAAATAGTGCTGCAATGAACATTGGGGTGCATGTATCCTTTTGGATTATGGTTTTCTCCAGATATATGACCAGGAGTGGGATTGCTGGATGGGTCGTATGGTAGTTCTATTTTAAATTTTTTAAGGAACTTCCATACTGTTCTCCATAGTGGTTGTACCAATTTACATTCCCACCAACAGTGTAGGAGGGTTCCCTTTTCTCCACACCCTCTCCAGCATTTATCGTTTGTAGACTTTTTGATGACAGCCATTCTGACCGGTGTGAGGTGATACCTCACTGTAGTTTTGTGGGGGGTTTTAGTATTTATTTATTTATTTGGCTGAGTCGGGTCTTAGTTGAGGCACAAGCGACCTTGGTTGCGGCATGCGGGATCTTTTGGTGTGGCACACGGACTTCTCTCTAGTTGTGAGACGTGGGCTCCAGAGCGCACTGGCTCAGTAGTTGCGGCATGCAGGCTTAGTTGCCCTGCGGCATGTGGGATCTTAGTTCCCTGACCAGGGATCAAACCCACATCCCCTGCATTGCAAGGCAGATTCTTAACCACTGGACCACCAGGGAAGTCCCCTCATTGTAGTTCTGATTTGCATTTCTCTGATAATTAGTAATGTTGAGCAGCTTTTCATGTGCTTTTTAGCCATCTGTATGTCTTCTTTGGACAAATGTCTGTTTAGATCTTCTGCCCATTTTTTTGATTGGGTTATTTGTTTTTCTGATGTAGAGCTTCATGAACTGTTTGTATATTTTGGAGGTTAATTCCTTGTTGGTCGCTTCACTTGCAAATATTTCTCCTATTCTGTGGGTTATCTTTTCATTTTGTTGTTGGTTTCCTTTGCTGTACAGAAGCTTTTAAGTTTAATTAGGTCCCATTTGTTTATTTTTCATTTTCATTATTCTAGAAGGTGGATCAAAAAAGATATTACTTCCATCTTCTTACTTCTTTGGTGTGTCCTCTCTGTTGGACATTGTGCCATTTCTGACACACACACACACACACACACACACACACACACACACACACGCTCTCTCCTTGATGTCTGCCCTCAGAATTCAATTCTGGGAGCCATTAAGCTTTAGTGACTATTTGACTGAGAAGTCAACACCCATTATCTCTTCTAAAAAAGAAAAGTCCCCTCCAGGAGAAAAACCTTGCAAAAACCACATTGACACTATAAAGAAGGAAAGGAGGGTGAATAGTATGGGCCAGATTCAGACTAAACCAGTGATAGGCTTTTTCCAGCCCTCTGGCCTCTGAGCAGTGGTTCTCTGCCTCTCTGCTCACCAAGTCCCCAGGCTCTCTGCTGCCTTGTCTTCTAGTCCGACTCCATGTCATTCTGCTACTGGTGGCCTGCACACTTGGGCAGTTTCCCCGTAGTTCCTTTCTCTCACCCACACTGTCAATTCCAGCCCCTTAACAACGTGTGAAGCAAAGCAGTGGCTGGATGATGGGGAGGGTACAGCCTGTGGTTGAGAAATGGAGATTTCACAAGGTACCAAGCAGAGGATTAAGAGCAGTACAAGCTGCTCTGACAGCCTAATTGTCATGACCAAGTTCAGATGTGTTGGCAGTGATTCTGAAGCCTGCTAGAAAAAGTATACAGTCTTCAGAGATTGAAGAGATTACCAATGGTCTACTCTTTGCCAAGGAGTATGCCCAGCTTGGTACTGTTACTCCCACAGCAAATCTGTGCCTAATGAACAAGATAAAGACACTAGAATGCCACCAATGTTTAAACGGTGGCACCTAATTGATTTTAATCTTAGGTCAACAGTGTGACCAGAAGGATGTTTCAATTACTATCACCATATGGGACACCAAGTGTCTGATTAGTAGGGATGCCCCCGTTCTTCATTCTTTCAAGCGACCACTCATTAATCTGTAAGTTGCTGTCTCTGTCGATGAAATTGTGCCCCAGTGGACTCAAATAGTACGCACAGCTGCTTGAAGGTGCACGTTAGCTTATAGCCAGAGAGTGGCGAAGGTCTGGGAACAAGCTGGGTCCTTCGTAAGTGGCGCCTGCTAGAGCCAGCGGTGTAGCAGCTGCAGACTCCTGCTCTTACCCCACCTCACATGTTAGTTGTGAATTTGATAAACGCCATCCTCAAGAGCAATTGATTTATTAATTAGCTGATTTGGAATGTTCTTAGGACCCATTTGGGATATGGAGTCATTATAATTTTAAAATGTCAGCGCAGTGCAATAGAAGACGAAAATGGCAACTCCCAGGGGCCCTGTGGGCAGAGGTCTTTCCTTGGGTGGGTGGGGTTTTCGCCATGGCCATAATGCCGCCCGTAGGAGGTCACCTCATCAGGCCTTTGAGTGAGGGCTCCGGAAATCAGGGGATGTTCCTTCCATGAACAGTCAGGACCAGGACTAGGATAGGACCAGACCAAGCAGGAGAGTTCTGGATCTTAAACTGAGGATAGTAGCCATTTCATTAGAAGACGCAAAATGAATTAAGGGACTTTAGTTTAGGAGTAATTAAGGTACTTTAGGAGTAATTTCTAGAAAAACCCAAACTGTATGTAATTACTTATATCTATGAACAGGGAGTCTATAAATTTTTTTCCAAAAAAAGACTTGATGAGCTGAGGAAGATCCAAAAATATGGGCTAGATTAAATTATCATGAATGTTAACGAACAGGTTTTTGTTTTTATTTTTGCTTTGTCTTCAAACATGGGTAATTAAGACCTGCCAGTAAGTTGGCATTTTAGTTCATACCCTCTATTTCTGTGTACTTGGGACTGGGTAGTAAATCTAAAATTGCGACATATCAAGTTATTATCTGGTGTGTTTTTAAGTGTGACCCACGTGATCCAGAAAGGTGATGTGTCTTAGTACCATACTCACCTTCGGGCAAAAGATAGGCATATTCCTTCTGTTGAATGCTAAGCTCTACAGTAGATTGAGGAGTTGGGTTGGGGAAACTAGGTAATTTCCAGAGCTCCATTATCAAATGGATACACGTAGAGCTTCGGGGAAGAACAGAGGTCGTGAGTTATAGTTTTAGTCCTACCTTTCCTTTAGAGGGAGAAGGAGTTGAAGAAAGCATCTGTAACTAACAAAAGGAGCCATGCTTGTTTTCCTTGTTTACTGTCTTAAAGCCTCGTTGATGGAACAGGGCCACAGACAGACAGAACGCTTCCTAAAGGCCCCTGTGGCTTTCAAAAGTACTCGAATAACTCTAAAAATCAGATCACCTGGCTTCTTGCGCACGGGCTGAGAGCCAAAACGACCTTGAGCAGCTTGGAGTGGATGAGAAGGGCTTTAAAGTCAGAAGGATCAAAGTGTGAATCAGCCCTAGGAGAGTGATTTTGAGCAAGTTGATGAATCTCCTTCAGCTTCAGTTTCCTCAGGGGTGAGTGTGTGTGTCTCTGTGTGAGTGTGTCTGGAAGTCCTACCTCTTAGGACGGTGGAAGTGATTCAACTAGAAAATGTATCTGAAAATGACTGATACCCAGTAGGTACTCAGAAAATGCGAGTTCTCTTCCTTTTTTTGGATGTGCGATGCAGTCACTGACCTCTTCTGTACTCTAGTTTCCTTGTATATGAAACGAGGGATAGTAATGTCAGCATATGTGGATCTGCTTAAAATTCTTCTATTAAAGAGTAACTAACTACCACTCCCTCTTGCGCGAACACCAGAATCACAACTAGCTGCTGGACAATCATTGACAGGAAGACACTGGAACTCACCAAAATATATACCCCACATCTAAAGACAAAGGAGAAGCCACAATGAGACGGTAGGAGGGGCACAATCACAGTAAAATCAAATCCCATAACTGGTGGGTGGGTGGCTCACAGACTGGCGAACACTTAATACCACAGAAGTCCACCCACTGGAGTGAAGGTTCTGAGCCCCACGTCAGGCTTCCCAACCTGGGGGTCCGGCAACGAGAGGAGGAATTGCTAGAGAATCAGACTTTGAAGCCTAGCAGGAATTGATTGCAGGACTTCCACAGGACTGGAGGAAACAGAGACTCCACTCTTAGAGGGCACATACAAAGTAGTGTGTGCATCGGGACCCAGAGGAAGGAGCAGTGACCCCAGGTGAAACTGAACCAGACCTACCTGCTACTGTTGGAAGGTCTCCTGCAGAGGTGGGGGGGTGGGGGGGTGGCTCTCTTTCACCATGGGGACAAGGACACTGGCAGCAGAAGTTCTGGGAAGTACTCCTTGGCGTGAGCCCTCCCAGAGTCAGTCATTAGCCCCACCAAAGAGCCCAGGTAAGCTCCAGTGTTGGGCTGCCTCAGGCCAAACAACCAACAGGGAGGGAACCCAGCCCCAACCATCAACAGTCAAGTGGATTAAAGTTTTACTGAGCTCTGCCCACCAGAGCAACAGTTAGCTCTACCCACCACCAGTCCCTCCCATCAAGCCTCTTAGATAACCTCATCCACCAGAGGGCACACAGCAGAAGCAAGAAGAACTACAGTCCTGCAGCCTGTGGAACAAAATCCACTTTCACAGAAAGACAGACAAGAAGAAAAGGCAGAGGGCTATATACCAGATGAAGGAACAAGATAAAACCCCAGAAAAACAACTAAATGAAGTGGAAATAGGCAACCTTCCAGAAAAAGAATTCAGAATAATGATAGAGAAGATGATCCAGGACCTCGGAAAAAGAATGGAGGCAAAGATCGAGAAGATGCAAGAAATGTTTGACAAAGACCTAGAAGAATTAAAGAACAAACAAACAGATGAGCGATACAATAACTGAAATGAAAAATACACTAGAAGGAATCAATAGCAGAATAACTGAGGTAGAAGAACGGATAAGTGACCTGGAAGACAGACTGGTGGAATTCACTGCTGCAGAACAGACTAAAGAAAAAAGAATGAAAAGTAATGAAGACAGCCTAAGAGACCTCTGGGACAACATTAAATGCAACAACTTTCGCATTATAGGGGTCCCAGAAGGAGAAGAGAGAGAGAAAGGACCAGAGAAAATATTTGAAGAGATTATAGTCGAAAACTTCCCTAACATGGGAAAGGAAGTAGCCACCCAAGTCCAGGAAGCACAGCAAGTCCCATAAAGGATAAACCCAAGGAGAAACATGCCAATACACAGTAATCAAATTGGCGGAACTTAAAGACAAAGGAATATTATTGAAAGCAGCAAGGGAAAAATGACAAATAACATACAAGGGAACTCCCATAAGGTTAACATCTGATTTCTCAGCAGAAACTCTACAAGAAGGGAGTGGCATGATATACTTAAAGTGATGAAAGGTAAGAACCTACAACCAAGATTACTCTGCCCGGCAAGGATCTCATTCAGATTCGATGGAGAAATCAAAAGCTTTACAGACAAGCAAAAGCTAAGAGAATTCAGCACCACCAAACCAGCTCTACAACAAATGCTAAAGGAACTTCTCTAAGTGGGAAACACAAGAGAAGAAAAGGACCTACAAAAACAAACCAGAACAATTAAGAAGATGGTCATAGGAACCTACATATCAATAATTACCTTGAACGTGAATGGATTAAATGATCCAACCAAAAGACACAGGCTTGCTGAATGGATACAAAAACAAGACCCATATATATGCTGTCTACAAGAGACCCACTTCAGACCTAGGAACACATACAGACTGAAAGTGAGGGGATGGAAAAAGATATTCCATGCAAATCGAAATCAAAAGAAAGCTGGAGTAGCTATACTCATATCAGATAAAATAGACTTTAAAATAAAGAATGTTACAAGAGACAAAGAAGGACACTACATAATGATCAAGGGATCAATCCAAGAAGAAGATATAACAACTATAAATATATATGCACCCAACATAGGAGCCCCTCAATACATAAGGCAACTGCTAACAGCTATAAAAGAGGAAATTGACAGTAACACAATAAGAGTGGGGGACTTTAACACCTCATTTACACCAATGGACAGATCATCCAAAATGAAAATAAATAAGGAAACAGAAGCTTTAAATGACACAATAGACCAGATAGATTTAATTGCTATTTATAGGACATTCCATCCAAAAACAGCAGATGACACTTTCTTCTCAAGTGCCCACGGAACATTCTCCAGGATAGATCACATCTTGGGTCACAAATCAAGCCTTGGTAAATTTAAGAAAATTGAAATCATATCAAGCATCTTTTCGGACCACAACGCTAATGAGATTAGAAATGAATTACAGGGAAAAAGACGTAAAAAACACAAACACATACAGGCTAAACAATATGTTACTAAATAATCAAGAGATCACTAAAGAAATCCAAGAGGAAATCAAAAAATACCTAGAGACAAATGACAATGAAAACACAACGATCCAAAACGTATGGGATGCAACAAAAGCAGTTTTAAGAGGGAAGTTCATAGCTATACAAGCCTACCTCAAGAAACCAGAAAAATCTCAAGTAAACAATCTAACATTACACCTAAAGCAACTAGAGAAAGAAGAACAAACAAAACCCAAAGTTAGCAGAAGGAAGGAAATCATAAAGATCAGAGCAGAAAAAAATGAAATAGAAACAAAGAATACAATAGGAAAGATCAATAAACTAAAAGCAGGTTCTTTGAGAAGATGAACAAAATTGATAAACCATTAGCCAGACTCATCAAGAAAAAGAGGGAGAGGACTCAAATCAATAAAATTAGAAATGAAAAAGGAGAAGTTACAACAGACACCACAGAAATACAAAGCATCCGAAGAGACTACTGCAAGCAACTCTATGCCAATAAAATGGACAACCTGGAAGAAATGGACAAATTCTTAGAAAGGTATAACCTTCCAAGACTGAACCAGGAAGAAACAGAAAATATGAACACACCAAACACAAGTAATGAAATTGAAACTGTGATTAAAAATCTTCCAACAAACAAAAGTCTGGGACCAGATGGCTTCACAGGTGAATTCTGTCAAACATTTAGAGAAGAGCTAACACCCATCCTTCTCAAACTCTTCCAAAAAATTGCAGAGGAAGGAACACTCCCAGACTCATTCTGTGAGGCCACTATCACCCTGATACCAAAACCAGACAAAGATACTACAAAAAAAGAAAATTACAGACCAGTATCACTGATGAATATAGATGTAAAAATCCTCAACAAAATACTAGCAAACAGAATCCAACAATACATTAAAAGGATCATACACCACGATCAAGTGGCATTTATCCCAGGGATGCAAGGATTTTCAGTATACGCAAATCAATCAATGTGATACACCATATTAACAAATTGAAGAATAAAAACCATATGATCATCTCAATAGAGATGAGAAAAAGCTTTTGACAAAAAGCTTTATCAACACCCATTTATGATAAAAACTCTCCAGAAAGTGGGCATAGAGGGAACCTCCCTCAACATAATAAAGGCCATATACGACAAACCCACAACAAACATCATTCTCAATGGTGAAAAACTGAAAGCATTTCCTCTAAGATCAGGAACGAAGACAAGGATGTCCACTCTCACCACTATTATTCAACATAGTTTTGGAAGTCCTAGCCACGGCAATCAGAGAAGAAAAAGAAATAAAAGGAATACAAATTGGAAAAGAAGAAGTAAAACTGTCACTGTTTGCAGATGACATGATACTATACATAGAGAATCCTAAAAATCCACCAGAAAACTACTAGAGCTAATCAATGAATTTGGTAAAGTAGCAGGATACAAAATTAATGCACAGAAATCTCTTGCATTCCTATGCACTAATGATGAAAAATCTGAAAGAGAAATTATGGAAACACTCCCATTTACCATTGCAACACAAAGAATAAAATACCTAGGAATAAACCTACCTAGGGAGACAAAAGACCTTTATGCAGAAAACTGTAAGACACTGATGAAAGAAATTAAAGATGATACCAACAGATGGAGAGATATGCCATGTTCTTGGATTGGAAGAATCAATATTGTGAAAATGACTATACTACCCAAAGCAATCTACAGATTCAGTGCAATCCCTATCAAATTACCAATGGCATTTTTTACAGAACTAGAACAAATCATCTTAAAATTTGTATGGAGACACAAAAGACCCTGAATAGCCAAAGCAGTCTTGACGGAAAAAAACAGAGCTGGAGGAATCAGACTCCCTGACTTCAGACTATATTACAAAGCTACAGTAATCAAGACAACATGGTATGGCACAAAAACAGAAATATAGATCAATAGAACAGTATAGAAAGCCCAGAGATAAACCCATGCACCTATGGTCAACTAATCTATGACAAAGGAGGCAAAGATATACAATGGAGAAAAGACAGTCTCTTCAGTAAGTGGTGCTGGGAAAACTGGACAGCTACATATAAAAGAATGAAATTAGAACACTCCCTAACACCATATACAAAAATAAACTCAAAATGGATTCAGGACCTAAATGTAAGACCGGACACTATAAAACTGTTAGAGGAAAACATAGGAAGAACACTCTTTGACATAAATCACAGCAAGATCTTTTTTGATCCACCTCCTAGAGTAATGGAAATAAAAACAAAAATAAACAAATGGGACCGAATGAAACTTCAAATCTTTTGCACAGCAAAGGAAACCATAAACAAGACGAAAAGACAACCCTCAGAATGGGAGAAAATATTTGCAAACGAATCAATGGACAAAGGATTAATCTCCAAAATATATAAACAGCTCATGCAGGTCAATATTAAAGAAACAAACAACCCAATCCAAAAATGGGGAGAAGACCTAAATAGACGTTTCTCCAAAGAAGACATACAGATGGACAAGAAGCACATGAAAATCTGGTCAACATCACTAATTGTTAGAGAAATGGAAATCAAAACTACAATGAGAGGGCTTCTTCCCTAGTAGCGCAGTGGTTGAGAGTCCGCCTGCCAATGCAGGGGACATGGGTTCGTGCCCTGGTCTGGGAAGATCCCACATGCCGCGGAGCAGCTGGGCCCGTGAGCCATGGCTGCTGAGCCTGCGCGTCCGGAGCCTGTGCTCCACAACGGGAGAGGCCACAACAGTGAGAGGCCTGCGTACCGAAAAAAAAAAAAACAACTACTACTATAAGGTATCACCTCACACCAGTTAGAATGGGCATCATCAGAAAATCTACAAACAACAAATGCTGGAGAGGGTGTGGAGAAAAGGGAACCCTCTTGCACTGTTGGTGGGAATGTAAATTGATACAGCCACTATGGCGAACAGTATGGAGGTTCCTTAAAAACTAAAAATGGGGGCTTCCCTGGTGGCGCAGTGGTTGAGAGTCTGCCTGCGGATGCAGGGGACATGGGTTCGTGTCCCGGTCCGGGAAGATCTCACATGCCGCGGAGCAGCTGGGCCCATGAGACATGGCTGCTGAGCCTGCATGTCTGGAGCCTGTGCTCCGCAACAGGAGAGGCCAGAACAGTGAGAGGCCCGCGTACTGTAAAAAAACAAAACAAAACAAAACCAGAAATAGATTTACCATATGATCCAGCAATCCCACTACTGGGCATATACCCAGAGAGAACCATAATTCAAAAAGACACATGCACCCCAATGTTCATTGCAGCTCTATTTACAATAGCCAGGTCATGGAAGCAACCTAAATGCCCATCGACAGACGAATGGATAAAGAAGATGTGGTACATGTATACAATGGAATATTACTCAGCCATAAAAAGGAACAAAATTAAGTCATTTGTTGAGACGTGGATGGATCTAGAGACTGTCATACAAAGTGAAGTAAGTCAGAAAGAGAAAAACAAATATCGTATGTTAACGCATGTATGTGGAACCTAGAAAAATGGTACAGATGAGCCAGTTTGCAGGGCAGAAGTTGTGACACAGTTGTAGAGAACAGAAGTATGGACACCAATGGGGGAAAACCGCGGTGGGGTGGGGATGGTGGTGTGCTTAATTGGGCAATTGGGATTGACATGTATACACTGATGTGTATAAAGTTGATGACTAATAACCTGCAGTATAAACAAACAAACAAAACAAGTAATACTAAACTTTCATTGGGTTATTTGTATGGAAATATGTTAATATAAATGTTTCAGACATTATATGAAATTTCTAAAAATCTTAAAAAAAAAAAAAGAGTAACCACCTGAGCATCAGTAAAACAACTCTCCCTTCTTTTCAACTCCCCTTCTTTGTCTGACATCTTTCAAACCTCTTGGCTGTCTTTAAAGGAGAACTTCACCCTGAGCCCAGTCGAGGTGCACTTGCAGGGCTGCTCTCTGCACTGGGCGTGCGTGCATCGTGGCTGCCATGGCTGGAAGCCCACGGCCTCCCAGGGGATCCCTTGTCTGCAGGTCCTGCCCCCAGCCCGCTGTGAACCCGGGACCTTTTATTGATCTTTTGTGCATCTGGCTCCACTGTGATACCAGGAAGAATGGAGGTTGCTGGCCCTGGACTTGGTCCTGGACAAATAAATGTGTTTGTCAAAGCCCTTTCCTGTCACTGGTTGTCTCAAGCCCAGGTGGCATTGTGGAGGGTAATTAGTTCTCTTAATTGGAGGGAACATCAGGATCTCTGGGCTGGTCACCGTGGACACACGCAAAAAGATTTCGTTAATGCGGGCTGTTACTCGCCCTTTCATCGTGCTAATGGGTAGCCCGTAAGAAATTTGACTTCCTGTCACTGGCACCAAGCAACACCTATCGAACAAAGCATTGTTTCTTTTCACTGTTGATAAGTGTGACTTGTGGAGGCCGGCGATAGCATGCTCATTTTTATCTGCTAAGTGCACAGCGCTTGTAAAAAACCAGCAGTGGCCTTGTTACCACTTGACATGACACTAGGTTTAGCTGTTTACATTGACACACTGCTGCACCCTTTTAGAGCTGCAGCCAGGGGTCAGATTCATTAGAGCGTCAGCGCTGGGAGGCGGCATCCGGCAGGACTCTCTCTGCTCCTCTGTAGGGAGCAGCAAAGCAAGGAGACCGAATCTTGGAAAGGGTGGCTTTTAATTCTTTTCTTTGTTATGATTGTTTGAGAACCCCTGTTTATTCTCTAACCATCCACGGAGAAGATGAGAGAGAAAGAAAGGTCTGGGAATAGCACTCACACCCCACCCCACCCCCCGTGATGAAGCAGAGGAACGCTGGGACCCTCCGTGTGTTGCTCTAATCTTTGCCAACATGTGGCTTTTTGTTGCCCAGGAGAGCTGCAGAGAGGGAGTAAAATGCATGTGTCTTTCTTACCCCAGCAAACAAGGCTGAAAAGCAGAAGTAAATGGAGCGGAACTTTATCCTTCATCCTTTGTTTCCTCCTTTTTCCTCTCAATTTTATGAGCATCCCCTGGACAGATTTGGGGACCAGACTGCCTTTATAATGCTTGAAGCCATTTATCTTTTGCTTCCAGGCTTGTTATCCTTTTGGACACATAGGAAATGGAGGGTCTATTCCAGAATCCTCAGTTCATTTTGCAATCCCGATAGCAGACAAGCTGCTGGTAACCTAGTACAGCTAGAGTGTTCATTGCATCAAGAGTTGAAGAGCAGCCTTCACTCTCACCACATGAGTCTCAATCCAGGAATCCACGTGCAGAAGGATGCACGTGACCCATGAGAAGCTGCCTTGCAGCGCCATCAGTGTTGCGTGAGAGCATGCTGGCTGCAAAGGGCAGGCAGGGCAGCCATCCTCTGTGAGTTCAGGGACCTCTGGCATTACTACACGTTGCAAACATATCTCACGCCCTGTCACAGCTTCTTTGTTTGACAGGCAGCAGAAGCTCCTTTCCACCTCTACCTTTCCGTAAGGATATAAGGATAATTAATGCATTTCCTTGGGTTAAATAATACACCCATTTTAAAAAGCAATGCCATATCATTCTGCCCTTGCCCTCGGAGACTGGATCACTGCATCTGTCAAGAATATCCCTTGCCAGGCCTTTCTTCTAGCCGCTGCTGCTAACACAGCGCAGCGGGTTCTTCTGTCTGAATGATTCGTATTAGGTCATGCCAGGAGACGTCTGGGCATTTTCCTAAAGTGCGTCGTATGACGTCATAGTGCCACTGAATCACGAAGCTCTGAGAAGTGTTATCAGGATCTGTCGTGGCTTTCTCTGTCCAAACATTATGATACCCGGTCTGCAAGACCATTGTTGTCAGCCTGGCTTGGAATTCACCAGCTCTTCTGGGGAGAGATCCCATCCCATGAACTGTATTTATATCTGCACCTTCTTTTCCTATATGCCCAGTACACAGCCACCAAGGTGGGATCCCAGGGGCCTTGGCGCCATTTAGTGGCGTAGCCTGGATTGTACGTCATTGCTGCCTGCATCCCAGGTGCTGGGATGCTGCCCAGGACTTCCACGCGCAGGAGGAGAGAGGTGTTTGTAGTGGCACAAGTACTTCTACACAAGATGCTTTTCTGTCTTTGGGGGGTTTTGATACCTTCCCATTCACCTGTGCTGGCTCAGAGTAAGTCACGTGCTCTGCTGGGGGATTAGTGCTGGGTCAGAAAAGCAGGGGGAGTTGATTTCAGGTACCGTGTCCACCACCTGTCCCCAGCAGCAGCCCCCACCCCCCCCTTCCCACGGTCTCCCCTTCATCCCCACCATCTCCTTGGCTCTCTGCGGGTCATTTATAATCAGCAGTCATGGCGTACAGGCCTCATTAGTGATACAGCCATTCCTTCAGTGCTTCAGAAATAATCATTTAGAAAAAAATGCACGGTTTCCTTCCCTTGAGAGCCCATGAGTGATGAATTTATTTCAGTTTGGCTGGCTTGGCTGTCTTGCTCAGCCTTATTTCCATATTTATTTCAACAAACAATGTAGGGTGGGAACGAGAAAACACATGCTGGGGGTACACACGGGCTGCATCTCTGCTCCCAAACGCAGTTCCTCTTGAGGGAGGTGTAAAAGGCATGTCAACAGAAGTGCCTTCCATTTTAAAAAAGAATGGAGGGCTTCCCTGGTGGCGCAGTGGTTGAGAGTCCGCCTGCCGATGCAGGGAACACAGGTTCGTGCCCCGGTCCGGGAAGATCCCACATGCCGCGGAGCAGCTGGGCCCGTGAACCGTGGCCGCTGAGCCTGTGCGTCCAGAGCCTGTTCTCCGCAACGGGAGAGGCCACAGCAGTGAGAGGCCCGCGTACCGCAAAAAAAAAAAAAAAAAGAATGGAGCCGTGTGCTACGATGGGGTACCCTGTAGCGGAAGTTGAGCTGGGTCATCGTGGTTTGTATTTGGAAAGTGTGGGTAACATGCCGAAAGCGATTGATTCTTAGCCCCCATCCTGGTAAAGCAGGTGTCCCAAGAGTGCTTAAGCCTCGACCCCTTGCTCTTGTAGGATCTGATTTGTGTGACGGTGGACAGCTATGGACTTTCAATGCCACCTGAGCATCAGATGCCTCGGTGCCCACGAGGAGTGGGGAGGGGCACGTGGGGGGTAGTAAGCTGCTCTGACGAGAAGCTATGCCAGCAGGTTCTTGATGGCAAATGGTGTCCTCAAGCCAGACCTGCAAATGTGCAAGCCACCTGGCTCCCAGAGATCTGCTCCCTGAAACAGCTTTTCCGCTTTATTGAGAATGTGGCTAAGGCTCGCACTTAGCCCACCTGAATGTTCTAGGTTGAATGTTTTCAAGTGACGTCAGCCACGGATCAGAAGCGAAGACCTCGGAAATCTAGTGCTATGTCACTGACACTGTGTCAAGTGCCACACAGGCCACTGTGCCATCATTAACCTCACCATTTCAAGCCGAGAAAGGGAGGTGCACATACCATACCTTGATTCTACAGGGAGGCTTTGAAAGTGACAATTAGTGAGTCATCATGATAATGGGTTTTCTGCTCCAGGGTGAAAGGGGCTAGAATGTGCAAAACTGCATCTTGTCCTAAACAGAACAACACCATTTTCCTACAGGAAATTTACACAGTTCACCCATTTTACAAGAGAAAGAGATGCAAAAAGCAAATGCGTAGAAGAACCAAGAATAAACATTTTTGATTCAGGGACCTCAACAGCAACACTTCCAGAATTTCCTTTTCTCAGAAATGCATTTTCTAACCTTAGGATTCCTGTTTCTAAGAAAGACATCTTGGTTTCCCCAAACTAGTTCAGTGGACAAAGCAGGAGTGCTCAGGGGTGAAGAAAAAGATGGATTGGACAATATCTAGAGGATAGTATTCCTCCCCCAAAATTAGACATGAAATGATACTAGACAGGAGGGAATACCTATAGGGCAGGTAAATATCTGTAAGGTAAGGAAGTACTGCTGAAGTGCAGTATTTTTTTCAGAAGTAACCACCCCCAAAAAAGTTAAAAATCTAGTGCCTGGTTGAGAATTAGTAGTAGATTCACATACATGCTAATACCAGTATTAGCTTTGGAACCAAAAGAAGACATCCTTTATTACCTGAGGGAGATTTGGTAGAGTGGCATGTACAGGGCAGCCTCTAACACCTTGTGTTATCCCAATCATGATGACCTAGGAAAACGCATCCCAAACCCAGTCTCTGCTGATGCAGACTGTTCACTTATTGGGAGTATAATCTAGCACGGACAGGTCTCCCAACTAGCCCATCTTCTATCCTTTTCATCTAATGCAGGCGGTACCGTATGTTTTTTATTTATTCGGCCAAAATAGTTTTTATTATCCTTACAACTAATAGTATTATAAAATAATTGTTGGAGTATACATATAATTAATATAATATAGATGACTATTATATAAAATAATGTATTATAAAAAATGGTGGGAAAAGTACCTTCTCTTACCCAATCTGAGAGAACTGAACTGTGCTCTTGTGGGAAAAGCGACTGGGAAAGGGATGGTTTGGGGGTTAGTACTGGGGTTAGTAACTCTCCAGCAAATTAAAGGTGATCTGTAAGCTTGCCATAGCTTCTTGGGAAAATAGTCGAATCATAATAAAGACAGTATTGGTTTGTAAGTGGGAGTAATGATGTATTCCATCAAGAGTACAGTTGTCCATGCTTTGCAGCATTCCTTGGCCTTTGGAGAAATGCATGGGTTCAGGCAGCTGAGAAGGGCCCCAGCCCCCCATCAAAGGAGGGCTCCAGCACTTTACTAAGCCCCTGGGGCTTGCTTGCTGGAACTGTGGTATCCATTTTTAATTGGTAATCTGACCACCCCTAAACATGGCCTTAAGACAGCAGAAGTTGATAATTGAATAAAGTTGATCGTCCTCGTTGTTTTACATTGGAAATAGTTCTGATAACAACCCTCTGAGGGTATTTCCTATCACCAAGCTAACTCCTGCTCATGGAATCTTATACTGTATAGGTCTGTGATTTTTATTGTTATTGATGCATTTCTCTCAACTGCCCTTTCCAGATTCTTTTCTTTTACTGACCAGTTGGCAGACAGTAGGCGTGTAAAGCAGAGAAATTGATTGGCTGAAATGCAGATGTTCATCTGGTCTCTGTAACACTCTCCTGCTCCTATTAGTATTTATGTTTATTTATGTATGTTCTGTTTTGGTGCACTTTATAATGTGGTTTCTGTATGGAAACTGTTATGGACGTACAGAGACAGAATGTTGAGTCTTAACATCTTCTTACTGGCATTCCAGGCCTAGAGAGCTGAGGGCCACATGAGCCACCACCTTCACTGGCTTCCCTGATAAGGTTCTGTGTCATCTGCACCCTCTGGTGCAGCCCCCAGAGCCCCTCACTCGGGGCTCCTTTACCTTTAAGGATAAGCATTAAAAACATGTTCCTGAATATCAGTTCCCTGAATTATAAAGTTATTCTTTTTTATTACGTAAGTGGAATTTCACTTATAATCTTTGCATTTAGATTTGCTTCTTTTGAGCCACAGTAAATTCCTTCTTCATGAAAATAATATTGGATTCTTCTGTTATTGTACAAAGGAAATGAAGGACCTCTTTGGAAAAGTTATCTTAAACTTTGGGTGAGAGGCATCAGGATGTGATAGAAAAAACTCCCAATGAGAATTAAGAAGGTTGGGTTCAAGTCCAAGTGCTGACACGACCTAGTCACTCATTTTCCCTCAGTGACTACAGGTCATCCAGTGAAAATGGGGACAGTCCCTACTGGTAAAATGGGGAGGTCGAATTAGGTCATTTCTAGCCTCCTTTCAGCCTTAAAAAACTAGTTTTTCAGTCTGGGAACGTGTAATGTTATCCTTGGTATCTGTATGTTTTACTCACTGCTGGACGGACTTGTAAACCCAACCACAGGCTTTCTGGTTCACGGAAACCTATAGGCTCAGTGTCTGGAAGGAATATGGCAAGAACCGAAATGAAATCAGTGTTAGGATACCTCAAATAATAAATGAAAGCTGAACTCACGCGTCTTAATTGATCAGCAACGTTCACTGAACACTTAGACTTGCAGCATAATATAAGGTGTCCTGAGGCGCCTGAGCTAAAACTCATTCACTACCAACACAGGACAGAAATACACACGTGCACACAGCCAAGGGTACCTGTACAGGATGTTGGACACACGGGGCCATCTCTGAGCTGGGATGAAGGGGTCACCGCTCTCCCTCCGCCCCCGCTCTTAACGAAAACATTTACCGTAGTTAACTTCCGTTAAATCCAAATCGCTATGCGAGAACACGTATCAGAAGAAGGGAGCTCCCCGTGTCCCATACCCCTGTCCCTGTAACTGGAATCTTTGCCAGAGCCGTTTGCATCCAACCGGAAATGTATTGGTGGAAAGTGAATAAAAGCCCAGGACTCCTTTAAGCTGACTTTTCCCTTGAGAACTGAACAATATTCACTTCTGGGGGTAAGAAGAAGAACAGGGCCTGCTTCATGTTTCATACCCTCTCTCTAACTATTCTTAACTCCCCTCCCCTCTGTCCCGGGAAGGGGTGGTCCCCCTTTCATGATCTCTGTAGTCCATCCAGAGTTGTTGAAATTCCTTTGACTCAAAATTAGTAAAATTTCCAGAGCAATTCTACGCAGTGCTTCACGTTCAAGAAATTCTCCTTTATTCCACCGTTCCCAGACGCGGGCCCGACTAGTATTGGGCAGAATTGGGGGGCGCAGGGTAGTAATTTTAGGGCTTTGCTGCTCTCCAGAAAGCTAGCAGCATCAGCTTCCCTTTGGAACTTTTTAGAAATGCAGGAGCTCAGGCCCCACTGAGGACCTACTGAATTCAATCTGCATTTCACCACAGTCCCATGATTGCTGTGCACCTCCAAGCTCGAAGAGCACTGTTGTACAGATGGCACACGGGATCCCCCAGGCCTCGTAGCAGGGCGGCAATTTGGGTTTTCAAGAGTAGGACCAGGCTGCGTCTAGTGGTGGCAGCAAGCAGAGGCTCTAGGGCAACCCTCCCCTCCAGAGAACTACCAGATCTCTCAAGCCGGCAGCTGTGATCCACAGAAGATAGTATTGTTCCAAGCGGAAGAAAAGATCGATGTTTAACCACACTAGAAACCCCTATCGTCAGTTGTTGAATACAGATTCCCAAAGAAGTGTGTAAATCCTCTGGCAGAAGGCTTTCGTGTGGGAATGGAGGTAAATTTCCTATTAAAACCCACAGTGGATTGAAGCCTGATTCCAAAATGGCACTGTGCTGTACTTTCCATTTGTTTCCCTTGTACCTGTCACCAAGTTACCCAAGTAATTTGAGATCTTTGTTAGGGTAAAGTTTTTTATGTCAACCAAAAGCACGAGGGAGCATCTTTTTTTTTTCCCCCCCAGCTTCTTTCACTGATTTTTCCTCTTAAAAATCCTCGTGTAGATTTCTTCCCACTCTTCAGGGAACCGAGCCCCACCCACAGTGTATCAAAGACCCTTTCTTCTCAGGGGGTGCATGTGGAGGTTCCCTGAGTGAGAATGGATACAGCTCTTCCCTTTTCTCAAGAGCTTCTAGAAGGACCCCCAACCTGACCCCATCAGCAGCCTCACCCTGCTTACGACCAGCTGCGTCTCTTGGGTCTGCCCCTGGGGACACAAGCAAAAGGGCAAGTGGGTTTGTCCCCAAGCCGCAACCCCGGGCAACGGTGATGGAGGACTCTCCCCACCAGCCCTGGGCCCTGCCGTCCTTGAATAGGAAGGAAAAGCAACAGCCGCGAAAGCAAATTCTTCCCTCTTAAACCTGGGGCGTCGAAACACTCTGTTTCTCCTCGTCTTCTTTCCACCGGGATCGTCTTGCCAGAAAACCTTATTTCTTGGGTTTTCTCCTCTTTTCTCTCGCCTCGCACTCCAGCCTCCACACGCCGCTCTCACTCCCCAAATCGAACATGTACAGATTTTACGGTTCACTGGAGAATAAGTGGCTGTCATTTCACAGACGGGCCAGGATGTAATTAGCCACAATGCATTGGAGTAATGGAACAGATGTCTCTTTGTAAACCGAGTTTGCTGCCGAGCACCGCATGTGTGTGACCTACCGACCGCTCCAGGCGATTCCCCGCAGCCCCCCTCCCCCTGGCCTTCTCTGCCTTCCTCCGGCCCCTCTCTGGCTTCCCGAGCCAGAGGCTGGGCTGACTTGAGTGTCTGTGTCTTGATTGTTTTGGATTTTTCCCCCTCTGTGCTGCCCTGGCATATTTCTGCGGCTAAAAAGCTGCTGGTGACATGAGGAAGAGTGAGTGCGCTGAACCTTCGTTTATTGAAGGAGTCATTGAGAACGGGAAGGTAATACCCCTCTCATGAGATAATTGGCAGTTTCAAGTTGCACTTATTACTGGATAATACACCAGCAAAATCATAAATTACTGTTATACTCTCTGACCTGTTGTTGTTTTTCTTAACTAGAAATAAGGGAGACGTGTCTCCTTTCTTCCAAGGTTATTTTTTAAAATTTAAGAGGAAGAACCCATGCTGGTCACGGAAGGATGATACATCCAAATATCAGATACTTAAACTTACTGCCACATAACCTTTAAAATCATTTGTTTCCACAGACTATGGGATCACGTGGACCTCTGCTTTTCTATGTGTTTCACTTTAATCTGAAGGTCTTCTCTTTTTTATAAAAAAATTATTTTTAAGTAATACCTTTTGCACATCCTTCCTTTTGGGGCTGTAGATTTCATAAAAAGGTACCAGGCGAAATTCCTGCTGTATTTACTGTCTCTTCTCTCTCTAGGGGGATGAGAGGTACAGACAGTAAACTACATGCACCTCCTCCCTCAAGCCTCCTGCACATTTGGAGGAAAACAATCCTGTTTAAAATATGTGGGGAAATCAAGTCCCCAGGACGGTGCTGGCCTTTGTTCCTCAGGATATCATGTTCGGTTTGATTGATTTTTGTCTCCTGGCCACATGCTCAGAATCCCGGCTTTGGCCACACACAGGAGAGGGCGATCCTGGGCTTGGGTCTAAGGCTACTCTCCAGTGTGTACATGTATCTGGTACCTTTGTCAGGTGAGAAGTACTGTTCTGGTTGTCACCTTGGTCACTGGAATCAGGAAGGCCACAGCCTCTTGGTCAGTGATAGAAGAAGTTGCTATGTAACATGCCTTTATTAATAAGCAGGGAGTAGTGTATTTATCATACAGGAAAACTGACCACAGTGAGACGGAAGCCAATAATTCTAAACGCTCTAATCAGGACCTTGGGTTTGGGTTTGGAACCTGGTGTCAATACATCTTAAAATGTTTGGTTCATTCAAATTTTTCATTTTAAGATTTTAAATGTTGATTATTTTTCCCCCCAGTGGAATCAAAGACCTTCATTTGGGCTTTTAAAAATCATTTAAAAATTTAAAACAGCAGTCTCAAGTTAATTTTTACCCTGAGGAGTTTATAATAAATAATAGGTGGAAATGGATCTCTGGTGTATGAAATTGATACTTCTACTGGTTTAGCAGCAAGTAATTGGAAACCTTCTCACCATGACCTCATTGATGGCCCCTTGCTTATGAAAGTTGAAACCTCCCCCTAGTCTCTGAGGGATTTGGGTGATCATCATTGTGTCCTCAGCACAAATTTGGAAAAGAAAACTTCTCTGTTTTTTGATAGTCTCCTTATTGCGTACCAGCCAGAATGTGGAGTGCCTGATACGCTCTAAACACTCTTTCAATATCACTTTTATAGTTTTGTTTTTTTATAACTCAAGGGAGCCCTTCATATCTTCAAGTTGCCATTATAAGCTCCATTGCTAATAAAACTAGTTCTGAATGATTTCTGCTGCCAAATTAGTGACAAGTTGGGATCAAGCCCCAGTTTCATAAAAGGTCAGTGACTGTGCATAGAATCATGTTGCGTGCCTCCTTGAGGACAGAAGAGGTGATAGGATCATGTCTTCTTTTTTTTACCCTCCTCAAAAACTGGCGCAATGTGCAAAAACAGTTGGTAATTATTCTAACATGAACTAGATTTCCAGAGATGTAAATGGCATGGGATCATTAGTTATTTTGAAATTACAGATATCTGAGAGAGCCGGGATGTATTGCCATTTTACAGAATCTATGCATCAAAATTTTGGTCAAGGTCATCCAGCTCAGCCTCTGGCCAAGAGCAGGAATCTCCTCTAAAACTCTTCTTTGTCAGGATAACTGTTGAGTCCTGGCTTGTCATCCATTTTCATTTTTTGGATATGGAATGATCTGAAAGTCCTTCCTTGCATTCAGCTGCAATCTATCTCCACATAACCACCACCTTGTTTTTCTGTTGACACAGGGTAAACCTACCCTTCTTTTCATATGCAACCTTTAGAGAACTAACAAAAAGCTTTCATATTTCTCTATCTTCTTTTTCCCAACTTGGATTCCCAGTTCCTTCCACTATTCCTTATATTAGCATGATTATCTGACCCTTTGTCACCAAGCCTGTCCTCTTTCTGATGTGCTATCTTTTTTTTTTTTTTTTTTTTGGCGGTACGCGGGCCTCTCACTGTTGTGGCCTCTCCCGTTGCGGAGCACAGGCTCCGGACGCGCAGGTTCAGCGGCCATGGCTCACGGGCCCAGCCGCTCCGCGGCATGCGGGATCCTCCCGGACCGGGGCACGAATCCTTGTCCCCTGCATCAGCAGGCGGACTCTCAACCACTGCGCCACCAGGGAAGCCCCTGATGTGCTATCTTTTTAAAAATGAGATTCCCAGATCTGTATACAAAACCCCAGATGTCATTTGACCAACACAGAGTTCAGTAAAAATTATCACACCTTGTCTGCAGCCTAAAGGTGCATGCATCAATTAAAAATTTCATAGAAACCACATTTAGACAAGATTTTCCTAATGCAGTACAAGAGAAATTAGTGTTTATGAATCTGTGTGTTCAAGTATTAATACTTACCTTTTGTGACCTGGTAAAATTCATTCTTTTTCCTTGTAGTTGTCATCCTTCCTGCTTGTTACACAAATCACTAATGTAAACAGAGAGCAAAATTCCTTCAGGGGTGGTTGTCCATCACCACGCAGGAGAATCTAGACCCCCCAGGGTACATCCTCCAACTCCATCATCTGCCCCCTGTCAACCTTGGCAGCCTCATCTCCAAACATCCCCATCCCCCCAAAACATCCTCTGAGACCCGCTGCTGCAGTTCCTCAAAGCACACATGTTCTTCCTGTCTTCACACATGCTGGTTCTCTGCCTGGGAGGCTTTGGCCATGTTTTCTGTGACTCATAAACTTCTACTCCTCCTTTAATGCTTAACTCAAGAATCACCTCTTAGGACAGACTTGTGGTTACCAGAGGTGGATGCGAGGTCTCAGGGGTCGGGGAGGATTGGACGAAGGTGGTCAAAAGGTACAAACTTCCCGTTATAAGATCCATGAGAACTAGCGATGTAACGTACAACGTAATGGCTATACGGTTTTTCAGAAAGATTTCTTTTTTATTTAAAAATTTTTTTAAATTTTTATTGGAGCATAGTTGATTTACAGTGTTGTGTTGGTTTCTGCTGTACAGCAAAGTGAATCAGTTATACATATACATATATCCACTCTCTTTTAGATTCTATTCCCATATAGGTCATTGCAGAGTGTTGAGTATAGTTCCCCGTGCTATACAGCAGGTTCTTATTAGTTATCTATTTTATATATAGTAGCGTGTATGTGTCAATTCCAATCTCCCAATTTATCCCTCCCCCCCTTTCCCCCTTGGTAGGCATAAGTTTGTTTTCTACATCTGTGACTCTATTTCTGTTTTGTAAATAGGTCATTTGTACCATTTTTTTAGATTCCACATATAAGCGATATCATATGATATTTGTCTTTCTCTGACTTACTTCACTCAGTATGACAATCTCTAGGTCCATCCATGTTGCTGCAAATAGCATTATTATGAGGACTTATACTTAACACTGCTGTATGGTAATTTGAAAGTCAAGAGAGTAGATCCCAAGAGTTCTCATCACAAGGAAAAAAACTTTTTTCTTTTTTCTTGTTTTGTATCCATATGAGATGACAGATGTTAACTAAACTTTTTATGGTAACCATTTGCGCAATATATGTAAGTCAAATCATTCTGCTATATAATAATCTCATACAGTGCTGTATACCAATTATATCTCAATAAAACTGGAAGGAAAAAAGAAAAATGCTGCACAAATGAACAGAGTTAAGAAGAGTAAAAACAAAAATAAAAGTATTTCTGGTAAAAAAGTAAAAAGAATCACCTCTTAAGCTCTGTTGGGATCATGGAGCTGGGGGCACACCAGAGGTTTCCACCCCACAGCTAACCCTTGAAGCCAACATCTGTTTTGTTTTATTTTGACATTATAAATAAAGACCATAATTCATCAACAATTAAGATAAACTTTTTTTAAAAAAAGAGAAATGCCTCTTCTGCAAAGCCTTCTCTGGCCCACTTTCAACCTTTCATCTCCGTGAAGCACCTGTTTTCACACAGCTACTGCAACATTTATCACTGATTATGTTGGCTTTAACTGCTTGTTCATTTTTTGGCCCCTCTAGACTTTCAACTCCTTGATAGAGAGTGTTTTGTTTTTTGTGGCTTTCCACTGTCTCAGACAGTGTCTGGTGTTTAGTAAGATTATATGTGAATACAATATTCTACAGTTCTGCTCCTATACTTTACTCTTTGTTCAAAGGGATGGGGAAAGAAGTTACATCCGATGCTTTGCTCAAGTCAAGACACCCTGACCTATTGGTGGAGTAATATCATTAACGAAGGAGTGAGCTTCAGTGGTTCGTTTTCTTCGCTCCCTTTAAAAAGCTCAGGCTATATGCTCGTGCCCTAGTGTCAAGGCTTTCTAACCATGCTGAACATCCACTTTACTGATGATTACAAACACCATGATGGCTCTATCCTGAGCCATACTATAATTGTTTTTTCCTAAATGTTATTGGGTTTATGATTAACTATAATTGCATATAGGATCCCACATTGAGGGATAATTATAGGTGCTTATTCTCTCACCTCTTATATCCCTACTGTGTGCAGATATGTCAGACAAATAACATTCTGACAGCCCTGTAATGGCAGCGTAATCAGCAGACAAGATGATGCTGGATTCTTCAATTACATGCTCACTTTTTCAAGAGTTGACGTACCACCACTATATTTATCATCAATTAAATGTCCCTATATTAGTTCCTTGCAGTAACTCAGCTCACATTGCCATAGCAAACCACGTAATCTCACCAAATAGAATTATTATCAGCAGTCATCATCCTCATCAATTCTTTATTAAAGACTCATTTCTCAAACCATTTTAAATTGTGGCTTAGAGTAAGTCATTTAGAAGCACAGTTTGGAAATAGGCACATTATATTTCCATTTCATAAATATGTTTTATTAGTAATGAGTAGCATAGTATTAGATTACTATTAGTATTCTCAGCAGAGGTTGGAAAATGCTTAATTAACAAAGATATTGGATTGGAAAAAAATGACTCTGGGCATATTTCTTCTTGACCAAATTATTATCTATTTTTTTCCCTCTAGTCCTTGGTAATTTTTAATTGCATGCACTTATCCGAGAGAGTGTATTTCCAAGGGTCTATGTAGGGAAGCCAAAACCCAGTAGAGGCAAATTTTCTGAAGACTTCCCTGTTACTGTGTCAGGATCTCCCAGCACCTTCACCTGAACCCGGTCCCCAGTTCCTTTTTAGAAACCATCAGCGGTCAGTCTTTGTTCCTGAAGGACATTGCTGGGAATCTGTTACACATCATAAAACAGCTAGATTCCTGTTCTGGTTGTGGTGACCTAAAACTGGTATTTGAAATCCAGAGCCATTTTTTTCCATCACCCTCCGGGTACCTTTCATTCTGAGAACGTGTAGCTCCCCTATTTTCCTTGCTCTGGTTCAGCCTCATCTTTTAGAAGAGCGGTGAGCACCGGAATATTCACTGTGCTAGGGAAACCACAGAGATGTTGGTACCCAGACTGTCATGCACAGAGATTGTACTAACCTTGGGCAAATACAGGTCTGCTGTTGCCAAGACCTTTTCTTCATCGTTGCTGTTTTAAATTAGAGCTTCTGGTTTACTTTCTTTTTGTTCTCAACTCTTGTTAGGATTCTTCCACTGTTTTTATTTTATTTCATTTGTAGTGGTGTCTTTAGCATCCTTATATTATCTTGTATGAGATGTGTTTTATTTCCCATTATTATTTTTCCAAGGGATACAGCTCTTTTTATGATGGTATAATATGTTCCTATCAAGAACACATGGATGTGTTCTCTGAAGAAACAAACTGATGGCTTTACGTGTGGACATTTTGCTAACACGAAAGAGCAGGAGTTTGTGTTTCAGCAGAAATACCGGAGTTGTGAACGGCTTAAGCCTGAAGTGGCTTGCTGGTTCTCTAACAGCAGGCAATTATGTTACACTTGGGAAGCCTCCACGCAGGCTGTTCTTATGCAGATAGTTGACTGAGGGAACAGAAATATGTGAGAGACATGTGACTTCTCCTTAGCGATTGATTGCCCACAATTGTGTCCTAACTGCTGATGACACTGTTCCATCCATACTTAACATTTGTTCAGATATCTTTCCCAAGGTCCCTAGTTATGGGATTCGTGTTCATAAAAGCTTCTACTATGGCCCTTCTGTTCACCCAGCCAGTGAATAATCCCCAAGTTAATAAAAAGGCAAGCACTCTTATCAACATGGCATTAAAAGACTCTACCCAATGCAGGTTCATACCGTGAGGGAAAAGTAATCTTTCCTGACACCCCTCGTGGTGTAAAAAGTGAGCTAGCCCATGCCAGCTTTCCCAAGTCCTTAGTAAGGTTTTGCCTAAAATGATGTGGAAAGGCTTCCCTGGTGTTCCAGTGGTTGGAACTCCGCACTTCCAATGCAGAAGGCACGGGTTCGATCCCTGGTCGGGGAAGCTCCATTTGCCACACGGTGCGGCCAAAATTAAATAAATAAATAAACTTAAAAAAAAAATGATGTGGAAGAGGGCATCGACTTGGGATGCTAAAGTGGAGGCTGGGATTGGGGATGGCTAAAAGTGGCTTCTGGGGAAGGCTGCTCAAGAACGACAAAGAAACTGACACCACGTGCTCTTCCCCAATGGGAAGGAAACACTTCTCATTCAAGTGGCCTTTTTTCTTTGAATCAGAGACCTGCCTTACACAGTGAAAAGACCAGCCTCGCTTAGCCAGGCAGACCCATGGCACATGCCCCCTTCCTCCAGCAGGGCTCCCGGTGGAGAAGCTGCCAGGGACACAAAACCACTCCCAGAGTGATATCGGGACCCCGGGTTACAAATGAGGATTGATGTTGAGCTGAGCAACTCTAATGGCCTTATCACAGCAATCGTTCTAGAACACCCATCTCTCCCCTTCTCCCTTCACATCTGACTGGTTATCTATTGTTCCTCATTGCCAGGGCTTGTTTGAAGAGCTCTGCAGCGTTTGCAGGTATAGAAGAATGTGCAACTTTTTTTTTCCCCTTGAAGTCATTGTCTATATTTAGGTCAGTGACGTGATGAGGGATGTTGATGTGTTTTGTACCTCGCGCTGAGAGATGCTTCCTCCCCGGATCTGAGGGCAGGTGAGGCGCTGATGGCACAGCCTGCGCCCGGAGCCCGCAGCCCACGCTGCCCGCGACCGGAGGGTGGGATCTGCCCTCTGCCGCCCGCCAAGCCGCTGCGGAGGGTCGCAGAAATCTCACCCTGGCCTCCCTGAACCTCTGTGTGAGAGAGGGGACTGTCTTATAAAAAGGTGAGAGGGAAGTTGCTTTATCCTTTACCTGGCGTCCTCACCCTCCACTCTGCTGTCAAGTCGGAAACGCGGCCCAGATAAATCCTGCCCACAAAGGAACTGCGCTTTTTTAACATGCAAATGTTCATCGGGGAGAGTAAATAGACATCTCCTCCTCCAGGGAACTCGGAGACCGTCGTGGCAACCTCCTACCCCACGCCCAGCTGCATTCCCCTTTCCTCCTCCCATTCTGAGAAAGCTATTCTGATTTTTCCCCCATTATTTTTTTAAGGGGGGAGGGGCTTGCATTGAATTGCTCTTAAGCCACTGGTCTTCTACCCCAACTTCCTCCCGTCTAGATAGGCTTCATTAATTTGATAAGCCGACACCAAAAGAGAGGGGTGGCGGGGGAGAGGGGGGAGGGGGATTGCAGGAGGGGCTGCCTAGGGGCTGCCCTGAGGTTTTAGAAGATGAACTGCTAATGATGTTGAAGACGTACCTTTTCAGACTGCCTGGTCCCTCTGGAACATCAGGGTCCTCTTTCACTTATTCTGATTGTACTGAAAGAACGGGAAAACAGGGGCCTGGTTGGAGCGGAGGAGGGGGCATCGTGCTGGGAGGGACGGTTAGGAGAGAGATGGGCCTCGGAGGAGGAATCAGAAGGCGTCAGTTGCACAGCTTGAGGGGCCTTTGCTTTAACAGGGTATCTGATATTGTCATGCTGGAGAGTCAGAAACTAATGGGGGGAAATAGATTAATTTGCTAGGTCATTGATTGAACAGTCTTGCCTAATACTTACAAACTAGTGAAATTAGCGTAAATTGGCGATATGAATATTTTGATCCGCTGACCCTTGAATTCAAACGGAATGGGATGCAAACCACAATGCTTTTGACCTTTTCAGAGGCACTAATCGTTGCTGGCCCTTTCCCATCCTCTGTAGTGACAGAAGCTGCTTGTACCTAAGATAAACCATATTTAGAATCTGCCCAAGAAGTCCTGTTGATGCCACTTCTGGTTCGGGCAAAAAATTATCTATTTGCCCTAATTATACCTCTCAGCGACTGGGAGAACCTGAAAGATACCCAGCTTCAGTATGCGTTTATTTTTTATCGTCTGTTCTCTTGCATACTTTCAAGGTCATTCTCAAACATTTACTGAAAACAAAGGTGTGAGACCTTCTGAGGATGGAGAGCCATTTAAGCAAGAATCTTTTCTCATTTGAGTTAGTAGCAATGTAAGCAATTTGCAGATTTAACAAAAACCCAGAATATTCTTGAATCACAGATCAAAGTCCTACAGTGGCTTGTTTTGCTTCTGAAATAAATACCAAGATGGGGGTGGGAAGTCAACAGGCATCCTTAGTTAAGTGAAAACAACCCAGACTTCTGCCGCCCCACCCCCCCACCCCGAGTTTCTGCTTGCGTAAATATTTTACTTCCTCCTCAGTTTCACCGAGTGACAGTGACTGTTTGGCAGTGTCAGAGCTCAGTGCTTTGTGGACGCCAGGAGCAGCTTTGAGCCTGAGGGATGGAGGCTGGGGGTAAATATTTCAAAGAGATGAACAGGTCTTGGGCTGCAAACTTAGCAATTGTTTAACTAGGATGTAAATTCTAATTAGATTCTAATGGCAAATAAACATTCATTCATTAAACAAATGTTTATCGAGTCCCTGCTGTGTACCAACCACTCTTCTAGGTGCTTGAAACATATCTGTGTATGAAAAAGATAAAGATTCCTGCCCTTACGCAGCTTATGTTCTAGCAGACATTAAACATAATAAATGACTGTAAATTATATAGTATGTTAGTTGTAAATGTTGTAAATGCTGTGGAAAAATAAGAAGTAGAGCAGGGTAAAGGAGGTGTTAAAACTGAGGCATATTAAAATGTCTCAGAGTTTATTTGAGCAGAAATGGATTCGAATCAGGACGCACCAAACCAGAAGTTGTGAGGCGGGCTGCACCGACAGGAGCTGGGGAGAGACTTTTATAGAGAAAAGGCGGAGGCAAAAGAAGGAAATTCTTTGACTGGCTATAGCTTCTACGTCCGTCTTAGTTGGGAAAGCCCGGTTGGCTGTAATTGGTTGTCCTTAGGTTTTGATTTCTTAACCTTGAGGCATCACAGGCTTAGGTATCTGTTTGCTTGCTTACAGAGGCTGCTAAGGTATCAGAACACCTCAATCCAGTGGTCTCATTGTTTAATTAATTGAACACAGGGTAGAGTGAAGGTCCTGCCTGGGCCATGGGTTTACGAGCCGCCCACACCAAACGCCAAGGACAGGGGAGGCCAACCCTCACACACAGACACATGAAACTGAAGACCCAAGAGAGGTGTGACTTCGGCGGCGGCAGACGTGGTTGGATATCTTAATTGTACCTGCCAGGGCTGCCATGGCCAGTGGTACACTGTGTGTGTGTGTGTGTGTGTGTGTGTGTGTATGTATGTGTGTGTGTGTGTCTATGAAAGAGTTCAGGGTTAGAGGGTGGGCGAAATGGTTAAGGCCCTCCCTTTGGGGTGGAGGGGTGGCCTTAGCAGTCCCAGTTCATCTCAGGATTCCCAGCTAGAGTTCTGGGTTCCTTTTCTGCTTTGCCAGTGGTTCATTACGTAACCTGCTGCGTCAAACTTAATCTTTTCCTGACAACTGTCATGTTCATAGAATCACAAAGTACAGTTATTAAAATGTGGCTGACTTGAATGATGAGGAATTATTTATTGATGTTCTAAGAAGGACTAAGCCAGTATTAAGAGTTCCTTAACACCCAAAGACAAAACTACAAAATGTCCAAGTGTTCCCCTGTGTTTGGTCCATTTCATTCATTTAAAAACTATGGTTTCTTTCCCTCCCTGCACGTGTTCTACACCTGCAGCTAAATAGGAAGGATCAAGGCGAATATGCCCACACCCATCACCCTGCCTGATTTCAGAGCACTTCAGGGAGAGGTAATAGACCATCATTTCTTCTGTTCTTCAGAATCAGTGCTGTGCTTCCTGCATCACTGTAAAGATGGTGTGTGATGGCATTGATTTAGTTCAAAAGCAAAGCAGATAGAGTTCTGATTGATTCTTTTCCACTCCTTCACTGGGACTGAAATTAGGACTCCTGGCTTCCTGCCTGATTAGGGCTTGGACTGTGGAGCAGATCACTGAAGTGGGTCCGCACTCCCCAGCGCAGGCAGCCGTCCTGCCGAAATCCTGATGTCTGTGTGTACTTTTGCAGCTGCTTCCTTTTTGTTTGTGGTCAGCAAAACGAAGGAATGGACTCAAAGGAAGCCCTGCCTCTGACGGAGCAGATACTGTGCTTAGGTGTGGAGAACATTTACCCCGGCAGAAACGCTCTGCCTGTATGTATGCCTGGGGCCAATAAGGAGACTCCTGAGACTGAGAAGCATGAGGCCTGATTCTTCCTCCAGTAAACCTGTTGCCCAGAGAGCCAGAGTGGGACCGGCAGGAGGCCTGGGGCCAAGAACTCACACTAGAAACTCAACGATGAGCACAGAGTGGGAGGCATGGCCAGCCGCAGCCCTTTCCGTCTGTCTCTAGGGCCCCAACTCCCTCGTTTGCCACCGTGATGATGATCTGACTTTCAGTTGCCTTAGCCACACACAGGACTAAGGAAGCTGTGTGCAATTTAGAAACTTCGGATCCCAAATAGACAGTTTATTTCTGGTTTCATCTACTCTCCAAATACTGAAGTTCCGTAGGTAATTGTGAGCGTGGAATTAATAATTTTGAAAAATAAGTACTTCCTGGATGCTTACCATTCAGCTGGTACCGTGCTAAGTGTTTTATCCCACTTAATCCTCATGCGTTCTTTTGAATTTAGGCACTATTATTTGCAACATTCTTTCAGTTGAATGTATCATAATTTATTTAATGAATCCTCTACCTTTGGATTATCTATTCTCCTCTTTACATGGAGGAGGAAAATGAGCCTGGTTTAGTTATCCAGCTACCAGCACAGAGTCAGGCTTTGAACTCAGAAAGGGTGGGTTCTAACAGCCAGACTAGGTTCCCTGACTCTTCTGTTCTGATTGGTGGTAGAAGGACAGGCCCGGCAGCTGGGCCCTGCTTACTTAGATTATCTTATAGCCTAATACATGTGTCTGACAACCTTTGCAATAGATAGTACATCTAATTGACGAAACTGAAACTCAGTGATCAGCTCCGGGCAAGCATACAAAATAATGCATTCCTATAATGATAGCAGTAGATTTACTTTGATAATAGAAGTTGTTGCATCCAGTTGATTTGACAATGGGTTTTCTCATAGGAACCTTCAAGCGGTGTCACCAAACATTTTCCACATGGGAGATGGGCATAGAACAGTTAAGCAGTATGCAGAGAAGTCCTCAAAAGTACTCCTATCCCCTGAACCAGCAATTCTACTTCTGTATATATAAGGATGTTCACTGCAGCATTATTTATAGTGGTGAAAGTTGGGAAAAAAAGCACTGTATGACCAAAAGTAGGGGGTTCATTGAATACATTATGATACATTCAACTGAAAGAATATTTCAAAACTGTTATTTTAGAAGAGTGTTTAATAACATGGGGAAGTGGCCCTGATATAATAAATGAAATAAGGTAGAATATAAAACTACCTATGATCCCAATATTTTAAGAAGAGTGAGAATGAGAACAACTTGAGATTGGATTTTTGGTTTAATGAAATAGAGGATAAGTATGAGGAATTTTTTCCCAATAACTAAATCTGGAGTAAATGTTCGAAGAAATAACCTGGAGAAAATTGTGACTTTGGAAGAAATACTTTCTCTTATAAATTCCCAGTAAAATGAGTGATAGGATAGCTCAACATCAGTCTTAAAACTACTTTATGTTCCTCTTAAGTTTTTTTCTTTTCTTTAAAACACATTTAACTTGAAGTTATATTTCATCAAAGCTGATATTTTTGCAGTTTCATGTTCCTTCAAAAGCAGTCTCTTTCAAAGAAAAGCAGAGCTCTCTGTGCCGTTTGTGTAACAGTTGCTTTATTGCCAAGTTCTTCAAAGTTGGTGAAGTGTCTGACAAACGTTTTCCTGATCAGAAAAATGGCAGGTGGGAGATTTGCATTGCTGACATGGCAGCACTCATCATACCCGCCTTCCTCTCGTGTGGCAGTCATACGGATGGAAAGAAGGCAATTTCTCTGTTATTCTAGGGGTGAAAGAGAGGGAGAAAGTTTGAGTATTGGAGTACTGAGCACAGTAACATTGACCAAGTGAGAAAGCCCAAGGCATCAAAATCCTATCTTATCAGACATGTCAGAACAGAAGAAAATGAACAGGTTCTTCAACACGTGAGAAGACAGCTCTAGAGGAGGACTCTCTGTGTCCCCCAGCTCTGACAAAGTGTAAAATGTAAACACTCAGAACCAGTTGAAGAAAGGCTTTGCATCTCGGTAGGGTTAGAGTGGAGAGAAATCCGAGTCAAGAATTTGTAAGAAAGCTACCTAATTATATCTAGATATTTGGGCTCATCTGGCTTTCACAATTTATTATATCTCTGAGAACCTTTGGGCGTTTAGAAAATAAAGCCATGACCACTTACCAGTTGGCAGTATAGCCCAATCGAAAGAAAATACCCCAAATGCCCCAGAAGGCAAATGGGCGGTTAGCCTTGCAAATCTAGCCAATCAAAGGATTGTAGACATCACACCGGTCTACCGTAAGCCAAACCTGAGAAAAAACGTAACACATGAAGGAAGAGTCATATAGATGAGGCAGTTGGAACCTTGTTACCCATGGAACAAAATACTAGCTTCTTAGCATTATGTTCAAGATTATATATAATCTGACAGGGGACTATATTCAATATCCTGTGATAAACCATGATGGAAAAGAATACGAAAAAGAATATATGTGTGTGTATATATACATATACACACACATGTATATGTATGTAGGTATAACTGAATCACTTTGCTGTATAGCAGAAATTAACACATTATAAATCAACTATACTTCAATAAAATTAAAAAAAAAACAACAACATTATATACATTCTGACCCCAAATATCTTTCCAACTTTCTCTCCCTCTCCCTATGTCTCTCATCTCTGCAGGCGCACTGTTCTTTTCTCTTTCCCCTGAGTGAGCCATGCACTTCAGGGTGTCGGAGCCTCAGCTAATGATGTTCCACTGGCCCAGAATGGCCCCAAACGCTCTGCTTCTTTGCTCATCAGGATCACTGTCTACTTTTCAGGTCCAATCAGATACCACCTCAGTCAGAAATGATCTGACCTTCCTTTCCATACCTGTACACTTTTATAGGTACCTCCATCTCATGTCTATTTCACTCTGCCTTACATTTTAGCCGGTGATTTATGTTTCCTCCCCCATCAGATTGTTACTCGTCTGTGAATACCTCTGATGGATGCCAAGCCAGATGACCTCATACAGTAGTCGCTTAATACATGTTTGCTGAATTCAGTCAAATACAAGATAGTATATGAATATGAAGATACGTGCAACCATGTTTTCCAGACCAAAAATGTCAAGAAATGTGACCTTGGGACAGAATATTTGAAATTAGACTAGTCCTAAAAGACCCAGATTGCCAAAGCTGCTGTAATACCAACCCATAATAACAGCTAACAGTTTTGAGTATTTGCTACATTCTAAGCACTACACTAAGTTCTTTCCATATAACATCCCATTTGATTATTCCAACAATCTTATGAGGCTTAAGTACTATTATTATCCCCATTTTGCTGATAAGAAACCAAGACTGGAGGAGCCTCTTAGGCAAGAAACCAAAGGGCACTGCATAGACACCAAGTCTGCCTCTTTCTCTGCAGGATGTCTCTCTCTCTGGCCTTGGAGGAGGCCGTGGTGGGAGTTGATGGCTGTCATTCATGCAGTATATCTGGGTATCTGCCTAATTCAATCTCAAAGTGGGCCTCACAACAGGCATTAGTATGTTTTGTAAGCAGCTTCTCTGCTTCTGACATTGGTATCAGGTATTATTCGACAGTATTTGATGATTTTCCTACTCTAGGGAAGCTCTAGAGTATGTCAACTCTGAAGTGAGGTGGGCTTCTTATAAGTAAAATCGTCATGCATAGGAAGTATATTAGGGTTCTCCGGAGAAAAGAAACAAGAGGATATAGATTTTGATACATATGTAAGAGGAGATTTATTATAGGAATTGCCTCACATGATCATGGAGTCCGAGAAGCCCCACAATATACCATCTGCAGACTGGAGAACCAGGAAAGCTGGTGGTATAATTTAGTCCCCGTCGCAAGGCCTGAGAATCGGGGGGGCTGATGGTCTAAGTCCCAGTCGGAATCTAAGACCCGAGAAGCAGGAGGGTCAAAGTCCAAGGGCAGGAGAGAGGGACGTCCCAGCCAAGGTAAAGAGAGTGAATTGGCCCCTTCTCCACTTTTTTGTTCTATTCTGACCATCAGTGGACTGGATGATGCCCACCCACATTGGTAAGAGGGATCTTCTTTACTTAGTCTGTTTCAAATGCTGATCTCTTCCCGAAACACCTTCACAGACACACCCAGAAATAATGTTTTATCAGCTATCCGGGAGTCCCTTAGGCCAGTCAGTTCAACACATAAAATTAAGCAGCACAAGAAGGAACGGCAGTATGACCTCAGTTAACTAAAGGAAACGTCATAGAAGAGATTAGTCTACATTTAGCAAATACTTGTGGAGTACACACTATGTGCAGGTACTCAGTAGCCGCTGGGGACAGGACGCTGAACAATACAGACATGGTCCCTAACCCCATGCACAGGAGTCCAATACAAAGGTAGACATTAGTGAGATGATCACACAGACACATAATTAAAGCCCAGGAGGAAGGCCAGCGCTGGGAAGGAAATGTATAGATGGCCGTGAACATGTATAGCCTAGTGAAGGGCAAAACAGACAAGGGAGATTTCTCAGAGATCTAGAAAACCAGTAGGAGGTAACTAGGGCAGTGATTCTCAACATGTAGTTCCAGGACCAGCAGCAAAAGCCTTACCTGGAGACTTGTTAGAAATGCAGATGATCGGGTCCCACCCCAGACCCACTGAATCAAAAACTGGGAGTGGGGCCCAGCATTCCGGGTTTTGGCCAGCCCTCCAGGTGATTGTGATGGGCCCCGAAGTGTGAGAACCACTGCGCCAGCAGATGAGGTGGGGCGGAGTGTGACGGAGGGCAGAGCATTTCCTCTGGGAGAGATAGAGTAGTGAAGTCCAAGCTGGTGGCAAGATGGCGAGAAGTGGAGCTGCCAGGAGGCCCCACAGAGAGGATAATGGGGTGGCATGAGGCTGGGAGATAGGCCGGGGTCACGTTGCTTCAGGGCCCGTTGTATGGATTCTACCCACTGTCCTAAGAGCCATAAAAGCCACTGAGGAGCGTTAAGCAAGAGTGTGATATCACACTTGCATTTTGAAAACATCCCTCTGACCACAAGAGAACTGATAGAGCCAGTAGACTTAAATTCTCTAATTTGAAGACTGATAGAAGTGATGGAGTGATTGGATATTGAGACAAAGGGAAGTGAATGGGGTTGAGATGTATTCAGGAGGTGACAGTGGAAGGATTTGGCAGTATTTTGAAATGGGGATTGAGAGAGAAAGATGCTTCTCTCAGACGGAGCCTAGGTTTCTGAACTAGATTGATCATGAAGGCTCCAGTCACTGAGATACAGAGGATGGAGATCACGTGTTTTATCTGGATCATGTTAAGTTTAAGGACCCTTTGAGATATGAACTAGACCTTGGTGGAAATTGGATGGATGAAAGCCAGGAAAACATAATGTTGATGGGGAGCTCTGGTAACCGCATGAGCCAAAGGATTGAGATGGAAATGAGTTTTGTGAGGTTTGCTTCCCTATTTTATTCTTTTTTATGTATTCATTCACTTATTTATTCATTCTACCTATTACGCCCTTCCAAGAACATGGAAACATTTGAGACAGAGGAAAATTAGTAGGTAGGATGGGGACCAGCTATAGCAGATCTTGAATTCCAAGCTAATAATTTTGGATCATCACTGAAGGTAGTCAGGGTTACATCACGTAGGTAGGTATGTTTTGAGAAGATGGACCTAGCAGTGTCACCTGCAGTCAAGAAACTAGAGGAAGACCATCACAGTAACTCTAAGGATGCTAAAGGACTACCTCATTCTTTCTGATTGAAATATAAGGTTAGCATTTGGGGACCACAATCAAATTCATATACGTTCATTCATTATATTCCATGTATATGACTGTGTATTGTTAACCTATGTCTCCTTATAAGTTTGGGAATAGGAAAAGACAAACTTTGAGGGTGTGGAAACTAGGCCTTTTTCCCGTTTCAGTTTTCCATAATCAAGTAGAGGTAGGGTGTTTTCAGCGGAGCTAATATTAATTAGAATTGAAAGACCTACACATAGTAGGCCCTCAAAAAGATCTCTTAAATGGAATTGCACTGACGTCCGTGGAGTACTGAGAGAAGACGCAGCTCCACACTGGACCCCCTAAGGGGAAAGGGGAGAGCATGGGGCCCTTGCATGAGAATTGGGACCTTGGTGACCCCCATCTGTTCCTTCCTCTCTCCCTCCCTCCCCCACTGCTGCCATGGCGACATGTCTGGAATCACAGTAAGCCTTATACCCCGGAGGAAACAATACTTTGTTTGAACGCTGTAAGTTGGCCTCTGAGGCTCGCGGTCTGCAGGCCCCATTCCCCCCAATCAGGGGCTTCTTACAAAAGGCAGCCTTTTACCAGAGGGTCAGCGACACTGCCGCTCATCGATTTGAGCCCATTTTATCCCTCGGCACTTTCCACTTGTTTGTTTTTGAACTCACACCACAGCCTCGATGCTGTTGGTCTGGTTGTGACGTGAAGTTACTGATGTGGCCGTCTGCATCCGCCTGCACGTCCTCTGCTCTGCCCGTAGAGCGTCGTGCCTCTTGCTTTCTCGTGTCCTCTTGTCCCTGCCGTTGACTCCCCAGGCTGGGGCTGTTTGAGCTAAAGGGAATTAGGAACAATGCAATCAACATCTCTATTTTTATCTTTGCTCCCCCCCACCTTTCTTCCCTCCCTCCCGAATGACTCACCATTTCTAGGTCTCAGAGCTTGGCAGACTTAAAAGAATTATATTGGGGCTGAGGTGAACATATGCACAGATATATTTCTACCGTTCGATAAAGAGTGTGTTTTTTTTCTAGTGACACAGGGGTTCAAATGTTATAAGTATTATTTATTATGTCATCCTTACTGGTGCAGTCTTGCTGCTTAAGCTACTGTTTATCTCTGAAGTCTAAGATGAATTGTAGGCAAGGGAGGGAGCCCAGAGCTGATTTCTGAAACTCATCTTTAGAGAAAAGTGCAGTGTTGAAGTGAAACTTAACTTTATCCTGGTGGAATTCTGGCAGCTTGAGCTGGGATCCATATAAAGAGAACGTGGCCTGTAAAAAAATATTACCTGTAAAGGAGGCACCATTAACGCAAAATAGCTTTTCCTACCATTTTAGCATTTCTTTATCATTATCATTCAGTGTGACCATTTCTAGAGATGATGTAAATTAAGAGTCTGGGTTTGAATTCCACTCTGCCACTTACTACCTGTAATCTTAGGCTAGTTACTTAATTTCTTTGTAATTTTCCCTTCTATAAAATGGAAACTTCTTTCCTCGCATACATACATCATAGTACACATCTCATAGAACTGTCCTGAGAATTAAATAAGCAAATATTTATAAAGTGCTTAAAACAGAGTCTAGCACCTTATAAGCGCTCAATAATTATGTTGCCTATTATTACTCAACAGGCTGTCTTTACCTGTCTTAAGATGAGTGGTTGGGTCCTTAAAGAGTTTTCTTTCGCAAGCACAGTGCACCTTGGGATTTTACCGTCCCTTACTTCTGAATTTACAAGCCAACCATCTTATGGACACTTAAGTGGGCGCAAAGTTATAGAATAGACCTCGTTGTCTTTCATTGAAAAGTAGAGCCTTCCAGCTTTCCAGTCTGCCTTGCTTATAGCCAGAATTTTATTCTCACTTCATCAGAATTAGGTTTTGGCTCTCATGTGGTCCAAATCCAAGTGCATTTCTTCTCCAAGTAATCATATTTTACATGCAATGACTTTTCCTTGGCTTATCTAATGCTGCCTCATTAGACTCTAAACCCTAATGATACTCTTTCATTTTCAATAACAGAGCCACGGGAATCACATAGAAGACTCTCTGTAGAAGTTCTCCCTTTGTCTTCCAGTCCCTAGATCACTTCCGGCCCTGACCCCTTCCTTGACTGGAGGGGGGAGGGAAGGCCAGCCGCTGGCCTCATTTGGCAACAGTCCAATGGAGGGTCGTGGAGTTCAGATCAGTTGGGATCCAAAAGGTCCTCAGGAAACTCCCAGCAGGTCTGAGAGCCCCCCGAGCACTACATTATTACTCTGGCTTGCCAAATCTAGGGGGAGCCGCACCACCCACCTTTCAGCTTTCAGAGCCATATCGAAAATGATGTGAAGCACAGTTCATTGCAGTGCGGTCATATCTACACAGCAGCCACAAGCCAGGACTCAGAGAAGCTTAGGCACCGGTTTGTAGGAAGCAGTGCTACTAGCATTGAAATGTTCCCCTGGGACAAGAAAAACCCTCAGGATGGCTTCCAAAGCCTGAGGGAATTAGACACACTCAGTCACCTTCATTGTGTTTAAGTGTTCGGTGATAACTAGTCAGCTCTTTTGTTTTTCAGTAGTATCTTTATCGCGATAACATGGATTCATAATTTGAGAGGTCACATAGCTCTGTACAGCTGCTATGATGGAAAGCAGTAGCCCTACCCTACCCCTCTTCCCTTCCTGATGGCTGTTCCCCCAAGTTTTAACATATTCTAGCTGTTTCTGCTGGTATGAACCTCTGTGGTTTTTTAAAAATTAATTAATTAATTTGGCTGCGTTGGGCCTTCATTGCTGCACCCGGGCTTTCTCTAGTTGCGGCAGGCGGGGGCTACTCTTCTTTGCGGTGCGTGGGCTTCTCATTGCGGTGGTTTCTCTTGTTGCAGAGCACAGGCTCTAGACACTCGGGCTTCAGTAGTTGTGGCACACAGGCTCAGTAGTTGTGGCTAGCAGGCTCAGTAGTTGTGGCGCATGGGCTTAGTTGCTCTGCGGCATGTGGGATCTTCCCGGACCAGGGCTCGAACCGTGTCCCCTGAATTGGCAGGCGGATTCTTAACCACTGTGCCACCAGGGAAGTCCTGAACCTCTGTGTTTTTAAATGACATGTTTGTACAGTTATCTCTTGATTATTGTGTTTTAGTTATTACCTGTTGACACCTTACCATGGGAAATATGGATTTATCTCACTTACTCCTTCAACCTCTCAAACATGCTCCATCTTCCTCACCCTTCCTAACGACCATTGTGTCACAACTTTTGGTGAAACCAGTATTGTGTGTGTGTGTTATGGCTCGATAAATGTCATTCACAGCTGAGCCAAATGGTGGACTTTGATCACACTTTTATCTCGTACATCTCTTGTTTTTCCTGCAGTTATTGGCTCTATTGCTTTATTTGCTTGCTTAGTTTTCTTATGTTCCTGTCCTTAAATCATTCATAGACCCTTCATCAGCAGTGTAGATCTCCTCTTGATACATCTGTAAACATCAGGAAACCAATCCACTTCTTCATGGAGTCATTCCTCTTGGAGGTCTGCATCCTTCCGCCCCCACCTGGATTGGTGCTGAGGCTGCTGCAGAGCTGGCATCTCCCCGCTTCGTTTCACCTTGCTCCTGTGTTGGATCCAGTGTTCATAGATCCCAAGTCTTCTCTAGCTTGGCTTTGTCCTCATTTTAGTGTAGTGTATCCTCTAATCACTGCCTAAGAACTCACGAATTTACATGAGAGGTAAATTTTTGAGGCCTTGCATATATGAAAACAGCTTTATTCTTCTCTCATATCTGACCGGATATAGGATTCTAGGCTATAAATAACTCTCAGGAAGAATTTTGGAGCACTTAATGAATTTTTTCCTGGCTTCCAAGATCACTGTCAAAATGTCCATTGCCATTCTAATTCCCACTCTTTGGACACTTAGAGCATTTTTAAAAATTCATGGCTTTCTGAAATTTCACAGTGATGTACCCTACTATGGCTCTCTTTGTATTCATTGTTCAGGGAATTTTCTAGGCCCTTTTAGTATGGAAACTCATGTCCTTCAGTTCTGGGAAATTTTCTTGTATGATTTCATTGATAATTTCCCCCACTCTGTTTTCTCCTCTTCCTTTCTGGACTTACTATTTGGATGTTGTACCTTCTGGACTGAGCCCCTATTTTCGTATCTTTTTTCTTCTGTTTTCCATCTCTTTGACTTTTGTTTTACTTTTCAAAAGTTTTTTTTAACTTATCTCTCCACACTTTACTTTGATATTATTTCTGCTACCATGTTTTTAATTTATAGAAATTCTGTTTTAATTTTCTAAATGCTTATTCTTATACCATCCTGTTCTTTTTTTTTTTTTTTTTTTTTTTGCGGTACGCGGGCCTCTCACCGTTGTGGCCTCTCCCGTTGCGGAGCACAGGCTCCGGACGCGCAGGCCCAGCGGCCATGGCTCACGGGCCCAGCCGCTCCGCGGCATGTGGGATCTTCCCGGACCGGGGCACGAACCCGTGTCCCCTGCATCGGCAGGCGGACTCTCAACCACTGCGCCACCAGGGAAGCCCCATCCTGTTCTTAATTCATAGGTTCAATGCATTTTTCTTGAGAATATATTAATAGTTTTTTAAATGTTCTCTTTTTTGCTTTTATTTTCTCTTTTTCATTTGTTTATTTGGAGTCTGGATTTTGTGTCAGAGGTTTTCCTCAAATGTGTGGTTATTCTTGCCTATATATTCATTGTTATGAGGAAAGTATTAACAGTCTAACTGGGAGTCCTGTGTTTATATGTGAAGACTTTCAAGTGGTGATGATTGGCCTGGAACCCAGCCATGGGGCATCCAAGATCTATCAGTCATTTCTCCTAGGCTGGTTAATTTCCCTAGAGAAGACTATGCTGACCTTCTGTCTAGGAGATGTAAGACTGGCTGCCAGGGTTCTTTTTTTTTTTTAATTTTTATTTATTTATTTTTATTGAAGTATAGTTGATTTACAATATTGTGTTAATTTCTGCTGTACAGCAAAGGGACTCAGTTACACACATATATACATTCTTTTTTTATATTCTGTCCCGTTACAGTTTATCACAAGATATTGAATATAGTTCCCTGTGCTATACATTAGGACCTTGTTTATCCATTCTAAATGTAACAGTTTGCATCAACCAACCCCAAACCCCCAGTCCATCCCTCTCCCTCCCCCCTTCCCCTTGGCAACCACAAGTCTGTTCTCTGTGTCTATGAGTCTGTTTCTGTTTTGTAGGTAGATTCATTTGTGCCATATTTTAGATTTCACATTTAAGTGATATACGGTATTTGTCTTTCTCTTTCTGACTTTCTACACTTAGTATGATAATCTCTAGTTGCATCCATGTTGCTGCAAATGGCATTAGTTCCTTTTTATGGCTGAGTAGTATTCCACTGTATACATGTACCACATCTTCTTTATCCATTCATCTGTTGGTGGACATTTAGGTTGCTTCCATTTCTTGGCTATTGTGAATAGTGCTGCTATGAACATAGGGGTGCAGGTATCTTTTTGAATTATAGTTTTGTCTGGGTATGTGCCCAGGAGTGGGATTGCTGGATCATATGGTAGCTCTGTTTTTAGTTTTCTGAGGAGCCTCCGTACTGTTCTCCATAGTGGCTGCACCAACTTACATTCCCACCAGCAGCGTAGGAGGATTCCCTTTTCTCACACCCTCTCCAGCATTTGTTATTTGTAGACTTTTTAAGGATGCTGCCAGGGTTCTTGAAGGCAAGTGGAGGAAGGGTTTGGAGTTGGGGAAGCTTATCTCACCAGTGACGTGGAAGTTTCCACTTAATTACCTTATTTCCAGTACAGCAACCCCACCTTCAACTGTGCTTTGTGTCCAAGTGCCAGACCCCTCTGCCTCTGCTGCTTCATAGAGGAAGCCACCAACCCTTTCAGGCTGGAGAAGAAACAGTCACATGGCCATGTGCAGTAGGAAAAGGGTCTCAGAGTCTCATGCTTCTTATACAGACTTTCAACCAACCCTCCTGTTTTTAGCCCCATTTACACCCCATCATCAGAACTATCTGGTGCCTCCAATTCCTGAGCTTTTTAAGGTTCTTAACATACATTGGCTTCCCTCTCCTTAGCTTCCCCCATTGAAAGTTTAGATTACGGCTCTTTCTGCTCTGCTAAATTAGTTACCACTCATTCATCTGCTTTCCAGTTTCCAAAATTATGTTGACATCTCATGTCTGCTTTTGGCTCCTTCCCTATCCACTCTATGCAGAGTTTTGCTCTTTCAAAAAACATCTCTTTTTTGTCATTTTTATGGAGTGTAAGGAGGTATGGTAGAAAAGGAGTGGAAATAAACATGTATTCAACCTGCCACGCTTAACTGCAATTCATGAGTGACCCTTTGTTTCTAAGGAATACACCGTTTCTATACGCATCAAAATAAAACTGTCAGGGTTACTTGGCAAGGCCCACGTCCTGGAGTATTTCCACTTGGGGCTGCCATAGTGATGTGGGTGTGCATCAGAATACTCTTAAGAAATGCAGTGAGATTTAGAGCTATCCCAGGTAACATAAATCAGATTTCCCTGGTTTACGGAAGATGAGAGAGATCCAGGCCCAAACTCAAGAGGAGCCTAAGGAACTAGAAGTACCTAAGCTATGAGACTCCTTACAAACTGAAGAAATCCAGCCATCCCCTTGTCCTAGGCTTTTCTAGACCGTGGGCACTCTGGAAACACAGTGTATCATAGTATGATGGTGTTATCATAGTATCATAATATGACCAATGTCCTTAGGGAGATTTGATTTAGGTTCTAATGCTAGCTTTGCCCCTTGGATCACAGTTGTCTATGTGCAAGAAGCACTAGGTTAATATAAAAAAAAGAAAAAAGGTGTTTCATTTTCCTCATGTAATAAGAAGCCAGATGAGAGGAAATGCAACTGATCTGTGATGTCAGATATTTCCCACCTCCTTCTCTCTTTCCACCCCAAGTCTGTGGCTTTTATCCTAATACTTGTTATTTCAAGTCACAAGATAGTATCTCTACCACCAGCCTGACGCCTGCACTCTGGAAGCTGAGGAAAAAGAAGAAAGGGACAAGGGGTGGGGGGGGGCGGCAATCACAAATTCCCAACATCCTCTCCATGCATCTCATTGGCCAGAACTGCATTACATAACCACCCTAGCTGCAAGGGAAGCTTGGAAGTCCCTCCTCAAATACAATCAGTATTTTAACGAAGAAAGTAAAAGGAATATTAGCTGGGCAGCTAATAGTGTCTGCCACACTAGGTGTATATCCTTGAGCGAGTTATTTAATCTCCCTTGGCACCTATAACCTTATTTGTAAAGTGAGAATAAATATACCTACCTCACAGACTTGCAGTGAAAAATAAAGGAGGAAATATTTAGAAGAAAACATAGCACCATACCAGACACATAATATGCCCTCCATAAATGTTAGTTCCCTTCCCTGTGATCCACTCTGATCTCCGAACACACCACGCTGTTAGCATATGCTGTGAAGACCTATACAGATGTATATTATTTGATAAAAATTAAGTTTGTTTTGAGCATTACACAGTACCTGTTGGCAGAACATTTAGTAAAAATGAGATCTGGGGATCACAAGTCAAAAAGCGTATTTTTAGCATAGAATAACTGCATATAAAGACACAGCGGAATATAAGATTATAAAGATGATTTTACAGTCCATGTCTTTTATTATAATCCTTAATCTTCCTTTATATCCCTTCTCTTTATAGCTCTCACCCCCCGCCCCCATCAACCTCTTTTTACCACACTCTTCCCTTGATGTCTTAAGAGTTTCCTTAATTTGTATTTACTATTATTTATCTACAAAGCTTTATTATGCAGTCATTGGACCATCACTCTGTGTGTGTGTGTGTGTGTGTGTGTGTGTGTGTGTGTGTGTTTCTTTAACTGGCCCCAGTGACTGACTGCCCCTTTGCTCCCTTCACCCAGCAAAGCCGTGTGAAGACCTTATAAACCAGGTTGAGTCGAGGAGGTGGGGAAGCTAATGTGAGAGGGGGACTGTGGCCAACCAAGCCACAACTGAGGATTTATGAAAACTGCAGTGGTCTGTTCAAGTTTGGGAGCCAGAGGGTGAGAACACATACGGCTTCTGTCCTCTTTTTGTCCGTAGAATCTTCCTGCCTGTATGTACTTTGAGTGCTTTGAGTCCTGCCTTGTTTTACACCTCATGCCCTATCACCTGTCACACCCCAGGCCCTGTCACCGTGCTCCACCCTAGCAGAGGACAGGGACCAGGGTCACATGTAATAACTTAAATTGGAAGGGACCTTTGTTTTCCTCTCCGGCTAAATGAGCACTGGAAACAGAGGAGAGGGGTTTAGTGCTGTGGATATTTCCGTACAGTGAAAAGGAAGCCCTATTCCAATCCCCATGAGCCAGACTGCCTCCTAAAAGCAGCAGCTACAAACACATCCTCTCAAGATAAATACCGTAAGGGAGAGAGAGAAGCCTCTCCCATTTAAAAATGGTGCCCTTCCCTCGAGGCCCTTCTCTAGCTGGGCTTTGCCTCCACTGAGTTCTGGCTGTCAGTGTAGAAGCCAAACGCCAGAGTCCAAAGGAGAAGCTGTTTCACAGGGAAAACAAAAGGCAGCTGTCAGTTTAATCCCAAGCTCCCTGATAACATTCCAGCAGAGTTCCTTTTTCTGGAGATGAAATAAGAACCCTGGCAGGCCCTCTTGACTGGCCACATAAATCATTTGTAGTAATTGCTCTGAGAGAGGAGTGCCTCTCAGGCTCCATGGTTAGAAAGGGGGGGAATCACACACCGACATTCTATTTCTCTCCCTCTCTCTCTCTCTCTCTCTCTCTCTCTCTCTCTCTCTCTCTCTCTCTCTCTCTCTCTCTCTCTCTCTCGCACACGCGCGCGCACACACACACACACACATTGTGCCTTTGCCTCTGGCTCATCCCACACACACGTACTTTCACCCATATGCACACCCCCTCTGCTCAGGAGTTGCTCACACCAGGGTGGCCTCAGCGATCCATGTTGACAAAAAAAAAGCATGGCACGGAATATAGTGAATACTCAGTTTTCTGTTTCCTTCTCTTTGAGCTCGAGCCAATTTAAATTCTTCTGGAGTACAGTTTGGGAGGGGATATCGGGAGGGTTGACAGGGAAAGTGGGAGGGAGAGAACACAAAGGTAAGAGGGGGATGGTTAGCATTTGGCTTTGTTGGGCTTCTCTGTTGCTGTGTATCCTGTGATGTGTCACCTGCTTCCTCCTTTTTGCCTTTTCTGGTGAGAACTGAGATGCGGTCATAAAAATCCTCCGCACTGTGATCTGGGAGCTGCTGCTGAGGCTTGGCAGTTCACTCAGGACCGAACTCTCAAAAGCCACAGAGCTGTAATATCCCTTCCCCTCTGTGGCCAATAAAGATGGTGATAATCAAATAACAGGGCTTAGAAGTGGTGTGGTGCCTACAGCGGTTGGCCACAGGCCGGTGATATACACCCTTCCCTTGTACCCTGATGTATGTTCATTGAAAATATTGAGGCCACCAGAGATTGGAGGGGGGAGGGGCCTGCAGGCACACACAGCTGTTTGAAGAATGAATGGATGGATAAATAAATACATGAATGGATAGTTGGATGAATGAATGATGGATGAGTAGAGTTCAGCGTTGTGCTATGAACACAGCTTGAAAAGCAGGGAAAATTGCACAGTCTCTGTGACAGATGGACGACTTGTCCCTCTCCACACACCGTACGTTGTAGCTCTCCTCAGCTTTGTGCCTGTGGACAGAGGAGAAAGTGAGGGAAAGGAATTGCTGGACGTGAGTGGAGAAGCATACGTTTCTACCTACTGCCCTTCAATCCTGACTGTCTCCTAACCCAAGCTGTGAATCAGACCTGTCTACCCTCACCACGAACATGGAAACTGCTAGGCTAAAATTCACGGTCATGTGTTTCGTTTGTTAAGAAAAAATATCAAACTTGGAACGCATCCTTCATGCCCAGAGCCCTTTTTCCTTTGTCAAGCTAATAATAAAATCAACCCTCTGTATTTATTTCCCAATTTATTTGACACCAAGTTACTCACTTCGAAAGGAGAGTGGAGTGTGGGCCACAGACTGTGTTCCACCTGCTGTACCCCAGGCTGAACACTAGGTGTGCTCCACCCCAAGTCACTTCTGTCATGAAGGCGCCAGGTGTTTTAGGGTGATGTATCCTGTGGAGTCTGAGCTCAGCCCTTCCTGGGTTGGATCCTTCTCTTATCTTCTCCACCCATAACCCTTGAAGTGATCAATCACTCCTCTCCTGGCTACGAAGCCAGTAGTTACAGGTCAGCATGTGCTTGTACACGAGACCAAAGATGGCTCCTGCGTATGAGAACACAAGTATGTACATTTCATTTTAAGATTTTTCTCGACCGAGGCTTCTCACGTATAGGTTAGTACATTTTTGCTTTAATCCGCAAGGTCCGTTTAGGTTGGAGTTCTAAATTCAGTCACACACACACACACACACACACACACACACACACACACACACACATACACACACGCACACACACACAACTAGTAATAATAGCTTCTATGTGTGTGTTGGTTTACAGTTGGCAAGGCAGTTTTCCATATGGAAGGTCTTGTTGGTAGCTATTTTTAGCCTGAAGAAACCAAAGCTTAGAGGGAGATAAGTGACTTATTTAGGGTCATAGAGCAAATAAGTGGCAGAAACAGCTATGGAAGCAGCTGATGAAACATATAGTTTCATTTGTCATTGAGCATATATTGTCTTTCTAAATTATTGTGGCAAATTTTAGCAAATTACTTTTTACATTATATTTTAATGCTAAAAAGATGTTTATTTTAGAAATTTTTAAAAAATATACACATGAAGTGTTTTAAAAATCATGCATAATTGTACCATCCAAGATGGTCTCTCTGACATCATTTGAAGCAATTCATTCTAGTCATTTCTACACACATATGACTAATATAAGGCTTTGATATATTCAGCATTAAATCAGGCAGCGTTCGGCTTTACATCTTACTTTTTTTGCTTATTGAGAACTTTTTTCTTTGTCATTAAACATTATTTATAAAACATGATTTTTAATGCCTGTATAATTTCCTCTGGTATGACTATACCATAAATTATTTAAAATTTAATCCGTCTCTGATTGTTGAACATTTTATTTATTTACCGTTTTTGTTTACGAACATCCTTATAAACAAATCTTCAGTGGAATTTCTGATTATTTTTATAGTATAGATTCCTAGAAGAAGAATTGCTGGGTTGGAAGTTATTAACAACTTTTTGGGATCTTGACATGTGTTGCATAATTGGTTTTCAGAAAGATTTTATCAATATATACCAGCGATCTGAGTGAGCTCTCTCCATACTCTTTCCAGCTTTAAGAATTATGAATATTAAAAAATTTTGGCAATATAATAGTAAAAAATATATTTTGATATTTTTATTTGCATTTGTATAATCATTAATGAGATTAAACATCTTTGTTAAGAGTTATTGGCTAAATTATATTTTTCATTCATAAATTGTCTTCTATTCATACCTGTTCCTCATTTTTAAAATGAGATATTTCTTGTTTTTCAAAACTTACATATTGGGCTTCCCTGGTGGCGCAGTGGTTGAGAGTCTGCCTGCCGATGTAGGGGACACGGGTTCGTGCCCCGGTCCAGGAGGATCCCACATGCCGCGGAGCGGCTGGGCCCGTGAGCCATGGCCGCTGAGCCTGCACGTCCAGAGCCTGTGCCCCGCAACGGGAGCGGCCACAACAGTGAGAGGCCCGCGTACCGAAAAGAAAAAAAAAAAAAACTTTCATATTAAAATTTGCATTTTTTGTAAATATTTTATCCCAGTTTTTAATCTGCCTCTTATTTTTTAAAGTTTTAAAATATTTATGTAAAGAAAACTATTAACCTATTCTTTTGTAACTTCTAGTTATTTTTATACCTAGACTCAATGCCAAAATCATTAAATATTGACTTTTTAAACATTTTTTACAGTTCATTTTTTACAGTTAATTATATGCTTTCCAGAACATGTATTTTGGTGTAGTTGTGAGTCCAGATCTACCTTCAAATTTTTTTCCCAACACTTATCTATTTAATGATCTTTCTTTTCCGCATATTTTTTTTAACGCTTCTTTTAAAATAAATTTGTTTATTTATTTATTTATGGCCGCATTGGGTCTTCGTTGCTGCGCGCAGGCTTTCTCTAGTTGCGGCAAGCGGGGGCTACTCTTTGTTGCAGTGCACGGGCTTCTCATTGTGGTGGCTTTTCTTTGTTGCAGAGCACGGGCTCTAGGCGCTCGGGCTTCAGTAGTTGTGGTGTGCGGGCTCAGTAGTTGTGGCTCGGGCTCTAGAGTTCAGACTCAGTAGTTGTGGCGCACGGGCTTAGTTCCTCTGTGGCATGTGGGATCTTCCCGGACCAGGGCTCGAACCCGTGTCCACTGCACTGGCAGGAGGATTCTTAACCACTGCGCCACCAGGGAAGCCCTATCTTCATTTTTAAAATGAAGGAATGGAGGTTGACTGACTGGAGACCCACACTGAACCATCAGCAGACCTGGGACTGGACCCCACTCTTCTGACTTCCATCCATCTCTCAGAGGTTATAAGACAGCCCCACCTGGAAGACTTAGTCAATAAGTAAGTCAATAAGTAAGTCAATAAGTAAGTGAGAAATGACTATCTTAGGGATAGTCATTGATGGTAATATAAGAATAGCAGTTAGGGCTTCCCTGGTGGCACAGTGGTTGAGAGTCTGCCTGCCGATGCAGGGGACACGGGTTCGTGCCCCAGTCCGGGAAGATCCCACATGCCGCAGAGCGGCTGGGCCCATGAGCCATGGCCACTGAGCCTGTGCGTCTGGAGCCTGTGCTCCGCAACGGGAGAGGCCACAACAGTGAGAGGCCCGCGTACCGCAAAAAAAAAAAAAGAATAGCAGTTGGACATTTCTTGTCTGAGAAATAATACCTTAAAATGGGTTAATTTAATCCAATTAGTTTTTAGATGGAAATTATTTAATTACTAATGACTTCTAGCTTGTCAAGTTCTGTTGGGTGTTCTCATAGTCTAACCCCAATTTAGCTAATCAGGACCCTCCTTTTAAAAAGGCCACTTTGCAGTGATTTCAGAAACAGAAATAATTAAACACTTGAGTTACCCAGGAATAAACTTAATAAGAAATGAATAGGAACTATATGAAGAAAATTAGAGAATCATAAAAGAAGACTTGAATGAATGGAGATAAATTTCATATTCCTGAATGGAAATACTGTATATTGTGAAGAAGTCAATTCTTCCCGAATTATTCTATGGATTGAATACAATTCAAATCAACATTTGAATTGTCAATAAGTAAGTGAGAAATAAAGTAAGTCAATAAGTAAGTCAATAAGTAAGTGAGAAATAAATGAACTTCACATCTATAATAAATTTGTTTTTAAACACATTGCTGTTTATCATTACTAAATAACAATGTTCTAGACCCATTATTCCCTACTTCTAAAGTCACACTTCTTCCTAAGTCAAATCTCAGGCCTTACCTCAGTAAAACTTGATTTCCAAAAGCATACATTTTTCCAGGACAAAAGTAAACATGTTAGTGTAGCACCATTTAAACTTACACACACGGACGAGACCATAATGCATACCTAAATTACCATGTTTGTAGAAAGAGGATATGTTACAGAATTCTAGAGCACAAACAGACCTTAAAAATCAACTAGCCAAAAGCCATCTAGTCTTCTTGGGATCCATGAATGCCCTGAAATTGTCAGCGAGTTTGTGTTTGTGCATTTTTCTGAGGGGAGAGTCTATAGCTGAATTTCATGTGCTTGCCAACTCTCCAAGACCCTACAAACAGTTGAGAATGACTGCGCTGCTCTAAACCTCTCATTCGTCAGAAGAGAAAGCAAAGGCCCAACTTGTTGAGGAGACCTACCCTTGGGCACACAGCTCTTCTGGGCCAGGGCCGAGGCAGGACGTCAGGTATCCTGATCCCCAGCTTTTTCTGCGACACTTTTCTGCACGCTGCGTATGGAGATTCTATCATATCCCCACACACCCTGTGTACCTACGTCACGTGACCTGGGTGCAGTGGAACCAGTGTCGAATTTGGAGCCCAGGCCCCAAGTTGAGATTTGGCCCTGGACTCACCAGTTGTGTGACCCTGAGCAAGGTATTCAGTGCTGGCCTCTGTTTCCTCTTCTATGAAATTGTGAGGAGTAAGACCTACTCACGGAATTTAGAGAGGATATAATGGGATGATATGTGTGTGCCCATATATACCTAAGTACTTTATAACCTGTAAAGTGCTTAGAGGGTTAGCTGTTATTTTCATCATGGCTCTGGGGGAACTGCAGTAAAGGAGGCACAGTGGACACATGTGGCAGCGTTGGTGACATTCAGCTGCCACCTCGTATACACCAAACATCTCAACCTCCACCAGAGCCAGACTCCCAATACTAATTAGCCCTCTCCACTGCTTTGATAGCGAAACACAGTCATTAACTTACACATCTCCCAAACACCTGCTGACAACAATTCTCTTTATGATGATAGGCCTAGGAAAAAGAACGTACAACTCTTAGAACTTCATAATAGGGCTTCTGTTTTTATTTTGTTTTGCTTTATAAAATCTTTATTTTTTTCCAAAAAAAAAAAAGGTAAGCTATATAACATTTGAAGGAGTATGGTAAACTACGGTTTAAGAAAAAAAAACATTTCTTTTGGAAACTTTTTTTTGGAAACTCTCTGGCAGCACTGCATTTTAAATTGGTCCCTAAACTTCATAGAGCACTCACCAGTTCATATTATTAAGTATCTTGGAAAAGCCACAAATCTGGCTATTTGAGAGGGGAATATTTATGAAGGGTACTTGTATAATTTCTAAGTACTATAATATATATTCATTTAACACTGCTTGCTGTAGAGTACAATGAGACATAAGACATTTTTGTCATTTAGATAATAATACGTTACATTTGAAAAGTGCTATTCAGTTTCCAAAGCACTTTTACAAGTGCTTATATTTAATGTATAAACATGCATTTTATTTAATACTCTCAACAGTCCTGTTAAGGAGGAATGATTATCCTCAGTTTTTTGTTGTTGTTTTTTTTTTTGGTACGCGGGCCTCTCACTGCTGTGTCCTCTCCCGTTGCGGAGCACAGGCTCCAGACGTACAGGCTCAGCGGCCATGGCTCACGGGCCCAGACGCTCCGCGGCATGTGGGCTCTTCCCAGACCTGGGCACGAACCCGTGTCCCCTGCATCGGCAGGTGGATTCTCAACCACTGCGCCACCAGGGAAGCCCTATCTTCATTTTTAAAATGAAGGAATGGAGGTTGACTGACTGGAGACCCACACTGAGCCATCAGCAGACCTGGGACTGGACCCCACTCTTCTGACTTCCATCCATCTCTCAGAGGTTATAAGACAGCCCCACCTGGAAGACTCTGGTCCTATAACAAACAATTATACTCAATTTGATTTTCTAAAAGAATATATATTTTTTTGCAATTTGTATTATCCCAATATTTTGAGTCAAGGGAAATATAGAAAACTATTCAGAGAATGAATGAACAAAAGGAAAACCAGTAAGCCAAAGCTAAGGTAATGAGGGGAAGACAGGCATAGCAGAGGGCAAAAAGAATTGAGTTGTTCATGGGAAAATAGTGAACAAACTCAACAGTAAACTCTGGATAGGAGAGATAGGGAATCAAGGAGAGAGAAAGAAACACTATGACAGACACGGACCCAGCTGTATCCAGGCACTCTGGGGGGAAAGATGCAGGGGGAAAGATTCACAATAAAAGATGTATACAGTCATCCCTCAGTATCCTCGGGGGACTGGTTCCAAGACCCCCCACGGATGCCAAAGTCCTCGGATGCTCAAGTCCCTTCTATAAAATGACAAGGTACTGTTGGCCCTCCGTATCCCTGGGTTCCCCATCTGCAGATTCAACCAACCACAGAGATCCAAAGGTGGTTGAATCCACAGATGTGGATCCCTCAGATACAGAGAGCCAACTGTGTGATCTTCCAGTAGGAGGTTCTAGTCAGCTAAGAACCAACCAGCTCATTCCAAATGTTCCCAGTTGTAGGATATCTTGAGGCTTCTCTGTCCTGCGCTCTACCCACCCCATCCAGGACCAGCTGGATCCCAGTGGGCTAGAGTTAGAGCTCTCCCCATCACTGGTAGCTGGGATTTGGAAGTAGTGTGATGCTGATCTGAGACCTAAGATTGAAACTTGTTGTTTAGCAAAAGAGAAACTTGGTGTTTAGAAATAGCCAGACCGGGGCTTCCCTGGTGGCGCAGTGGTTGAGAGTCTGCCTGCCGATGCAGGGGACACGGGTTCGAGCCCCGGTCCGGGAAGATCCCACATGCCGTGGAGCGGCTGGGCCCGTGAGCCATGGCCGCTGAGCCTGCGCGTCCGGAGCCTGTGCTCCGCAATGGGAGAGGCCACAACAGTGAGAGGCCCGCGTACTGCAAAAAAAAAAAAAAAAAAAAAAAGAAATAGCCAGACCGGGCTTCCCTGGTGTCACAGTGGTTAAGAATCCACCTGCCAATGCAGGGGACACGGGTTCGATCCCTGGTCCGGGAAGATCCCACATGCTGCAGAGCATCTAAGCCTGTGCACCACAACTATTGAGCCCGCATGCCACAACTACTGAAGTCTGCATGCCTAGAGCCCGTGCTCCCCAGCAAGAGAAGCCACGACAATGAGAAGCCTGCACGCTGCACGAAGAGTAGCCCCCCCTCGCCGCAGCTAGAGAAAGCCCGTGCGCAGCAACAAAGACCCAACACAGCCAAAAACAAAAACAAATAAAGAAATAAATTTATAAAAAATAAATAGCCAGACCACAGCACCCTGAACCACACCCCCAGCGCCATCCTGAAGAGGGCAGTCTGTCTGTTCATCTGGCCCCCTTCTGCCCAGGTCACTTGGGCGTCTGGGGAGCCTAGACCAGCTGCAACCTGCCTATACTTGGGAATTGACTCTTTACAAGACTGTACTCCTTCCTATTTCACATCTTTTCTTCTCATTGAACAACTTTCCCACTTTAGTTATCTGCTCTGCTCCTGTTACTAAGCATCGCTGCTGCCTGGAATTTCCCAAGATGTGGACATGCACAGACATGTGTGCCCACATGTGTACACACACACCCTGTTCCTGCTCTCTTACACTTGGGCCTCCTTTGGATGCTGACCCAAGTCAAAATCTATCCTCACGTTTACCGTCTTCACTCTGACAGATCATGGCCTTCCTTTCCAAGGAGGAAAGTCCACTGTTGCTGAGCCTGTGACATCTGCCCCTGCTCCCGCCTCTGGCTTCAACACTCCCAGAAGCAGTGCTGCTGAACCCTGCCCTGTGGCAAAGTACCTTATTTGGGGAGTAGGGTTGCCAGATTTAGAAAACAAACAAAAAACAGGAAGCCCGGTTAAATCTGAATTTCAGATAAACAAACAAATTTTAGTATGTATTTGTGTTAGTATAAGTTGTTTGTCTGAAATTCAAAGTTAACTGGGTGTCCTGTATTTTATCCGGCAGCTCTCCTCAGGAGAATGCTCAGTGCCCTCCCAGGGAGAGGTCTGGTGATGGTCAGAGCCGTGTGCTAAAGGTGGACTTTGCCATGGAAACTGGCCTATCCCATAGCGGGCTCCTAGGTCCCTTAGAAGCCTGCTTATTTCTAGGAACTAAGCAGATTCCACTTGATCTGTCCGTCAGGCCCAGGCACATCCGAAACCCCGTAAGCACCAAACCAGATCCCTGAAAATAAATCTTCCCACCTGGAAGCAGCTCTTTACAAGCATGCAAATGTCATCTTATTTTTTCTCTCAGCCAGGATTTCCTCCAACTTTCCAAGTAAGGGCCAAAAACATTGCACATAATTCAAACAATTTGCCAGCCCTGTCTCTCCTCAACAGGATTACTGGTTGCAAAATAAATGAAATCAGGGCTGTTTACAACTCATCATGAAAAATTATTATTCATTTTGGGCAAATGCCTGTTTGTAAAACTAGTCTACCATATTTGGGGTCATTATCTTCCATTCCTTTCAAAAATTAAAGCAGACTTTGAGTTTTCAAATAAAAACAAATCAGAGGCCTCTGGGATTCTTTCTGCTTTGTCTTAGGTGCGCAGTCTTCTGTGAAGGAGGCCTCCTTTGTTACTAAGGTCCAACTGAAGGGGTGCAGCACTTCTTTTTTTCTTCGCTTTTTAAAATCTCTCTGATCCATAAAACTTTGAGCAAGAAGCTTTATAATTTTCAGTGAGTTATGTACCTCGTTGTCCATTTCATCTTTCTTTCTTCTCGTCATCAAATCGAATACTAAGTACGTAGGTATTCCCGTATACTAGAGTTGAGACCCTGGAAAAGCCACATCTTTATAAATTTGCCTTTACTGGGACCACGCAGTGTCAGCTTCTGTGTGACTCTTCTCTGGGTACTCTGGGACTCTGCCTTTTCAAGGAAGATGGCACAGATGATCATTAAGCAAACCTAGACATAGAAATGGCCTTCTTCCAGTTCTGACGACTCTTAAAACACTGCACTCGGGCTTCCCTGGTGGCGCAGTGGTTGAGAGTCCGCCTGCCGATGCAGGGGACACGGGTTCGTGCCCCGGTCCGGAAAGATCCCACATGCCGCGGGGCGGCTGGGCCCGTGAGCCATGGCCGCTGAGCCTGCACGTCCGTCCGGAGACTGTGCTCCGCAACGGGAGAGGCCACAACAGTGAGAGGCCCGCGTACTGCAAAAAAAAAAAAACAAAGCAAAAAACACTGTACTCATCAACCTGCATCAGGAAACATTTAAGAATATTTACTGTGGGTGGTGCATGTAACATTTTAAAAAGAAAGTACAAGCTGTTAAAGTCTGAACGAACTAGCCCGGCTACTCTTTTCCAAAATGAAAATAATGTTTGGCATAGGTTTAATACTATAATAATATATGTTCCTTAATATGGTGGAAGAAGTAATACAATCTTTTACAGTGCAGTTATGTTTTATACAAAGATTTACACGTTTTCCTTGGTAGTATAAATATTTGGTCTCATATTCCCGCTTTTCTCCTGTTTCCCTTATTCCTCCTGAAACTTGAGAGGGTAAATATTGAAGTACATTTGCTTCTGTTTAAATATGAGTCACAGGGCTTACTGGGAGCCCTCCCTCTGGAAAAATAATTGTAAAGTACCACAATTGATATCAGCTGTAGCTGTGCTTGGTCCTCATTGATGCAGCAGGGGACTGCCTGATTCAGAAGTCCAGTCTTTTTGTTTCTAGAGAACAGAAGACGTGGATCCCTTCAACCTGGAGAAAAGATGAGACTCAAACTGCTTCCTGCCTTCCTTCCCTTCCCCCACCCCAGTCTCATCCTACTTCTGGTTTATAAGCTTCATTTCCAGTTTCCTTACATGAACATGATAATATATTGTCATATGAGGACAAAAAGAGTTCAGTTAACTGCCTTCCTTGGATTTTTGAGTTTCCCTCCCACTGCCCAGGGTTTAAATTAACCATCTGTTTCCTTAACACACACACACACACACACGCACGCACACGCACGCACACGCACACTTTATCTGTGAAAATTTGTCCAGTTATTTTCTGAGTTGAGTTGCTTTAACCTTGTAAGTAGAAGAGCCACCTTGATCATTAGACAATTTGTAGCATTAGGTTGATGTATAGCATCCAGGGCGGCGGTTTCCTTGCAAGAATCACTTGAGGAATTGTTGATCCCAAACAAAGAGAAATGGTTATAACTCATGGAAGTGACTCACTTTAGAAGCAGTGGGTCGTTTAATTATTACTTCACACACACAAAAATGACCCTACTCCACTACGAACACTAAAGGTCATGCTTTTGAATGTTCTCACCCAATCCTTAAACCTTGGAGAGCAGGGTTGCAGTAAGGCTGGCTGGGGTCAGAATGCTCTTATTATCCATGGTACAGAGAAGAAAGCCGGGGAAAGAAACTCAAAACTTTAACTGCCTAAGCTGATGACTTATAGGCCAAGAGATTCAGCTGCCTTTAATCTGCCCAGTTCAGATAAAGAGATAAATTTATTAGATATTAAAAAATTACAAAATGTAATGGGTGAAAGTCACAAATGGGCCCGGTAGATCAGGATTTAAACGGAATACTTATACATCCTAGTTAAATTGGAGAACTTTCCCTATTTTAAAGTACATTACCAAAAGTAGTTTTGTTACTTTCTTTAATTTTGGAGGTGAGACCTGGACTAAATTTAGAAATCGGCAGAATGTCAGTCTCTGAGGGCTTCCACTTTCTATACTCGGAGGAAGCAGTATTTTGGTGGGACCGGCCCTCATCTGTCTTATCTCATAGACTATGAGTGATGTGATAACTTGTACTAGGGGGCTACTTGGGGTAAATAGCATCAGGAAAGCACACCATGACCAGTGGTTAGCAGGCCCAACCATAAGGAGCCAAGGCAGGTAACAGCTACGGCCTTTGTGCTGACTTTATCTTTCCCTTCCACTTTACGATAAGAAGACGTATGGTACAAAAGACAAGGAAATTTTTGGTTTTTTACTTATATTTCATACCCTGTGTTCAGTATTTCTGAGAGGTTTAAAAGAGAAATTTTTAACTGGCCCCTTTAAACACATCATTATAGCTTGAATTAATTTGTGAGCAAAGTAGCATTGTTATCCACATTTTAAAGGTAGATGCAGAGGCTCCTGTAGGCAGGTAAGTTCTTGCCATGTAAGGGAACTAAGGAAAATTCCAAAGCTTCGTCCCAGGTCTAGTTGGGCCCGTGCCTTTCAATACGAACAAATGCAATACAGTTGTAATAGAAGCAGTTATTGAAGGTGGTTAGCAAACTGTCTAACTTTTTTGCCCATCCCTGTAATTTCCAACACCTTTGGATACTGAGCTGTGTGCAGAGTTTCGATCTGTCTAAGATTAGGGATAGACTGTCAGAGATGAAAGGTGCTTTGGGAGTCTGTGGATTGGGTTGGGTTGGACCATATGAAGTTGCTGATGTACAGTGGTTTCTGATCTACAAAACTGGTAATTTCATATGAATCGACCTAATGCATACCACTCACTCTAAATATTTTGACCAAGTCCCAAAAAGGGTAAATTATTTTTTTCATATTTCATTATGAAAAGTTTTAAATGAAACAAGAGTTGAGGGACTACCACAATGAACTCCCACATATATGCCACCCCAATTCAATTTTCAAGATATTGCCACAATTCCTTCACTAATCCCTGCACACTTTCTTTGTGCTCAAGTAGTTTATTTATTTTATTTTATTTTGGGGCATACCATGCAGCATGTGGGATCTTAGTTCCCCGACCAGGGATCAAACCTGCACCCCCTGCATTGGAAGCACGGAGTCTTAACCACTGGACCACCAGGGAGGTCCCCTGTGCTGAAGTATTTTAAAGTAAGTCCTAGACCTGAGGTCACTTTGCCCTACACTGTATATATACATATTCATGTCTAAAATATGAATATTTAGGTGACCACAATGTCATTATCACACTTAAAATTATCAATCATTGCTTGGTCTATATGAACATGGTCTCAAAAATGTCTTTTATGGTTGGTTGTTTTTTGTGTGCTTTTTTGAATTTTATTATGGTTGGTTTTATGGTTGGTCATGATCCAGAGTCCACCCGTGGGATTTGGGTGTTAAATCTTTAAGTCTCTTTCTTGGCGGGGGTGGGGGGAGCACATTTATTTCATTTATTCTTTTGTTCCTCCTGCTGAATTTTTTGTTTTGTTTTGTTTTGCGGTATGCGGGCTTCTCACTGTTGCGGCCTCTCCCGTTGCGGAGCAGAGGCTCCGGACGCGCAGGCTCAGCGGCCACAGCTCACGGGCCCAGCCGCTCCGCGGCATGTGGGATCTTCCCAGACCGGGGCACGAACCCGTGTCCCCTGCATCGGCAGGCGGACTCTCAACCACTGCGCCACCAGGGAAGCCCTGCTGCTGAAGTATTTTTAAAGCAAATTCCAAATCCACCTGAATTCAATCTCTACCTCTCCGCACAGTTGCTGGCCAGCCAGCAGTGCCCTTGCTGCCAAGAATGGGAGGGTGCTCCTTGCCACCAAGAATGGGGTATTTGGTCTAAGTCTCCTTTTTATAAACCTGGAGCCGTATATCCCCCTGCCTCCTTTTTATTATACCCCCTTGACTTGAAGAACCTGGGTCAGTTGTCCAGTGTCACATTCTAGATTTATCTCTTCACCGCCACAGGAAGTTGTTAGCTTTAAGTGAGCCTAGCCATGGCCCCTCACCCCGCTTTCCTGACCCCAGGACCGCTCCCACACCATGATCCTGCTGACCTGTTCATAGCCCAGAGGGCCAGCACCACCCCTTACGTGGACTCTAATTATAAACATCAGCATGTCTATGTGTGTATATCTTATCGTGGGTTTTATGATTTTAAAATAATACAAACTTTAGTTGAAGTAAACTATAAAGTTTCACATGACATAGATATTATTTTCTTCAATGACAAGAACAAATTGAAAGCTTCAGTTTCAGTAAGCAATCTCATCTGGAACACATGCAGGGGCCGGGCCCTTGGACATTACACTTTTAGGCATCTCAACAATCCTGTGAATTACTAACCTCATTTTACAGATGAGGAAATAGCGTATAAGGGAAATTAAATAATCTACCTAAGGTTTTCTGGGTCCAAGTCCAGTGCTTAGGTGTAAAATAAGATCTGTGAAACCTAACTACTGAGTCTTTGTGCTAATCGCCATTCATTCATTCGTTCATTCATTCAGATTTATTCGTTTAGTCATTCGTTCTTGCTATGTCCCAGGCATTATGCTTGGCTTTGGTGAATACCCTTCTTCTGATTTGTTTTTTATTGAAGTATAGTTGATTCATAATGCTGTGTTAGTTTCAGGTATACATCTAAGTGATTCCGTTTTTTTTTAAGATTATTTTTCACTATAGGTTATTACAAGGTATTGAATATTGTTCCCTGTGTTATACAGTAAATCCTTGTTACTTACCTATTTTCTATATAGTAGTGTGTATCTCTTAATCTCATATTCTTAATTTATCTCCCTCTTTTGATGTGTGATCACTTTAAAACATATATATTGTAACCTTTTTATAATTGCTATAGAGCATTATGGAACTACCCGCTGCCTTAAGTCTCATTATTCTAATATGAAGTATTTGCTGTATTTTCTGGAAGGGTGAGCTAAACCATGGCCTGTAAATCCATGATGGTTTGTTTGTTTCTTTAACACATTCATATACCTAGGTTTTCCATCATAATGGACTAATTCCTCTAGAGGTTGCAGCCACAGAGTTCACACCCACAGAAAACTCTGATAGGGTCCTCTAGCCTGGAGGACTTCTAACTGCCTCTGAAAAGCCTGAGAAGACGGTAGCATCTCTTAAAACCCACGTAGGATCTTTGTGCCAGCTGGGCTACACTTCAGAATCTACTGCTGTCATTACAAAATAGCTGTTTTCTCTTTAACCTGGGTGCCACATTGCAGCAATGTTCATCAAAAATATATTAAGCCCCTGCTGTAAATTGGCCGCACACACCCTCGTCAGACATGTGAAGCGTAAAGTATCTTCTTTTTTCAAAGTTTTTCCTCTCTCTAGAGCCCCAGCAGATAGCAGCACTTCCTAAAGCGTCGTAATAGTCCGTCACGTCTGTAAACCAAGGATTATAATGCGCAACAAATCTGACTGAATGTCACAGACGGATCTTATCCTTTGTTTGTAAAAAAAAATTTATAGAAAAGGCATTGTAGAACAAAAAACAAAAGCCCCTACATTTCTACGTCTGATGAACCCTCACCTCAAACTGCCTGCCCAAAAGAAACTAGTTTCCAATCTCAGGGAAGAAATTTCCAGTGGTACCTAAATCTTACCCTACGAAATGCCGGCATTGTATACACCTGTGCTGAAGAAGTTACAGTCCTACTTATGATGGGGGCAGGTAGGTAGGTGCGTGAAGTGGGTGTGTCTGCCTGTGGAAGACAGAAGGAGAGAATGTATTTGTGGGTGCCTTTCTGAGCACTTACAAACGTGGGAACACAGTGGACCACTCTCTCCTGGAGTAATTTAGGATCCTCCAGAAGCGTTTTACATCCCGACAGCAACACTACCACATGTCATAAGTGGTATCAGCTTGAAACTTCATTCAAGAGGGTCTGCTAAAAGGACGGAAGCTCCTTGCTGGCCTGCAGCTTTCAAGACACTGCATCTTTGTGGTAGGAAGATTTGTCAACCTGACGCCTAGAAGTCTGTAGCATGGAGAAAAAAAAAAACAGAGTCCATTCCTTCCTGGAAACTGTGACTTTGAATCTTTCTTCCACTTTTCGGTTTCTTGAGAGCACAAGAACTGTAGTGCCTTAAACATTCCCGAGAAGCTCCTAGAACAAAATAGCTTTGACAGTTTAACAGGAAATTGCCTCCGATTTGTAAACCATTCTAATTTCACCCTTAACACTCGCTAAAATGCATTCAAAGACATTTCGTGTATAAGATGCATGACACACAAAGCATGACCCATTCCACTGAATTCAAATTTAGTCAACATCCTTATATAGTTTTGTTTTTACAAAACGACAGCCAGAAGTCTACATTTTAAGGGGCATCCAAATTTACTTGCTTGTTTTCCTCTTCAGTAAAATGTCTCTGAAACTCAGCATTGTGATAGGGCTGTGGCTGGGTTAGTCTTTTTTTTTTATTACTACTATTAATGACATTTCCATTGAGACGGTCTTTCAGGCTTTCCTGAATTTCAGGATGGATTATTGACATACCTGACAGGTATGAAGCAGAACTTCCATTGATTCCCCTGTGCTTTCTCACCTAACTTTGTGGAGCTGCCCTTTCTAAACCCTGGGGAAGAAGCAATATAACTTCAGTCTCAGTCACTTTCTAAGAGAGATAACTACATTGGTAAGGCAGAGTGATTGTTTCCCTTGAAAAATTCAGCTATTGGGGAGTTTCTAGGTGTCATTGCCACCAATTTTTTTTAATCTTATGCTGTTTATTTCTTTTCTTTTTTAAAATTAATTTTTCTTGGAGTATAGTCGCTTTACAATGTTGTGTTAGTTTCTACTGTACAGCAAAATGAATCAGTTATACGTGTACCTATATCCCTTCCTTTTGGACTTTCCGTCACATTTTGGTCACCACAGTGCATTAAGTAGAGTTCCCTGTGCTATACAGTAGGTTCTCATTAGTTGTCCATTTTATACATTGTATCAATAGTGTATATATGTCAATCCCAACCTCCCAATTCCTCCCACCCCCTCCCCTTTCCCCCTTGGTACACATACATTTGTTCTCTACATCTGTGTCTCGATTTCTGCTTTGCAAATAAGATCATCTATTGCCACCAATTCTTACCTTCTTTCAGAAAAGAAGTCTTCGGGGCAGGCAACCTCTTGGCACCTGACCCCAGTCTATTAAGCAGCGTGAGGACAGGAAATCTTGGCCGGCTCCACTGAGGAGTAAAGGCTGTTGGCGGTGCCAGCAGCAGGAGTCGGAATCCAGATGTGCTCCTCCCGCATAGAATCCAGATGTGCTCCTCCCGCATAGAACCCAGATGTGCTCCTCCCGCATAGAATCCAGATGTGCTCCTCCCGCATAGAATCCAGATGTGCTCCTCCCGCATAGAATCCAGATGTGCTCCTCCCGCATAGAATCCAGATGTGCTCCTCCCGCATAGAATCCAGATGTGCTCCTCCCGCATAGAATCCAGATGTGCTCCTCCCGCATAGAATCCAGATGTGCTCCTCCCGCATAGAATCCAGATGTGCTCCTCCCGCATAGAATCCAGATGTGCTCCTCCCGCATAGAATCCAGATGTGCTCCTCCCGCATAGAATCCAGATGTGCTCCTCCCGCATAGAATCCAGATGTGCTCCTCCCGCATAGAATCCAGATGTGCTCCTCCCGCATAGAATCCAGATGTGCTCCTCCCGCATAGAATCCAGATGTGCTCCTCCCGCATAGAATCCAGATGTGCTCCTCCCGCATAGAATCCAGATGTGCTCCTCCCGCATAGAATCCAGATGTGCTCCTCCCGCATAGAATCCAGATGTGCTCCTCCCGCATAGAATCCAGATGTGCTCCTCCCGCATAGAATCCAGATGTGCTCCTCCCGCATAGAATCCAGATGTGCTCCTCCCGCATAGAATCCAGATGTGCTCCTCCCGCATAGAATCCAGATGTGCTCCTCCCGCATAGAATCCAGATGTGCTCCTCCCGCATAGAATCCAGATGTGCTCCTCCCGCATAGAATCCAGATGTGCTCCTCCCGCATAGAATCCAGATGTGCTCCTCCCGCATAGAATCCAGATGTGCTCCTCCCGCATAGAATCCAGATGTGCTCCTCCCGCATAGAATCCAGATGTGCTCCTCCCGCATAGAATCCAGATGTGCTCCTCCCGCATAGAATCCAGATGTGCTCCTCCCGCATAGAATCCAGATGTGCTCCTCCCGCATAGAATCCAGATGTGCTCCTCCCGCATAGAATCCAGATGTGCTCCTCCCGCATAGAATCCAGATGTGCTCCTCCCGCATAGAATCCAGATGTGCTCCTCCCGCATAGAATCCAGATGTGCTCCTCCCGCATAGAATCCAGATGTGCTCCTCCCGCATAGAATCCAGATGTGCTCCTCCCGCATAGAATCCAGATGTGCTCCTCCCGCATAGAATCCAGATGTGCTCCTCCCGCATAGAATCCAGATGTGCTCCTCCCGCATAGAATCCAGATGTGCTCCTCCCGCATAGAATCCAGATGTGCTCCTCCCGCATAGAATCCAGATGTGCTCCTCCCGCATAGAATCCAGATGTGCTCCTCCCGCATAGAATCCAGATGTGCTCCTCCCGCATAGAATCCAGATGTGCTCCTCCCGCATAGAATCCAGATGTGCTCCTCCCGCATAGAATCCAGATGTGCTCCTCCCGCATAGAATCCAGATGTGCTCCTCCCGCATAGAATCCAGATGTGCTCCTCCCGCATAGAATCCAGATGTGCTCCTCCCGCATAGAATCCAGATGTGCTCCTCCCGCATAGAATCCAGATGTGCTCCTCCCGCATAGAATCCAGATGTGCTCCTCCCGCATAGAATCCAGATGTGCTCCTCCCGCATAGAATCCAGATGTGCTCCTCCCGCATAGAATCCAGATGTGCTCCTCCCGCATAGAATCCAGATGTGCTCCTCCCGCATAGAATCCAGATGTGCTCCTCCCGCATAGAATCCAGATGTGCTCCCTCAAGCTACATTTTTGCCACAAAACTGGGATCAGAGAGGCTAGCGTTTTTCCAATAGGTCCTTTCGAAAACTGGAAGAGAGCTTTTCAGACCAAGTAGAAGCGCAAATTTGGAGGCCATCTCAGTAAGTCATTGGGGTTCACATTATAGAGCCAAGGAATTGCCAACATGGAGATGGAAGTGGTTAGAAATGACGGGATGCTTACACAAAGCCTTGTGAATAGACATATAGGCAGGGCCAGGAACAGAGAGAGGCGAGTAAGGCACCCGGGCGTTCAGTGCACAGTCAACTTGAGTGTGAGGACACACCAGCCACCCCATTTGTTGTCTGGGTTGATTTTGCTGATCCAGCCAGCTTACTAGCCTCTGCACCATTCTGCACGTGACCCTTGGTGTGGTACTACACACCAAGTCAGAAAGAAGGACAGCCTTCCCAGGTAGAGCATCCTTCTTTGGCCAAAGATATGTGATGCCTTTGTCTGTTATCTGGCATTTGAAGGAAACATGGTGTTCTGATTCATCTTATTGAAGTAACTTGAATAGGGATCATGAATGTTGTTAATTTTCCCAGAAAATACATTACATTAAATGAAGGAAGTACGATGTAATCTTTACTTGGTAACGATTTACGTGTTACTTTGGGACCATAATAGAGCCCAGGGCTCATAGGCACAAATCAGTCACCCAGGTAGGACTGTGCCTTAGGTACATGAGCACTTTCCGACAGGAAGTTCTGGCTAACGTTAAAAGATGAGTAGCCAAGGTGTGCAGCGCTATTTGTTTTTTCTTCTTCCTTCTAATTAGAAAAGTAATGTATTCTCACTGCACAGCTATAGTACTAGTCTTCTATTACTGGTTGTACCCCCACCGGTGGACACTATAGTTGGAACATGCAACACGCACCTGTAGATGCTCGCTGATAACACGTAAATAAATTGTAGAAGAATGTGTACAATACCCTCTGGGGCTGAAGATCAGCATTTCTGAACTCAGTATGTAAGTTGGATTCTCCAGTAGAGAAGGCAGTAGAAATCAACTCATGTGAACCAGAGCCGAAAAAAAGATTGGAAAGCTGTTAGGTAGCTCACAGATTCCAGAATGCTGGAGAACCATGGAAAAGCATGAGAAGAAGGGCAACTCCAGGGCTCTTTTCACAGGAAGTGGTATTTAGGCTTTTAGGATGCCGCTGCCAGAATGAGTCAACTCCAGGTGTTTTCCATCCTTGTATCCATTTGCTTGAGTCTCAGAGACTTAGGAGAGAGTGTCTGTATGGCCAGTGGATCATATGCAGACACCTTGGTAAGAGGAGAACAGGGCACCTGCCTGGTGGTTCCACAGGCATTAGTGGAGATGGCTCCCCAAGAGGAAATTGGGGTACCGATACCAAAAGGGAGAATAGGGAAACTAGCATCAGTAAGGGTCCTCTACTGAGAGGTCCCACAGCCACTCGTGTCTTCATGTTCACATCTCTGATACGAGCAGGTGGGGTTAGTGCTTTTTCCATGAATCTATAACTCTTCAGTTTAGGTCAGGTGGGCTGGTGGAAGGGATGACCCAAGAGCATATAGTATAAGAGGTAGCTTTTATGTGAATAAATGCATATCCTTTCTTTGGATAAATAAGAATGGATTCTACCAGTGAGGTAATGCCACTCATCCTTATTAGCATTCTTAAAGAAAACTGTTCTACCAGAGCAACAATTCCACCATCCAAAGCAACGTTAATAGTGTGCGTAGCTTCTAAAAATCTTGTAAACAGAAAAAGAAGAGTTTTTGGCATAGTCTGGCACTGAGTACATTGCATTCGTCTTACTGCTGTCTGGGTGACTTACACATACAAAGTATGTGACATTTTTAATGCTTTCTATCTGAAAATACAGACCAGAACAGAAAAGCTTGTATGATCTTGGTTAATTCACTTAAACTCTGTAGAGTTGTGAGAGAGTATTTATTGTAGAATGTTTGTAATTCAGAGCATATTAGTTTATAAAGGACATAAATAAATAAATGTCAAACAAAATTTCTTTCTTAAGTATTAAAAAACTGAATTGGCGTTAAGACATCAGCTTAAATCTCTGTTCCAAAATCATCTATACTGTTTTAAATATGCTCCTTGTTAAGGGAGGACTTTGAGTCGATGACCTCTTAGGTCGCTTTCAGATTTCATATACTATTCGCCTGAGTCTCCGCCTTTTGTATGTGACAGTTTTTGTTCTGCTGTCTCCTTATCGCCATGAGAATTGAATGCTTGGCCTTTGTCACGGTGCCTGAAACTTAGCAAGTCCTCAATAAATGACCGAATTGAATTCATTTGTTCAAAGCAGCAAAAGCTTATGTAGCACTGTCTGTATTAATGCTTCTCTAGCCTATAACATGCATTGGCCCAAATACTGAAAAGCTCTAAGTTCAGAGCTTTCCAGAGCGTATCCAGCACTCTCCAGCAGAGAGAGCCTCCGTAATCGCTGTGGCCATCTGTCTCCAGTGGCTGCTGTGGGAAGGAACACCTTCTATAACAATCCAGGGAGCTGGCTGTTAACAGTAGCTTAAGTTGGTGAAGAAGCAATACAGAACATGTGGCTAGAACACAATGCACTAGAAACGCTGTAATATATGCTCAGGGTTCTGGGAATAATACTGGTTTTGGAATAATGTGCCTTGTGGCCAAACAGCTCAATGGCTACCTTCAGGAGGTGAATATCCCTGTATTATGAGCAAGTTGCCTTGACTCTCATCTTGAAATTAATAGTGTTAAAAGATAAATAAATGCACTGAAGGGAACACTTATATCATGCAACTTTAGAGAAAATTTATCTATAACTTTGTAAGTCAATGACATAGTCTGTTTGGGTTAAAGGATACCTTTATCTTTGAGGACAGTGGATAAGACTAAAGATTTATGTAACAATAAGGATAGTTCTATTACAAAACTTTTGAAATTCAGTACATATTAAGAGTTAAGAAGAAATGTAAGCAAAATTTCTAGCAGAACTGTCTTTAAGCTTGATTTAATGTCTTGATGTCAGCTTTGTTTTCTATTCAAAAATTCTGTTTAATGTTCATCAATATGGTGATTTAAAATGACATAACCTCCTTTGCCAAAATCCCAGAACAAAAAAAGAGGGGACACTAGAAAATTTTTCAGGTTTCTCCCTGTTGCTGTGGGGACTTAGTCAAAAGCTGATTGATTAAGAAGATTTTAATTTAAGATTACTCAGGTACATTGACATGTATACACTAATATGTATAAAATAGATAACTAATAACCTGCTGTATTAAAAAAAATTAAATTAAATTTTTAAAAAATTACTCAGATACAATGTTATTCACAATAGCCGAAAGATGGTAACAGCCCAAATGTCCATCAGCAGATAAGTGGATAACCCAAATGGTATATGATGGAATTACTACTCAGCCTTAAAAAACAATAAAATTCTTATATATGCCACAGCATGGATGAAAACTTTGAAAACATGATACTACATGAAATAAGTCAGACACAAAAGAACAAATATTGTACAATTCCATTGATATGAGGTACCCAGGATAGGCAAATTCATGAGCCAGAAAGTAGAATAGTGGTTCCCAGTGACTGGGGAGAGTAAGCAGGTAGTTTAATGGGTAACGAGTTTCCATTTGGGATGACGAAAATGTTCTAGAAATGGAAAGTGGTGATAGTTGCACAACATTGTCAATGTGCTAATGCCACTGATCTGACCTGTATGCTTAAAAATGGTTCAAATGATGAATTTTGTTGTGTATATTTTCCACAATTTAAAAAAGTGGTTTTATCTACACATCAAGAAAACAACAATTACTGTGAAAATTTTAAAAGGTGGTGGAGTAGAATATATTGTTGAGGTTTTCTTTATTATTATTAGTTTGTTCTCCTTGACTTGTATTCCTCAAGTTGTTACCATAATTCTCTTACTAAGCCTTTTATAATTCTCACCACACCTTGAGAAGTTAGTATTTTTCAGTGCCCCGGTTTTACACGTGATAAAACTGAGATTTGCAGAGTTCACCTAAATTCCCTGAGGTCACCCGGGCATGAAAGGGTGGATCCGGGGTCCACACCAAGCTCCCCTGAGTCCATGGCCCAGACCCTCTCTAACAGCCCCCGCGGTTTCTGTAAGGAAGCCGTCTTCACTGCATTTCCTCGTTCTCTTCCTGCCGCTCCGGCCACTTGCCCTTGGTCTCCCTCATTGACCTCTTCCTGTTCTACCTACCCCATAAACCATAAATGAAATGGTGAGTTCGCCAGAGGCCTGCCTGCCGTTCGCTTTTCTTCCCACGCTTCACTTACTCCATCACCTGCTGACGTGTGTGTTCAGTCGTCTCTTTGGGACTCGTGCCTTCTAGGTTTCCTTCTGTACCCCGAGCCCTCTGCTTCATTCCAGATGTGGACCTTCTCTCTCTCCATTGGTCACTAGAGTAGAGTCAACTAATGGCTCAGGCTAGGTGGGTGGCCCTTCATCCCACACTGCGCCCTGCCTGCCTCCAGCCTCTTCAGGGCGCGTTAGTTGAGAGTCTGAATAATTAGTTTTCCACTTGAGCTTCCAAACAAGGTCTGAATGTCCCATGTGCCTGCGTTCCCGCAGTCGGCTGGACTTCTCCTGAGAATATCATTCTGGTGCCTCAAGCTTGGCCTCCTCGAAGTCTGGTTAATAGCTTCAAAGCCTTTCAGTCACCCACGTTCAGTCAGCGTCAGCCCCGAGATCCAGATCCTTCCATGCCCTTTGCATCACCCCCTTCCTTTCTGAACAACGTTGCCCTCGTTGAGGTTGTAAAATATCTTTGGAGTAACCTCCTCTCTCATTTCCAATATTTCCTGTTTCCAAGACTCCCTTAAAAAACTGATGATATATCACTTCTCTGGGCAGAAAACTTTGATGGCTTCCCAGTACTTACAGACTAAAATAAAAACTGACATGATAATCAAGACTCAGATTCCAAGCTCCCATCCAGGCCTTACCCCTGCTGCATCTTTACATCCTCCTGTATCTGCTCACACCAGGACACCAACAATTCCTACCCAGACTGGATTCACCTGCTCTTCACCTTTCTTAGCTCACACGGCTCCCTCTGTCTAGATTGTATTTCCCTCTGTCCACCCTTGCTGTGAAATGCTACCCCTCTTCAAGGCTCAGTTCAAACACCTTTTGTGAAGCCTTCCCTGGTTCAGGACCACTCATCCTGCCTCCTCATCAATTGTAATTCTCCCAATGTTTCTGCAGTACACTGTGCGTTCCTATCTTACGATGTTTGACATATTCTGCCTTATACTATTTTCAATTGTGTGATGAAAGCTCCTTTAAAGGAAAACCATATTTCACAGCATTTTGCCTCCTCTATGGCACTTAGTCTACTGACTTTCACATAGTAGACTCAACAAATGAAATAAATTGGCTGTATTTAAAAGGATTTTACATGATGATCTCTAAGGCCACACTCTAGCATTAAAAGGTCTTGGTTATATGAAATAAACCTAAGCCAACTCTTTCTGAATCGGTAAAAATTAGATACAGCTGCAAAAACAGAGGTTCCCCACCCCCACCCTCACCCTCACCTCCCCACTCCCAAAATAGTGGCTTAAAAAATAGCAAAGTTTATTTTTCTTTCTTATATAGGAAGTACAGGAGTATGCAGTCCAGGGCTAGTATGGCAGCTCCACAAAGCCATCAAAAACTCAGGTTTCTTCCAACTCTCTACTCTTCCATTCCTAACTTGTGACCCTCATGGTCTATAACGGCTTCTAGAGCTCCAGCCATCACATGAGAGTTCCAGGCAGAACTTCCAGGGACAGAAGAATGCATGCCCTCTTTGAAGGAAATCTCCAAGAAGATCTCCCCAAACTCACTTACATCTTACTTACTTGCATCACTTACATCACTTTTAGTTTCTTGGCCACTTTTTATCTGCAAGGGAGATTGGATATTATGTCTTTTAGCTGGATAGCAGAGGGACCAGTTAAAAATGGGGGAAATGGATACTTGACAGGCAACTAGTAGTCTCAGCCCCATTCTTTTTTTTCCAGCTTTATTGAGACATAATTGACAGATAACATTGTGTAAGTTGAAGGTGTACAACGTGTTGATTTGATCCATTTATATATTGCACAATGGTTACCACCATAGTATTAGCTAACACTGTTGTCACCTCAGGTGATTACCATTTCTCTTTTATGGTGAGGATGTTTAAGATCTACTCTCTTAGCAACTTTCAAGTATATAATACAGCATTATTACCTATAATTGCCAAGCTGTTCATTAGATCCACAGAACTTGTTAATCTTATAACTGGAAGTTTGTACCCTTTGACCAATAACTCCCCATTTCCTCACTGCCCACCATTCTACTCTGTTTCTCCAAGTTGAGCTTTTTTAGATTCCACATATAAGTGAGATCATACAATATTTGTCTTTCTCTGTCTGACCTCTTTCACTTAGCATAGTGCCCTCTGGGTATGTCTGAGTTGTTGCAAACAGCCAGATTTCCTCCTCTCTCATGGCTGAACAATATTCCATATACCACATCTTTATCCATTTGTCCATTGATGGACACTCTGGTTGTTTCCATAAGAGCAATATTCTTTTTTTTTCCAAAGATTTTTTTGATGTGAACCATTTTTTAAAGTCTTTGTTGAATTTTGTTACAATATCGCTTCCTTTTTATGTTTTGGATTTTTGGCCGCAAGGCATGTGAGACCTTAGGCTCCCCAACCAGGGATCGAACCTGCACCCCCTGCATTGGAAGGCAAAGTCTTACCCACTGGACCGCTAGGGAAGTCCAGTTTAAGAGCAATATTCTTTTTTTTTTTTTTTTAGATGTTGGGGGTAGGAGTTTATTAATTAATTAATTTATTTTTGCTGTGTTGGGTCTTCGTTTCTGTGCGAGGGCTTTCTCTAGTTGTGGCAAGCGGGGGCCACTCTTCATCGCGGCCTCTCTTGTTGCGGAGCACAGGCTCCAGATGCGCAGGCTCAGTAGTTGTGGCTCACGGGCCTAGTTGCTCCGCGGCATGTGGGATCCTCTCAGACCAGGGCTCGAACCCGTGTCCCCTGCATTAGCAGGCAGATTCTCAACCACTGCGCCACCAGGGAAGCCCAAGAGCAATATTCTTAATGGTCATTTTGAAGTTGGAGGATTTCATTTTATTAGTTCCTCTTCTGGTTGTGTAGCGGAAAGGATTAGAGACAACTTGGAGTAAAGAATTGGTGACAAGATGCAACATATTTATCGTTCTCTTAATATCTGAGAAAAGAAACCAGGAAATAACCATGGAAGAGCATCTAATGAACTCACTGATCCTAGTTTCTATTCAGTTAAAAGAAGTAAGAGCTGTGAAGTGGGATAGGAAGACAAGTGTTCGGCAGGCCCCCGGCTGCCACCACAAAGGAGGACAGAAGAGAGGGTGGCTATACAGGAAAATTAGCTCCCTGCTAGGATTCCTATCTGAGGTTTTGGGTTTTTTTTTAAGATTTATTTTTTATTTATTTTAGGCTGCGTTGGGTCTTAGTTGCGGCACGTGGGCTCTCTAGTTGAGGTGTGCGAGCTCAGTAGCTGTGGCCCGTGGGCTTAGTTGCCCTGCGGCATGTGGGGATCTTAGTTCCCTGACCAGGGATCGAACCCGCATCCTCTGCATTGTAAGGTGGATTCTTTACCACTGGACCACCAGGGAAGTCCCCCCATCTGAGTTTTTAATTTAATATCCCAATGAAAGGGGAAACATTTTAGGATCATTTCTTCTCAGCATAGGAATGAAGGTGCTTCTTGAGGTTGAATTTTACTCTGGAGCCTGACCTTCAGGTGTGTTGTCATTAATTTGTTGGGATCTTTTATGTATCCCTTAGCATAGCATCTACCCAAATAGTGCTTCATTCCACACCTTTTAAAAGGCACTGATTTCCAAAAGTGTGAAGAGAGTGGAGGGCAAAAGCTCTGAAGCAGAGAGTTAAGTAGGAAGCTTTGAATTGGCACAGTTAATAAAAAATTAAGGATTGCTATGAAACACTTCAGGCAAAGCTAAGCAAACTAGGGGACTGGGTAGTGTGACAGCAGATGAAATCCATTTTGGTTAAGTGTCAAATAATGCACTTTGGGGAAAATAATTTCAACTTCTCATCATCTCTGATAGGCTCTGAACTCATAGTAAAATAATTTAAGAGTCATGGCTGATAACTTGGGGAAAATATCTGTCTGCTATCCAGCAGCAATTTAAAAAGCCAATAGGATGCTTGGGGGTTAAAAGAAAAAATAATATAGAAAACTTAAAATAACATGGAAAACATTAATGCTATTCTGTGTCTACTTTTGGTTATCATAGGAGATATTAAATCCCAGAAAAGGGACTTGAAAATAGTTTAGAAAAGTAGTGTGACTTGGGATTTATATAAGCTTACTGACTTGGAAAATGGCATTTTGGAAGAAAGAAGAGGAGGTGTAATACAGAGAAGAGGAAGAACAATTTAGAAAGGGGTGCTTCCTCCTTGGTTCTGGTGTCTTATGATATGAAAAGGCTACACTCAGTGAATTCAACAAAAAAGAATATTAAACAAAGATATCAGATGATCTTTAACCAGTGTTCCTTTAAATTGTAGGTCTCCCTGTTCCAGGAGGGGACTTGTATTTGATTAAGGGACACAGAATTACATTAACATTTGTGTCTGTTCGGCTGAGAATGAGTAAGTGAAGTGTAAGGAAACTCCCTGCGGGATACTGGCCTGAGTGGGGATACAGAATGGGGAGGGCTCAGCTGAGTGGTGCCTGTAGCCCGGGAGAGAAAACTCAGCAAACCCAATTAAGTCATGTCCGTGTTTCTCTTAGACGTAGAATATTTCTTTTTGCTCCGACCGTGCTCTCATGATTCAGCACTTCCTACAGCAACAGTTGGCAGGGGTGCTTCTGGAAGGCAGAGGGTGTTCAGACGCTGCCGGAGGATGGCCCCACACAGATGAGAAGGAGGATATTGGAAAGCAAGGCTGGGAACACGTATCATTTCCCTGAAATCAATAGACGGTGCTCTCTTTCTCCAGTGGAAACTGTACTAGCATTAACCTGGACCCCACTTCAGCCTCACCTCTTGAAACACATAATCCTCGGTTATCCATTTTCCAAATATAAGTAACTGCTGAGCCGTGCTTCCTGCTGGGAACACAACCTGCCCAGGGACCGCAAGACTGTCGTATTGACAGATGTGTTTGTTACCAGCTGATACCTTGGAGAACCGATTGATTGGTTCAAACAAAAATCTAGAGATTTATTTGAAGGGCCAGCGAGGTCCTTCACAGCATTTTCTCAGTTCAAGATGTCAGTTCTGCCTTAAGAACAGGAAGCCAAAGAGCGGCCAGTCTTTTGCAGGTATTTTGCCAACAGAAAACAACCCAATTTCCACCTAATCTCTGTGAAAGTAGCATCTGGGCTGAGATTTACGGGGCTTCTTAAAATAGATCAGCTAAAATGATGCTTGAAATCCCCAAAATACTGTTAAATGCCCCTTTTCCCCTTCTATTGTTTCTCACATCCTTGAGGTACATTAGTACTCATCGCCCCTGTGTTAGTTTGCTTGGGATGCAGTAACAGTGGACCACAGACTGAGTGGCTCAAACGAGAGAATTTATTTCCTCGTAGTTCTGGAGGCTGGAAGTCCAAGGTGTTGGCAGGGTTCATTTCTTCTGAGAGACATTCTCCTTCACTTGTAGATGGCTGTCTTCTTCCACTGTCTTCACAAGATCCTCCCTCTGTGTGTGTCTGTGTCCTAACTCCTTTTCTTACAAGGATACCGGTCATACGGGATTAGGACCCACCCTAATGGTCTCATGTAACCTTAATTACCTCTTTAAAGGCCCTATGTCAAACACAGTCACATTCTGAGGTCCTAGGGGTTAGGACCTCAACATATGAATTTGGTGGGGGACACCATGCATTTTACCCATTGCACCACCACCAACTTAAAATTCAAGATTTAGTGACTTTCCCAGGTCCACCTGGCAAGTAACTATGGGAATTGAGATTCACAACCCTCCTTCTCACAGGTACGAGAAGCTTGCAGAGCACAAGTTGGCACGTGCTCATTTGTCAGTCAAGGGGCTTTCTTAAAACCCAGCGTAGTTCCAGGACCAAAAACCCTCAGTAGCATTTTAAATTCAGGAAATCCATTTGCTTTATCACAGGAAAAAAAAAATTTTAGGGAGGTGGTATGTGAACAAGGGCACAGATCTCTGTACACATCACCTCAGGCGCTGGGTAGCCATATTGTTCTTGCTGGGGATGTCTTTCCAAACAATGCTGTACAGTGTGACACCAGCCGAGCAACAGCCCAGCAACCACATGCAACCTGTTCTTGTCAGTGGGGATCACCGTATTCCGTACAAAAATAAAAAGCCGCATTTACTGCCCAGGGCACTCATCGGTAACCATTTTCTTCCTACTCACAACCTTTCCAAGGGAATTCGGAATACGGCTCTGCTGTCAGTTTTATTTTCTGCCCAGAGCCCTACTAAAATGAACTCTGCTGTTTAATATTTTAAACATGTAAATAGCAAAACTTCATCCATGCTCTTGATATCAGGATCTGGCAATGCCTGGGAGGACCCAGAAGCTAAGGGGCAGGATGGAGTTCAGACAATGGGTTCCGTTCCCCCCCACCCCGAAGGCATGTGGCAGGGTGGCTGTCATTTAGGAAGCCAGGTGTCAGCCCTGGGCTCGTAAGCTTTTGTGTCCAAGCTAGCCTTCTAAGCCTGTCCAGGATCTGTCTCTGGTGGCAACAAAGAAATGAAGCAGGGGAGCCCCTTAATCCCCAGTTTTGGAAGCCCCTGCTGATCGGAGGTGAAAGAAGGGGGCTGCTGCCTTGGCCAGGGCATACCCGGGTGAAGGCGTAAGACCCTAGAAAAATGGACAAAATACCACACCAGGGGACTGAATAGGAACAGGTAGGATTTTACAAAGCAATGCAAACGTGATTCCTTTTTAAGGAAGGGAAAGAGATCCTTGAGAAAGGAGATACACACACTCTCTCTCTCACACACACACACACACACACACACACACACACACACACACACACACACACACACAGGAAAACATCAGTGTTCATGCAGTAGCAGCCTAGGGCCATAGGGAAGTATCCTTAGCAAGTGGAAGTGAATCGCACCAGGTAGAGTAGAGGGAAGGGGTGGTAAGGGGGTCCCCAAGCCTCCTAGGTAACCCCGGAGCCTCCTAACCAGGCCCTGTGCTCGTGCGCTCTTAATCGGCTCATCCTGTCACTCGCCAAGATCCTTTGGAATGCCGTTGGAGATGCAGGACGGTTTTAGAAACAGGAAATTGCAAGTGTGCTGCTTAAAATACTTCAGGCTGTGTGTGTGAGAACGGGGAGGGGGTCTGTGTCGATAAGGGGAGGTCTTGTGTGGATGTACCCAGGCGGGCTAGTGGGCATCGGGTTGGCCTTGCCTAGCTGGCTCCTGTCTGCAACACAGGCACCTTGTTCTGCATGGCCATTGCCCTAGAATGGCAGAATCAAGAGTCCTGTCTTTTCTTCTCCGGCTTCTCTTGCATCAGGGAGAGCGGTTGTGTGCGGATGCTCAGGAATGTAAACATATGCATTTTAATATCCATGGCTCCCCCCCCCCCCCCCCCCCCCCCGCCGACAGTCAGTGAGCTGTTTCCTCCCCCCAGGTGGAAAAAGGATGCGGGCCTCTCTGACATGCTGGTTAGTCTGAAAACAGACCGCTACATGCATAATGAAGAGGCTCAGAGGAGTCAATCTGCATGTTAAAATGGTGTTTAGCAGCCCAGGCTGTCACACAACATAATTTGAAGATGAATGCGCATCCACCGCTGACGGGCAGGGTCCCCGGCTAGGAGGATTACCTGTCTGCTCGCTGCAGCGGGGCTTCCGAGGGGCCACGGGTTCACACCGCCACCCCCCAATCTGTGACGAGGCCAGTGAGCCCTCTCCTGGCCCTGCCCAAATGTGCACGATCAGACGGATGCCAAGAGGCCGTGTGAGCTAGCAAGGAGCAGTTAAGGAAGTGGCTGTTGATCCCAACGGAAAGACACAGGGCTTTCAGCACGCTGGGGTCCAGGGGCTGCAGGCGATAACAAAAGAAAGTGTTGCACTTGACACTTAGATGCAGAAAAGCCAGCCCTGAGCAGCCCGGCACTGGCAGGTGCCGCCCACCACGCAGCTTGGGCTACAGCCGCTGCCCCCGCCGCCGCCACAGTTCCCAGCCAGTCGCGGCCTTTGCAGGAATGATGTGTAGACGCCACTTTTGTCTCTGAACATTTGACAGCCATTAGGACCTGACTCCAGGGGCAGAACATCACACCAACACAGGAACACTGGAGAAATGAGGTTAGAGCAGAGAAATTAGCCATCTGCCGGATGCAGACTGCCCTGGACGTGGCATTTACATAGGAACAACAGGCTACACGTGTCCATTGTCCTGTGCCACAGCTAGTCGGAGCACAAACGGGCTTATAAGGAACACATTGTCTTTAAGGCCCCTGGACTCAGGGAGGCTGCATGTGCCTTTCCCCCCCCCCCCCAATTCTAAATGCCTGATGGAGCTGCAGCTAAATGCCAAGCCCTGGGGAAGGATTCTTATTAGCTGGAGGTTTTATGCATTGCTCCCTTCTTGAGGTTCCCAGACACTGGAAATAGGCAGCCTACAGCCAAATTTGGAGCCTAGGGAAGAGCAGCAAATAAAACTGTAAGGCCCTACTTGGGATGTCGCAAATCCCCATCTGAAAGTTAGAGGGGAAGACTGCTTTTAGGTAAGAAATGATTCAGAATTGAGCCCCGGACATGTTCCAGCCACGAACAGCTGAGGGGTTGACAGCAGAGACCTCTGTTTAAAGTGAAGCCTCTCCCCCAGATGCTGTGGGTTCCAGGCACACACACCACTGGGCCCTGGCCACCTCCTCCACAATAAAAGAGGGCAGCCCACAGGTGCTCCTGGGCTGGACTGTGCCGGTACAGACTGACTGAAAGAGGCGTGAGGAAGGCTCACCTCCACTTAGCCTGTGTACCGCCCTTCCTGAGAGCCTGTTAAGATGGGGAGAGCCGTCCAAGTCTTTTCTACAGAGGTATGTGAGCCAACACTTGTTTCTGTGTCCACGTGAATTAACCTTTGCTTCTAGGGCAGTCATTGAAATCATAATTTCGATGCTCAGCAATCACTACAACTGTTCCCACTAACTTCTTACCCATAATGCCTTAGTCTCTGAATGCTGCTTGCATTGCGTATGATGAATTCTAAGTTCTTCATTTACTTACTGCCCTCAAAACGTGCCCTCTAAATTTCACTATGCCAGGTTGGCCTGCAAGTCACTTAAATTCTTCCAAAAAATGTTTTGCCTGATTATTTTTTAAAGCTGATTTATGAATTGGGCATATGGATCTAGCCTTAATTTGGAGTGTCATCATTTTCCCTCTCCCTCCCACATCCCACCACATGATCTCAATGTTCGTGTTCTGCAGTGCGGTTCTCCCTGGGACTCAGCATCCTCCCGCCTCCAGTCAGGTTCAGCTTCCGTTGGACCAAAGGGATAATCGAATATATTATCTAATCAAATGACATAAACGGGGTGCTGCCACGTGGGGGAAATGCTGTGAAGGGATTTTGTCATCGTTACCGTTTTCTGCTGTTCGTTGTACGCAATTGCCTTGACCTTTGGGGGCCAGATATTTTCTCAAGTTTTGCAGAAAAGGCAGCATCACCATACCACGTGGTCTAGACATGAAATAAGCTTGCCTTGTGTTCCGTGTCCTGGAAGTAAAACCAAACTTCACTGCCTGTGGGGTGGCGTGAGTCTTTTCCCTCGGTGTGCCCACCTATGACATTAGAACAATAATAGCTAATCCTGCCTAATGCAGGGGAACAAATGAGGCCTGTGCAGAGAAAATAGCCATAATGGGTGTGCAACGCAGCTTCTATGGATGAGTGCTTCAAAATCATTAGAATCAAGCTCTTACCATAAATCCAATCTAGTAGTAGAATTGGGACTTTGAGGTTTATCAGATGTCAAGACCCTGAAGTTTACCAAATTTATTCACCCCACCTCAACCTTGCAAAATGTAGAACTCCCCAGTTTTATATCAATTTGTGAGTATAAAGGGCTTTCCCATTTACTGTTCACACCCCAAAAGTTCAGCAACTGAGTTGTACAGAATAAATTCTGATCCAAGTTGGAAAGAGTGTGTTATATTGCTTCATGTTTTAGGATGTCTCTAAATTTTTTTTAATTAATTTATTTATTTATTTTTAGCTGCGTTGGGTCTTCGTTGCTGTGCGCGGGCTTTCTCTAGCTGCGGCGAGCAGGGCCTACTCTTCGTTGTGGTGCGCGGGCTTCTCATTGTGGTGGCTTCTCTTGTTGCAGAGCATGGGCTCTAGGTGCGCAGGCTTCAGTAGTTGCGGCACGCGGGCTCAGTAGTTGTGACGCATGGGCTTAGTTGCTCTGTGGCATGTGGGATCTTCCCGGACCAGGGCTCAAACCCTTGTCCCCTGCATTGGCAGGTGGATTCTTAACCACTGCACCACCAGGGAAGTCCTAGGGTGTTTCTAGGTTTTCTTCTGCAACTTTATTTTTTGATGATGATGTACAACGCATTTTGAGGGCAGTAAGTAAATTAAGAACTTAGAATTCATAATATGCAATGCAAGCAGCATTCAGAGACTAAGGCATTATGGGTAAGAAGTTAGTGGAACCAGTTGTAGTGATTGCTGAGCATCGAAGTTATGATTTCAGTGACTGCCCTAGAAGCACAGGTTAATTCTCAGAGCCTCCGTAGTTCTTCGTCATCAGAAAAGGGAGACACATGCAGAGCCCCACAGAGGATGAAATGCATCTCTGTCAGGGATCACAGGTGATGAACAATGAAAAGGTAGCAAACACAGGGTAAAGCGTTCCATGTGCCTTCTCAGTCTGGTAGAATAAAAGCACAGGGTAGGCTTCCACTGAGAAATCTGAGGTTCGTTCAGAGTCCTTGGTTTGAGGTTCCTTGAGCTATGTCACAGATTTGTGGTACCCACATTTTACATAGATGCATGGCACCCAGAAAATTCTCAACTTCTAAGAGACCCAATTCTCTTCATCACCACGAAGGTGTGAAGATTTCAGTAGCTGTGAACAGAGGAAGGAAGGGGCCTCTTGGCACCAAGTGAGTTTTCTGGATCAGGGCCATGTGATACAACTTTCTGGGATATAAAAGATGTCCTTTATCTGCATGGTCCCAGGCAGTCGCCACTAGCCACATGTGGTTATGAACGCTCGAAAAGTGGCTAGTACCGCTGAGGAACTGAATTTTTTATTTAATTTTACTTAAATGCAGATAGTGACACTGCTTTGGATAGCCTGGCTCCCGATTTTCATGTGCTTCTTAAGAAGCTTGGAAGTCTGAAACAGCAGCACCTCAGCTGGCCTGGAGGCACAAAAACAGCAGAGTCCACGAGCTGACAGGGGACAGCACTTTACATGGGCGACATATGGCCTGTGCCCTCCAAAATAAACTAAGACGGATCTGTGACAGAGGAGGGGAGAAGTCTCTCCCTGTCGGCCTCCCCTCCTCCACTCATTCTAATTGCAGAGAGTGGAGAAGGGGCCAATGTAGTCAAGCCTGGTTATTGTCAAGCTCAATCTGCCAGGACTTTTATTTTCCAATAAGCAATCCGGCCAGCTGTGGCTAAAAATGAAATCACCAAAGCAGACAGTCCCTCGTCCCTCCTCCAGTTATTGATTTATAAAGAATCCAGCCCATGTTCCAGTCTGTCATCATATCCTATGCTTATATGTATTGCTAGCAGATCCCAGGATACGGATATAGCCCAAGAAATACTTCTTGAAATAGACAGCAGATATTAACTCGTATTTCTAAATTTAAGGAGATTTCACTGGCCTTTCTTAAACATTTTAGAAACAATGTTAAATAGAAACAATCAGGGCTATAAGCCTTAAAAAACAAAATTAAAATTGTGACCACTTGGAGGGTTTTTTTTTGGGGGGGGTGTCATAAAGTATTCTTTAAATTAAATTTCTAAATTTACTTCAGTTATCTTCAATTATTATCAGCCACCTGATTATAACACTTTGAAATTTTGAACTGAAGGGCAGCAAAGCCTACTAGAAACCTGCGAGAGTCTGCATTCTGTGAGGTCTATGAGTCAATCAATCATTAACATTTACACAGCTCCCCCTCCCCCGCCCACCCCCGTCAAAGGCTGCCCTCAGCTTTTCCGGGACATTAAGAGCAAAAATAAAATTGAAACTATTGACCCTGATCTTAAAGCCTTGGCTAACTGGCTGGGGCAATGGAAAGTCATTGCATGCAAGGCCTACAGAAATCTTGCAACCATGTCTTCCAGTGGTCCTTCCCATCCCTCCTTAGTCCAATTCTGAATCAGAGATGTGGAGGGATAAATTGGGAGATTGGGATTGACATATATACACTACTATATATAAAATAGATAACTAATAAGGACCTACGGTATTACAGGGAACTCTACTCAATACTCTGTAATGACATATATGGAAAAAAAATCTAAAAAAGAGTGGATATATATATATATATATATATAATATATATAGCTGGTTCACTTTGCTGTACAGCAGAAACTAACACAACATTGTAAGTCGACTCTACTCCAATAAAAATTTTTTTTAAAAAGTAGACGATGTGACGTAGATTTATGATGACTCACAGCATTTCCTATGGTAACTTAAAATCACTAGGGCCTTATAAATGTTATGGAAGCAGAGCTGTGGACTCACTTTCAGGAAGAGTAAGGGAGCAGCTGAGCCTCTCATGACTCTTTATGAAGTAAAAAGGAAATAGACATCTCAATTCATCCTAACGGGTGATCCAGCTCAATGGTTTTTGAGTGGGGTAGTGGATCTTACATCCCCATCCTTCTCTCCTTCCACCGTGACTGTCCTCCAAGACCCAAGGTCAGCCCTCAGTGCTTTTTCCTTTGCTCAGGGAAACTCTCCTAAAATTCCCTGACCCTAGTAAGGATGATGCCCCACTGGTTTTACTCTTCTCTAGGACCTCAATGGAGTAGGCTAGGCCCCCTCCCCACTTCAAAGATACACAGCCCTGTGAATCTCTGACCAAAACATCATCTAGTCCATTCACAGCAGTTTCTTTTTCTCATCTCCAGCTCTCTTGGGATATAACAACCTCCTTTTATAGTCAACCTATCCTTTATTAAACCAATATTTATTGCATTACTTGCAATGCGTCAGGTACCTGTTTGAGGCTTGAGGACACCATTGGGAAAAAGATAAAGTCCCCACCCTCAGACTATGCATGGCTAGTGGCTGGAGGAGGCCTGCAGAGGTGACACTTGAGCTGAGGCCTGATTGACAAAAAGGAGCCAGCTGAGTGAAGAGGTCAGACAAGAGTGTTCCAGGCTGAGGAAGCAGCGGGTGCAAAGATGGAACGAGGCTGGCTTGTTGAGGAACATCAAGGAAGTCAGTGTGGCTAAAGTGAGCAGCAGGAAGACAGGGATGGAGGAGGTGATGAGGCCCCGGCAGTAGACAGGAGCCAGGTGATGCAGAGCCTTGAAGGCCATGGTAAAGAGGATGAGTTATTCTAAGTGTGATGGGAAGTCTTTGGACGGTGCTGAGCAGGGGAGCAACATGGTCTGATTTATGCTCTAAAAAGCAGCCCTATGGAGAATGGATTGAAGGAGGATATAAGGATCCTCCCGGCTTGAGTCCAAGCAAGTGATGCTAATGGCTTGGATGGGGAAGATAGTGGTGCAGTTTGAAAAGTGGGCCAATTCAGACTTTGTTCTGGAGGTTGAGCTGACAAGATCTGCTGAAGGACTGGATTGGGGTGGGTAGGGAAAGAAGGACATGTGAATGATTCCTAGAACTTTTCCTTGGCCAACAGGGTCGGTGTTGGTATTGTCTACTGAAATAGAGGAGACGTCATGAGTGTCAGGAGTTGGGGGGAAAAAGAACAGAAATTCTGTTCTGGACATGTTAAGTCCAAGGTCCATATTAGCCTGCATATAGTACTTATCCTGCCTTTCCCTGAATTCTTCCTTCTAAACAACTGAACATGCTCCAACTTTTTTTTTTCCTCTATTCTAATTTTATTGACTTGAGTCCTTCCTCTCCCTCTTTCTTTTGATGAGTCTGGCTAAAGGTTTATCAATTTCATTTATCTTCTCAAAGAACCAGCTTTTAGTTTTATTGATCTTTGCTATTGTTTTCTTTGTTTCTATTTCAGTTATTTCTGCTCTGATCTTTATGATTTCTTGACTTCTACTAACTTTGTGTTTTTGTTTGTTCTTCTTTCTCTAGTTCCTTTAGGTGTAAGGTTAGATTGTTTATTTGAGATTTTTCTTCTTTCTTGAGGTAGGATTGTATTGCTATAAACTTCCCTCTTAGAACTGCTTTTGCTGCATCCCATAGGTTTTGGATCATCGTGTTTTCATTGTCATTTGTCTCTAGGTATTTTTTGATTTCCTCTTGGATTTCTTCAGTGATCTCTTGGTTATTTAGTAACGTATTGTTTAGCCTGTATGTGTTTGTGTTTTTTTACATTTTTTTCCCTGTAATTTATTTCTAATCTCATAGCATTGTGGTTGGAAAAGATGCTTGATATGATTTCAGTTTTCTTAAATTTACCAAGGCTTGATTTGTGACCCAAGATGTGATCTATCCTGGAGAATGTTCCGTGGGCACTTGAGAAGAAAGTGTCATCTGCTGTTTTTGGATGGAATGTCCTATAAATATCAATTAAATCTATCTGGTCTATTGTGTCATTTAAAACTTGTGTTTCCTTATTAATTTTCTGTCTGGATGATCTGTCCATTGGTGTAAGTGAGGTGTTAAAGTCCCCCACTACTATTGTGTTACTGTCGATTTCCTTTTTTATAGCTGTTAGCAGTTGCCTTATGTATCGAGGTTGCTCCTATGTTGGGTGCATATATATTTATAATTGTTACATCTTCTTGGATTGATCATTATGTAGTGTCCTTCTTTGTCTCTTGTAACATTCTTTATTTTAAAGTCTATTTTATCTGATATGAGTATAGCTACTCCAGCTTTCTTTTGATTCTGATTTGCATGGAATATCTTTTTCCATCCCCTCACTTTCAGTCTGTATGTGTTCCTAGGTCTGAAGTGGGTCTCTTGTAGACAGCATATATATGGGTCTTGTTTTTGTATCCGTTCAGCAAGCCTGTGTCTTTTGGTTGGAGCATTTAATCCATTCATGTTTAAGGTAATTATCAATATGTATGATCCTATTACCATTTTCTTAATTGTTTGGGGTTTATTTTTGTAGGTCCTTTTCTTCTCTTGTGTTTCCCACTTAGAGAAGTTCCTTTAGCATTTGTTGTAGAGCTGGTTTGGTGGTGCTGAATCCTCTTAGCTTTTGCTTGTCTGTAAAGCTTTTGATTTCTCTGTCGAATCTGAATGAGATCCTTGCCAGGTAGAGTAATCTTGGTTGTAGGTTCTTCTCTTTCGTCACTGTAAATATATCATGCCCCTCCCTTCTGGCTTGTAGAGTTTCTGCTGAGAAATTAGCTGTTAACCTTATAGAAGTTCCCTTGTATGTTATTTGTTGTTTTTCCCTCGTTACTTTTAATAATTTTTCTTCGTCTTTAATTTTTGTCAATTTGATTACTATGTGTCTTGGCATGTTTCTCCTTGGGTTTATCCTTTATGGGACTTGCTGTGCTTCGTGGACTTGGGTGGCTATTTCCTTTCCCATGTTAGGGAAGTTTTCAACTATAATCTCTTCAAATATTTTCTCGGGTCTTTTTCTCTCTCTTCTCCTTCTGGGACCCCTATAATGCGAATGTTGTTGCGTTTAATGTCGTCCCAGAGGTCTCTTAGGCTGTCTTCATTTCTTTTCATTCTTTTCTCTTTATTCTGATCCACGGCAGTGAATTCCACCATTCTGTCTTCCAGGTCACTTATGTGTTCTTCTGTCTCAGTTATTCAGCTATTGATTCCTTCTAGTGTCTTTTTCATTTCAGTTACTATATTGTTCATCTCTGTTTGTTTGTTCTTTAATTCTTCTAGGTATTTGTTCTTTAATTCTTCTAGGTCTTTGTTAAACATTTCTTGCATCTTCTCAATCTTTGCCTCCATTCTTTTTCCGAGGTCCTGGATCATCTTCACTAGCATTATTCTGAATTCTTTTTCTGGAAGGTTGCCTATCTCCACTTCATTTAGTTATTTTTCTGGGGTTTTATCTTGTTCCTTCATCTGGTACATAGTTCTCTGCCTTTTCATCTTGTTTGTCTTTCTGTGAATGTGGTTTTTGTTCCACAGGCTGCAGGATTGTAGTTCTTCTTGCTTCTGCTGTCTGGCCTCTGGTGGATGAAGCTATCCCAACTTTCTTTTTAAGCCCCTTGTTACCTCTCATCAGTCTCCCTGCACGTGGAGAAGCTGGTCAGTCCCCCTCCAAAACCCTTCCTGTATTTGAATACTGTTTCTGTCACCTCTTAACCTTTTTTGCTCCAGGATAAACAACCCAATTCCTTTCATCTCACTTTGAGGCCCCTTTTTCTATCCTTTGAATCATGGCTGTTGCTGGTCTCTGGGTCCTCACCAGTTTTCTCCATGTCATTCTGTAAATGCCAGAACCAAAGTAGGACACAGAATATCAGCCTAATGCCGATCAAACAGAAGGATTGTTTCCTGCTCTTTGTTAGTCGCTTTTTTAGCCACCCCACCCCTTTTTTCCACAAACCCCTTGACTTGGATCCTTGGTCCACCTGTGATCTCTTCCCCTTTGCTTCTGACTATACCTATGCTTTGCCATCCAGTGTTTGTGCCTTTTGTTTGGGGATTTAAGGGCTCCACTTTGCAGATATCTGCTTTGGGTGTATTTCCATCCTGCTTTTGTAGGAGTCATTCAAGCACAATTCAGGGAAAGACTCTACTGGAAAACCTCTGCCAGAATGGCTGGTAGCCTGGCAGCACCCTGCACTTTTTCCAGTAGTGGCCAGTAGCTTCTTTATTTTTCTTTTATTTATCAATGTGCATCTTCAAAGTGCTTTCTAATCTGTTATCTGCTGAGTCATTTCCTTGACCCTCTCAAGAAAGGTTCAAAAGAAAAACAAAAGCAGAAGTGGGTGTGGGGTTTCTAGGGTCCTGTAGGCAAGACAGCAGCCACTCTGGATGTGATCTGACCTCAAATAGATCTCTTTAGACATGTCAGCATGTTTTAGTTCTTGCTAGACAAATCGCAACACTTCTGCCATAAAATACAACAAAAATGAATATTCCAAAATAAAATTAGAGCAAAATACCATAAATTAACTGCAAATGATATCAAAGAACTGTTGATTTACGAAATAATCATTCTTTCAACCTAGATGAATTGGAAAATTGTTTATGCAGATCCGTTTATCATTTTGCCTTGGGTTAATACATTCACATTTGGCATGCTATTTGGTGGAAAATATTTATGTAAGTAAGATTTTCATCTCCCATAAATAAGTTAAATGGTAGAGGAAGAAACAGAGCTTCTCATATTCTCCTTGGCTCTGCCCTTATTTCCCTGAGATGGGGAAAGGTGCCGAGTCTTCTAATAGCTGCAAGCTATACCTTCAAGGTTAAAGGAAACTGAAATATTTCCTATGCAGTTGGAACTATAAGATGCTCTCAACTAAGCTGAAGGTAACGGGCTTTTGAGGGAACCCTAAGTACAGTGGAAAAACAGGATGCCAAAGGATGTCCACGGTGCCTTTCACAGAGTCAACACATGTTAACAACTATTTGATTTGATATCGGGGGAGGATGTAAACAGTCACAATGAAACCAGGATGTGTTGGAAAATAGCATGCAAACTGGAGATCAAGCAGAAATTGAACAGAATCATTCTCTTGCCAGAACTACTTCAGTCAGCTGCTAACTGTCACTTCTTTGGTTTTCCAGCCTCACCGCCCATGGTTTCACCTGGGAGATTGTAAACTCCAGTTTCATTCCTCATCCTTAATTTAGCTAGACAGAGCTTTGAAATGGCAACTAAATTACCTTTTGGTGAAATCAGATCTTCCCTACTGGCATCAAGCAGAGAGGAATCCAGACCCCGGGGGCCGGCTAATGTACCCCAGCAGCTCCTAGTCACTCTCCTGGAGCCCAGAGAGGGTGTAGGACATTAAAAGGGTTACTCACATCCTTTGGCCCCCCGCAGTTTATCCTGTAGGGGGTTACTCTCTGCACAGGCTTTTCTCTTCTGACTGCCTGCCTAGCAGAAGTTTGCTTAGGGCAGTAAAATGTTTATTACCTGTTTATTGTGTGAGTAACTGCAGTCTAGGAGGGGAAAATATTTACCGGTTTACTAGGGCAATGAAAATAGGATTAAGAGTTCTCAGGGCCGAGGAAGGAGCAGTATAAAACCCAAAGAATCATCTACCATGCAGCCCGGAGAAGCCCAAGTCCCCCTGCATTATCCTTTCATTCTAGTCATGGTGGCTTTTCCTCTTATTCTCAGACCCGTGTAATTCACCATTATGGATTTGGAGATTGCTGGTATTCTAAAAGTAGGTCTTTCCCCAAAGAGAGTTTGGCTAGTATCCCAGGTGGAGCTATCAAATTGCACCAAAAGACAGGTCATCGACCTGGCTAACGTTTACATGCACATTATTTCTCTTTCCTCCAAAGTAAGTTACAAACAGCTTAATTTCCCCAAAATTTGCAGTGTGAAGATTCAATAAAATATCACGTAGCAGTTCAAGCCATCCTACAACCAGCATTTGCACTGAATTCAGTTATCATGGCTTAGGCAGTTCATCTCTTAAGATTTAAAAATTACTAGTAGAAATCTTCAATTAGCTCTTCAGCATGACTTTCCTCCTGCCATCCTCCCCTCCCTTGCCTCTTTTCCCTTCTTAGGAGTCTTTCTGTCTTGATCATTCAGGAACAAAGCAGAATTGAAATCCTGTTTCATACGTCACAAAATTATACTTAGCAATCTCTGAAGCTAAAATACCAGCATCTTCTAAAAGGCTGTCATTCTTAGAAGTGGGCTACAGGATTGAGCCCTAATTACTTTTGGAATCTACTATTGTCTCTCCATTCATTTGTTCACTTATTCATCCATTCACTTATTCATTCATTCACTCGCTCTTTTCATCCTTTTCACAGCTATGGATTGAACGCCTACTGGGTACCAACCACAGTGCTAGGATGGCCAGGTGCGGTTTTGGATTCCGTTTGTTTTAAATTCCAAAACTTGAAAAGCGTTTCAGAAGTAAAGGGCACGATTGGAAAGAATCCATATATGTGGCTTCACAGTGGTCCTGTCATCGTAATTTCTATCAAGCTGAACGTTCCTCTTCTTAGCCATCACCTCAAGGTGGTCTTTTCACGTCTGAGGTCCACATCTGTCAAGGTGCTTGTGTACAGTCCATACGACGTGGATTGAAGGGTGGGCGCTTTGGCAGTCATTTCATCAAGAGGATACCTGTAAATGGTTTTAGCAAATCATTCCGGCTCCACCAAGGCACTCTGCGCTTCATATGAATCGCTGGTGTTATTAATTGGGGAACCTCAGGGTCCCCCTCTTATTCTGTTTGGCACAAGCCTACTTCTGTTCCCATTACACTGAGCCTTTGGGTAATATGCTAACTGTAACCCCACCCTCACCCCCACCTCTGCCGGCATTCTTCTTGTGTAGTAGCAATGATCGCACACATACACATTCCTGAACAGTGAAGAATAAACGCTAGGGTGGTAGAAAACCGCTCCATCCACCAGCACGGGCAGGCATTTATCCTCGCGAGGATTGTGATTCCCTGGTCCTTTAGTGATAGCCTTCTCTAGGGTTGAAGAACCTAAAGCATTGGGAGGGATTTAAGGTCTATGATCTGATGAACACCAAGATGAAGGGTGAAAAGGCTCAGCAGTCATTTCCGTGACATCAGATATCGGGATGCTTGGGATGTGTAGACCATTGTGAGGATGACGGACTCTTTGTCCTTTATCTGTTTGTCATCATGAGCACCCTGCCAGCCAGTAAGTTTCAGAGCTAGAATTAAAGCTAAGAATCCCCATGTTTGTTGTTGGTTCTGTCCTCAGCTTCTGGACTTCAGATTTATAGACTGGTTTTCTTGCTGCTTTTACAAGCTACCAGTAAAATTTCTGAGTGTACACTTAGACTTTTGAAAATATAGTATTTGATATATTAAAGCTGGTTTTGTTGTAATATTATCATAGGATTATAGAGCTGGAGGAAATGTAATACATTACTTCAGGACTGGGACCCTCTACTGACACTTGAATCCTTTCTACAGTATCCTTGCTAAGTGGTTCTCCAACCTCTACTTGAACACCTCCAGTGATGGAAAATTCACTAACCCATTCCATTTTGGGACAGCTTATTCTTTAAGGCCTGCTATAATACATGTAAAAGTTAATGGAGGGGGCTTCCCTTGTGGCGCAGTGGTTGGGAGTCCGCCTGCCAATGCAGGGGACGCGGGTTCGTGCCCCGGTCCGGGAAGATCCCACATGCCGTGGAGCGGCTGGGCCCGTGAGCCATGGCCACTGAGCCTGCGCGTCTGGAGCCTGTGCTCCACAACGGGAGAGGCCACAACAGTGAGAGGCCCGCGTACAACAACAACAACAACAACAAAAAAAGTTAATGGCAGGCCAATAATGTTACGCTAACTTCTTTAAAATGTCTGTGAATTGGCTGAGCAGGAACTATACCTGAAGAACTGTAATGTCCTTTTTTTCATTTGTTTGCTTGTTTTAAAGAGCAAGGGGAAGTTAAAGACATAGCAGTGATTCCTAAACCTCAGTGTGCAAAAGGATCAGCAGGTGAGGGAGCTTGCTCACAGTGAAGATTCTCGGGCCCGATGTCTGTGATCCAAGCCTGGAATCTCCAAAGCACCTACAGCTGATTCTGGTACCCATGGTCTCTCTGAACCACCTAATGAAGACACTCTGGCCTAGGCTGGGAAATTTGGACTCTGATAAAACTAAGGAGCCCCCGAGAAATCTTTTACATCTTCTGTTTCCTCAACCAGAAAATTATTCCCAACAGCTGAACTCTGGAGGCACAGTATGTAGATTAACTAGTGATTTTACTCATCATTTCACATCCTATAGCCCCAGCTACTGATACAGGAAATAATGATTTGGGTTTGAGTGAATCTTCTTCCCAGTGTCCGCTGACGGGCAGAATGTACTGGAGCATGGGCACCAATGCTCACAGAATCCTTTTCCTCTTCCAGGGAAGGGAAGGTCTTCTTCACTGTTTGACATTCTGTTTATGCATTTGGTCTTAAATTGGCTGCACAATGGAATCGTTAGGACGGACTCTGCAAAAAGAGTCCCTTTGGATTGTGAGAGCTCTTTATACACAGGCCTATCAGCCCAGCACATGAGGCTCAACCTTCGAAGAGCGAAAGTGATTCTTGGACCCATCACAGCGCGTAATCGGTCTAGATGACGGCTGCCCAAAACCTTCCCCAAATAGAGCCTCTTTAAAGGAGAGGGGTTGCGGCCCTTCTGTTTGTTAGATATGCAACAAAGAGCAACTTTTCAACTGAGTGCCTGCCTGGCCTTCTGACATCAGGATCCTATCCCGTCCTTCATCCCAACCATGACCAGTCTCTCTTCCTCCACCCTCTATATCGGGTCCCTTAGGACCTCGGAAGGGGCTTGTTACCAGGGACACGAACAGATAGTCCTTAGTGAGTTAAGTACTAAAGTGGGGACGGTCTTTTCCTTCCTCATCCGTAGGAATAACTGCTAGACTCTGAGAGCTTCCACCCTAAGCCCGTTGAAGCCAGAAGGGTCCAAAGATTTTTCCCCAGTACCATTATTTACTTTATTCATATTCAGAGATAATGAAAATATTTCTCAGGATGTCTCTGAATCCTCCTGAGAAAAGGAGCCTTGACGTGGAAGGTCTTCAGCACTCAGATTTTCTTGACCGTTGATAAGCATCATATATACATGTAAATTTTCCTGGTGATTATACTGTTAATATATTCACCTCGTGTAAGATACACCACTCAAAATGGGTTTCCTAGAAAAGTCTCGTTTCAGTCAACTAGAGTGTCACTGTCGTGCAGATGGCCTTCTCCCATGGATTACGGCACAACGTGCACAGGAAAGTACACTTAATGAAAGCAGCATTTTTTGTGTTCCATGTTCCTGAGATGTGTCCTCCAGAGCGTGTTTCAACTTACCTCACCTGCTGCTACATCAGGATTCAGGGGCCTCAGAGCCCCTCCAGTGTGAGGGAGGTGCCCACCCTCTGTGAGAGAAGGGCTGCCCCCATGCAGCTCAGCAGCCACCCCCACCCGCCTGCCCCCAGCTCCTGGCCGAGTCCTCAGAACCCAAGGGCTCTCTTCCAACCTCGGAGTTCTCCAAGCCTTTGCTAATGGTAGGGCCTTTGCTTCTGCTGGGACTTGGAATTCCTTTAGTGAATTCATCAGGAGGTGAGCTTCGGAAAAAGACTGGAATATTCTTCCTGAAACCACACTCTTACCAAAGCAGCCACAGCCGGGACTGGGCCTAACCACAACCCGGGTCTCCCCTTCTTCCACTCCCATAGTCATGAACACTTGTGTCAATGCTGACAGAGGCCAGGTGAATGTAAACCCTCTTGCCCTATATTACCACCTGGGAGAAAAGAGGGGGGAAACACACTGTTGACCTGAGGGGAAAGAGGTTGTTGAAGGGAGATTGTCCAGCTTGGTGGTCCAAAGGCACCGCAGTAGCTCTCCGGCCCTGATTTTCTCGACCCAAACCCATCCATCTGCCAGGACCGAGTCACACCACAGCAGAGCTGGTTTCCACCTTGGCCACCAAGGCCACCTTCTCTCTCTCATAGTGGTACTAAGAGTAGGATCAGAATTCACACTGATATTGCTGTATTTCATAAGCATTGGTAGAACAGTTTAAGGATCTGTTTCTTTTTTTTTTTTCGCGGTACGCGGGCCTCTCGCTGTTGTGGCCTCTCCCTTTGTGGAGCACAGGCTCCGGACGCGCAGGCTCAGCGGCCATGGCTCACGGGCCCAGCCGCTCCGCGGCATGTGGGATCCTCCCGGACCGGGGCACGAACCCACGTCCCCTGCATCGGCAGGCGGACTCTCAACCACTGCGCCACCAGGGAGCCCTAAAGATCTGGTGTTACTTACCATTCATAAGGAGGTACTTATACATGTAAATACAACCGGGTGTTTATACTTGACTGGCACAGCGCTCACTGTTATATTGTTAAGGCCAGATTAATCTGAGCAATAATAAATACTGACATGTGGGAAGTATAAAGCAACTTGTTTTCAGAGAATCAAAAATACTTTTCAGATATGTTACCTTTTACTAGAACCTGGATTCAGGCAAATCACTTAAACCTGTGGCATAAGACTATCAAAAAATATACCTTTGGGGTGTCCCTGGTGGCGCAGTGGTTGGGAGTCCGCCTGCCAGTGCAGGGGACACAGGTTCTATCCCTGGTCCGGGAGGATCCCACATGCCGCGGAGCTGCTGAGCCTGTGCTCTGGAGCCCGCGTGCCAAGACTGCTGAGGCCCGCGTGCCTGAGCCCATGCTCCGTGGCAGGGGAAGCCACCGCAATGAGAAGCCCAAGCACCGCATCGCAGAGTAGCCCCCGCTCGCCGCAACTAGAGAAAGACCCAACGCAGCAAAAGAGAAAGTAGCCCCCGCTCGCCGCAACTAGAGAAAGACCCAACGCAGCCAAAATTAAAAATAAATAAATAAATTTATTTAAAAAAATACCTTTGATATGGTATCTTGCAAAACCTATTACAATGTTTTACACACTAGGATTTTACAAGAGGACCTTTTTCTTGTGGTTGGGGAAATGATATAGACACCTTTGAATACAGGAGAGAGAGAGATGGAACTTTCCACGGATGGAAATAGTCTGAGTGGTGGCCTATCTGAATATTATCTGCTGTCATAAACAAACCCCCTACATTTCAGTGGAGCAACAGATGTTCATTTCTCACCTAACAGTCTGATGTGGGTGTCCTTGATCACCAGGGTAGCTCTTCTTCACATGGTGACACAGGAACACAAGTTTGTTCCCTCTTGGGCCTCTGTCCTCAGCAAGTTCCCAGAGTCCTCTGTATCCCGTTGGCAAGTGGAGGGAGGGAGGTGATGGAGAAGGCACCCCCTTTCTTAAACAACTCTGGCCAAAGGGACACCATTCACTTCCAATTACATCCCACTGGCCAGAACCAGTTTTTTGGCCCTAGCTAAACACAAGGCATTCTGGAAACTGTGGTCTCTGCCAGGCTGCCCCCTTCCCAGTTGTGACTCTTCACTGTGGACAGAGGAGCACAGTGTTTGGGGGGCAGTAAGTTCTTTCTGCCACATGGACTTGGTTACTTATTTTAAAGTGATTTAGTACACAGGAGAATATGCAGGTCTGCAGAGGACACTTTATCACAACCAAAACTCAAACCCACATTATATAAATTCCAGAAGATCTGTTGGTTCTACAGCTGAGAAGTAGATAAGCAGCAGATGAAACTCAGTGTGGAGAAACGGAAAGCAGTGTATCTAGGGAAAATGATCCAAATTAGGTTGCACTAATGGTATGATAATATCCCAAGATATGGGATTCCGTTCAGAAAACACACGAGAGTCCTTCTGTACCATTGTCTGAAGACATGGATACAGGGGCAGCTACTCCGGCCAGAAAAACCCACCAAAATAACAGACATTATCTGGTGAAGGATTACAAATATATAACAAAATAAGCTTGTTCAGAATTTTGACAGTCCTCATCTAGAACCTTACATGCCATTCTGGCTACTGTATTTCAAGAAATAGCTAACCAGAACTAAAGAAGCTTCAGAAAGGAACAAGTGATCAAAGGTGGTGGTCCGTAAGCTTTTTGGAGTCACAGAAGCCTTTGAGAATCTCAGAGAGAACAGCAAGCATGTGCACACACAACTTTGCATGCCATGTCACGCCCATCTGTGGCTGACTTGCGGTACTCAGACCAATGTTAAGAAACTTTGGTTTAAAAAATACTATGTGAGAATAAATGTTAAAGTTTGGATTCTTCTGTCTCAGTACAGAAAGACTGAGAGAAGCTGTATGTAATCAGATTCTTTTTTTAAATTACCAAGTGTGTGATGAGTGCCAACACGGACATTTTCACCAAATCCTGATGTAATAAGACAAATCAGGAGGACCACCCTGAAGTTTGAAAGAGGCAAATTCAAAAAGAAAAAAAAATAGCATCACTGATTTACATGGCAGGTTTCATAAGATTATGAAGTTTCATTGACTTTTTTTTTAAGCAGCACTTTTTAAAAGTATTTATTTATTTATTTTTGGCTGCATTGGGTCTTTGTTGCTGCGCGCGGGCTTTCTCTAGTTGTGGTGAGCGGTGGCTACTCTTCATTGCAGTGCGCGGGCTTCTCGTTGCAGTGCCTTCTCTTGTTGCAGAGCAGAGGCTCTAGGTGCGTGGGCTTCAGTAGTTGCAGCATGCGTGCTCAGTAGTTGTGGCTCAGGGGCTCTAGAGCACAGGCTCAGTAGTTGTGGCACCACGGGCTTAGTTGCTCTGCGGCATGTGGGATCTTCCCAGACCAGAGATCAAACCCGTTTCCCCTGCATTGGCAGGAGGATTCTTAACCGCTGTGCCACCAGGGAAGTCCCTAATTTCATTAACTTTAAGATGTGGTAAGGCCAGAATTACAAATAGCTTTTTTTTAAAAAAATAAATTTATTTATTTACTTTTGGCTGCGTTGGGTCTTCGTTGCTGCGCCCGGGCTTTTCTTTAGTTGCAGTGAGTGGGGGCTACTCTTTGTTGCAGTGCAGGGGCTTCTCATTGCGGTGGCTTCTCTTGTTGTGGAGCATGGGCTCTAGGCACGCGGGCTTCAGTAGTTGTGGCACACAGCCTCAGTAGTTGTGGCGCACAGGCTTAGTTGCTCCGCGGCATGTGGGAATCTTCCAGGACAGGACTCGAGCCCATGTCTCCTGCATTGGCAGGCGGATTCTTCACCACTGCGCCACCAGGGCTATTTCAAAGCTATTTTTAAAATGGCTTAAACCAATTTCATGGATGATAGGTCTATGATGAGGGATGTTAGAGAAAACTCAATGGTTTGGTGCATGGCCCTAACCATCTGAGGTTGACATCAACATTGACAGCCATCTTCCTTCACATGTCCCTCAACTTGTCCCTTGGTGCCTCCAAAAGAGATTCAGTGCTGAGCTGAACGGATGGATGGGGGGCCTGACCCAGAGTGGAGTTTTTAGGTTAGAATTAATCACCTGCACCAACTGGAAAGTTGCGGAGCTGATGTCTTATTGTTTGTGTGTTTGTTTCTTTGGGAGGCAAAGAGATAAATTGGTTTATGTAAGTGACCAAATCTGTATGCTAATGAAATGGGCAATCACGGTGATGTGTACACTTGTTATGTGTACCCAAGACATTTGTGTACCCAAGACATTTTTGCGAGGGAGGGAGGACCGTGTATCATTACGTCCAGTGTTTCATATGTATACAAGTAAGTCCCCTACATACAAACGAGTTCTGTTCCGAGAGCACGTTTGTAAGTCCAGTTTGTTTGCAAGTCCAACAAAGTTAGCCTAGGTACCCAACTAACACAATCGGCTATATAGTACTGTACTGTAATAGGTTTATAATACTTTTCGCACAAACAATACATAAAAAGAAACAAACATAAAAAATAAAGAAAACATTTTTAATCGTACAGTACAGTACCTTGAAAAGTACAGCAGTACAGTACCACAGCTGGCATTCAGGGGCTGGCATCGAGTGAACAGGCAAGAAGAGTTATGACTGGAGGAGGGAGAGGAGGTGGGAGACGGTAGAGCTGAAGGCTCGTCAGCAACAGGAGATGCAAGGCAAGCTGCAATTTCACTCATGACTGTCGTTGATGGAACGCACGTTCGCATCTTTGAAATTTCGCAACTTCAAGGTTTGTATGTAGGGGACTTACTGTTCTGAAGTACAGAAAGTAAGTAACTAGGTCAGCCTCACACATAAAATCTTGTGAAGCTCACCAGCTCCACTGGTTATAGAGCCAGGGTCCAGGGAGACAGTGTACCAGCAAACCTTGGTTGTTTCCTCCATTCTTCTCCTCTTCTGCTGGGTGCCCTGCAACCGGAACCTTCACCTCACCTTATCTCCATGTACCTCCTTGTCAAATAGAGTGAATGATTTCTGAAATCAAGCTAGAGGAAATGGTGTGCAGAAAAATCAGAGGGATTGAGAAGTTGCCCCTTTATTGTTGTCCCCTGGAAAAACAGCTAAGGTCTGCCCTAAGGTGCCAGGCTTTATTTTGTAATGGTTTATTGTTGTTCGTTGGAGGAACCCCAAGTTATTAGAAGTTCCCCCCACTGCCGTTATTTTGGCACCTACAGCTTAAAAAAAATCATGCATGAAGCAAGGTCACTGCTGAGTGCCTTACAAAGCAACCAGTGATGATCCCTTTGGGGTAGGAGAATAGGGAAAAAGATGCACGAAGAGGAAATACACGACACTCAGCCCGATGTTCAGCCCATAGTAGGTTCTCAATAAACAGTTCATCCTTCCTTCATTAATTGAAAAGATTATAGATGTCAAAGCATTTTCCAAATTAAAAAGCTATGATATGATTTCCAATTTTTAAACCTCTCACTCCCTTTGCCATTTACTGCATACTCCAAAAAGTACCTTGAAGTGAAGGAGGCCACCCTTAAAATATTTTAGAGGGTGAAAATATAATGATTACATTGAAATACTTTAGCCTATGTGGCATTTCTTTAACTTTGCACTTTCAAGCCCAGTAAAGGCAAAATCAGGGTAACCAGATGCCATTTTATAAAATGTTACAACTCCAATTACAGTTCCTTTCCTTCTTTATTTTAAAGACTAACAACATTAAGATAGTGTGAGAAAGGGACTTCTCTGGCCATCCAGCGGTTAAGACTCTGTGCTCCCAGTGCAGAGGGTGCGGGTTCGATCCCTGGTCAGGGAACTAAGATCCCACATGCTGTCTGGTGCAGCCAGGAAAAGGAAAAGATAGTGTGGGAAAGAGGCAAAGGAAGCATTCATCATCCCACCATCCTAACACCACAAGTAATTTCAGTTTTTAATATTCCCTCCCAGATTTAGACAACACCCCTGTATATTTTTCAGTCACCTCGGTTAGGTGATGTCTAAACAGCAGCTGTTAGCGGGGCTGCCTCAGAGAAGATGGGTATCTCTCGTCCTCCCAGCTAGAGCTAACCAGCCTGGGGGACCAGTCCCGGGGAGGCCCTGGGGATAACCTAGCTCCATTCACATCAAGGCTGGGCCCACATCTGCTTCGGTCCCTGCTTCCCAATGACTCCAGGCCCAGCCCTGCTTTGCGAGCCACCCAGGAGCAGCTCCTGAAACAAGAGTAGAGCCAGCGATTATGACGAGGAAGCAAGTCGAGGTTGAAAGCAAGCAGAAAATATCCTGTGCCCTCTGCTGCTCTGAGCTGGGATGTGGGCATTGCTTTTACCTGCTTGAGATGGCCCCATCCCACAGGAGAACACAGTCTGTGTGCACGGCGCTTTCTAATCACACGAGACGTTGCTGTTCCTTCCCTGCCTTTCCAGTAAATGCCCAATCACAACAGCAAACACATCCTCCATCCAGCTTCCAGCTTTTGAGATTCACAAAATGCTCTCGCCTGCATTAGCTTGTTCTATCTCCACGACAACCTTAGTAGGTCATCAGGGTGCTGTTTGAGCTCCACATTCTAGGAAAGAGAAATTGAGACTTGGAAACCTACTGTATAGCACAGGGAACTCTACTCAGTGCTCTGTGGTGACCTAAATGGGAAGGAAATCCACAAAAGAGGGGAGGAGATCTATGTATATGTATAGCTGATTCACTTTGCCGTACAGCGGAAACTAACACAACATGGTAGAACAACTATACTCCAGTAAAAATTAATTTAAAAAAAATTGAGACTTGGGGAGGTGAAGCCACGTCCTAGGAATGAAGTTCTTGAAAGAATGAATGTGAACTTGTGCTTGGATCCACTGGGCATTCTGGAAAGGGGTAGTGGCCTGCTCTGTCACACATACTCACCCTTGTCCGTACTCAAGCAAGTAGCTCTGCCAGGCACGGGACACGAGTAAGCTGGGACCTTTCCAGCCGGGCATTAGTGAGCAGGACGTAGGGTTGCTGATGAGGGAGTCCGGCAAAATGACGTTTAAAAGTAAATGGTTTCTGACCAAGACGGAAAGGGTTAGCTTGTCAGCAGGGTGGCTTCTCAGCAGGACTACAGATCCAGGTACGCGATGTCTTTTTCGTGCTACCATTTCTGTCCTGCGTTATTAAAAAATAACGTATTGATTACTGCCGCTTCAGTTTACTTAGGGAAGCTATTTATTTTTGAAAAGTGGCAAAGGTAGGAGATTACTTCCTTCACTTTGGCATGGTTTCTCACCCCCTTTTGGGAATCTCAGAGCCCACCCTCTCCCCCCTCACCCATTTCTTTGTAGGTTTAGAAAAGGAGTATATCAGTTCAGTATTATTTTAGCAACAGAAGTGCTGCCACCTTGGGTATTTTTAGCCTGTCAGGTGCCCTCCGCCTGCCATGAACTTGGTATATTCAAGTGTTCAATTCCGCAGCCTCTCTCATTTGAAAGGGGGCCTGTTCCAGCCCTCTGACCACCAGAGCTCCACTTTTACAGCTGCCTGTAAATTTCTGAACATGCAGCGATATCTTTAGCGGTGACTCCAGATACTTCCTGTTGAGCTGCAAGATGCAATACTGCAAAAGCACACTGCGGCTAAATATACCCCCTCCGCCCAGCACTCAGCAAATAAACAGGGGCAGCATCAACATGATTTTCTTAAAGCCAGTACTGAACAGGTTTTTTCAGTTAGATTAATTAATTGTGGTGACTTGGGCAGTCCAAGTTATTCCACCTACCCGAGCTTTGAACACCAGGCTTCATTTTCTCTCCTGATTCAACATCCGACCAGAAGCTCAGGTACAGGGACCTATACCAGGTATGTTTTAATTCCGTGCGCCTCTTAGCCCCATACTTGTACCTGGTTAAACAGACGGCCACACAGCAACAGACTCAGGGCAGCTCCGTACATGTTCTCACAGAATCCAGACTCTTCTACAACCTTGCCTAGGGCCTTAGTCATTGAGGGGAGGAGAGGGATCCAGGATTTTCTTTAAGGAACGTATCCTTTTGAGACTTGAGAAAGGAGAAGAATGTTAAATTCTTTCCCGGGCTCACAGGAGACCTGTGAAAGGAAAAATTTCCCCTCTGGAGTTAAGTTCGTGTCCACAGGGGATGCACTGACCTTTCTACCAGACCCTAAACAGTTAAATCGTGGTTCCTGGATAAGGCCTTGGATTCTCAGAGAAAGTTATGTTTCCCATGAATCTTCAGAAGCAGTAGTGTACACCAAACACCCTTGCTCAGTTTCCCTATAACTAAGATCAGCCAATCCCAGGCCATCCACAGACCAGGAAGACTCTACCTCCAGAGAAGCCAGAGGAATGTGAGGAAGCCTGGATTTTGGCCTTGGACCACCAAATAAGCACCTCCCCCCAACTCCTGCCCTCCTTATGGAGGCTATGGGGTCGTGCCTGCCCTCACCCCACCAGATCAGACTCCCTTCAGACGTTTGTTAGAGTCAGTGGGGTCTACAGAGCCTGTCTATTCCCAGTGTTCCACCTGCCTCTTACCCAGAGGCCACTTTGGGGGCACACATTTTAGCCATCAGCCTGGCCGAGGAGCCTTGTCTGACGCGTGCACCTTCTCTCCAAGAAATGCAAAGATAGGCCTGAGGATCCCATGGAGGAAACCAATCTCTCAACTGTCTCCTTCACATGTCATTTTGTGTTTATGATACTAAATATTTCCGTAACTCTCTGTTCTTTGAGGATTTCTTTTTGGGCTCTTATCGTTTGGCAAAGTCCATTGCTCATCAAAATGTATTCAGCACGGGTGGCCACAAAAGCAAAGGTACTAAGCAGTGGGCTTGCAAAGCCAACCAGACAGGAGAAAAGGAAACACTAATGAGTAACAGTCATAATAATAACAGCTCTCCCTTATTAGTATTAGGGCCAGGGGCTGCTCAAAACAAGATATACATAGTAACGTGGAGAAACCTCACAACAATCCTGTGAGGTTGCATCCTTTCTTTTCCCAATCTTTCAGTGAAAACATATTTATTGGGCACCTACTATGTGCCAGGTACCTGGGCTAGGCACTGGGAATATAACAGTGAAGGAGGTAAACAAGGCTTTTGCCCGCAGGGAGCAGAGCAGACCTAAGGGTGTGAAACAAACAATTGCACAATAATTCCTAGAGGGCAGGGACCAGCTGGGACTCTGCAGCTTGAGGAGGAGTCCTGTGTGTGGTGCAAGTTTGTGCATGTGGCTTGCGAGCCCTTAGAAACCCATGGTGGGGACTTCCCTGGTGGCGCAGTGGTTAAGAATCCACCTGCCAATGCAGGCGACAGGGGTTTGATCCCTGGTCTGGAAAGATCCCACATGCCGCGGAGCAACTAAGCCCGCGAGCCACAACTACTGAGCCCGCGTGCTGCAACAACTGAAGCCCACGCGCCTAGAGCCCGTGCTCGGCAACAAGAGAAGCCACCGCAATGAGAAGCCCCCGCACCGCAACTAGAGAAAGCCTGCGCACAGCAACAAAGACCCAGTGCAACCAAAAATAAATAAAATTTTTTAGAAAAGAAACCCATGGGGGACTGTCTGGGCTCAACTCTCCAGCCCCGTTTCCTCCTGTCCCATGCTCTGTACTTCCCAGTCCAGCGACACAGGAGATGTTGTATCTTACCTCCTTCCCTCTGCTCTTCTTTTCCCGCTGCCTCTGTTACTTTCCTTGACCAATCTCTGCACCGCTTCCAGTGTCTACCCCCCCCAGAAAACCCTCCTTGACCCTTTTTGCCCCAGTCTGGCTGGGTTAGTTGAACTGCCTTTGTGCCTCCGGGGCCCCTTGTGCTGATCTGTATCACTGCACTGGGCCTCACCCCTTCCCGGGCATCTGTTGAGGGGTCTGTTTTCTCACCAGCCTGCGTGCTCCCTGGGCGCATGCTGGCTCCATTCTTTGTTGCCTTTGTCAAGTAGCACAGGTCCTGACCTGCAGGCGGCTACCAATGAACACTTGTGGGGTGAATATGCATCTGGACATGAGAATGTCCCTTCTCTGCCCTAGTGGAAAAAGTTGGGAATCGGGAGACTCTCCATTTACCTGGTAGTAATTAATGGGACAAAAGGGAGCCAGGTGGGGGGAGTAATAGAGGCAGTTGCTGCTGGAGGAGAGCAGGGGAAGAAGGGGAGCCGTTGTGAAACCCTCTCATCTCCCTTTAAGGGACGCCCACCCAGACTCTCTCTGAACAGTTGCAGTGACCGAGAACTTGCTGCTTCACCGGGCAATCTGTTCCTCTGTCACATCTGTTGAAAAGTTCTCCCTTTTGTTAAGCAAACGCTGCTGACGATTTTCAGAGCTTTGTCTTCTAGAACAGCAGGGTAACTTGACTCTTCTATATAAGAACACTTCAAGTATCAGAAGGGCGTTATCGTGACCCATGTCAGATTCGTTTTTCCTTACGAAATCATTCTAGTGCCTTCAGCTATTTCTCCCTATCATGTCACACAACTGGACACCCTACAGCCTCCTGATGTCTCTCTTAAAGACATGGTGTCCTGAGCTGAACAGTATGTTCCAGAGGGCTTCTGATCAGTATGGGCTATAGTGGTATGATGTCGAATTCCCTTGCTTTACAGCCTCGTCACTTTGTCAGTTCTCACTACTCTTGTGGGCAGTGAAACTCCTTCGTGTTCTGCATACGACAGACTCCTCAGACCATGTTTAATAATTGTGCTAATAGCAGCTGCCGGTTATTGAGCACATCCTGTGCCCATGAGCCAGGCACCTTGTGGATCGCTGTACCATCACTACTTTCCTTAATTCTCCCATCTACACTGAGGCTGAGTGAGGTTAAGTCATTTATCCAAAGTCCTGGGATTTGAACTCAGCAGACTGTCCAAAGCTCACATTCTATTTAACCCACTGCCCTACCTCCCATCCTGAACTTGTGTAGCTGATTTTTTTCACCTCATTGCCACAGTTAGCTCTGTTAAGTTTGAGCTGAGTTTCTCCTCAAGTTTCCAGCATCTCAGAAACTCCACGGGTAGAGTTTTGAGCTCATCTGCTCAGCTTCCATCATACCTGTGTTCCAGATCAACGGCAATGCCTTATAGCTCCCCATTAGAGAACTCCTTCTGGGTTGACACCATCTGGGCACCAGTAGGACCCAGGATTTCCATCAGCTTCCAAGCAACCTACCTTTGAATTCTCTGCCCCTTTTTCTCTTTTGTCCAAAAGTCATCATGAGAGACACCGTTATATATCACATTGGTTTGAGGTACGTTATATACGTGGCATGCCTCCACTCTAACAGATTAACAACAGTAAGAAATAATGCAGAAGGTGGATTCTTTGTTTAATTTATTTTCACAAATTAAGTGTTTAATCTTTTGTCCAAAAGTTTTGCCAGACATCAATAGCATGTTCACCTTTACTCCCCGTGCGAAAGTGAGCTATCGCCTTGACTCTAGGCTTCATTATTCATTCTAGTCTCACATTATTCATTCATTCATTTCAACATCAGCAGTGTTTCTACCACCACAGAAGCAAAAAAAAAAAAAAAAGTTTTAACTTTCATCGTTTTTCTTTTCCCCAAATATTAAAATAATGTATACTTCTTATGAAAATATGGCAAGTACAAATATAGGTAAAGAAAACACAAAATAAAATGGTCCAATAATCCTAGAGATAGCCTCTGACATCTCCTAATTCTTTTTATAATCTAGAAGGCAATTTGCCTATGTGCTAACATAATTTATGGCAAGACCTAGGTTTGATTTCCCACACCTAGAACAGGAGCTACAGCCCTTAGGCTGTAGCTAGAAAATTAGGGAGGGACTTCCCTGGTGGTCCAGTGGTAAAGAATCCGCCTAACAATGGAGGGGACTCGGGTTTGATCCCTGCTCAGAGAACTAAGATCCCACATGCCTCAGGGCAACTAAGCCCGCGCACCACCACAACTAAGCCCACGCGCCACAACTACTGAGCTCGCACGCCTCAACTAGAGCCCGTGTGCCGCAAACTACAGAGCCCACATGCTCTGGATCCCACGCACCACAACTAGAGTAGAGAGAAGCCCGCGTGCCGTAACAAAAGATCCCGCATGCCTCAACGAAGATCCCGCATACCACAACTAAGACCGGACGCAGCCAAAAATAAACAAAATAAATAAGTAAATAATAAATCTTAAAAAAAAAAAAAAAAGGAGAATTGGGCAGAAATGCTGCTGGTGCAAGGTGAGGAAGAAGACTGGGCCCCCAGGAAGAGAGGGATGTATGGTGGGACCCCCAGGGCATCTCCCTGTTCAACCAAGTGTGTGTTGTTTCTGCTGATGCTCAAGGCAGCACACGGTAGTCCCCAAACCTCTTGATATTGTTTCCCCAGAGGAATTACTTGGCTGCTCTCCAGCTGTGGTTTTCCTCTTTCTGTCATAACTGCAGTGCCCCCTACTATCCAGCTTGAGAGTTCTATCTGGACACATTTCTCTCTTCCCCTCAAACGTCAGTTTGAACATCAGAGTTTAGAAGAGGAATCATATGGGCGAGAAGGTTCCCTCTGGGTGACTGTGATATGTTGGACATCTGTCTCCAAATACATTAGGTTCAGTTTAGAACCAATCTCTCAATCAATCACTGTGATTTTTCACAGATGGATGGATGGACAAACATCTAACAAAATGTCTTATAGATTCTCATCAAGAGAAGTTCAGGTGCAGCGCTGCCTAGAGGTCCCTTCCAGCTCAGTGATTCTTTGAATGTGTGATTGATATTTTGGAAACAGGGATATCAGTTGGTATATTTGTCAGTGGCTGGCAATCTTCATGAAAATTCATTATGGTCTAGGGAAAGCCTCAAGGAAATATGAGTTGTCTAGAGGAACTTGGGGAAGAGACAAGCTAGTCATCAGATGGCATAGGTAAGAATGTGGAAAAGCCTGTCCTGGGAAAGTTGCTGATAGAAAATAAAGGAGGAAAACAAGAAAGGGCCAGAAGAAGTGTTTGATGACACCCCAGCCTAATCCTGCAGTCATACATGGCAGGAGAGGATAAAGGAACATGGAAGTAACCATTATGTCAAGAACTTAACCTCAAAAGGCAACAGCAGGTCATACAAGTGGAGGTTTCAGACGCAGATCAAATTATGTGTCTGGTAGCAAATGAACAGTTGGGAACACGTCAGTCTTTCTGGCCACTTTTGCACACACAGATAGATAGCCATCAGCTGTAGTGGGCACGTCTTACAATATTGTCAAAAAAAAAAACCTTAGAAGATGTATTTAGGTCCCACAGTGCCTCCTCAGTTCTTTTCTTTTATACAGTAATCTGTACACAGGCATTTGCCAGGTAGGAAAACACCTTCTCTTCCGTAGATGCTGAGAGCTATAGTTTAGATAGGAGCGGACGGCTCTCTCCCAAGACGAAAAAAAAAGGTTATTATCCAGAGTTGACCTGAGGAGGGGTTGAGAGGGAATTTAGAAGGTTATATGAAGGAGCTAATCACAGACCTATTTTCTGTCATTCATTCATTCACTCACTCATTGAGTGCCTGCCGTGTGATGGGCACTGCAAGAGGCAGGTGAGTACAAAGGTGCAGGCTGGCAAGGGACTCGTAGCCTAACAGGGGAGATGGACAGGTGAGTGCATGATCCTAACCCAGGCAATGAGGAGGCCAACGGAGAAAAAGCAGAGGGTGCTTTGGATGCTCACAGAGGAAGCAGCCAGCCGAGCTGATGACAGGGAATGCTTCTCGCGCGTGGTATTAGAATTCAGCGTTCAAGGATGAGAAGGAGTTAGCCAGGTGAAGAATGAAAGGAGGGGGGTTGGCGCAGAGGACACAGATCGGAGAGCGCAAGACACATTCAGCCAAATAGAAGTAGTTTGGTAAGGCCAGAGTTAGCATTGCGGGGTGGTAGGATGGGGGCCGTCAACAGATGGGGCTGGAGAGCTAGGTCGCGAAGCACACCCTGCTGAAGAATATGATTGTTACCCTGCGTGCAGTTAAGGGCTGGGGGCGGGATGAAGAGTAGTACAAGCATCATCAGAGAGATTCGCCTCGTGGCTGGGTAGCTGGAGGGTATGCTGGAGGGCAACAAGAGAGAAAAATGGAAAACCAATGAGGAGACTAACAGAGTGACCCGAGGGAAGTGTTGATGACATGGACCAGTGAAATAGCAGGTGGGATGATATAAAGGAGATAGAAGCTACCAGATTCTTTAACGGAGTAGACCTGGAGAATGAGAGGGGAAAGGAAGAGTCTAGGATGACCCCCTGGGCCAGACATCAGGCTAGCAAGATGGCAGCACCATCCTCAGGGGCATGAGTCTAAGGCTGGAGTGCAAGGGGCAGGGGGACATAGGGTAGCTGATTTCATTATCGTCCCGCTGTGAGTATCGCTTTGCCGTGAGAATTTGCTTCCAAGCTGCTGGTGGTAGAGCCGTACTGGCAGGAGACTTAGTCACGCATTCATATCAGGTCCTGCAAAGCTAGAAAGCCTGCCCCAGAAAAAAAAAACCTTGGGGAGAAGGGCAGGGGATTCGGGCTTTGCAAAAACCTGGATGTTTCCTGAGGGAATTGTTTGTTTCTGAGTTACCTGGTTCTCAGAATTACTTTGGTTCTCAAGAATATTGTATGTTGATATTCCTAGTCACAGCTGTTTCACGGGTGCCAAGCTGTCAGACGCTGACGGAGTCCAGACGAAAAGTTGCAGGTGGGGAAGGGGTGTACAGTGAGCAAAGAGCTGGTCCATGCGGGCAGGAACCTAAACCGGCTCAGCACAGCCTAACTGCTTAGATGCATCCAAGTCATCTCCAGGAATATTTTATTACCAGTAGCTTGAATTTGCAGCCCACCTTCTCCAAGGCAGCTTCCCTTTGAGGTTAGATTTAGCTGGTACGTCTGGGTCTATTTGAGATCTAGGCTTGGAGTGCTTTACTCCCAGGTATAGTCTGTGGGCTACTCTATGGGAATGTTGAGGGACGACTTTTTAAGGCCATCTTTCAGCCAAATGTGATTCTTTTACATAGACCCACATACTTCTGGCTTTAGTTTGTATTGAGGGGCATAATAAAAATCTTCTCAAAATTAGAGATCCATTTCATTCAACACCATGGTAGACTTTAAAGTGAACAACCCTTTATCAACACACATCATATTTTTCAAAATCATCAACTTTTTCACGATGGGGGAGTGTTACTTTTAAAACATACTAAAACAGCGAATAAATTGGGATTAGAAAGCTCAAAGAACGTTCTTCCGGAGACAAACCCACATGCTTCAATAGTCTACAGAAAGCTGCTTTTTTTTTTCGTCTTTTATGTGCAGCTTTTCTGATGAATTATGTAGATGAACAAATAACTTTTAAGTTAACTTTCCATTTCTCATTCTCACACTTGTATCTATTCTCAGACCACCAAAAGTATCCCAACGTAAGTTCTAAAGAAATAGAAATTTAACTTCAAACTTGCAAAAACTGTTCTCAACCAGCTTTGGACCCCACAATGTCCATTAAATACATTGACTTGGAAATTACAGAGCTAAGAGTTTGGGGTTGTTTTTTTTTTTTTTGCTATTTTAATTATTGTCATATCCTGATGCACTGCCTGAACTTCAGACAACCAGAAATTTCGGTAGAACTTCCTAGCCTCTAATAGTTTCATCAGAAGTACCCAGTGTCTCTTTGTTATGTGCATCGATGTTTATCGGGTACTGACAGACAAAACCTTACTCTCTCTCTTTCTTTTTTTCATTATTGTAGTGAACCACATATGGGGAACCAAAAAAGTTATTTGAAACCCTGAATCAAATCAATTGCAGTTGTAACCGAGCAGTAGATTCTAACTTGATCGGTTGCCCTCATTATTGGCACAGTTATCTTTGATCCAAGATGCTAAAGTAGTGTGATGTCCAAGCCAGATAACAAAAGCAGCCTTTCTCCAGTGTCATTCCAGGCACTTTTCATTCTCAGAGCCTACAGGTGTTATCCTGGCTTAGGGCTGTTGAAACATGGAACAGCAGACCAGCTGTCATTCATAAGAATCGGTGCTGGCCAGCTGGCCGAGCCAACTCCAGGAAAAAAGACGTGCCTTTTCACTCTGATACACGGGGGCCTTGGCTCTGAGCAGACAACTGAAGAATCTCGGGTGACAGCCCCCAGGAATAGTGTTTGTGGCACCCAGGCATTTACCACCCTGAAGAGGCCGGGCAGAAGGCGTCTGCTGTCAGCATGCTGATTGACGAAAGCAAAGCCTGACCAGGCCTACTCCCCAGGCTTTGGGTAGAGGCAAAGAAACTGAGGGAAGAGCTGAGATGATAACATGCTATAAATTAACCTTATTTGCAGCATCTTCCATTGTACTCCTTAGGGAGGAAACACGTAGAATCATAATTGCCCTGGAGCAATTGGTCATTTTAAAAAATTGAATGTAATGTGTAATACAGAGACCCTTTGTGTATTCCTGATGCAAGTGTAAATAGTTTAAATCTTTCCAGAAAGCAGTTTGGGAATATGTTCTAAAACAGGAGCCTTAAAAATATTCATGCCCTTTGACACAGGACTTGTACCTCTAGGAAGCTATCCCAAGGAAATAATCAGAGATATGCACAAATGTTTATGGACAAGAGTGTTCATTTCAGCATGCATTAAAATGGTGAAAAACTGAAAATGATTTGAATGTCCAACAGTAGACAGTTGGTGAAATAAATGATAACACAGCCATACAATGAAATAATATGATCCTTATTTTATTTGACTGAATACTTTGGAAGGAAAATTACCAAGTGATTATCATTTTTTGATAAAGATTACCAATGCTTTTGCTTTCTTGTTTTATATTTTTCTGGGTTGTCCAGTTTTTCTATGGTGGATAAATTAATAATCAAAAAGAAAAACAATTTTAAGGAAATGAATGTTATATTAATATAAGAGGATGTTTACATTTCTAAATTTAAAAAAAAAAACACCCGAAGTTCATCAACCTAACACGACATATTTATGCGTTTCACATTATACACGTGTTTAAGTTTTAACACAGTAGCAGTCATTGGGCGTATGCTATTTTATAGTCTGCTTTTCAACTAACGTTATAGTTGAACATATTATATACATAGCCTATACATCCATATTTATAACTGTGTAACAGTATCAAATATTAATGTACAATCACACAGGAGGTATGTTAAGTTTGCCTTGGGTGACGAGGATTTTCAATCCCACCTCCTGCCTGCACCCCAGTCCAAGGACAGAATTATTCATTCCCTCATCTGTGTTTTGCTCATTACATAATTCTTTGTTTCCATAATCATCTCCCTTCTGATGTAGGAGTTACTTGGGGGTGGGCCAGCGCCTGTGTGTCTCTAGCCACAATGCCTAGCACTGGATCTGGTACCTGTATCACACCTGCTCACTAAAGCTGGACACGTGAAACGAAGGAGAGACGGACGATGTACGGACAGAAGTGAACAGGGCTAGGATTTGATGGTTTAGTATCTGTCCGGCTTGAGGAGCCATGCAAACATACTGCTTCTGACCTCAGCCTCAGGGAAGTGTGTAGGTCAGTAGCATAAAAGGCCTGCAATTGCCCCAATACGGATTCTTCCCCTTTAGTCATTTGGTAAAATCGGCATTTAATTTCACAGTAAGTTTTAGACCCTGGGTTATAAAGCCCTGTTTATAACAGTTCTCTTACCAGCTTCTAAAACTTTTTGATCGGGACTTTTCCCATTTTGCCTTTGTCACATTCCTTTCCAAATTTGTATCAATACCCATAATAGCAGTGAAAATGATCGTAGCAAAAATAAACAGAGAAGAAAGGAAGGCTGTTTAATGGGTACACAGATTCTCCTTGGCATGATGAAAAAATTCTGGAAATAGTGTGACGGTTACGAGTGTTGTGACTGTACTTAAAGCCACTGCATTGTACATTTTTAAATGATTGAAATGATACATGAAGGAGTATCGAGTATTACCACAATTAACAAATGAAGGGAGGAAGAAAAGAGAGAAGGAAGGAAGGAAGGAAACTAGAAATTGAGTCGTGTGGCACCCAGTCCTTCTATAAATCTGTTTTTTACTAGTTGAGCCCTTTCCTGAATACGATTCAAGACTGCAGTAAGTCTTTTTGAAGACAGGAAGAATAAATTCCTCAGGTTTGTCTTGTATCCTATTATCTTGACCTAGCAGATAGGTCCAAAATAAAAAAATCACTCCAGCCTGCAAAAGCTTTGCTGCTCCATTTTCTTTCTTCCTTTTAGCTCATCCCGCTGTCACCACAAGGAAGCCACGGCTGGCCATAAGCATTAGCAGGATGAAGAACTATGGTTCTAAATGTAGGGGCTCATTTTTTTCCTTTAAAATTATTACCCTCCCCTAGCGTTTTTCTTCTAGAATCGAACTAAAATTATTTCGGTGCTAGCCCTGGGTTTATTTGACTGGCCGTGCTACCTCTTATCTATACACATGCTCTCTTGGAAGAAATATGTGCAATGCATTGTGGTAAAGATTTTTTTTTTAACTATCATTTAGAAAAATACAGAAGGTGTTTGTTCCAAGTCTTGCTCTGAATGAAGCCGTGAGAGGGAAACACTGGCGGCCGAAGCTCTGGTGACCCCGCGGCCACTCTCCCCCCTCGTTCCCACAGAACAGGATGGGGGTGGGTGTCGTCATTCACCCTTTTTCAGAGACGGGGCCGTGAGCACAGAGAGAGCATGGCTAAGTCCAGGGTGGACGCCACTCGTGGGTGGAGGAGTGACCACCACTCTGGTCCTACTGGTTCTACAGGAGCCTAGGCCCAAGTCTGGGCCCACGTAACCTGTGGGCCTAAGTACCATCTCCCCTTGAGCCTGAGATACACATTTTTACATCTCTGAAATCAGGATGCACCTTACACTTGGTGACCTGCCATAGTTTCGTACGTACCTTTTCTTCTTTCTTTCTAGCAGTACGTAACGTGTGCCGGGCTTCCCTGGTGGCGCAGTGGTTGAGAGTCCGCATGCCGACGCAGGGGACGCGGGTTCATGCCCCGATCCGGGAAGATCCCACGTGCCGCGGAGCGGCTGGGCCCGTGGGCCATGGCCGCTTAGCCCGTGTGTCCGGAGCCTGTGCCCCGAAACGGGAGAGGCCACAACAGTGAGGGGCCCGCGTACTGCAAAAAAACCCCAAAAAACCAAAAACATAACGTGTGCCTTAAAGTTTATGAGTCTTAGAGTTGATGAAATACGACATATTAGGGAGAACCTAAAGATAGCCATCTACACCATTTTGTAGAAATTGCTGCAATCCCTACCTGCAAGGAAAGTTAGAATTGGAATCTCTGAGTCATGGGCAAGGGAGGAGACAAGTCTGTGTTTCAGAGTCAGGCTAATTATTGTGAGCCTCAGATTTCTACTGCTGGACCCAGAGCGCAGTAGTAATAAATGCAGTACAGGCCTCCTTTCTCATGCGGGCTCCGTGGAAGTCTCTGCTTGAATGTGTACCTTTCTTTAACAAAGGGGCTATAACCTTGCATGTAGGCACTACAAAAAGTAAGAATGGATCCTTTGTGGATTAGAGGTCACAGATGTCATTGTAACTCTGTGACTTGCTGTGGGCAAAACGGCTAACTGGGCTGGGTTTATTTCAGTGTCCTTTCCTTCCCTCCTGCCAGGCGCAAGGTCCTGTCCCCTGGCACCCCGGGGTTCATTGAACCTACCAGTCCTGTGTGTCACCCCTTAGAACCTAACTCTCTAGAGTTAGGGGCTGTGTGGGTTATATATATATCGCTCTCAGTAATATGTTAAGTATCATCGCAATCTTCTAGAAAACCTAAACACATAGATGAAAATGTTACACTGAGATTGAGACCTGGAAGAGAGATCTTTAAGAGGCATTTTGTTATCTGACAAATCATATCTACGGGTAACTACCCACCCTACCTCCACTTAAGACTCGTCCTTTGCCTACACTCCATGCCAGATCCAGACTTAGAGGCTGAAACTTGGGCTGATTTTCAGGTCTGAAAGTCTTTAACATGGCAAAAGGAATGACTGGATCACAGGAGACAGCTTGCTAGCTGTCCCAACCAGGAGGCGACACTTCTGCTCCTACTGCCCACAAAAGGATAATCATTTTCAACTAAGGCTGAAATCAGAAATGTGAGAGCAAAACAAAAACCCTTCTTCCCAAACCTCCTCTCACCTCCATTAAAAAAAAAAAAAAGATAGGGGGTAGTGGTGGTAGTGATGAGATTGGCTGATGGGAAATGCCAGGATGAAAATGTATCACTGACTTTTGAAATTCAAACTACAGCAGGGCTTCCATGGTGGCACAGTGGTTAAGAATCCACCTGCCAGTGCAAGGGACATGGGTTCAAGCCCTGGTCCGGGAAGATTCCCACATGCCACGGAGAAGCTAAGCCCGTGTGCCACAACTACTGTGCCTGTGTTCTAGAGCCTGGGAGCCACAACTACTGAGCCCACGTGCCACAACTACTGAGCCTGCGCGCCTAGAGCCCGTGCTCGGCAACAAGAGAAGCCACCGCAAGGAGAAGCCCATGCACTGCAATCAAGAGTAGCCCCCGCTCGCCGCCACTAAAGGCCGCGCGCAGCAACGAAGACCCAACGCAGCCAAAAATAAATAAATAAATTAAGTAAACTTAAAAAAAAAGTTTATTCATTCAGTGAACTGTTAAAAAAAAAAAACTACAGTAGTCTTAGACCATTTTTAGGTGAAAAAGAAAAAGAAGCGAATTGAGCCCAAAGAGAGCCTAACTGCCTCTTTAAATGTCTGTTTTTCTCAGCTGCACCAGGGTAGGCTCTGCACTGAGGTCAGACAGAGTGAACAATGGAGGAGGGGGAACCCAGTGTGTCAGATTTCACCACGTGATGCAACATGGTTTAGACACAGCCCCATCAGTAACTCAGAGTCAAAGAGGATATAGGGCTTAATATCTCCGAGGAACAAAGGGGAAGAAAGCCCAAAACTGCACCAAAGACTATTTCTACAGGCAGCCTGGTTTGCATTTAGTGCAGAGGCAGCAAATGCTGGATGGTCTGCAGAAGGAGAACTAGTGACCCTCCAGCAGGACGGCCTCTCCTTCCCTCCGAATCCATTGATTTTATTGGAGGTGGAGAGTAAACCACAGGAGAGGGCCTGCCCGGGTTAAGTTTCTCAAGCTTCTAATGCCACCTAGGAAGGGGCTGGGGAATTGTTACCTTCCCTTCTCTTTCTCGTATAGGGGGGCGAGGGGTGCACCCAGGGAATCTTAACCCTCTCTTCCTTCCCACTTAGCACTGAAATATCACGTGGGCCAGGAGCTACCTTATCTAGGAGGACTGGAATTCTCGCAGATGAATTCCAAAGCATGCTACCGTCCAGAGTTTCTAGTGTTTTTTTTCACGGCTGTGTTTGGCATCCTATTGGCACTTCAGGGTAAAATCAGATTCACTGTCACTCTAGTGACATGAATAATCCGTCCATATTAATGAAATGATAGCTGTTCCTTGCCATGTCTTTTCCTATTCTTAAGCTGATTTCAAATAACATGAGTCTCACTTTTTTGGGGGGAGGGGGGTGGATTCTCTTATTCAACTCCACTCTGGTGGGGGGAATGGGACAAAGAGGTAATGGAATGCTGGTGATGCAAAATAACTGTAAAATAATTACCGAGTTGCTCAAAACTCTGTATTATTCATCCGTGTAGTGAGAGCCCCTGTTCAGTACCACACTTGAGTGGCAACCTCACCAATTAGCCCTGCCGCTGCGGGTCTGTGAATTGCATGTGAAAACAGAATTTGTTCAGAAGTGTTCATGCAAATTGTGCAACACGAATGTGGCCTCCGTGTCAAGTGCTTTCACGTGTTCTGACAGACTCGTGTCTTTCCAGATTTCTCTGATCGGTGACCCCCACCCTTGACAGTTACCAGAGCTCAGAAGCCAAAAGAAACAGCTCCTGTTGCCACGAGTACTGTGTCTGTGGTGAACTTTACGAGCTGCTCCTGCGGCTGGGCTTTTGCCTCAAAACAAACAAACAACAACAACAAAAAAATCAGGTTTTCACTGTGAGAAAACAGATTAGGAAGGGAATACATGCAAATATCTATGTTAAAGCCACCAAAGCTATACCCTGGCCCCATGGTGCTTGAGTAGCCATTTGTCTTAGTGGAAACCTTTTTTAGTATTCTAGCATGAATGTATGTTTCATATTTTAAAATTTGGTATTAAGGCAAAGATACCCAAAAAGCAGAAGTGTCAGGTCAAATATGAACTTTGCTTTCATTTTATATAATCAGGGTGAATCATATCATTGTAAATATAGTACCTGTACATTTATAAACCATTCTTTGTTTTTCCCCAATATGAAGAAATTCCTAATCTTTCCTGAAGAAGAAATTATTTGTTCCATTTGAGCTCTGTTTAGAACTGTTGGGGTTTTTTGATGACAGTTTGGAGGGCCCAGACGGGAAGGAGGAGGTACCCTCTGGGGCTTCCAGGGCTCAAGCAGCCACAAATCATGCCCATACTCTGCTGGCCAGTGACACACGATCTTCTAAACGGTGCTCACACAAAGGGAGGCCCCCAAGACAAGCTATCTTCTGAGGCCAGCAACACAAAGCTGGGGTGAGCTTGCAGGCCTTGAAAACGGCTGTCGACAAAATATCTGGTCAGGCTAAGACCTTCCTGACTTTTCCCCTGCCCTTCCACTCTCTAAAACCTCCGAAGCATTTGCTCGAAATTGCTTGGCTCTCCAAAGCTACTTGCATTGGGAGTAAAGGAAAAATAAGAAATGTCACCCCAATAGTGCTTTCAGGCTTTAACCCGCAAAGGTATAGGCACCAGAAAGCACAGCTTTGGATAAGAATTTCTCCAAACCAAACCTCGTCCTGCTTTTGGGGACGGAGATGGAATTGTCTGCCAGCCAGGGTCTGTTCTTGGACTTTTCTCAGCCTGATTTCTTCTCCGACTGCATCTTGCTCCCTCAATTGCAATCATTTGCATTGATGCATTTTGCCTGTTTTTGCAGTTCAGTCCCAGATATCCTTTTCTCCAGTGGTTTTTGACCTGACTTCCATTCCTCTCGGCTTCTAGCCCCTCCTCCTGGTATTGAAGGCTTTAGTGCCTCTGTTTTGAGGGGTGGTCCTGTTTCTCCGGAGCTCCTAAAAGGAAAGTGATCAAGTAATTGACAGAGAGACTCGTGGTGACCAGCACCAGAACCCCAACCTAGGAAGTGGCCCAAGTGATCTGAGTCTCAATTCCCAAGGACTCCCTCTCAATGAGCCCCCTGACAAGTTAAAGGGCTGGAGGGGCTTCCCTGGTGGCGCAGTGGTTGAGAGTCCGCCTGCCGATGCAGGGGACACGGGTTCGTGCCCCGGTCCGGGAAGATCCCACATGCCACGGAGCGGCTGGGCCCGTGAGCCGTGGCCGCTGAGCCTGCGCGTCCGGAGCCTGTGCTCCGCAACGGGAGAGGCCACAACAGTGAGAGGCCTGCGTACCGCAAAAAATAAAATAAAATTAAAAAAATAAAGGGCCGGAGGCACTCTTACAGAGAGCCCATGAGTGGAGGGAAGCCGAGGCACTGAAGGCCGGTGTTACTGTGAGTCCTTGTTGGAGGCCCACCAAGCTCTACACGTGCATTCCTGGTGCACCTAACAGGTGTCATGGTAAAATCATGTCTGCAGGGAATAACTAGCCTACCAGAATTTTTAAAGTTCTTCCCCCCCCAAATCATTCTCTAATTCTGAAGGGATAGAGACACTTGAAGGAAAAATCCCTGTGTAAAAGGAGAGAGAATTTCCCTAAGCTCTCTACCCTTCTCCTCAACACACACATTCCCAAGTTATATTTCCTTTCTCAGCAGCGTAGATAGTATGGATCTGGTAGTAAGTGTTAAGGGTTTCAATGGATTTTTTTTTCCCCACCTACTAACTCCCTTCAAAAGCAACCCATCATACAGAAACAATATTTTTTTTTTTTTTTTGCTGTACTTGGGCCTCTCACTGTTGTGGCCTCCCCCGTTGCGGAGCACAAGCTCCGGACACGCAGGCTCAGCGGCTATGGCTCACGGGCCCAGCCGCTCCGGGGCATGTGGGATCTTCCCGGACCGGGGCACGAACCCATGTCCCCTGCATCGGCAGGCGGACTCTCAACCACTGCACCACCAGGGAAGCCCCAGAAACAATATTTTAAGTAGTGATTTCCCTGCACATCTGGAGGGCAGGGCCTCCCTCTATTTTCACCCCTTTTGCTTCTCCCCAGAACAGAAGCCGAGAGGGCTGCAGGCTGCACAGACTCAGCCGTTCAGAATGCAGACACCGTGAGCGCCTGCTGCAGCTGGCCTTTGGCCACTGAGTAAAATAGGGAACGGGTGGCCCAGAATTCCTTCAGATGAACTCCCGACAAGAGCTGGCCTAGCCTGGGACCGCAGACCACAGCAGGCCCCTCCCACCTCTGCTCTCCCTGGGCCTTTTATTACCTTTACTTGGTCAAAGGAAGGAAAGCAATCTGTCTCTCTTCTAGTTGTTTAATGAAAGAAAACATAATCATAGTTTGACACATTACTTTTGGTGGATGCACAGAAAGAATCTGCTATAATAGAAAGGGAGAGGGCAGGGGGAGGGGCAGGCGAGAGAAAAACAAATTGGCTGCTTGCAGAGGTCCGGTGTCAGGCGTCAGAGGAATCTTGTTCCTTCAGACACTGTGGGAAAGACCACGGCAACGAGGGGCCCAGCGAGAGCGAGCAGGAGAGGCAGCTGGGGAGATCTGCGGCCCCGCCCTCAGATTAGAAGACAGAACAAATAGGTAGCAGCAGTGCGTTTTCCAGAGCCCCGTGGAGACTTCAGAGCGCTGTAGACCAGAGCGCCTGCTTCTCCTCAGCGTTCTCTCAATACCGGGGAGGAAGCTGTTCAAGAAGGAGATTTTTCATTTGTTCAGAGGAGACACCTAGTTTCCAAGTCGCTGAGAATAAAGCATGTTTTCACCTGGAGCCACGAACGTATTCTTCAATCATAAATTTGCAATGGCCTGACTGGGTTCTTAGAGATTAACTATGTTATTAGAAATTATTTTTACTCCCATCTCCAGTTGAGATTTAAAAGATCAGTGGGATAGATAAAACATTAACTATCTTCTGAAAATATATCACACCACTTGTGTTGCAAACAACGGTTAGCATGAACACTCAGAGTGATTTGCTGACTTCTCAAAAAATCTGTTAGAGGGACTTCTCTGGCGGTCCAGTGGTTAGGACTCAGCGCTTTCACTGCTGGTGCCTGGGTTCGATCCCTGATTGGGGAACTAATATCCCTCAAGCTGTGTGGCACAGCCAAAAAAATAAAAAATAAATAAAAATTAAAAATCCATCAGAGAGCATAAACCCACTAACAGCCTTGGTGGAAATACTTAGTTATCATATTTGTTACGAATTCTACTTGTCATTAAAACCCTTTAATTGGGTTAATGAAATTGGGTTTCATTATTATCATTTCATTATTATTCTAACGTTCATTATTCTTCATCAGGCCTTCTTAAAAAAGTTAAGTGAAACACTTAGCAGGAAATAGAAAGTTGGGGGAACCAGGTAAGGAAGCACAAAAATGAAAAGGTTTCTTCTTCTCCAAGTAGTTTTGGGCATATTTCCTGTTATTGTTTGGCATTTTCATCCCCAGGATATATTGTCAGGGCTTTGAAAATATTGAAGGTATACACCTACCATCCTACTCCTGGTTAAAAGCCAGGTGCTGTGTTTAAAATATCCTGTACTGAATCCAGATGTAAATAAAGTCAGTTTTTAAAAAGTCGGGAGAACAAGGAAGTGAATGTTCCTTGTGGAATGATTTACATTCAGTTTTGTTTTTAAATAGATTTTTATTTTTTTATACAACAGGTTCTTATTAGTCATCCATTTTATACACATCAGTGTATACATGTCAACCCCAATCTCCCAATTCATCCCACCACCACTTTCCCCCCTTGGCGTCCATATGTTTATTCTCTACATCTGTGTTTCAATATCTGCCCTGCAAACCAGTTTATCTATACCATTTTTCTAGGTTCCACATATATGCGTTAATATACGATATTTGTTTTTCTCTTTCTGACTTACTTCACTCTGTATGACAGTCTCTAGGTCCATCCATGTCTCTACAAATGACCCAATTTTGTTCCTTTTTATGGCTGAGTAATATTCCATTGTATATATATGTACCACATCTTCTTTATCTATTCCTCTGTTGATGGACATTTAGGTTGCTTCCATGTCCCGGCTATCGTAAATAGTGCCGCAACGAACATTGGGGTGCATGTGTCTTTTTGAATTATGGTTTTCTTTGGGTATATGCCCAATAGTGGGATTGCTGGGTCATACGGTAGTTCTGTTTTCAGTTTTTTAAGGAATCTGCATACTGTTCTCCATAGTGGCTGTTATCAATTTCCCTCACACTGGTCAGAATGGCCATCATCAAAAAATCTACAAACAGTAAATGCTGGAGAGGGTGTGGAGAAAAGGGAATCCTCATGCATTGTTGGTGGGAATGTAAATTGATACAGCCACTCAAATTTTAAGCAGGGATCTCTATCTCTGCCAGATTTCCAGTAGCCACATGAGGGCCAAGTGAGAGAAAGGTCAGGGAGTGAACAGGAGGAGGTGGGAGCCAGTGGACCAGGGAGTGACCCCAGACATCTGCATTCAGCAAAGAGCGTGTGAATTCTTATTCTTGTCGAAATAGACCTTGCAGTTAAACTTGACTCTTTACTCTTCAGTTCCCACTGTCAGTAACAAAGTCTCTCTCGGCCGCCTCCCCTTCAGGTCCTGGATGGATTTCTCCCAAGCCTGCCTCCCCACTTTCTTCCTTCTGATCCAGCCCCATTCTAATCTCTGCCTTACCTGATTTTATCGTTTTAGTTCCTCTAAGAGCCTACTGTGGCACCTGGCTGTTTGTTGGGTCACATGTCTGTGCGGCACTCAGACCTGTCCGTGGTCAGACCCACCCTGCCCCTCGAGGCTTTTCTCCCTCACGTCCCAGCACACACCTCGGCTGGCTGGGGCCTGAGTACGGCCACCTCCCTCCTTGCCCGTGGCTATTCCTCCCTCCTTCTCTGCTCCCTCAAATCCAAATCTACACTAACATCGAGGCTCCCAGTCAAGTCCCCCCCTTATCCTTAAAGCTCCTCCCAGAGAATTTTAGGGCAGATAGACCCTGAGAGCTCACCTGAGCAGGTGTCCTCATTTGATAAAGGAGAATATGAAGCTCAGAGATGTTCAGTGACTTTCCCTGGGTCAAACAATCCCTAGAACCCCTGTGTCCTGTGTCCCCTTCCACCCCCTTTCCACTGTGTAATTGACCATCCCAGGTCTGACCAGGAGGGCTTTGTGGAAATCCTGTGGAACCAGGGCACAGCCACAGTCTAACCCTCGACAGGCTGGGATCATCCTTGAGCTTTTCAATGAAGGGGAACTTTGTCTCTCCTCTGGGACTTTAGTATCCCTCCAGCACCGAGGCCACGGCTGCCCTTCTCTTAGATTCCACCCATAACACCTGCCATTGTGCTGGGGTGCTGGAGGGCCCTGTGGACTCCTGGAGCAATCAAAACTTTTTTAAAAGTGGGATCTTATATCTGAATTGAAAGAAAACTTTAATGGCAAATTATACATCCCGCACATGATGTTCCAGAGCTCCAGCTACGGGTGGAGGGTTTGTGGTGTATGCTTGTTTTCTGGGTGGGTTTCCATTTTGGCCATGGAACTGTGGTATTCTACTGCACATAAAATCAAAGTGAAGTTGTAAACACAACCCGTGCCCATGGATTTTTGGTATTTGATTAAACAAGTCAGTTGTTTGCGTTTTTGTTCTGTTGGTTGGTTTGTTGGTTTTACCTGTGGCCGAGGATTCTCTAGGACTAATCAATTCTGAGACCTGGGAATTGAACTGAAAATGGGACTCCGGGTTGTGCCATGCTGTCCAGTGACAGGCATAAGGCTCCACGTTCTTGAACCAGATCCCTGAACTTCCGTTAGTTTAGCAGCCTTGGCAATATATCTTACCTCGTCACCCTTCCGTATCTGAGTCCCTTAGCAGAAAGTGAATCAGAGTATTCCAGACCTCTCTAGCTTCCTACCCAGGGTGTTTGTGCATCTGACTATGGAATATATTGGGGCCCTGTCCCCAGTGAGCCTCTGGGTCATGCTAAGAGCGAGGGGGACCCGGCAACAGCCCCAGGTGTTTCCGTGGTGACGTGGCTGGGCCCTGTGGCAGGGGATGACCCCTCCATGTTGTGAGATATCTTTCAGCATTCTGTATAGTCAGCCCTCCAAATCCACGGGGTCCGAATCTGCAGATTCAACCAACCACAGATCAGAAATATTCAGAAAAAAAATTCCAGAAATTCCAAAAAGCAAAACCTGAATTTGCTGTGCCTGACGACTATTGACATAGTACTTACATTGTATTTACAACTATTTACATAGCATTTACATTGTATTAGGTATTATAAGTCATCTAGAGATGATTTAAAGTACACAGGAGGGTGTGCATAGGTTATATGCAAATACACCATTTTATATAAGGGACTTGAGGATCCGTGGATATGGGTATCCGCAGCGGGGTCCCGGTACCCCCTGAAGATACACAGGGAGGACTGTACATGGACATCCACTCCTGAGGACTTATGTTTACTGGCTAATGGGGACTCAGTGGCTTCCTTCTTTGCTGGGAAATTCTCTACGACTATATCCAAAAAGGAATGAAAGATTGGCCTTGTCAGCCTGTTTTACATGCTTCTAAATATGAATTAAGAGGTAGTGTTCACTGGGCCTTACATAAAAAGTAAACTTCAGTAATGAGAACCTAAGGTAAATAAAGAAGGAAATCTTACTCTCGCTGGCGTTTCCTGTGTGTCACATGATGGGGACGTGAGACAGACTTAAAGTTGAATTCAGAGGTTCGTCATCCCCACCCCTGTATATAAAGGCTTCCAGCCATTTATACTCCATCTCAGCTTCCAGAAAAGGTTTGGTTGACTTGGAAGGATTTCATCATTTCTGATTGAGAAATTCTCTATGAAGACAGGGGGAGGATAAAGAGGAGGAAGTAAAGCAAATTAGTTGGACCAACGTAAAAGAACTAAGTGTGTATTAGAGAAATGGTCAAAAGGTAAAAAGTAAGTGCAGAAATAGGCTCCTCAAGGCTTGGGGAAGCTTTCCCAGGTTGATAGATACCCTGAGCAGCAGGTTAGATCTGCTGGTCCTACTCCAGCATCAATCAGCCTGACCCTCCTGTTCTGATTGTAATCTCCTAGGAGCAGTCAACTTGGAGAGAAGATGCAGTTGTGGAAGCTCTTAAAGGAGCTGTGCAGGTTTAGGTGAAGTGTGTACATGAATCGCTTGTACGTTGTAAAGGAGGCGACCGGATCTGGGAAGCAGAACAGAGGGGGTATTAAGCTGGCTAAACTAGAGGAAGAATTAACACAAGAAACTTTGGGGGAAAGTGGGGAGGGGTGGGCATTTGTGATGACATTATGGTAAGGGGGTCAGACCAGGCTTTAGCTTCTGGTAGAAAGGAATAGGAAACTGGTGATACCTTCCAGATGTTTAAGCAAAAATACTTAGGCTTTTAGAGTGGATGTGGGGCAAAAGATATGTGGCCCATAACCCCCATCTTAGAAGGCCTCTATTGCTGTTGCCGACACGAATGGATTTATTCCTCACGAAAATGAAAGTTTCTCGTGAACTTCACCCTCATTCCAGGGTCTAGTTCCATATTTAGTTACCAACTTAATTTTTATCCTAAGCGAAAGGTGGTCATTTGTGAACAGGGATTTTTTTTCTCCGGAAGGGTGAGGAACTGATCTGACCATTAAGAAAGAACAGAATATGAGCTGAACATATAGGCCCGGCCTAAAGTTTCTAATTCCTCATTATTATTAATATTGATGATAATGATTGCAAACATTTGTGAGCACTTGCTATATGCCAAGCACTGCTGAATCACGCTACCTGAGAGAAGTTTTGGTAAAATGAGTGAAAAGTTTAAGATCTGTGGAAAGGATGGTTTCTAATTGCTTCCAGCTTCCTTTATCTAGGTTACTGTGTGTGTGTGTGTGTGTGTGTGTGTGTGTGTGTGTGTGTGTGTGTGTGTGTGTGTGTGTGTGTGTGTGTGTGTGTGTGTGTGTGTGTAGCTGTGTCCACTGTGATGGAGGAAAGTCCCTTTGAGGCCCATACTTCTTCTAAGGCTATTTTTATCCCAGTTTGTCCCCAACTCTTCTCAAAGTTAACAAAAGACCTGGACCACTTTTGTTTTTTGAAGTCACCAGGTGTATTTACAAACGGAAGAAATGCCAATAAGGTTTTTTTTTTTACAGCAGCAGAGGCATCTCAAATGTTTTCTTTTTTTTTTTTTGAATTTTTGAATTTTATTTTTTTATACAGCAGGTTCTTATTAGTCATCCATTTTATACACATCAGTGTATACATGTCAATCCCAATCTCTCAATTCATCCCACCACCACTTTCCCCCCTTGCTGTCTATACATTTGTTCTCTACATCTGTGTTTCAATTTCTGTCCTGCAAACCGGTTCATCTGTACCATTTTTCTAAGTTCCACGTATAAGCGTTAATATACGGTATTTGTTGTTCTCTTTCTGACTTACTTCACTCTGTATGACAGTCTCGAGATCCATCCACGTCTCAACAAATGACCCAATTTCGTTCCTTTTTGTGGCTGAGTAATATTCCATTGTATATATGTACCACATCTTCTTTATCCATTCGTCTGTCAGTGGGCATTTAGGTTGCTTCCATGACCTGGCTATTGTAAATAGTGCTGCAGTGAACATTAGGGTGCATGTGTCCTTTTGAATTATGGTTTTCTCTGGGTATATTCCCAGTAGTGGGATTGCTGGGTGATATGGTAATTCTATTTTTAGTTTTTTAAGGAACCCCCATACTGTTCTCTACAGTGGCTGTATCAATTTACATTCCCACCAACAGTGCAAGAGGGTTCCCTTTTCTCCACACCCTCTCCAGCATGTGTTGTTTGTAGATTTTCTGATGATGCCCATTCTAACTGGTGTGAGGTGATACCTCATTGTAGTTTTGATTTGCATTTCTCTAATAATTAGTGATGTTGAGCAGCTTTTCATGTGCCTCTTGGCCATCTGTATGTCTTCTTTGGAAATGTCTATTTAGGTCTTCTGCCCATTTTTGGATTGGGTTGTTTGTTTTTTTAATATTGAGCTGCATGAGCTGTTTATATATTTTGGAGATTAATCCTTTGTCCGTTCATTCATTTGCAAATATTTTCTCCCATTCTTAGGGGTGTCTTTTCATCTTGTTTGCAGTTTCCTTTGCTTTGCAAAAGCTTTGAAGTTTAATTAGGTCCCATTTGTTTATTTTTGTTTTTATTTCCATTACTCTAGGAGGTGGATCAAAAAAGATCTTGCTGTGTGTGATTTATGGCAAAGAGTGTTCTTCCTATGTTTTCCTCTAACAGTTTTATAGTGTCCGGTCTTACATTTAGGTCTCTAATCCATTTTGAGTTTATTTTTGTGTATGGTGTTAGGGAGTGTTCTAATTTCATTCTTTTACATGTAGCTGTCCAGTTTTCCCAGCACCACTTATTGAAGAGACTGTCTTTTCTCTATTGTATATCCTTGCCTCCTTTGTCATAGATTAGTTGACCATAGGTGCGTGGGTTTACCTCTGGGCTTTCTATCCTGTTACACTGATCTATATTTCTGTTTTTGTGCCAGTACCATATTGTCTTGATTACTGTAGCTTTGTAATATAGTCTGAAGTCAGGGAGTCTGATTCCTCCAGCTCTGTTTTTTTCCCTCTAGACCCTTTGGCTATTTGGTGTCTTTTGTATCTTTTTTTTTAAAAAAAAGTTATTTAAAAAAAAAAAGAAAGCAAAGTTTATTTTAAAAAAAAACGCAGTCTGGTGTAATTATATCATTCACAAGATAAACACAGGACTTAACAAAGAATATTAATTCATAATGTACTTAGAGCAGTGTGATCTAGTTACAGGACACAACTTACGCCATAAAATAGGAGGTACCTTTCAATCATATCAGGGTTTCTCAGTGACCCCCTGTAAAACCTTGTGTGAAGAATATATCTAAGGATCTTGGGCACTTCCCTGGTGGTCCAGTAGTTAAGACTCCATGCTTCCACTGCAGGGGGCACAGGTTGGATCCCTGATCTGGGAAGTAAGATCTCACATGCTGCACGCAGCAGCCAAAAGAAAAAAAAAAAAAAGAATATATCTGATGATCTGAACTGGAAGACCATCGTGGATGTAAGGCCTAGGGGTCAGTGGCCCCCCATCGCCACGTGCCCATTGGCCCTCCCTGACCCAGTGTGAGCCCCTGTCCTAGACTTGCTTACTCTAAGAACCTGGTTCTCAGCCCAAATCTCTAAGTGTGTAAAGCACCAACCCCAGATTTCTAAATGTTCCTCCTCTTTTTTCTCCTTCCTCATGGCCTCCCGTAACTCCACCACGACAGCTGGCTTAGCTCTGCTCTCGGGGCTGTGGTGGGGGCTGTCCTCCTCCAGAGCCTCGCTGTGATCACACCTTGTTTGCCCACAGACAGGTTCAACCGTGAGAAAACCAGCAGAGCAGGCTGACACGGACCCTCCCTCCGGCAGCGTCTCCTGGGGGCCAGGGGCAATAGGGGGACCACTCTGTGGGAAGTGGCTCTTCCCAGGCATTCAGATGGAGCATCCCTGAGCCACGCTCCCAAGGCTGATGGACAGCATGGAGGATGTGCCCAAGCCTTCTCTGCACAGCAGGCCCTCCAGCTCCAAGCCTTCCTTCCCTTCTTCCTGTCTTGTAGTGGCCGCAGCAGAGAGCGCCATTCGGCCAGCATGGTGGTGCTCTTGGCTGTAAACGGAAACATTGGCCTGACTCCCAGTGTAACACAAGACAGGTCTCTGCAGCAGTTATGCAGTCTTGGCTGTGATGACTTCATCAGAAAGGGGAGGGGGGGAAGGGGCCATGAAAGAGAAAGGTACAGCATGGGGGAACAGTAGCTCGGGAGGGAAGATTTCCCAGCAGCTCGGCTGAAGACAGCTGAGACTCCTTCTTCCCCCTCTCGATTTTTAAATCAAGGGGGAAACAAAGGCAGCAGGCGTCTGGGTAAAAAGCCTAGTTCCTGGAGCCACTGACAAACCACTTGCAGTCGTGTCGGGACAGTGGTCACTTGGATGCGGGCAGATGCGGTATCCACCTCTGTGGGGCAGGTTTCAAGCCCCTGGGCTGGGCTTTCTTAAGCCCTGTGGAGGAGGCTGCCTATACAGGTCAACAGCGGTCTTCACTCATCTCGCAGGTTCTTAAACTCTAAAGGCTGGGCTGGTTCTGCCCCTGCTCTGTGATTTCGAGTCTAGAATGGAGAAAAACCCCAGAGAGCAGGGTGAGGCCCAAAGGATTCTTGGAAGATGTCAGTCCCCTCGGAGCCTTCTCTGGCACTTGGGGGCTCTGTGTTGAAGCAACGAAAAGCTAGCCTAGTTACTGAATCTGGAGCCAAACCCAGTTTGTTCACATTCATGCCATGTCCAGGTCTTGACAGGAGAACTACCCCATTAAGGATGTCTGTGGCACACTCCACAGTGTGAGTGGTGGAAATAGTCCAGATCCCGGGTACAGCCTGAGCCCCTCTCAAACTTGCTACGTTCCATTCCTGGTCTGTTGAGCCTAAATAATCTTAATGAGGTTTGGGGGGTTTTTTCGGGGAGGCAGGGAGGTTGTATTACAGTTTAATGAATCCTCTAAATGTTGGCCATTTAGGTTGTTTCTTTTTTTTGCTACTCAAAACCATGCACACTATTCAAGATAAATCTTTGCACAAAGCTATGAATATTTCCAGGAGACGAGTCCTTAGAAATGGAATTTCAGGGTATGATGTACTCAAGTCTTTGATCATTCTGCCCCTCCACCCTGGAACCCCTTCCCCTCTTGGTTACCTGAGCCATTCCGAGACATCGCTTCCTCTGGGAAGCCTTCAGTCCCCTCCCCAGGCACAGTCAGGTGCTTCCTGGTGGAAGGCCCAGAGATGTGTCCCCTTCAAAGATGCCATGAGCTGCTCAGGAACTAAGGGATCCTCACTCCACATCAGAACTGTGGACTCCTTGAAACCAAGTAAATAGGCCCTTTTTCTTTTCTTTCTTTTTTTTGTCAATCTAAAGACTTTAGAGTTTTAGAGCATGAGACTTAATATTTATTTGAAGTAATATGTTCATAATAGAAAATTTGAAAGAGTATGAAAATAAAAATCACTTAAAATCCTCCCCTAACATGATTGTTCTATGGCTACTATTCTAATAACTGCTTTTTCTTCCCCTCTTCACTGTATATTGTAAGCTTTTTTTTGATTAGATAATCTGAAAGGCATGATTTTTATTGGCTGCCTAGCATTCATGGTATGGATGTACCATAATTTATTTAATCAAGCTCCTATTGTTGCACACTAATGAACTTCTAACCAGTTTAGAGTTGCTTTGGTGGTGGAATTAATCACAACAAAGGGATCAGAAGGACTCTATAATTTACATCAAAGGCAGAGGAAAAGCATAACTCTCAAAGTTGTGTTTCCACTGGAGGAACCTATGGTAACTATGTTCAAAGCACTGATAAGGACAAATGGTATTTTTGTTGTTTTTACCTCCAAGTAAGTCCTTGAAAAACTGACCTTCCTGTGGCTGATGGCACTCTCCCATCTTACTCTGGACCAGCAACTTTAACCCTTTCTTTCATCTTCAGCAGAAGCTCTGGTAGCTTGGAGAAGCAGTCCATTACAAGGGTTATCTTTTCTCTCTGGTCATTCCTGATCTTGGTCTAAGCTACAATTCATCATAGACCATTAGTTCAGTTCAGCAAATATTTATTCTGTTGCAACCGTGGACCTAGCTCTGTGCTGATGCTGGGAGCCTCATAACAGAAACCTAAAGACCTTGCAGGAATGTTGCCATAAGGTAATATCCTACCAGAAAATTACTGCTTAGAAGCATTTGGAAAGCTGGAACTTTCTACCTCTCCTATGTTACTTAGTAAGAAATAGTGGTACACTCATGTATATACCATGATCATGAGCATGGAAAATATATTACTGCACTGGGTAGGGAGCTGAGAAGAAACACAGAGACACATCAGAATATTAACATGGCTGCCTGTGAGTGTTAAAAATGAATGTTGCCTTTTTAAAATACTTTTAGAGAATATTTTTAAATTTTCCCCGTGATCGGGGGCAAAGTCAGCAAAACATGCATTTGTTAAAGAGTCAAAAGTCTGGGTAGAGGGCTTCCCTGGTGGCGCAGTGGTTGAGAGTCCGCCTGCCGATGCAGTGGACACGGGTTCGTGCCCTGGTCCGGGAGGATCCCACATGCCGCGGAGCGGCTGTGCCCGTGAGCCACAGCCGCTGAGCCTGCGCATCTGGAACCTGTGCTCCGCAACGGGAGAGGCCACAACAGTCTGGGTAGGAATGCCATCCATCCTGCTCACTGAGAATCTAGAAAGAAAACCAAGTTTAAAGTCTTAGACCTCATTATCTTAGGAATTAAGCTAGAAGCAGAGCCATAGCACTTCCTTCCCCCTGACTTTCTAAAGCTGCATAATCAAGAGGTTATAGCAATAATAGTGATAACAAGCTATGTGTTACGTGCCAGTCACTGGACCCTCGATGGAGCTGAGTCTCTACCCAAGCCTGTTGGCTTCCCCCAATGTAAACTGCTCCTTCTTAGAAGCCGAACAAAGATCTCTTCTGAACCCACTTAGCAGGCTTAGCACTGGGCCCCAAGTTACTGCCCTGTCTGTGATAAGCTTCCTAAATCGGTAAACTGCCTCAAACCTCAACTGTCTTGGCAACACAGCCACTACACATCATAAAACACTTTTTTTTAATCCAAATTTCTTCAATAATCTGCTGAAGAAGCAGATTATCTTGAGGTGGGCCTATTGGGGCTCTGCTATGAATTTATTACAAGCAACTCTCCAAACCCACATTGAAAAATTATCCTGGACAAGCACAAAGAAAGTCTGTAAAAGCAGCCACCATCCTGAAACCAAGTTTCTGCCCTGACACTTGATCAACTTCAAAGAGAATTCTAAGGTTTTGTTTTATTTTGTTTCTTCCTTCCATTTCTGGTTGAACGGTCTAATCTTATGCCCTTTCTTTAAATGTCAAAGTTGATACCACAGAGGCATCCTAATTTGGGGTATCAGGCAACATATAAAAAATGATGTATATTTTTGTGCTCTTTCAGCTTCATCCTTTGATCCCAATAGAGTGTCTACCTTTTTATTCTATGCCCATTCCTCTCCCCCCCACCCCTTCCCATTTCTCATTACTCCAGAGTCCTCTTGGGTGGTCTGCTCAATTTAGACCAGATGCATGTTCTGGTCAGTGGAAAAGTCAGAATCCCAAAGACCACCATCAGCTGTGGGACATCAGGCAAGTTATTTAACCTCTCAAGAGACTCGGATTCTTTTTAATCAGCAAAATGAGTTTTAAGTACACCGGAGAAAACACTGAGCTGAGTGTTTTGCATACAGTAGGTGCCCCATAAGTGTCACTTGCCTTCTTCCACTGTTGCTTCTGGTCTTCTTCTTGTTTGAGGAGGGGACTTTGCTCAAATCATAGCTTTCCTACCTTATAGCGGACCAGGGGACAGGAAGTCTAGTGATGTTTGATGCTTCCTCCCTGAGTAAGGGAGGGAGTTTAACTGGCTTCACCCCTTCCTTGCTCTTGGCTGTGCCTCCGGAGCAGAGCTACAGGAGCACCGACCTTTCTGGAAGAATCATGGCATAGGCTCCTTTCGGAATTCTTGAGTTTACATTGCTTGCACAGCCCTCTGAAAATTAGTTCTGTTCCAAATGCAGAAGAATTGGCAATAGAAACTTACGTAACTCAGCACTCTAACTTGCTTTTGAAAGTGCAGGGTTTGCAATCTAATCACAGAGAGCGCTGATACCCCAGGTTGCAGTCAGTGCCCATAAACCAGGATTATTTGCCCAGTGAGTCTCAAAACGTGGGGCATGGTAATTATCGAAGGGCATGTTAAATTGCTCCTAAAGACTCTGGTTCAGGAGGCTTGGAGCAGAGCCTGAGAATTTGCATTTCTAACAAGCTCCCAGGTGCTGGTCCTGGAGCCACGCTTTGAGAACCCCTGATGTAGCCCTCATGGTTCCCCAACAGCCCACACTTAAATTGGAAGAAGTTTTAGCACCTTCTTAGCCATTTTCCCTCTATAGCTTATTTATCTCCAAAGTTTCCGTTGTCGAGGGAGGAGTCCTATGGATAGGATTTCCGTTTGAAGAGGTGGGGACTGAGACCCAGAGGTCAGATGGCCCCCTGAGCCTCAGGAAGCCAGTTCACCACCCTGAGCCCCAGGTTGTCACAGCCGGATGCCTCCAGCCGGCTCTGCAGTGGGTGTCGGATTCTCTGACATGAATGTACTGAACTTCCCAACAAGTGTGAGGTGCTGCGTGAAACGTCAGCTTCCACCTTTGAAAAGACTTCCTCCTTCTGAAACTTAAAACTTGAACAGTACCTTTGCAGGAGAAGACCCCTGACAGTGGTGAGAGGTTGGACAGAGAAGTGGCTTGTTGTATAGAATCTAGGCAAAATTCCACTGGGGCTGGATTTTTTTTTTTTTAATTGATCCACTTCAGTGTGTGTGAATAGCACAGGTCTGTCTTCTGGGACATGCTTTTTGTTTATGTATTAATTTTACTTCTTCCTACCGTGAACTACCCTCCTGTCTCCCCCCAGTGCCCTCCGGCTCCCACTTCCTTGCCGGCGACCGGCCCACACGACGTGGCGGGGAGGGGGAGGTGAAATGCGCCCCGGGGAGCGCGCAGCGGCCTCCCAGGTTGCGGAGCAGCGCGCAGGCCGAGGATCTCGGGGCCCCTGAGCGGCTCGGCCGCCGCACGCCCTCCCTCCGCTGCCCCTGCCCGCGCCCAGACCGCCTAGTCGGTTTCTTTGTTAAGGACGCCTGCGCGGAGACGCATCTTCGGCCCCGGCAGGGGCGCACGGGCCTCACTCCTGACTTCTTAGAGCCCCCTAAGGACTTGTAAGCATATACGCTCGAGTCGAGAGGCTAAATTACGCCCCAGGGGGCTTTTTAAGTAAAATCCTAAATTTCATTAAGGCTGTTCGTAAGCCATGCGATGGCAAAGACACTAAGCCCAGGCTCGCCCCCCGGCGCGGCCCTCACCGCGCAGGCTTTGTGCAGCCCGGGTTACGGAGAACGCTGACCCTCTCGGACACTCCGCCCCTGGGTCTGGGGTACGCCACTGTCCCTCCCCTCTTGGGTCGCCAACGCCCCCATCACCTCCTCCATCTCCCGGCCCTTCCGTTTCCTTCCACGGCCTCCCCCACCCACACGAGAAATCTCCCTCCCCTCGGGCTGGCAGCAAGGTCGGTAATAAGAAACCAGTTCAGTGTCAGTCGGAGAGAGGAGGGAGATAACCCCAGAGATACACGGCAATGGAGAGAGAACTCATTTTGTGTAAAGAGGGCCTCGAGTCACCAGGGAATTCCTGGATTGTCTCAGGCTGTCGTGTGTGATGTCCATCACGCCGTGCGCACACCATCTGCTCGGTATTATGCTCTCAGTTGCCAGGCTACCTGCTATACGCAGTAACACTTGACTGCCTGGCTCCACGCTCGTAGCGTTAGCCCAGACGCGCGGGGCCGGGGGGACCGGGTGGGGGAGGAAGGCGAGTCCTGATTAAGCCATCTGCAGGCTGGGAGAGGGGGCGGGGGGGACACGCCGCGCGGGCGAGCGGGCGGGCTGGCGGCGAGGACCGGGCTGACACCACCATCTGCTGGGGCCGAGGAGGAACAGCAGCTGTTCCTTGTTTCCCCCGACGCAAGCACCTGAAAAAACGCCGAAGCCCCGAGCATCCTCCAGCCAGTTCTCCACTAAGCCCCTGCACCCCAGTCCCAGTCACCGCCGGAAGCCTCTTGCAATTCCCCCCTCCAAGGAGCCAGCAGTCTTTGGTCCACCGCCAGCAACCCCGGCCCCTCTTACCCAAACACGAGGCATGTTCTTGAAAACACGTAAGAGAAAATAAAGCTTCCTTACGCACAGATTTATAAATAAACAGATGGCTACTCTTGAGAGATTTTTACCACAGCTGCTTTTTGAAGTAAAAACTGCCTCTTTGAGGGAAGTAGGGTGTTTTTTACACCTCTGACCTATCTCCAGCCCTTAGAAAATTGCTCAGATCTTTTCCCTAGAAGAGAAGATATGTAAAATAGGTTCGTTGGTTTTGATTTTTTTCCCCCTCCCTTTATTTTACTAAAGAGTGAGAGGTTTGGGGAGTAATGAAGATCTATGTAGTCAACTGGATTTCTGAGAGGAAGAGGCTGAATTAAGATTCTGGGTAGAAGGCAAGAGAGGTCGTTGGGCAGGGGGTGGAGTGGAGAACAAGCTAGTAATTAAAACTAAAAATACTGCATCATTTGGCTTCAAGGCATTACATTTCTGGTGACGAAAGCCCAGCCTGGTTTTCTCTGATTGCACGCACAGTGTGTGTCCTCCTTAGAAACAAGAGCGGGGGCTTGAAATTCTGAAATTCGACAGACTAATGCTCATTAAGCCCTCTCAGACGGGGGGGGGGGGGGGGGGTTAAAATCCACCATGTCATGTGCATCAGCTAATGGCCTCAGCCAGCTCCATTTGTAAGGTGTCACTCGGCACGTCTTCACACTTGGCACACACACCTGAGGCTGGGGCTCTGGGTGTCACTCACCCGCGGTTGAATGCAGCAGAGCTCAACCTAGGCTCACAAATGTTTCATAGGGAGGGCAGTCCTGCAAAAGTGCACATAGCCCTCCTGCCTCTCGGTCTTCAGGTCTTTGGTGAGAAACCTGAAGGCAAAATCTTTGAGAGGGAACCATTGGGGGACATATATAACCCTGGGAGGTAATAATCAGACTATCCCTTTGGGAAGGGTTTTACGCACTGGCTTTAGAAGTTCAGCAACACCCCGCCCCATCTGAAAGCAGAGCGTTCCTATGAAACCTTTCCTAAGCCGAAATGGCTTACAGTGAAGAGCAAGCACCTTAGGACACATCTTGCTAAGAATGTGCGAAGTAAATAGAGAGAGAGCACAGATGCTCACACAGTTCAAAGCTACGGCAGCTTGGTGCTGAGCTGCTGAGCGTGGCTCCTGGGGAAGGAGCTTGGTGTTGCCACGCTTGTTACTGGAGGAGCCTGCTGTCTCTACAGTCACTCTGCAAAACAAACACTGAATGCTGTCTTACATTTTCACCTTCTTTTGTAAAAGCGAAAATCCTCTTCAGATTTCTTCCAGTTACTAAAAACAGATACTAGTGTAGGTGTTTCATAAAAGGGGAGTGGCGTAAACTGAACTCTTGAAAAGTGGCGGACTTGTATTTCTTTTTGGTCTAGGAAGACAGGGACTAGATATGCTTAGATGAATCTACATCCTCACCTCATTTGCCTCTCCCTTTCTTTCTGGGTGGAGAGAAGGCTGGGAGAGCAACCCATCACTACTTATGGCTCCTGGGCAAGCTCACCAGGTACTTGAGGGCTAGTCTCACAGGACAAGAATATCTCAAAGTGTACAAAGATAAACGGGGCCAGCCCAGACCAGTCCTCTCATAAAACCAAGCCAAAGAGAACTTGATCTTCCCTTGGGTCTCATTTTCTTTCCAACTCCCTCCTCATTATCAAAATTGGAAAATATCAAATATTCTGAAATACACAGAAAAAACTGTATATCTGTATTTTCACTGATTGGTCAACTATCTGCACTTCCGTGTGAATTCGTTTGTTAAAGTGTTAAGTCAGTCAGCCATTTGTCTCCAAAGGTGGCAAGAAACAGCTTCATCCCATTGGAAGGAAGGGTTTGGAAAACAGGTGGCAAGTTTGGGGGGAAAAGGAAAGAGTGAAATATCTTGACCTCTGCAGGGGTCAGTCATAAAGTAAACTTTTTGGTGGCCTAAAGTTCCAGGCATTGCTGAGTATAAGGTCTTTTTATTATTAATATCTCATAGCTCTCTACCTAATAATTGTCTATGTACAGAGAAAATACACAAAGACAAGAAGTTTTAATTTCAGTAACACCACACTTACCATTTGAAAAATAGAACACAGTATATTTATGGGAGACATACTATATATTTAGTCTACAGGCAATTCTTAGGCACATGCTTGGCACCGTGGACCCGTCGTCTGGGAAAGGCCTATGCTTGTGGAAGGAATACTGAATTTAGACTCAAAGTCAGTGTTCCAGTTCTGCAAGTTCTGGTTCTTCCATTTGCTAACTGTGTGACCTGGGCCACCGCACTGATTAACCAAAACTTCTTGAGCTGTTGTTTCCCAGATGAGAGGAGTAAAGGGGTTTTGTTTGGTTTTTTTGTTTGTTTTGCTTGTTTTGTTTTCTTTGGGTGCTGATGGGAGGGACGAAGAGTACACCGAAGATGTGGGTTTCGGTGTACCTGGAAAGAAGGACGTGAATGGCTGAGCTCCACACAGTAGCGGGAAGGGGGGTCCAACAAGCCCAGGCTATGGGGGCTGCAATGCAGGGCTGCGTCTCTAGGAGTTGTGTCAAACACGACTCTCTGTTTTGAAAGGAAACTGCCCACGTGACTGACTGTACCAACACTGAAGAGGTAGCAAAGCAAAAAGAGGACAAATATTAAAATCCAGTTTGACTGCACCCTGTTTTTCATATAGGATGGCTCAGAAGAGGTGGATAAAATTCATGTTGTTCACAGAGCAGGCTAGTGGCATGCATTAATGAAGGAATGCATTAATAATGATGGAAATACCATTGCAAATAAAATGTGATAACTATACACATCCATTTAAGGTAGTCACTTGCCTGTAGACATCAGTGTAGTCTTAATTCCCTTCACCCCATATAACTGGAAATAATAACCAGTGTGGAAAAAAAGAATGAATATCTAGATTTTACAATGAGGAAATTTTTTTAATCCAGTTTAACTGGATACAAAAATGTAAATACTGTAGAGTTATTCACATTCGTTTCTCATGATCTAAGTCTCATAATTGTGCCTCATGATATGACTGTGTATGTCCTTACACGTATACCCATTTAACTTGTGTACCTCTCAGCAGCTTCTCTTTGTTCAGACTAATTACTTGAAACTTCAGTGAATTAAAAGAAACCTTTCTGTGAAATGTTCAGACAATACTTTGCCATTACCAGCTATGCTTGATAGAGCGAACAGGAAAGAAAGCATCGAGAAAGTACATCTTACGGTCACAAACCTACTTTTCCCATCAGCTGCTTTTCCCCAATGGTCTACACCGTCGGGCTGTTACTTCCCCTCTGAGTACAGTCTCCGAGTAGTGGCTTGGGCTGTGTGTGAGGAGTTCTCTAACACTTTACCTCCTGTTCCTTAAGGACCAGTCCTTAAAAGTTGCCATCATTTGATTTGACTGACGGACACATAATTATAGAATCAAGAGACCCAATTCAACCCCCCGCGTTTAAGTTATCCCAGACACCTGAGACCCAATTCTGTCTTTAAAGATGTTGGGAGATTTCGTATCTTTGGTCAGGGTAACACACTCCTACTTCTCACCATCAACAATTCTCACTAGCAGGATTTTTTTTTACACATGTTAAAGCTTTCAAATGTCACAATTAATTAGAATTTCATCAAATAGCAATCTGCTGATGAATCACTTCCAGCAGTCTTCTGTGAACGTCTCTCCTACTAGCTAAGAAGCGCAGTTTAGCCAGGCAGGCAGTAAGGATGAAGAGGTAAGGTGAGGATGCCTCATTCCAGACTTACAGATTGCTAGCTGAAAATGCGGTTCTTGTTCCTTAGCCAGTCCCATCAGAAACAGACTGGACCGGGTCTCAGATTTTCCCAGAGCCGTGCTCTATTACTGTTGCCCTGTAGCCTCTCCAATCCCACCTGTGGTAAGGCCAGGTTTGAGGACCACTGGGTTCTTTTTATGGAAATGTAATGTGTGCCTCTCGGGATCCCGTAGGTCCCTAAGCCGGGCCCTACCCCATCCCCCTAACCCCTGTGCTTTCCTTCAGAGGTGGAGTGGCTGCATTCTCTTCTCTTCCTGTCCTTCCAGGAGCAGCATCCGGTCGGGCTTCCCCGGACCACGGGCCCCATGCAGTCCTCCGTACCCCCGGGCTCTGGCGGCATGGTCTCCGGAGCTGGTCCAGCAGGGCCCAGCTTCCTGGGCAGCCAGCCCCAGGCAGCCCTCATGAAGCAGATGCTCATTGATCAGCGGGCCCAGCTGATGGGGCAGCAGAAGCAACAGTTCCTGCGGGAGCAGAGGCAGCAGCAGCAGCAGATTCTGGCGGAGCAGGTAACTCACGCCCGTGGTGTGATCCATTCGTTCGGCAAACGCTTATTCAGTGCCTGGTGTCTGTGAGGGAGTCTCAGTTCATGTCCTTCATCAAGAAATTCACAGGCCAGCATTTCCTGAGATCACAGAAGAACCTGCAGAATGTAGACCTTTCCGTTAGTTAGGCTTTTTCTTCGAATGAATTAGTTTGTTCCGAAAAGACAGGCTTCCGCCATCCATTTGAAGACCCAATTGCCAGAGACCGTTCTTCAGTTCAAGTCTGGCTCTTTTCTCGTGGCTTCTGGTACAGGGGTCTGTAGAATCAGCATGGGGGGCGAGGGTGGAAGGGGGCTGGCTCACGTGCTTCGTAAATTCTGGCATTTCCAGCATGAAGAAAAAAGAAAATAATTCAGAGAACTTTGCTTCTTGGAGGAAAGTGTCAGAAGGAGGGATTGAGAAGAATTCTTACAGAATTGGTCATGAACAATGGAACAGGAACAATAGCAGAATAATAGGGCCCACAGAACTACCTGGAAACCTGAACTCGGGGTCACAGAAAGGGTGCAAACTTGAGAAAATTCCCAGCAGCTTTGAACACAGCTCAGGAAATGTTTGAGTTAAAGGCCTAACACAGAGAAAGCTTTGCCTTAGGCGTCTTTGACAACCCTTGACATATATAATTCCTCCAGCTTTGAAAGAAAGCCTTCCATGCGGGCTACTCTTCTCAGTTCCAGTGTGTTTTGTTTTTCGAGCTGCCCGTGCCTGATTTCGTGTTATCTCGGGAAAGGCCTGAGGACTTCCCCAGGAGTCCCTGGATGCCTCCCGTGGGGGCCTATCCAGCACGTCTCACCCTTCTATTATAGGAGACGTGAGGCTGTCATCTAAGGCTCAAGGCCCACAATTACCCTTCTAGAATGTTTCTAATAGGATCAGAATTTTGGAAATGTATTAAGCATCCTCCACCATATCTATAGGAGAGGTTGTGTAGGACACGAGACACGTCGAGGTCCTTAGTAACCAAGGGCAGCAGTTCAAAGTAACACCAGTCATCCCCCAAATAGAAAAATTGTACTGTTGAGCACAGTTCACTTATGTTCCCTTGTTCGCTTTTGTTCTTGAACAGCTGTGTAATTATCTCCCTTTTTACTGAGGTCAGTCAGCTTCCCGGCAGCTCTTGTACAAACAAACCTCTATCCCTCTCACCCTGCATAAGGTGTGTGACAAGGAGCCATGCTCGTATCTCTCAGACAGTGATAAATGGAGCTGCCGAGGGGAAGCTGGGCTTTGCAGATCCGCCCCTCAGCCAATCCCAGGAAATTTCAGGTGTGCCTGATACTTGGAGGGATGGTCTTCGATGTCTGTGCTGTGACCAAGACCCAAAGGGGAGTCGGGGTAACCAGGCCAAACTCAGCTGTGCCAGCCCAGGGGTGTCCTCACTTGGAAAGGTCAGCCAGCCCCGGGAATGAGGGGGAAGGCGGGAGACCGGGAGCATTGCTTTCACAGGATGGTGCCCACAGACCATGAGGTGAGAGAGTGCGGGACCCCTCAGAACCCGGGACACGGAAAGACAGACATAGGGCTCCTCAGAAGAGATGAGGAAATGGGAAACTGCAAAAAAAATGAGTATAGGGCTTCCCTGGTGGCGCAGTGGTTGAGAGTCCGCCTGCCGATGCAGGGGACACGGGTTCGTGCCCTGGTCCGGGAGGATCCCACATGCCGCGGAGCGGCTGGGCCCGTGAGCCATGGCCGCTGAGCCTGCGCGTCCGGAGCCTGTGCTCCGCAATGGGAGAGGCCACAACAGTGAGAGGCCCGCGTACCGCAAAAAAAAAAAAAAAAAAGAGTATAATTCCTTAACGACTGTGTGTTCCGGGAGCTGAAGAGGGACCAAGGAGAGAACAGTTCACTCTGGGTCACATCCTTTGCTTATGGTATGATTTTGGAAAAGCCACCTAACCTGTCTCCTCATCTGCCACATAAGGTTTTCCTGATCTCCCAGCCTTCCTCCTGATGCTCAGCATGAGTAATGCGTGTAAAACCCTTCGGAAACTGCACAAGGTGTGGATCTGCCACTTGACCCTGGGGTCACAGAAGGTAGTGTACGAGCTGCAGCCGCACGTGCCGGCCATCCTGTGGGACTAGCCCAGAAGTAGGTCAGAGGGATGGAGCATCTCACCTGCACCTGGGGAAAGTGCTTATTGATGCCTACACTTTTGAGGTTGAATGTGGCCATATCAACGCCAAGCTGATTTCCTTGGTCCCTGCAGCGGCAGTGAAAGCATCCTAACACTTTCAATTTTGCCAACAGCGTACTGGGAACACTTGGGTTTCCGGAAAGGACATGTGAGGGAAAACAGAAAGACTGGGGATATCTTGCGTATCTTTGGAAACTTTCAAATGGTTCTCAGTGGACTTAGAAATCAGAACAGAGCAAGTTGAAAGCAGGTGTGAATTAACATTTAATGCGTTATTCTCAAGCGCACAGAGCGTGTCAAATCCCACCCATTCACAAAGGTTCAACGGAATCTGGAATTTTGGATCTGAAAGAAACATTGAGGATCATGGAGTCCCTTTATTTTACACACGAGGAGACCGAAGCCAGGGAGCTTACATGATTTTTTTCAGAGATCGCAGAGCTAGAGAGGGGCAGAGCCAGGACTGGCACCTGGGCCCCCTGACTCCCCCAGGCTACCCCAGGGCTGATGCCCAGTTTTAAGTGGGACAGTTAAATTCTTACGTAATATGGGAAGTTTGACTTCTGAGAAGCTTTTAAATGCTCACCTTACTCTCAGGAATGTTCTTAGATTGCTGCCTAAAAGATTAGCATGGTTTCTTGTCTACGCTGTGTCTATACAATTAATTCATTGCAACGGTTTCGTGCAAAACACCGCAGGATGGGGTGAACAGAGGCCCTTCTTTTCTTTGGTTGCCCGTGCTGGCTGGCCTTGTCAAGAAAAAGAAAGAAAAAGAAAATTATAGAGCTGCCCAGGAACAAAAACAAGAGGAAAAAATAGAGATAAACACATGGGTTAAGAAGTGGTCAATGTGTGTTATTTTTATAATGAACACTGTAAAGAGCGGGGCCCTCGCTGTCTGCTTTCCTAGCCCTCGCAGATGAGAGGTGCTTGATGCACATTCCACAGCTGCAGAGGAGGCCAGATGACATGCCGAAGGTCACACAGCTACTTGATGGCAGACCCAGAACGAAAACCCCTTTCTTTGCTCCTTCCACCTCACTCTTATTTTCTCTCCCTTTTCACATACAGCACGATAATGATCATAATAGCCTTCCCTGTATATTGGTAACAGTGCCGGCAGTGCAGAAGCCTCGTGACTGGAAGAAGAAAAACTAAAACGCGGGCCTCCTGGCTCCTGGTGTACGTGGAACCCCACGCGGTTTCCTCAAGGCAGTAAATGCTGTATGTTTGACTTGTGGAGATGTGTTTTGCAGGCAGGGTGGCTTCCTGGGAATAAAATGAGCCTTTTTTTTTATAGGCCCTGAGAATCCCATCTTCCTATACCCGAAGCATCTATTTTAGGTCCTTAAAAGTTAGCTGCTTGTCCGTTTGAGCTCGGTACCCACCGTGCTGAGGAAAGCACGCAGGCTGACGTCGGAAAAGCAAAGTCAGAACTGCCTCCCTGGCTACACCTCCCTCATAAGCCATCAGGTCCACACAGCAGAAAGGCCACAGATGTTCACCGAGGACGTTTGCAGCAGAGGGGCCTCTGACAGCCGAAAGCCAGAAGCAGCCTAAGCAGCCACCCCTAGTAGCACGGGCAAAGACATCGTGGGATGTTCTTATGGGGGGAATACTACTCGACAGTGAGAATGAATGGACCCCACTGCAGGCATCACCGTGGATGGAGCTCCCAAACGCGACGAACGCAAGAAGCCAGTCCCCCAGAAAACAGGCTCAAGTACATTGTCTCAGGCCACTTCTCTGAAGCACAGAAGCAGATATAACTAACCTGTTGCTAGGCTGGGATAGCGTGCCCACGGGTCAGGTGAAGGGCAGTGGCTGGGAACGGGCAGGAGGGGCTTCTAGCAGCATTCTGCATCTCGACCCACGAGCGTGTTCCTTTGTGAAAGTCCGTCGCACGGGGCACGGATGCTGCACGCTTGTGCCCTGACCTGTATGCGTGTTATTCTTCAGTACAGAGTTCAGTTTTTGAAAACCCCTTCCTCAGAACAGCCAGGAGATCTAACTGTGCGCCTCCTCCCGCCCCGCCCCCCCGGCCCCCCTTGTCCTATCGTTTCAGCAGCTGCAGCCGCCACAGTTACCCCGGCAGCACCTCCAGCGGCCACGCAACCCGTACCCAGTGCAGCAGGTCGCCCAGTTTCAAGGTGAGGCCGGTGCACACCTCTGCCATTGTATCCCTTCCAGTGGGCAAGTGTAAGTGAATGTAGAGCCAGTGACAATGCCACGGCTGCTGTGTTTGTGTCCAGGTAATATTAAAAATATTTAAGAACTGATGATGCCAACCAATCAGAATCCCAGGCGTTAACCTTTGGGTCGCTGGGCCCCAGAGAGGTCCTGGTGGGCCCGGGGGGGGGGCGGGGTGGCGGTGGGACTGGGACTGGAGCAGCTGTTCTTTACCAAAGGTACGGAAGTATTTCGGTGGTTTAACAACCAGCAAAGACATACTGGTGCCGACTGACCTAGTATCAGCCCTGTTTACGTCTGGGTCGTCATCTCAGTGGCCATGGGGAGGAGTGGGGGGAATCCCGTGTCACATCTTTCTTGCTAATCCCAGCAGGTCAGCTGACCAAAGCCCTCACTTCCAGCAACCTAGGTAAAAGAATCTGGCTTTCGGCAACCACTAATCTCTGCTGAACATAGAAGACAAATAGGGACTTGAGTTTGATTGGACTTTCTTGATCCTGCCGCCCTTTGCACAAATCCTGAATCATGGCCCCAGGAGCAATGGGTGCACTGTTTGTGTGGCGTTGCCATTTCTCTGTAAAGTAGAAGGTCCACTCAAATATCAATCGCTCCCATCTAGAGATGGGAGCCCCTGTGGGTCTTGTATGGGGTGGAGGATGAGCCTGAGGACCCTTCCCAATCTCATCCACAGTTTTCAGGGGGCCACAGGGGTCATGAAGCAGCAGAAATCCTCATTCCTGTCCTCTGTCCTTTTTGAAGACCTAGATCAATGCATCCTAATTTCTCAAATGTTACCTATCGCTTTGACAATCTGCCAGAAGCTATGAAGCCCCTTGCACAGAAATATCCATATATATAAATAAATACAAACTTTGTGGATCATTTCACAAGTGTTACCCTTTTCCATAGACTGTGGGTGAAAATTCTGTGATCTAGGGTAGCCTTTTTCAGTCTTTGGGTTGCAACACTCAAGTAGGTTGTGAAGATGATTGGCCACAACCAACATTTTTTAACGAAATAATAGAAATGATTGGAGTGTATCATAATTAGGGCAACTTTTGTTTCTGTCCTAAACCCACATGTGTATGTACTGTGAGTTATGGCTTAAGGAGTCTGAAAGCCACTGATGTTCACGGCCAGATCTCCCTGAAGATTGCCTATGGACCCCCTGGGGCTTGAGCCGCTATCACCCCCTCCCATCCCTGGGACATTTATATCACTTCAGATCCCTTTGGACTCGACACAGGGAAAGACAAAGGGAGTTTGTTCTGTGCACTAAATTAGTGCCAATATTCTTTGAAGAATTCTGTTTCTCACTTGGTCAGTGGTGGGGAGGAGTGGGAAATAGTCATTGTTACATGCGTAGTTTTTGTTGCAGACCCGGAGCCCTCTTTTGTACCTGTGGCTCTCAGACTTGAGCCTGCATCAGATCACCAGCACAGCTGGTTCAAAACAGAAGCCCGCCCTCACCCCCAGAGTCTCTGATTCAGTAGGTCTGGAGCAGGGCCTGAGAATTTGCATCTCTAACAGTTTCCCCACAGTTGCTGTTGCTACTGGCCCGGGGCCATACTTTGGGAACTGGTGCTTTGTATTATGAACTAATTTAAACCATTAAATCTGATAAACCTGGTATTGTGTCCCTTGAGTTTTCTAGGTTCATAACCCATATATTATTTTTTGGAATACAGGGGCCCACCAAAATTTAGTAACTCCTCTATGTTATGAGTTATTCTGAATGGTTTGGGTCCAATTTAAAAGTTCTACTCTTTGAACTTTTCTAAAACCCCAAATCACAGGTAATCAACCTAGAAAACTTAGCTCCACTTAGGCCAAACAACCAGCGACATTTTAGGTTTCCTAAGCTGGTTGATATGATAACTTTTAAATTTTTCTTCTGTATTTTCATGTAATTTTACTGACATCCTAGATATCATAATGTTATGTATCTGGGAAAACAGCAAATTGATTGATAGATAAAAAATATTGTCCTTGGAGAGAAGTTCTGTTAGGAATAATTTGTCTGAGACCTACAGGTCCACTGACCACTACAGTTTTCAAAGGTTTTAAAGACGCACTTTCTCTTGCTGAGTTCTGTGTCTCTGGGCAATGTTACATGCCTAGGGGAAAAGCTTATTTTACATAAATATAGACTTCTTGTGAGTGAAAATAGAACACAGACCCTTTTAGGGAAACAATTGCACGTTACTGTCTCTGTTTGAATATGGAAAATTTTCTTTGACGTTGTGATGTTAACCAACAGACAAGAAAATTAATTTGACTACAGTATCTCACAGTAATATCTGTTTTAGACAAAAATAAAAAAGAAGAAAAAGTAGTCCATTGTTTAACATATGTAGTTGTCAGATAAAGACACGTTAATTCTTTGAAGGCATTTGAATTTTTTCCTTTGTATATTTAAAATCACCCAAGTTCATAAAACCAGATTAATATGAGGTTTTTTTGTTTTTCTTAGGTTGAAAATATGGTGCTGACTGCTGATATTAAAAGGTCCTTTTTTTTTTTTTTAATAAGAACTACATCTGGATAGTGTAGTCATGGACACCAAGTAAAAATAAAGGTTGGCTTGGATTAATGGTTCAATACTTCTTAAGAGGCACTGCAGCATTTTTGCCCTCTAAAGAAAGGAAACTATTTCTCATTCACAAAATTAGTCCAGTCAATATCTAATCCCTCAACATATTTATTCTAAGTTACAACAAAAATGTCCGAAATATGAAAGTCCTTTCATCTGTTTCCAGCAGCCTGTTTTATGTAAAGTGGGTCTATCCAATCAATCTCTGAGTCAGCAATATTTTTCCCTTAAATTTTTTTATAAGCAACTCAATAACCCATTTCACCACAGTTGATCAGATTGGCCATGTAGTCAATACAAATTTAGTTGTTAAGGTCACAAAGCTTCATAACAAGATTGCAAGTTGCAATATATACCACCATCCAGTGTTTAATCAGGAACTTTTTTTTAAAACTCCACTTAGATACAATTAAGCTCAAAACAAAAAATTGAAACGTTTCTAGGGATCTCCCCCCAGATCTTTCTGCTTTCCCCACAGTAACCATTTCATTTTTCAATTCAGCATGATATTGATCTCAAGCCACAAAAACTTGTCATAATCAAAATTCTCATAATTTTCTTTCTTAAAGAAAGAAAGAAAATATGGAGACATATTTGCTGCCCAGAAATCAATAACCCAATCAGGAAGACAAAAACACACTTCAGTTATCTGCCAAGGTGCCAGGCTTAATAAGGTTACACTATTCTCATCTGGTTTCTCATCCAGGTTCCAGGTAGGATCAAATTTGCTTATAGTATCGATTGGCTCCCATGCTGCACCTTTTTTAAATGTCCAGGAAAAAAACTATTTTTCTTTTTTTCATAGACTTAATCATTAGCAGGGACACAGAAAAATCCATTTCTGTGCACCTCCTAGCCCTTGACAACACTGACGGGTTCTAAGGGTGACATTTCTATTCTCTTGACTGGTTTAGAAATTTCCCGGAAACGTGTAAAGAAGGACTCACTCAAATGTCTAGTTAGGGTTGAGTGACTTGGCATTGATATTCTGGTCAACTTTTAAGCAGCGTCATTAAAACTGCCTTAGTGGTCATTGCTGATTTGAAGGAGTGGCCTTTGTTGGAGAAATGCATAAAGTTCATTGCCAAGTAGCAAGTAGGAGGATGGTTTCTTTTTCTAACTCAGGAAGCTGGCCAGTTCGCACCGACATATTATGATTCAGAGAATCTGGAGCATGTGGAAGTCTACAGAGTGGTTCCAAGAAATGTCCCATCTGTCGAAATAGCTTCTTAGCAGAAGCGATAGCCTTTAACCTCTCAAATCCTACTCAAGTCTTAGGGGAAATTAGCCTAATGGCCTTTACTGATAGTATTCTCTGCTGAACCATATTCCACTTCACAAATAGGATATGCAAAGTGATCAGCCATTTCTGCCTAATTTAGCCCAGGAGGTGAATTTCCTCTCACCTCCAAAAAGATGGTATCTTATTGGTTGAGGATGGCATCATTATCAAGACGGGTGAGAAACGATTTGTTTCTGAAATGTGAACAAAAATAATATCAGGGTATATCAAATAGAAAAGTCAACTACAAAAGCCTATGTACTTCATGGTCCCAGTTTTCATGTGTCTGTTTATATATTAATGTAAGTTAGCGGTGGTCATCTCTGGACGATGGGAATGACCTTAATTTTCATCTTTATGCTTTTCACTATTTTCCAAATTTTTTACAATCAGCATATGTTACAGTCAGAAAAATAATACTCTGGTATTTTTAAGGATTTATTATGAGTAGCTCCTTTCATCTAAAAGAATTTTGTCAGTCCCAAAGAAAAGTCCAACAACTTGTTACCTACCATACATTGCTTGTAGAGACGAGTGAACGGGTCTGTCCTTTTCTCCCTGCAGGGTCTCCCCAGGACTTAGCAGCCGTGAGAAGCCAGACAGCCCTCCAGAGCATGCGAACTTCACGGCTGATGGCACAGAACGCAGGCATGATGGGACTGGGACCCTCCCAGAACCCAGGGACAATGGCTGCAGCAGCCCAGTCGGAGATGGGGCTGGCGCCTTATAGCACCCCACCTACCAGCCAACCGGGAATGTACAGTACGAGCACAGGAATGACCCAGCTGCTGCAGCACCCAAACCAAAGCGGCATGAGTATCCCACACAACCAAGCCCCGGGGCCGCGGCAGCCCACCCCGGGGCAAGGGGTTGGGATGGTGAGTGGTTTTGGTCAGAGCATGCTGGTGAACTCGGCCATCACCCAGCAGCACCAGCAAATGAAGGGGCCGGTAGGCCAGGCCTTGCCCAGGCCCCAGGGCCCGCCGAGGCTGCAAAGCATTATGGGAACGGTCCAGCAGGGAACACAGAGCTGGCAACAGAGGAGCTTACAGGGGATGCCTGGGAGGACTAGTGGAGAATTAGCATCATTCAACAACGGCGCCAGCTACCCACTGCAAGCTGGCCAACCGAGGCTGACCAAGCAACACTTCCCACAGGGACTGAGCCAGGTGGTGGATGCGAACACCGGCACGGTGAGAACCCTCAACCCAGCTGCCATGGGTCGGCAGATGATGCCACCGCTCCCGGGGCAGCAAGGCACCAGCCAGGCCAGGCCAATGGTCATGTCTGGCCTAAGCCAGGGCGTTCCCAGCATGCCAGCGTTCAGCCAGCCCCCGGCACAGCAGCAGATGTCCAGTGGCAGCTTTGCCTCGAGCAGCCAGGGCCAAGGCTATGAGCGGAACCCCCCTCAGGACCTGTCATACAGTTACAGTGGCGACGCAGCCGGGGCGTCCTTCCCCAGCCTCTCGGACAGTGCCGACCTCGTGGACGCCATCATCAAAGGTGGGCCAGGGGACGAGTGGATGCAGGAGCTCGATGAATTGTTCGGAAACCCCTAGTCAAGAGGGGCCCCAGCAGCCACAACTCTAGTGGTTAAAGCTTCAGCCGTGAAAGAGAAACAGGATGTTGCATCATCCTTGTTTTTTTGTTTATTTGACCTGCGTAATCTGAGCAAAACTGCAGCCGGCTGACAGTGGAAGATCCAGGTGCCAATCCACAGCCCCGCCGGGCCTCATTTCACCTGATTTTCACACAGCAATCAAGACAGACGCTCTGCGAATCCCGCTGCGAAAGAGGGGGGCGCACCATAGACAGGTGGGGAAGATGATTCCGTAGCCCCTCTGCTCGGCCCTCCCTGCGATTGTCCGGCCCAGCAAGAGCCGCTCTGGCCAAGACAGACTGCTGCCTGACCCGAGGTGGCCATCAGCCCCTCCTGGCCCTGGTCCAGAGGCTGTAGCTTTGGAGACACAAAGGAGAGAGAGCGCGGGACTGAGAGTCCCACGGAGCCTGCTGGGTGGTGGCACAAGCCAAGAGCACATGTCAGAAAGGCGCTGAACTCCGGCTACAAAGAGACGTCAGGCTTCAAGACATGCTATTGGGTCACAGGAAGATGTCACAGGAAGACACAGGATCCTGCAGGCCTGTCTCCTGCCCGTGATGACCCTCAGGAATTTTAGAGCGACTGCCTCACAGGGTGAGCTTGGAGAAGGGTCCTGGCAGTCCCGGGCGGGCAGCCCTCTGCTGGTGACCAGGGTGGCCGTCACTCTGGGGCGTTGAGCTGGAGCCTCCTGAGGACCCGACAGGACCCAACGCATCTTGGCAGTTCCCATCTACTCCTGGAGGCCGAGGATGGAGAGGCCCCGGCTGGACACTCTGTGTCCGCTAGCACGGCTGCCTTTCTCCCCAGTCCCTGCCCTTATTCCTCCTCGCCTCTACCCCAGCCTGCACTTGCTCTTCCTTGCAGAGTAGCCAAGAAGAAATGAAGTTTTTGTCTTTAGGGAGCCCGGGCAGAGGGGAAATAGGTGCAAGAAGAACTTAGACAATGCCTGAAATGCAAAGGTGACACTGGAGTTTCCTTTCTCTGCCTGGAACTAAGTGGGCCACTCTATGCTTCTGGGATACCAGGGAGGACTGGCCTGGACATCGCTGGCTCTGGCTCCCTTTGGGAAAAGCCTAGGGGTGATGCTCTAAAGTCAGCCTGGCCCTTCATCCCTACTCACCAGAAAGACAAATCTCACACCCTGAAAACTGAGGAACTGAAAAATCAGTTGCTCCACTTCACACATTTTTGATAATGGAAAGCAAGCAGGTATGGTTCCTTTCCTGTGGGCAAAGCGATCCACTCCTGAAGTTCTGTACGGTCGTTCTCTTGGTAATTCACTCAAATCTGCCCTAACTGAAGTCTGTCTGAAGGGATCCACAACCTCCACTGTCATAAAGCTGATCTCATCTGTCTTTCCTCCCATCCCACTCACGTTCTGGAGGCTGCGTGGCATAACCATTGTCCTAAGGGAGTGGGAGTGGCGGGAGCTTTCCTCCCGCCACCCCCTCCCTCCGCGTCCAAAAGGCAGGCTCGCTTCTGCGCACTCACATGTAACTCGCCACATCAGAGCCCCGGCCCAGCCATGGGAGCCGGACTGGCTGCACTGGCGGCGGGTCCTGGGAAGGAAGGGGGTTCGAATGAAGAGCTGGGGCAGAGGATACAGAAAGGCGGCAGGCAGGCAAACACTGCCCCTGGCTTGCTCGCCAAGTACCAAGGTCATAGCCCTACTCAGCCAGGGGCAGGATGGAGAACAAGTGGGCCACCCCTGGGAAGAGGTGGTGGGGGGCAGGCTGACTGTGAACTCCCTGTGTGGGGAGGGACACTGCCAGGGAAACTCTTGAGTGGAAACAGATGAAAACCAAAAACAAACAGAAGAAAGTAAACAAATGAGAAGACACAGAATATATAATTACCTTTTTCTGAAAGGTACAGGAAAGAAATGTATAAGAAACGATGAGAAACTGGAGGTGGTGATGGAGGGGGAGGGCCACTCCATGCTCTTTTTAAAGCTTCCTCCGAATGCTCAGTACTGGGACCAACTACATAGAGAGGTAGATTTTAACAAGGTGGTTTTGTTTTGTTTTTGTTTTTACTACGGTGCTGATGTATATGTAATGTCTAAAAAAAAGTTATTTGTAAATAAGTTTTTACAATATGACAGATATCACTGGGTCTACTATCTGTAAAAAATATACATATAAATATATATATACTGTTTGTTTAAAATAGAGTATTTTTATTTCATTCCTTAACTCATCATCCCAGCAGTGGTATTGCACTTCAGATGACATCATATTACTAATTTGTACTGTATGACCTCGGGCAACTTCCTCCATTTGATTCAGATTTTTCTAGTTTTCTGTTTTTACTTTGTACATTGAGCATTGCTTATTTCCTTTTAAGAAATGTACAGAACTCTGAAATGTAGAAATGAAGTGATGTTGACATACCACTTTTAAGGAAAAAAACAAATAAAAGATCATTATCTGAACCAATCCAAAGCTGAGTGTATTTTAGGACTGTCACTGGAGCGCCAGCCTTAGTTAAGCAGATGGATTATGCCTGGGTTTTAACTGATTAACTGCAGTTCTTGTCTCAAAATTTTTATATCATTATTTAAACATTTAAGTAACAGTGGAGATCAATCATTCCCAGCCTTTTTAATTCCACCACACCACTAAAATGTTCTAAATTTGCACTCCAGGAGATGTGGCAAAGGTAAAAGAAGAGAGTCTGGCCAGCACCACCCACAGAGAGTTGAATGTGCTTAGAAGTTTACAGCCCTCCAGACCGACGTTAGCCAATGACCTGCCAGGAGCATGAGAGCCCAGTTAACTTGCCTGGACAAACCCTGAGATAGCATTTCTGTCCCAAGGTCCCCTGCAGGATCAGGCAGAGGCTGGGACTTTGCCAGAAGGTGCCCCCTTGCTTGGCTTCCTGCCTTTTTCTGCCCTGTTTCCCCCACTCCCTCAGTTTCCCCTCCTGGGAGCCCTTCGGTGACAAATCACACACATGTGAATGCACTCCACTTCTAGAAGACCTGACCTAAGTCTTCCCGTCAAACTTTAAAAAGCATGGTAAAGCAACACGGTTCAAAACTGTCTGGGTGAAGCAGAAAAAGAGGCCACAAGAATAGAATAAGGTCATCATCAAAAATAGATCCAAAGCAAAGGTGAGTTTTGATACGTACAAACCAAGAGAAAGAATGAACTTGACTATGGAAGAAGAGGCCAGCCCTACCCATGGTGGGCTGTGGTTCCAGACGCG